>NC_134077.1:49922781-50571490 GCF_965140245.1 Athene noctua | reverse complement strand
TGGAGCAAATCAGATAAATCTTCCTTGTTTTTCTTTTTGAAGTCTTTCCTGACTAAATTTTGCATTTACATTACCTTGACTTTTATATTTGCAATGTCAGACATACCCTTTTTTTACATGGTGGTGTGACTTTTTTAGAGCTTTCTAACAATAACCAAGGATCTCACTGAGTCTAAAGCTGTTTGTATTGCTGATTAAATGAGATGAGTGGGGAAAAAAGGGGAGGGTGGAAGCCAATGACCTGTATGCTTAAGCAAAATGTTATTGATAGGTACAAAATTACTATGGCTCTACTGTTTAATTCTACACCCACTCCACCCACCATTTGCTGTTTCTTGTAACTTCAGTAGTGTTAGGAGGAAATCAGGCAAGGTGGTAATAAACAGATGCTACTCCTATTTATGTCTACCTCAAAAAATCTTATAAATTTCTGTATAAAAAAGACAAGTTGAAGAGGACAAAGAAGCACCTTTGGAAGCATAGTAATTAGCAGATTCATTTTCATGAATAAATGGGTATTAACATGGATTTGCTATCTTGATAACCAGGACTACTACTCTGTAAAGTGATTCAGAAGGTGAAGAAGACTTATTCTGTGTGCAGTATTGTTATGATAAGCTTAATATAAAGCCAAGAGCTATCCAAGGTAAAGTCTGTTAGGAGGCACACGACAAGATTAAACAGGAAATTTATGGATCAGGAGCAAAAGGTGGGTGCCACAGTCTTCCAGTGTACCAGTTGCCAAATTTGAAAAATCTTATAAAGCAAAGAGCCTGAAAATTTTCATCCTTCACTTTTTTGCTTGGACAGAGTATGCAGGAATTAAAATATGTAATATAGCTAACACTGTTAAATTAAGATCACACTATTAAATAGTTATGTGTTGCAGAATTTTTGTGGTTTCTGATACCTCAAGAAAAATAGTTTGGAAACACATAACATTACAAAATAGATATGATGGTGTTAGAAGAAAGAGGAATGTGGGAAATTGGTGGTGGAGGCTTGGGAGGAACAGTAAAGAAAATGATGGAGGTCTGTACATTTCAAGAGTAACTACAGAATTCTTCAATTCTTTGAGTAACAAGTGGATTGACAAATATGATAAATATTTTTAAGTGATACCACAGTTAAAAGTGGCACTAAGAATATAAACTACTATGTATTTCAAAAGAAGATACATATTGATACCTTTTACATATGTCTATTAAAATAGAACCTAGAAACGCCAAAGGTAAGAGAGAGCCATAGGAAGATAAGAACTGCCTAGCATTGATGTCTCTAGAAAATTTTCTACTCTGCTCTTTCTGAACTTGTAAATAGAACAATGACAGGATCATTACTGATTTAAGACTGTTGCAGTCAAAAGAAGGAACCAGGAGGTAAGGGAATGGGTTACTCCAACTTTGCCTAAAAAATACAGGCCTTGCTAATGCCTATACCTTTGAAGAAGAGCTAAAAGGCTGATAAGAGGGGAACATGCTGCCCCAGAAGACACCAAAAGATGGATGACTGTCTGAAAAAGCATGAAGTCAGTGAAAATCAGAGGTAACAGATAAAGACTGGAAAGGGGGAGACTGTGGCCACTGATTCAATTTAAGACAAAGAAAATATGCCCTGCCTCACCCTTTGAGTTTGTGCAGAAGAATTAAAAGACACTGTAACTTTAAATTGATATGAGGCATGTTGTTAACCAGTGAGAGACAAAGTGATAAGAAACTATTATAACCAACGGTCACTACAGTAAATGTGTGTTCATCTAGCCTTATGTGTATAAATACATTGAAGTACTTTCATACAGTGTACTAGCTTTGTGGAATTACCACCTAGCACCGCACTGTGTGAGGACATAGAATAAATAAATAACTCCTCTGTATGTATATGGGCGTATTGCACACTGGGTAAATAACCCCACTTGAGGGACATCAGTTTTGGCAACCCAGCTGGGACGACATTGACAGCCTTGCCAGGTTAATCTCACCATATCCAATAGGGAGAAGAGAACTGAGTGGACTCCAGTGCACACCAACCTGCACTCCATCAGCTCCTCATGTGCAGTTGGGTGGCAAGTGACACAATGGTGGAATGCTTCTACAAGAGATATTTTTAAAGTATGAGGAAAAAAGGAGTGAAAGTTGAGAAGTGGCATTTCACCAAATCACAGAATCATCTCGGCTGGAAAAGACCTTGTAGATCATCCAATCCAACCATTAACTTCACACTGACAGTTCCCAACTACACCAGATCCCTCAGCGCTATGTCAACCTGACTCTTAAACACCTCCAGGGATGGGGACTCCACCACCTCCCTGGGCAGCCCATTCCAATGCCCAACAACCCATTCTGTAAAGAAATACTTCCTAATATCCAGTCTAAACCTTCCCTGGTGTAAGAGGTCATTACCTCTTGTCCTATTGTCACCAAAAGAGAATAAAAGAACTTATTGACACCAGTGTGATGCAGAGAAGCAGGCACTTCTTTATTGACAGCCAGGTGTGCAGGGGAGTCGTCTCATCCACAACGCACACCTAAATCGTGTAACATGCTGATTATATAGGATACAATAATACATATTAATCAAGTGCTCATACATAAACATGTTAATTCCCATAACTCATCTTCATATCCACACCTCTTTCTGGTCATGCACACTGAAGTCCTGAAATGTGTCTGGGGACTGCTTTTACGACCACCACAGACTATTGACCCTTAAGAAAGACTCCCCAATGTCCCCGAGTCAAGGTCTTTGGCTCACATTGTAACTTTAACATGCTTCAAGGCTCTCTTACAATATAACTCCTAGTCTATAAGACAGTAAATCACTTTTACCAAGCAGTCGAACAATACTACCTTGTTTGACAACACAATTATCTAGTCAATGATTATTACTGGCCTATGTGGTCTTGATTTGGGGCTTTACAAAGGAGCTCAAAGCAGCATAACTGATTACATGGGTACATATATTTTATAGTTACTTAAAACTATTATAAAATTAATATTCTCATAAGATTCTATTTGATTATTTAATCATGATAATTTCTTACCATAAACCACAAGATCATCAACTTAAATCAATAACAAATCAATGACAATCAGTAATACTATCACTTGTTTCTTGGTTAAAGAGACTCATCCCCAGCTCTCTGCACCCTCCTTTCAGGGAGCTGTAGAGGACGATGAGGTCTCCCCTGAGCCTCCTCTTCTCCAGACTAAACACCCCCAGTTCCCTCAGCCGCTCCCCGTACGACCTGTGCTCCAGACCCTGCACCAGCTCCGTTGCCCTTCTCTGGACACGCTCGAGTCATTCAATGTCCTTTTTGTAGTGAGGGGCCCAAAACTGAACACAGGAATTGAGGGGCGGCCTCCCCAGTGCTCAGTACAGGGGTAAGATCCCTTCCCTGTCCCTGCTGGCCACGCTACTGCTGACACAAGCCAGGATGCCATTGGCCTTCTTGCCCACCTGGGCACACTGCTGGATCCTGTTCAGCCGGCTGTCAATCAACACCCCCAGGTCCCTCTCTGACTGGCAGCTCTCCAGCCACTCCTCCCCAAGCCTGTAGCGCTGCTGGGGGTTGTTGTGGCCCAAGGGCAGCCCCCCGGCACTTGGCCTTATGGAAACTCCTCCAGTTGGCCACAGCCCATGGCTCCAGCCTGTCCAGGTCTCTCTGCAGAGCCTCCCTACCCTCGAGCACATCAACACTCCCACCCAACCTGGTGTCATCTGCAAACTGACTGAGGGTGCACTCGATCCCCTCGTCTAGATCATCAATAAAGATGTTAAACAGGAGTGGCCCCAAAACCCAGCCCTGGGGGACACCACTTGTGACCGGCCGCCAACTGGATTTAACTCCGTTCACCACAACTCTCTGGGCCTGGTCGAACAGCCAGTTTTTTACCCAGAGAAACGTGTGCCCATCCAAGCCAAGAGCAGCCAGTTTCACCAGGAGAATGCTGTGGGAAACGGTGTCAGAGGCCTTACTGAAGTCAAGGTAGACAACATCCACAGCCTTTCCCTCATCCAATAAGCAAAAGCAACGTAAAAAACGTAATAAAGATATTTATTAGATATAAAATTTGAATTAACAACAAATTAAAATTAATAAATTCAAAGTAAAAGTTGTGTAAATACTGTGGAAAATCAGACCAGAATGAGGCACCATGCTCATTATGCAACTTTAAAATAGTTTGCAATATTTGCTAATAAATCCACCCTCACTGAAAGTGAAATCACACAGTATTATCTACACTGAATTTTCCATCCTGTATGGAAATAAACTTGGCTTCTTTAAAAAATAGGTCATTCTCTTCTCTGTACTAAATCTTTGGAAAAAAACAGTATTTTCCTATATTCTTTGGAAGTTGTTAAGAATTTGGGATGCCATGCCTCTTTTTCCAAGATTTCTTGCAGTCATTCTTTTTTTCCCTGCTGTGTACTTCTATATATTATTCTTTGGTTCCCCTGGAATGCTTTAAAGCACATTACACAGACGGCACGTGTCTCAAGTGCTTCTGTACCTCCTTTAAAGCAAAAATTCTCAGCATGGAAATGAATATCATGTATTTGAAAATTAAGCTGCTCATCAATCTTCTTGTGTTCCAGTCCCTTATAAAGGAAATAAAGAAGAAAAGGTATATTCTGGAGTACATACCCTCCTTGTCTGTCATAATGATTTCCTCTACCTACATGAAAATTATCAAGGTAAAAAAACCTGCTATACTTGGTCTATCTAAAGGCTGAGGACTGCTGCTTTTGGGGGGGGGCGGGGGGGGGGGGGGTGTGAAAAGGAGGAGGGAATATATAAGAGTGGGAGGAGAAGGGTTTCAATTTCTGCAGTAGTAGTACGATTCATTTGGTATTCTCTCCCACTGTGACCAAAGCAGATCTGTGAAGAAGGGTCTTATCTTACATAACAGAAAGTCTATTTTAAAGGAATTTCGGGTTAATATCTGTGACTCTCTCCAAACACATTTATTAGACTCTTTTTCCCCTTCAGTAGTTTAGCATTCCTTGACACACAGTAATAGATCATTTACTTATAAAAGTAATGTAACTACATGGGTAAAAAGGAAGAATTTTGTTGATAGGAAGAAAAACCTAATCATTAATTGATATTGAGCTATGAAAAAAAAGAATTAATTTTGCCACACAAACTTCCCCATTGAACATCTAAAACTTCATGTTTGGGATTTCATTCAAATTGAAGCAGTGATTTAATTTATTTTAAACACTTTTTTTTTTTTTCCATTTACTTTTATATATGTTTCAAGTCTAAGCAGATTCATTGTAAGCCTGCTCCTAGAAGTTAAATACACTGATCAGAAGTCACTCTCTCTGACAGCATAAGGTAGAAATATCAAGAATCACAGAATCATCTAGGTTGGAAAAGACCTTGAAGATCATCTAGTCTAACAATTAAAAATGACAGATCTTAAGTTTTAGTTCAGTAGTAGCTGGAGCATTTGCCTTAAAAGCCAAGCTTTATTCAATGCTTCCTAATGTATGCAAAGATTTACTAAAAAAAAAAAAAAAAAAAAAAAAAGACAATTTTTAAAGTAAATCATCTAAATTTGAATCTTATTGCTGCTTTACTGAAGTCGTTACAAGAAAGGCTGGTTCCTGTAGGCATGACATTTAATCATTTAATAATGTTGTGACCATGTCATTCATCAAACACATTGGAAAGAGGTCTCTATTTCTCTTAATTTGAAATTATTTCTCTGTCATCATCTTTATAGCAATTTGCTTGGAAAAGATGAATTGGCCAAGGAGCCAATTAAAGTTACCCTTCAATAAAGTAATAAAGTCCCCTTAATTATTCCCTTAAAGCAAAGTTAAAGGGGAACAGCTGATTGATCCCAATATTTAAAGGTATTGGTTGAAAATTGGGCTCAAAAGCAAGATGTCATTCCTCCTTCAAATTCAGATCAAACAAAGATCTTCCAACTTGGTTTCTGAGCTTTCTTGATTCTATCATAAATTCAAAAGGGCTCTGATTCTTCAGTAGTTAAGGCTGACTCCTCTTAGGCCAGGAGGATGTTGGAAAAGAGCTTCTTGGAACTGGAGGGAACCTGGTTCCCACCCAAAGTATCCCAATAGCCCTCAAAACTGTGGAAGAGTTCAGACATAAAGTTCCGAGAAAAACTAGGTAGCACTTTGTACTGGGTCTGTCTGAGCTGGAATTGGCTTTCCCCTACAGCAGCCCTCACGGTGCTGTGTTTTATGTTGGGAGTTGGCAGGGTGTTGATAGCACCCTGGTGTTGTGGCTGCTGCTGAGCAGTGCTTACACAGCACCAAGGCTCCTTCCGACATTTCCCCCCCAGTGGGACGGGGTGGGCAAGATCTTGGGAGGGGACACAGCCAGGACAGCTGACCCAAACTGGCCAAAGGGATATTCCAGACCATATGACGTCTGCTCAGTATAAAGCTGGGAGAAAGGAGGAAGGGGGTGGGGTCACCCTTGGTCCTCCGAGGCAACAACTATGCATATCAGAGCCCTGATTCCTGAGAAGGCCCAACACCGCCTCTTCATGGGAAGGAGAGAATAGATCTGTTTTCTTTTTTTTTGCTTCTGCGCGCAGACCTTTGCTTCCATTTGCTTATATTAAAACTGCTTTTGTTTTACCCACATGGACTTGGTCTATCTTATTTTCTTTCCCCTCTTTGCCCTGTTGAGAAAACAAGGGGAAGGGGGGGAAGTGATAGAGCCACCTGGTGGGTACCTGGCATTTAGATAAGGCCAAACCACCACAGTATTTTTGGTGCCCAACGTGGGGCACGACAACAGCCGTTTTATATTAAGCGTGCTGTAGCTATAGCAGTTATTAAGCGACAAGCTCTTGTGCTGTTCACGGGTTTGTTGATTGCGCTGCTTATCTTTATTTTGCTAAACTCGGGAACATGATGCAAGGAATTGGGAACATCATGAGTGGTTTTATTTTGCAGGCTCCCGAGGTACTTATTCATCCTTATGTCAGCTCCTTGATACTGTTCATTAATGCTGTTCGCCTATTGTGGGTTGTGTGGAGCTCAGTATGTTTTTGCTGTAAGAGAAGGCAAATTTTGGGTGAGTAATTACCAAAATGTGCCCTGAGGCGGCCTGTCCCTGGGTGGCAGGGGGAGTGGAAGGATTTGGGCAGATTCCTAGGACGGTTATCACCTCCTGTAGCCTGGGATCTTACCCCTGAACAGGCAAGCAACCCCACAAAATTGACACACCACCTGATAGAAGGGTGCCTTGCCTATCCCAGTGAAAACCAGCAACTCCTAGCACTGTACTGGGGCCTGGCCTATGCTTATTGAGCTGCAGTTCAGCACTCTCAAAGGGCTGTGGCTGAGATGGGAACTCAAACAACAACAGCAATAGCAGAGATTTTCCCAGTAGTAAAAAAGAAACAGTGGGCAAGGAGAACAGCAGGACCATACCGTCAATTAATAAGGGAAGAGAAAGAAGAGGAAGAAGTTGCTCCTTCAGCAAAGGAATCGGAAGAGGGAATAACAAAACTGAAACAGGAGGCGGAAACTACCCGGTCCCTGACGTCATCAGAACTGCGAGATCTGCAGAAAGACTACAGCCGCCAGCCGGGTGAGCGGATCGCTGCCTGGCTGCTGCGATGCTGGGATAATGGGGCAGATGCTCAACAACTGGAGGGTAAGGAAGACCAACAGCTGGGTTCCCTTGCTAGAAATCGAGGAATTGAAAGGGGAATTGGAAAAGAGACAGCAATTTGCGGTCTGTGGAGACGGCTCCTTTCAAGTGTTAGAGCAAGATATCCTTTCAAGGAAGATTGTATGGACAACTCACCAGGGAAGTGGACTACTGCAGATGAAGGTGTCCGGAGAATTCACAGTGATGGAAGTCATCTATGGTGATCCAGATAATGATGAAGCCCCTAAAAATCCAGAGGATGTCCTGTGCACAGGGACCATGTGAAGGAAGGTGATTAAAGGTGCGCCACCCTCATATTCTGCCAGCTCGGCTGCGATGTACTACCCAGAAATGGATATGGGAGAAGATGTACACCAGCTGTGGAGGCAGTGTCTTCTTGGCTTCAGTATTTTGAAGAGAATCTTGGTACCCCCTCATCTCTACGGGCGAGTGCCCTGGATGTCCCAAGAAATCAATTCTCTTCTGCCCCAGTCAGGGGGAAAGGGAAACCTAGGCTCGTGACACGTAGCGAATATTGGTTCTTCCTGCGTGGCCAGAGGGAGGACATGAGGAAGTGGGATGGTCAACCTACCTTTAAGTGAAGCTTGTGTACATGAATTGTGAGGAAAGACCCCTGCCAAGAAGAAGGTATCCGAGAAGGTTGTTAATGTAGCTGGTGTAAAACCACAAGATAATAATCAGCGATCTCCCAGGTACAGGAAGACTGAGATCACCTCCCTTGACCCTGATGAAGGAACCTCCGGCCTGGCACGGCAAGGGTCAGACAGTGAATACTCCGACCAAGAACGGGAATAGAGGGGTCCTGCCTCCAGCCAGGAGGAGGAAAGGGACGATCAGGTGTATTGGACAGTGTGGATTCAGTGGCCTGGCACATCAAATCCGCAGAAGTACCAGGCTCTGATCAACACCGGGGCACAATGTACATTAATGCCATCAAGTTATAGAGGGGCGGAACCTATCTGGATCACAGGAGTGACAGGGGGATGTCAACAACTGTCAGTAATGGAGGCCGAGGTTAGCTTGACCGGGGACAAGTGGGAAAAACATCCCATTGTAACTGGCCCAGAAGCCCCTTGCATCTTGGGCATTGACTATCTCAAGAGGGGGTACTTCACAGACCCAAAAGGATACCGATGGGCATTTGGTGTGGCCAGTGTGAATACAGAAAAGGTAAAACAGTTGTCTAATCTGCCTGGCCTCTCAGAAGATCCTTTTGTTGTGGGACTGTTGCGAGTTGAAGAACAACAGGTGCCAATTGCTATGAGGACTGTGCACCAACGGCAGTATCGTACAAACCGAGACTGGCTCCCATCCAAGAACTGATTTGTCATCTGGGGACCCAAGGTGTCATCAATCAGACACATTCACCTTTTAATAGCCCAATATGGCCGGTACAAAAGTCTGATGGAAGGTGGAGGTTAACAGTAGATTATCGTGGCCTGAACAAAGTGATGCCACCACTGAGTGCTTCTGCACCAGATATGTTAGAGCTCCAGTATGAACTGGAGTCAAAGGCAGCCAAGTGGTACATCACAATCAATATTGTAAATGCATTCTTTTCAATTCCTTTGGCAGAAGAGTGCAGGCCACAGTTTGCTTTGTGGAAGGGCATCCAGTATACCTGGAATCGACTGCCCCAGGGGTGCAAGCACAGCCCCACTATTTGTCATGGTCTAATACAAACTGCACTGGAAAAGGGTGATGCCCCTCAACATCTACAATACATTGATGATATCAATCTGTGGGGCAATGAGGCAGAAGAAATGTTCAAGAAAGGACAAAGAGTAATTAAGATTCTTCTGAGAGCTGGGTTTGCCATAATAAAAGTAAGGTCAAGGAACCAGCACAAGAGATTCAGTTCTTGGGACTAAAATGGCAAGATGGACGCCATCATGTGCCTATGGATCTTGTCAACAAGAGAGCAACTATGTCTCCACCAGCCAAAAAGAAGGAAACACAAGCTTTCCTAGGACTTGTGGGATTTTGGAGGATGCATATTCCAGGTTACAGTCAGCTTGTGAGCCCTCTCTATTAAGTGATGTAAAAGAAGACTAATTGGCATTGGCAGTACAGAGGTAAACCCATCTGGGCTGCTGCATTGTGGCAGGACATTGCTGCCCAAGTGGAAAACGTGGCTCTAAAGGTACGTCATGTAGGTGCTCATGTGTCCAAAAGCTGTGCCACCAAAAAACTTCAAAACAATGAGCAAGCAGACAAAGCTGCCAAAATCGAAGTAGCTCAGCTGGACCTGGACTGGGAGCGCAAGGGTGAGCTGTTTGTAGCTCGATGGGCCCATGAAACATCAGGGCATCTTGGCAGAGATGCAACGTGCAGATGGGCTCGTGATCGAGGGGTGGACCTGACCATGGAGGCCATCTCACAGGTCACTCATGAAGGTGAAACCTGTGATGCAGTCAAGCGAGCCACACGAGTAAAGTCTCCCTGGAACAGAGGGAAATGGCTGAGTTTTCGATATGGTGGGGCCCGGCAAATTGACGACATTGGACGACTGCCACGAACACACCAAGGCAAGCGCTACATACTCACCATGGTGGAAACAACTACTGGTTGTCTTGAAAAGTACCCTGTAAATCATGCCACTGCCCAAAATACCATCTTAGGTCTTGAAAGGCAAATTTTATGGCGACATGGTACTCCTGAAAGAATCAAATCAGACAATAGGACAATGTTTTGAAACAATCTTATAAACTTCTGGGCAAAGAAACACAGCATTGAGGGGGTGTATCACATCCCTTATTACCCACAAGCGTCTGGAAAGATTGAAAGATACAATGGACTGTTGAAGACTCTGTTGAGAGCATTGGACAGTGCGGGATGGAAGCACTGGGATATAAATTCAGCAGAAGCCACTTGGCTAATTTACACCAGAGGATCTGTTAACCGTCCTGGGCCTGCCCAAACAAACCCCCTTCATACTGTGGGAGGAGATAAGGTCCCCGTAGTACACACAGGGAAATGGCTGGGGAAGGCAGTGTGGGTTGCTCCTCCCTTGGGAAAAGGCAAGCCCACTCGTGGGATTGTCTTTGCTCAGGAACCTGGATGTACTTGGTGGGTAATGTGGGAGGATGGGAATACTCAGTGTGTGCCTCAAGGACATTTATCCTTGGGGGGAAAATAATCCGTGGGGTGAGTTGTGTGTTGCAGGAAGTGATAGAGGAAGTAGGAACAACGAAGAGTGAACCAGATATGTGCAGTGATGACCCAAACCTAGGCGGTGCTGGAGTCCAACAGTCAAACATACTTCTCCTGTCCTGAACATCCATCTTGACAGATGGGAGCCAAGTCACTGAACATCTAGAGGAGTGAAGAAAGCTTATGGAATGGATAAATGATACTATGTGGGACCTGGGCATGACGTAAATGGTGAGGAATAAGCAGTGGAGACTGTACTGGGTCTGGCTGAGCTGGAATTGGTTTTCCCCTATAGCAGCCCTCACAGTGCTGTTTTATGCTGGGAGCTGGCAGGGTGTTGGTAGCACCCTGGTGTTGTGGGTCCTGCTGAGCAGTGCTTACACAGCACCAAGGCTCCTTCCGACATTTCCCCCCAGTGGGACGGGGTGGGCAAGAACTTGGGAGGGGACACAACCAGGAGAGTTGACCCAAACTGACCAAAGGGATATTCCAGACCATGTGACATCTGTCAGTATAAAGCTGGGAGAAAGGAGGAAGGGGGTGGGGTCACCCTTGATCCTCTGAGGCAACCACTATGCATATCAGAGCCCTGATTCCTGAGAAGGCCCAACACCGCCTCTTCATGGGAAGGAGAGAATAAATCAGTTTTCTTTTTTTTTGCTTCTGCACACGGACCTTTGCTTCGCTTTGCTTATATTAAAACTGCTTTTGTTTTACCCACAAAGGTTGCTCTATCTTATTTTCTTTCCCCTCTTTGCCCTGTTGAGAAAACAAGGGGAAAGGGAGAGAAGTGATAGAGTGACTTGGTGGGTACCTGGCAATTAGCCAAAGTCAAACCACCACACACATAAAGCATTCCAAAATTCTTGCAAGTTTATGTACAGCACTTTTTTTTTAAACATTGGTAAGTTAAAAGACATTTCACAGGATATTATTAATTAGGTTAAGCTGCATTTTGATTTCAGAATATAATGGCCTCCAATTAAACTCTTCTTAGCTCTTAAGGTACAGGAGGCCAAACGAAGAGTGTTTTATAGCTGTCTTCATGCATTAAAGCTTCTTTGTCTAACAATGTTGTAACAGAAAAAGTTATATCATTTCACTCTGTACTTGCCAAGCTCTAATGAAAGGCTTGCCAGCCTAATGGAAGCTAAAAGCTAGGAGTACTGAGGACAATCCACCAAGTCCATCAGGACTGTATAAAGAACTTCTAACTAGTGCTGCTTTTCAGCAGGGATTTTTGCAGTCTTCCCTGACCTTCTTTTTTGTTTCCCTTTTCCACAGATGACAAGAAGGACACAATTTTAAAGGAATTCTTCTGAAGGAAGTATTCCTCCATCTTATGAATGAATGCTGTCTCTCTTGCCTAAAGAAGACAATTTAGCTCAAAATGCAGTCTTTGGATTTGCTTTGAAGTGAGAAACCTTAATAAAATGGATGCAGGACAACTAAGAGGGACACTGGACAGACAGGATGATGCAATAAAAGGATGAGTTACAGCAGGGTGGGCTCTTGAGATAAGGAAGGAGCTGCAACTACTGAGTCCCAAGATAAGGAATGGAGACTAAACAAATGCTGAGCTGTCATTACTGTGGAAATGTTGAAGTGAAAGTGACTAATGGAGAAGACCTAACTGGGTGAAAAGTCATGAGAGGAAGAGGAGGCATCTTCAGTCTTCATCCTGAAGACCCCCACCCAAGACCACCAGGAGCCACTGCACAGGTGCAACAGAGAGGGACTTGGGGCAGGATTTATGTTAATAATTTCTCAAAACTAATTGTAATATCTCTCCCTATTCTCAGAATTATAATGAATATGTAAACACTTTACGCTACAGAAGGGAGCCACTTTTCGCTCCAAGGGGTGCACACTTATGGAGGAGCGAACCCCCATGCACCCAGTGCTGAATAAACATACCTTCTTTATAACCTTGCTGGTTGTAAAGTCGTTACTCCGCATGTCAGCTTTTGCCAACATCTGAGGGCCTCTATTACTTACAAACAATTCACCTTGTCATGCGAAATGCTAGCTACCTGTCAGGTAGCTGCAGACTCTTGGGCTTCTCTGTACAAACACAACCACCTACACTTCCTCAAATAATCTGAATTAATATAATTTGGGGGTAGTGCAGTGCAGAGCTCCAAAGCTGTGTTCAGGCAATCCAGTCTGGCTGAAGCAGAAGGTCAGATCCAAAGCTGCAAGTGTTAAACAGTTAGGTTTGTCCTGCCATGCCTACAGGCAGGTCAGGCAGGAGCTGTCAGCAATTCAGAAGAAAGAACAAATGACCTTGATGGGCAGCCAATCTCAAATGTTTCTCAATCAAGTGAAGTCTGCCATGCCAGCTCAGGGATCATCCCACCTGTGATGGGCATGGGATGGGAATGCATGATCATGCATTTCTCCTTCCAGGAATGAAAATGCAGTCTGCTTCTGTGGACAATTCCCAATACCCACAGAAAACTAGGAAGAGTGGATAGCTCTTGAAAGAGTTGTTAGCAATTGATGATCCTGCTCTGTGAGGGTTTTCCAAGGCAATGGCTCTCTGGAATCTCCCTTGGTTCTCGGGAGAAGACGACATCTACAGCTACCCTGAGGCAGCCGAGGATTAACAGTAGTTAAAGTTCCCCTTTAAATTGCCCTTCTCCTATCAGCATAAAAGAACTACACTGTAAGTAGTTTGTGTAGGACTGAAAGCAGTCCTTGCTCCTGGGCACAGACATCCCTCCAGAAATTACTTTTTGGTGATTTTACATTTGGTCTGACAACTTCAGAACAAGACAACACCTGTTTGGACACAAAACAGTATTTCATTCAAGAAGCACCACATCCCGTTTTTGTTTTGTGATCCATAAACTGAGAGACAAGTTCTGGGGTAAACCTGAAAGGCTGATGTGTGAGGGTGGTAACTGTATTCACCAGCAGTGCACATTTTGGTCTGACTCTCTGGATGCTCAAAAGCAACTGAAGAAGAGCGCATCTGGAATTGGTTCTTATAGAAAACAGTGTAATTGTAGCAGGCTTGGAATTTAGGTTTAGTGTGTAAAAACTAGTTTTGTGTAAAGGCAGTACGGTAAGTGCACAAGATAAAACAGACCATGCAGGTTATTCTAAAAAATATGTTGAGGAAATGGATGTTGTCAATCTCTATAAGTGCATGACTGAACAAAGGAAATACCCTTGGAGCATTGGCTGTTTTAAAGCAGCAGAACCCATCTTTGCTGCCTGTGAAGCATACATCAGTCACTGTAAATCAGTGAAATTGAAAAGCAGTAAAAACAGAGCTTGTGCCATTTGGACCTTTTTGTATGCCTTGTATCATGCATCGGATTTACCAAGAATAAAATTTGAGGAGGTAAAGAACTTAGAAAAAGAAACCCAGAAAATGAAATTCCCAAATTAACTGAAGAAAACACTACCTTAATCAGAAGAGAGGAAGATCTTAGATCTTGTTTACAAACTAAACAACTAGAGTTGGATGTTGGAAAAGTGCAGTTAGAAACGGAAGGATTTAGAAAATTATCTAGAAAAAGCTAGAACAGCTCAGTTTCTAACAGAGCAACATAAAGTCATTCAATCAATGCATCAGTGCAATGCAATCATTGAAGATGTAACAGAAAAAATTTCTTTGCATGAATGGTTAAAAGCTATTGTGAAGGCAGAAAAAATTCCTGGTTTTTTCCTAACTCTTGAACCTTCTTGCCCAAGAATTTATTCTGAAACTTGGGAATCCTCTCCCAAAGACACATTGCCAGGAGCTTCTTCCAGCCCTGAGTCCATTCCATTAACCCTACAGTAACATGAAATGTTGAAAGGATAGTGTTATAAATTACGACCACAATGGATCATAATCCAATTAGAATTTTATTAATTATAGCAAATAGAATATGAGCAAAAACAGCGCTGGACGGCAGGGGAGTCTGCGCTCCACCAACTGCCGTCCTGATCAGTTCAAACAGTCCCTTTTTATACATTCTTCCTTCCGTGTTCATGAAGTAGTGGAGGTACTCTGCGCATGCTTCAGTTGTTGTTAGGGGGTCGTCTTCTACCTCTTGGTGGTCGCTGATGTCCTTATATGGTGTTACTTCTCCTGTTTCTGTCAGTTTCCTGGAAATCTGGTGGTTATCTTATCTTGCACAAACGGTATCTGGTGACTGTTTGTGTAAGCAGTTGCGGTTATCTTTTGTTGCCTAACCTTTACATTGAGCTTAACATAAATCTTAATAAACAATACTCTAGTCCATAGTTTCTCACAATCCCCCCTTTTTCTTTTTATCCTATTATTGTTTATTAGACGCTACTTTCATTTTCGGCACTGCAAGCAAACCTTTTTCCACACTCCCAACATTTATCATAACATTCACAAGGTAATATCTCACAATTACAATAGGCATATTCTTTACGTGGCATAACACATTCACAACAATCTTCATCCTCATTAATAGATACACTCTTATATTTTGCCTCAGACCTAGTAGTTAAAATAAGCAATTTAGTTATGTCAAACCATTCTTTAATAAAATGTAAAATATAGCGTAATATACAAGGCCCAAATATAAGTCCCAGAATCAATATAATAAGCGGTCCTGCTAGAGCAGACAACAAAGTGGTTAGCCAAGGTGAAACATTAAACCAGTTTTCATACCATGACCTGCCCGCTTCACGATCCTTTTTACGTTGATCTAACCTTTTCCGGAGTTCAGACATGGTGTCCTGGACTACTCCCGTATGGTCATCAAAAGAACAACATTCTTCATTAAGAGCTACACATAACTCTCCTTCCTTTAAGAACAATAGGTCTAATCCTCTTCTATTTTGCAGCACTACTTCTGATAAGGACTTTACTGAAGTGGCTAAATTTTGGATAGATTGTTCTATTTTTGCTAAATCCTCATCTACAGCCATCTGCAAACTTTGTAATTCCTGACCTTTTACTAGGGAGGCTATGCCTGTACCTGCTCCAACTCTGCCCGCTATCAGCAGTGTAGCTAGGGTTACCACTGTAACTGGCTCTCGTTTTTGTCTGTTCAGGTCTCCTTCAAAGTGGCGTAGCACTTCTTCAGAGGTATGATAGATGAGACGAGGAACAATAATCACCTGTATGCAAAACTGAGATTGATTAAACACGTTTAGGGATAGGCAAGGTGTTACTCCGATGTCTGAACAAACCCATTTCGCTCCTGATGTTGGGATAGCCCATTTGTCATTTTGATTCTTATGTTTCTCTATATTGGTGTTAGTGACTGTTCGGTTGCACAAAGGCTGATACTTTTTGGGCACTGTACCTATACATTTTCCTTGGCCTGTTACCAATTGAATAGTAACTCCTTGCGTCTGGTTCTTCATGTCATCCCATGGGCATTCTCGTGGGTTTGATTCATTAGACCATTGAATTCTACCTGGTTTTCCAATTGCTTCAAAATATGGAGGTCTAACATTATAACATAACCAACATTCCTCAGTTAAATTTGGTTTGCTTTCATTAAGGGCACGATAAGAGGCTTGCATTAGATTCCATAAGGGGTCTCTGGATTTTGACAACTCTAGATCCCTGGATAAGGAGAATTCAGTCACAGTGTCATTAGTTGTTTCCGAAAGGAAGTCTGGAGAAGGGGTTACGACAATTACGGGGGCAACCTTTCAAGTGGGTGGATTCAGGACCAGATTTGGTCCTATTGGCAAAGAATCATGAGTTGCCTTCTCCTTCTTTATATAAATGAGTCCTCCTCTATCTGTTCCTGGTTCCCAGTACCTCATTCCCCAGGTTTTTCCAACTATCCAGCCTTGGTCTTCTGGCTGGGATATATTTAGGAATATATGACTACAATTCCCCTGGTGGAGTATCCCTCCACTTTGATCTCTTTGGGGCGGTTTGCATCCCGTGGGTCCCCATCTTACTTTTAGGAATTTATCATTACCACCTCCCCCTATCCAATCTGGGGCAATTGTTTCACATCCCCAGTATGCACAGTAGTAGTGATTTGGCCAATTACAATATCCTTTCCCAGGGTTAAAGTTGGGACAAAAATAAAATCCCTTTAAATTTAAGCAAGGTTCTATTGGTACAAGCTGACACAACTGAGTGGTAAAGCTCGGTGAGCCTGCGGTTACCTGTGTCTGGACTACCCGTTGATCCTGCCATCGAATCAAGGACCATTTATAGGGCTGATGAGGGTTTCCATTTGCCTGGGTTACTATTAATAACAAAACTATCGGTATACCAGAAAAAAGGCTGTCTGTAAATTCTGCCAATTTAAGTATATTTTTACCAGTCCTGGGGAAGTTCGGCCATTGCTGCTTTGGTGTCCCACTGTTCTGGTTCTTTTCTCCACAGTTTGTTCCTCCTCTGCCTTGCCCGTCGACTCGGTTGCTTCGAGCCACGGGGTGTACCATCTTCTCGGCAGCAAGGGAATTCTTCAGGAGAATAGCTGTTTTGGGCTTTCTGCCTGTTTATATAGGCTTCCCACTTCGCAATTTTAACTAATGGGACAGAGCAAGACACAGTTAGTACTTCCCTTCTGCACTTTATAGCCAAAATTTCAGCTATAAAGGGGACTGGTTCGTTGGAGTGGTAACAATAATATTGAGGGTTTATTCCTTTAGCATAAATTTCCCACCACTCATGGGATTCCCAAATAATCTCTTGTTTAGACTCTAATTGTTTTAATTTCCACTCAGTGAGAGTTCTTTGGATTTTCCAACACTGTGTGCAAACTCCTATTGGAGGGTATCCATATTCACAGTGTGTCCACCATTTATCTTGGCATACCTTACACCTAAAACAAGCAAATGGATAACAATTGCAGTTCAAATCATTACACCTAAATCGTATATCTAGAGTGCGTATATTATTTACATCAGCATATTTTCTATATTCAGTATTGTGTGGTTGCATAAGTTTAGCAATTTCCTTCAACACACTTTGTACGCTTCCATATATAATAGATAAACAAAGAAATAATTATAGCAAATATAAACAGCAATACACACTTTATACCAAAAGGTAATGCGGCAAAGTAATCAAATAAAGTCTCTATCATTACGTTATCTTTTCAGGATTATCTTGGTGTCACCTGGAGTACTGATTACTTTCCAGTGGGGTCTCGTCACTGGGCCTTTAATGCGACTGGCATGAGTCCATCCACGTTCAGCAGTCCTGACAGCTGTTTCTGTTGTAAGCAGAACAAGATAAGGTCCCTCCCAATTGGGTTTTAGGGTTTCTTCCTTCCACACTTTAACCAATATCCAATCCCCAGGTTTAACATTGTGAATTTTTAAGTCCAATGGGGGTCGTTGTACAATCAGTCCATGTTCCCAAAGCTTGTTACGATGTTCTGCTAATTGTGAAACATATTCATTAATCACATGGTCTTGAATTAAAACATTTGTTTGTGGATTTTCAATTCTATAGGACATTCCATACACCATTTCAAACGCTGATATTCCTACATCTGCTCGGGGTCTGGTTCTGAGAATTAATAGTGCCATGGGTAGGCACTTAATCCATGATAATTTGGTTTTTATCATTAATTTGGTTAAAATAGTTTTGATTTCTCCATTCATCCTTTCAACCTTTCCCGAACTTTGTGGATGCCATGGTGTATGGTATTCCCACTTAATACCCAAGCTTTCGGTTAGGTCTCTAACAATTTTTGACACAAAGTGCGTTCCTCTGTCCGAGTCGATTACTTCAGGTACTCCATATCGAGGTATAATGTGTTCAAGTAATACCTTAGTAACTTGGTTAGCAGTTGCCTTGGAGGTAGGAAAAGCCTCAACATAATGTGTTAAATGATCCACCATTACTAATAAATACTTGTAACGCCCTGCCCTGGGTAGTTCAGTAAAATCCACTTGTATGTGTGAGAAGGGTCTGTATGCTGGGGAACGTCCTCCAAGAGGTTTTTGTCTCATGTTGTTTCGATTAACCTTTTGACAGGTCTCGCAGGCTGCCGTGACTGTTTTTGCTATGTTATATACGCCTATACAGGCAAACTGTTGATTGAAATGATCTACTAACGCCTGGGTTCCCCAGTGTGTTTTAC
Organism: Athene noctua; assembly: GCF_965140245.1. Lineage (NCBI taxonomy): Eukaryota > Metazoa > Chordata > Aves > Strigiformes > Strigidae > Athene > Athene noctua. The sequence continues at coordinate 50,552,632 of NC_134077.1, read as the reverse complement.
TGTGTATCTTTGAAAATATTTCGAGTGCTATGCCCTTCGGCAAGACTTCTCTCCCATCTGGCAATATGTATTTACCATCCTGTTCCTTAGCTCCCATTTGTTTTAGTTTTTCCTTTTCTACAGACTCAAAACTCAAATTTTTACTAACAGGTACTTGTTGTATAGTCAAAATCGTATTATAATTGCCTGCCACTCGTTTTGCTTCTGTATCAGCTGCATTATTTCCCCTAACTTGATAACTTGTACCTTGCTGGTGTCCCTTTATATGTACAACTGCTATTTTATTCGGCATTTTCAATGCCCCCAGAACTCGCCGAATTAATTCCGGGTGTATCAATTCTTTTCCCTGTGAGTTAACAAATCCTCTTTCCTCCCATATTTTCCCAAAAGTGTGTACTACTCCGAACGCATAGCGTGAGTCTGTATATATAGTTCCATCCCTTTCCTTCAGTGACTCTAATGCTTTCCACAATGCATACAACTCACAGGCTTGAGCCGACCAGCTGGCACTCAGGGGGCCTGATTCTATTGTCTTAAATTCTCCTTTTTCCAGCTTCACGATAGCATATCCGGACAATCGTTTACCTTCCACTATTCGTGATGACCCATCTATAAATAATACTTCTCCACATTGTAGTTCTTCTTCTTCTAAGTCTGGCCTAATGCGTGTCTGCTGTTCAATTGTTTGAAAACAATTGTGCAATAGTTCATTACCTTCTCCTGGGTACAAAAATTCAGTGGGGTTAACTGCTCCAATAGTTTTCAAAGATAGTTTAGGGGATTCTATAAGTATTCCCTCATACTTTAATAATCGGCTATCTGTAAGCCATTTTTCTGCTTTTTGTTGTAACACTCCCCTGATGTTATGAGGTGCATATAAGACAACTTCTCCATTAAAGGTAATGCGATTTGTTTCCTCAAGTAATAAGGCAGCAGCAACAATGATTTGTAAACAACTCGGCCAACCCCTGCTCACAGGGTCCAACAGCTTTGATAGGTATGCCACCGGTTTCTTTTGTCCGGCCCATTCCTGAGTTAATACTCCGAATGCCGTTCCTTCATGTATGTTAACAAATAAATGGAATGGCCGCTTTAAATCTGGTAGGCTTAAAACCGGCGCTTGACTTAGCTCCCTTTTGAGACTGGCAAACTGCTCCTGATCCTGAGGGGTCCACTTGGGTATTTTGTCTTTAGACAGTTGTTCATATAAGAATTTAACTTTAAAGCTGTAGTTCTCGATCCATTGCCTACAATACCCAAATAGCCCTAATGCCTGCCGAATTTGCCTCTTAGTGACAGGCATAGGTAATTCCAGAATTCCTTTAATGCGTTCTGGATCCAATATCTTCTTGCCGTTAAACAAATAATGCCCCAAATATTTCACTTTTTCCTCCACAAATTGTAACTTTTCTTGTGATACCCGTAGTCCCTTTTGTGCAAGAAAGTTTAGGAGTCGAATGCTTTCTTTTCTTACATCCTCCTTATTATTCCCTGCTATGAGCAGATCATCTACATACTGTAACAGTACGTTTCCCGTTTGTACTTGGTATTCTTTTAAGAGCTCTTCCAGGGCCTGTCCAAACAGATTAGGGGACTCAGTGAACCCTTGGGGGAGCACGGTCCATCTCAATTGCTGTCTACGGCCTGTCTCTGTGTCTTCCCATTCAAAGGCAAAATAATCACGGCATTCTTCTGCCAGTGGAGAGGCCCAAAAGGCATCCTTTAAATCAGCCACACTATACCAGGAGTTATGGGGTCCTAGCCTGCTTAGCAGTGTGTATGGATTTGCTACTACAAGGAACCGGGTGATAGTTCTTTTGTTTATTTCCCTTAAATCATGTACGAGCCGATATTTCCCATTTGGTTTCTTTACAGGCAGAATGGGGGTGTTAAAGGGTGACATACAAGGCCCTAAGATTCCTTGTGCTAGCAATCGATCAATCTCTGGTTTTAATCCTCTTCGTCCTTCTAGGCATATGGGATATTGTTTTACCCTCACAGGTATGTGGGGTTCAGAAATTTGGATTTTAATCGGTGGAATTTCCAGTCTACTAATTGTGTCCGGAGAGTACCAGACATCGGGGTTAATTTGTCTTTGATCATCCACGGTCAAAGGATAAGCAGACACTGTTAGCTCTTAATTTTTTACTTTAATTTCTAATTGCAATTCAACAATTAGATCTCATCCTAGCAGATTAAATTCTGCTTCAGGGACGAGCAAGAGTTCACCCATTCCAAATTTATTTTCAGTTTCGAATACCACATTTTTGATTTTGTTTACTTTAAAGGGTTCTCCTTTTGCCCCAATTACCTGTACTTTTTCAGGGGAAATTTTACATCCCTCAGGTATTTGCCTAATAGTCGATTTCTCAGCCCCAGTGTCTACTAAAAAGGTGAACTCTTGTTTGTGGGGACCTAATTTTAATTTTATCAAGGGCTCATGATGACTCCGGTCCCCTAAAATATAGAGCCCCTGACTCTCCTATTCCGTTTTCAATATTTCTTCATCCCTGATCCTTTCTCTGCAATTCTTCTTTATATGTCCCTTCTTTCCACAGTAAAAACAACATCTCTGTTCCTTCTTTACTACTATGCTCCCTTGTTTCGTTCCAGCAGATCTGTGTTCACCAGTCCGCCCTTTGCGATCCTCTCTGACCGCTGCTACCATCATTTTTACTTGTCGCTTACTACTCTCTTCTTCCCGCCTTACATAGACTTTCTGAGCTTCCCTCAATAATTCATCCAACCCTCTATTCTGCCAGTCTTCTAACTTTTCAATCTTCCTTCTGATATCTTCCCATGATTTTGCCACAAACTGAGTTTTGAGGAGCGCTTGCCCTAAAGGTCATCTGGATTTACCCCGGAGTATAGCTGAAGGGCTTTCCTCAGTCGTTCCAGCCACTCAGTAGGGCTTTCATCTTTCTTTTGCATTTCATTAAATGCTTTATTGATATTCTGGCCACGGGGTACTGCTTCTCTAATCCCCTGAATTACTATAGTTCTCAGGTCCTGCATATGAGTTCTATGCACTGGATCCTGATTATCCCAATTAGGTCTTTGGAGTGGCCATTTAATATCTGCTTGAGGTCCCTGGGCATGTTGAGCATCCCACAGTCTCATTCCTGCTCGTCTAATCATATCTCTTTCCTCGATAGTAAATAATTGACCAAGGATAGATTGCATCTCATCCCAAGTATAAAGGTTTGGTCCCAAAAATTGATTTAATCTTTCTGCCACTCCGAGTGGGTCCTCAGTTAAGTTTCCCATCTCGGTTCTTTTAAAATCCCGTAGGTCAGCCGAGTTTAGGGGTACGGAAATATATCCGATCACAGGTTGAGGTCCCCCCATGGGTATTTCCCTTAAGGGGTACATCTGAGCTGCCCCTTTTTGACTTCTAGTTACGCGTTTAGGAGGAGGGGGAGACCCTTGTTCTGACTCTGGTGGGGGAGTGGGCGCTCTGGGGACCTCTGGAGGGGCTGCGGGAGCAGGAGGAGGAATGTAAGGAGGGGGGATTAGAAGGGTTTCGTCTAACTCTTCCTTCTTTTTCTTTTGTTTAGTTTTTTTCTCATTTAGCAGGTAAAGTCTAGCTCCCGGTCTTTCGAGCCACACTTACGCATATTGACTCTCCTCTGGGTTAAGGGGTTTTTTACTATTAACCCAGAGGTTTAATTGCTGTCTGTCCCAATCTTCTTCTGACCCATAGACTGGCCAAAAGACATTTTTAGAAATCTTCTTCCCTCCCCATATCTTAGTACAATATTCTATCATCTTCTGTTTATCTTTCCCTAAGGTTCCAGGGAAATATCTCCAATTGTCTAAGATATATGCCAGAGGGGTATTCTTAGGTACAGTGGGTACCCTTCCCATGGGAGTCGAAGGTTTGCTGCCCTTCGCCCCCATCTTCTGGATTATCCACAAATATACACTCACTCGCTCCCCTTGTTCCTGGCCCAGTCCCTCGTGGGAGATGGAAAACGCAGTACTTAAGGGTCCACACTCGCTTGGTTCAGTATATCGAACCTCTCACTCATTATAATCCAGGAAACCCAATCCCGCCCGAACGGCAAACCCGCGAACAAATTCGCAATATACTTACGCGTCCTGCGTCTTCGTCCGGACTCCCGTGCACAGAATTTTTATGGGATTTTACCGGTTTCTCCTTTGCTCATTATTCTAGAATTTTTAGGTTCGTCGGTAAGGTTGAGGTAGGCTGTCGGTCACGGGGCCGCAGATTGCCGCGGGGCGCCTCCCCGGAGGACAGAAGCCCACCGTTCCTTATCCGAGTCACGGCACCAAGAAATTGTTATAAATTACGACCACAATGCATCATAATCCAATTAGAATTTTATTAATTATAGCAAATAGAATATGAGCAAAGACAGCGCTGGACGGCAGGGGAGTCTGCGCTCCGCCAACTGCCGTCCTGATCAGTTCAAACAGTCCCTTTTTATACATTCTTCCTTCCGTGTTCATGAAGTAGTGGAGGTACTCTGCGCATGCTTCAGTTGTTGTTAGGGGGTCGTCTTCTGCCTCTTGGTGGTCGCTGATGTCCTTATATGGTGTTACTTCTCCTGTTTCTGTCAGTTTCCTGGAAATCTGGTGGTTATCTTATCTTGCACAAACGGTATCTGGTGACTGTGTAAGCAGTTGCGGTTATCTTTTGTTGCCTAACCTTTACATTGAGCTTAACATAAATCTTAATAAACAATACTCTAGTCCATAGTTTCTCACAGATAGCAAATAGAGAAATAAGTGTTCAGGCAGAAGTAAGGCAAACAGTCTAACAGAAGTTCCATGAGGCTAAGTCCATTGTAGGTCAGTTAAGTTCTTTACATAGAAAAACTCTGATTTGTGCACCTGAGTGTGGAGCATGCATCCACACTTAAATGGTGAAGATGTAACCCAGCTGGCTCTCTCTAACTTTCCTCTGTTTAGGGAAGATTTAAGCATTTTAGTGAATCTAGACACAAACTTTTAAACAGGTGTATAAGAGGTTTTAGCCTCATGTTTCCCAGGAAAGAGTCTTCATACTTGTTTGAGAGCAACTGCACTTGTTGCAAGTTGCTGGGAGCATTAGGAGGCCTGATCAGTTGCAAGGGAAGGACTCCTGTGAGTGCATTCAAACTGTGAATTATTCTAATCATGGCCCTCATCCTGCTTTAGGCAGAAGGGCAGAAAACCTCACAAAACACAACTTTCAGTGTTTCTTTACAGAGTAGTCTAATCCTTAGTCAGAGATGACCACCTTTTAATCAAAGCCATTTGGGATAAAGAAAACCAAGAGGTGTAATTCAACTCATTGCCTCCTCATAATCCCTGACCAAAATCTCCTGAATTCATACAAGATCCACTCAGAAATTGACTCAAGAAGGAACTAAATGATCTTGGAGAAGATACAACAATCTACCATAATAAAATCTACTGGAAATGTAAGCCAAAACATCTTGCTAACAATTTTATTTTCCTCTTTGTCTTGCTTTTTGTCTTGCTAAATATATTTTTTTTGAGAATGAAGTAGGTCAATGTCAAAGTAGCTTCTGGAGGATCTGTGGATAGAGATGAAAAGATAGAAGCAGGAACTACAGCAAATTCCTTGTCCCTGCCATGAATTGGTATCAAGGTCTGTAAAGTGAGCTCATTCAACTCAAAAGTGACTCCTAGACAAGGGCTGGAGGCTCCGCTAGGGAGGCCCAGGTTCCTGTGGGCTAGACCATGTCAAGTCCTGACACCTTTGGCAGTGGATTCTTCAGCACAACCCTTAGCTGAAATTGTCACTGGGAACTCGGAAAAAATTATTAAGAGAGACAGGAGCATCCATGAGATGCCTATGATAAACTAAGGCAGAAAAACTCAAGTGCAGGCCACTTTAAGTAGTTAGGGGGGAGCCCACCAGCATGCCCCAGTTTAAGAAAACATCCCCTTAAAACTAGGGTAATTAAAGGGAGTAACTCACAGTGCAGGTAGCCCAGAAGGAGGATTTTTAGATGTACTATTACTAAAGGAAAATTGTCCCACAGTGTATTTGGAAAAGAAAAATAAAGTATAGAGGGCAGTCAGAGCTCCGTGCACTCCAACTGGTCATTGACACAGAGGGCAGTCATAAGTGGATGACATTTTAATCCACCCACCAATCAAGGAGAGGAAAAAAAGAATTTATGAAAGAAGTATTGCCTTTCCTAATTGAAATAGGACTTAAACACAGTAGGCAAAAGGCTCAGTTAGTTCAAAACTAAGACAAATACTTAGGGATGTCTTTAGACGATGAAAATGGATCAATCCCTTCATGTTCACATTGGAAACACTGTAAAATTCCAGCCTCAACCAATGTTTATTCATTTTGGTAATTTCTAGGTTTAATTAATTTTCCCTAAGACTTTATCAAATCCTTTACAAAAAACCACAAGCCTCTGTATTTTCTTGTCCTGGTTTCAGCTGGGATAGAGTTAATTTTCTTCCTAGTAGCTGGTACAGTGCTGTGTTTGGGATTCAGGGTGAGAATAATGTTGATAACACACTCATGTTTTAGTTGTTGCTAAGTAGCACTTACCCTAAATTAAGGACTTTCCAGCTTCTCCTGCTCTGCCAGCGAGGAGGTGCACAAGAAGCTGGGAGGGAGCATGGCCAGGACAGCTGACCTGAACTAACCAAAGGGATATTCCATACCATGGCACATCATGCTCAGTACAGAAACTGAGAGGAGTTGGCCAGGAGGGATGTATTGCTACTCTGGCATTAGTCAGCATCACTTGTGTTTTCTTGGCTTTTATTTATCTTCCTGTTATATTCCCTTTAATTAAAATTATTATTAATAATAATATTTTAATTTTTACAAATTTGTATTTTAGTTATTAAACTGTTCTTATCTTAACCCATGAGTTTTACTTTTTTTTGATTCCCCTGCCCATCCCACTGGGAGGGGGGAAGAGTGAGCAAGTAGCTGCGTAGTGATTAATTGCTGGCTGGTGTTAAACCACCACATGGCTACTCTAGAAAAAATGTAAATGAATGTGGGGGAAGGAACACAGTGAGGCACTCTTAAAAAGATTTACGTATGGCCACTGCATTAGCACCCAGACCTTCCTCCTTCCTTTTACCTTCAGTTATCTGGTTTCACTGAAAGCATGGGAGCCATCCTTTCTCAAATACAAGCACAGAAGGGTTACTGTATAAGCATCCAGACTTTTGAATGTCAGTTAAGCAGAAGTCCAGTCCATGTGAAAGGGTTTGCCTTGCCCTAGTATGGATACTGAAGCGTTGGGATTATGTAATTGGAAGGTCAATAGGATTATGCAAACTGCATACTCCTGTCTAAAATAATTTCAGGTAAAATTAAAGACAGTCAGGTTAGCAAACCCAGAATTGCACAGTAGACTCTAGCTTTAGTAAACCATGGCATCAACTTCAAAACTGCACCCCAAAAACCTGTAGCCCCATACAAGTTGATGGAGAGAGAAGTACACACTTCTCCCTTCCTCAAGGCAGAGAAAGTCTCAGCCTGCAAAATGCAGTGAATCACAAAAGGAAGCTGCAAAAAAAGGGTTTACCATCTGCTACATAGATGGGTCCCCCTTTTATGACAAACGTATTAAAAAAACAGGATATAAAAGCAGTTATGTGCTAGATGGTAGAGTATTGTTTGGTCCAGCATGTCCCCAGTCTGCATAACATTCAGAGCTGCAGGCAGTGTTGGAGGTTTTGAGATTCGAATCGCCAGATATTCTTCTGGCAATTTATATGGACTTAGACTGGACTGTGTAAGGCTCAGCTCAGCTGTAAAATCTGCTGAAGAAGGGGATGCCATCACTGGGCAACGATGGAGAGCAGGACTAGGCGTAGGCCAGGTAGCCACTCACTATCTGTTGACAACTGCCCCAGGTGTGCAGAAAATGCCTCTGACACTCCCTTCGCTGCTTATCTGTCACCAAGAGCTGCAGCCTAGACTCATGTCAAGAGCATGACAATCGGGCAGCAGTTTGGCCTCTTGTGTGGTTAGTAAAACATCTAGAATCTTTAGATGGCAATCCAGTAGAACACAATGCTAAAGGGCAACAAATACCTAATCTAACCTAGACCACAGAAGGAGTAATCTGGATCACACAGTCTCCTGCCCACAGTGATCAGCAAACAGCAGCAGGATACTGTAATAACCAATATGGCTGAGAATATGGACAAGCAAGCTGTATATAGGTCTGAACAAAGCACAGAGCACAATCCTGACTCCATCCCTATTGCAGCTGTCACAACTCGGGCTCAGGGCAGAACTGAAAGAGTCATTTTAGATTTAAGTAACTTTCAGGAAGAGATTAAAGAGCTGAACCGGCTGAAGCAGGAAAAGACCTATCAGGTCAGTTACCACAGTATGAGAAAGTAATAGCTACTGCACAGCAGATGCAGAAGACGGTAAGCATGGAATTACGTCTCAGAATACACAACAGTGTACTGGGTCAGGCTGAGCCGGAATTGGCTTTCCCCTATGGAAGCCCTCACAGTGCTGTGTTTTATGTTGGGAGCTGGCAGGGTGTTGGTAGCACCCTGGAGTTTTGGCTGCTGCTGAGCAGTGCTTACACAGCACCAAGGCTCCTTCCGACATTTCCCCCCCAGTGGGACGGGGTGGGCAAGATCTTGGGAGGGGACACAACCAGGAGAGCTGACCTAAACTAATGACCAAAGGGATATTCCAGACCATGTGACATCTGTCAGTATAAAGCTGGGAGAAAGGAGGAAGGGGGTGGGGTCACCCTTGGTCTTCTGAGGCAACAACTATGCATATCAGAGCCCTGATTCCTGAGAAGGCCCAACACCGCCTCTTCATGGGAAGGAGAGAATAGATCTGTTTTCTTTTTTTTGCTTCCGCGCGCGGACCTTTGCTTCCCTTTGCTTATATTAAAACTGCTTTTGTTTTACCCACATGGACTTGGTCTATCTTATTTTCTTTCCCCTCTTTGCCCTGTTGAGAAAACAAGGGGAAGGGGGGGAAGTGATAGAGCCACCTGGTGGGTACCTGGCATTTAGATAAGGCCAAACCACCACAGTATTTTTGGTGCCCAACGTGGGGCACGACAACAGCCGTTTTATATTAAGCGTGCTGTAGCTATAGCAGTTATTAAGCGACAAGCTCTTGTGCTGTTCACGGGTTTGTTGATTGCGCTGCTTATCTTTATTTTGCTAAACTCGGGAACATGATGCAAGGAATTGGGAACATCATGAGTGGTTTTATTTTGCAGGCTCCCGAGGTACTTATTCATCCTTATGTCAGCTCCTTGATACTGTTCATTAATGCTGTTCGCCTATTGTGGGTTGTGTGGAGCTCAGTATGTTTTTGCTGTAAGAGAAGGCAAATTTTGGGTGAGTAATTACCAAAATGTGCCCTGAGGCGGCCTGTCCCTGGGTGGCAGGGGGAGTGGAAGGATTTGGGCAGATTCCTAGGACGGTTATCACCTCCTGTAGCCTGGGATCTTACCCCTGAACAGGCAAGCAACCCCACAAAATTGACACACCACCTGATAGAAGGGTGCCTTGCCTATCCCAGTGAAAACCAGCAACTCCTAGCACTGTACTGGGGCCTGGCCTATGCTTATTGAGCTGCAGTTCAGCACTCTCAAAGGGCTGTGGCTGAGATGGGAACTCAAACAACAACAACAATAGCAGAGATTTTCCCAGTAGTAAAAAAGAAACAGTGGGCAAGGAGAACAGCAGGACCATACCGTCAATTAATAAGGGAAGAGAAAGAAGAGGAAGAAGCTGCTCCTTCAGCAAAGGAGTCAGAAGAGGGAATAACAGAACTGAAACAGGAGGCGGAAACTACCCGGTCCCTGACGTCATCAGAACTGCGAGATCTGCAGAAAGACTACAGCCGCCAGCCGGGTGAGCGGATCGCTGCCTGGCTGCTGCGATGCTGGGATAATGGGGCAGATGCTCAACAACTGGAGGGTAAGGAAGACCAACAGCTGGGTTCCCTTGCTAGAAATCGAGGAATTGAAAGGGGAATTGGAAAAGAGACAGCAATTTGCGGTCTGTGGAGACGGCTCCTTTCAAGTGTTAGAGCAAGATATCCTTTCAAGGAAGATTGTATGGACAACTCACCAGGGAAGTGGACTACTGCAGATGAAGGTGTCCGGAGAATTCACAGTGATGGAAGTCATCTATGGTGATCCAGATAATGATGAAGCCCCTAAAAATCCAGAGGATGTCCTGTGCACAGGGGCCATGTGGAGGAAGGTGATTAAAGGTGCGCCACCCTCATATTCTGCCGGCTTTGCTGCGATGTACTACCCAGAAATGGATATGGGAGAAGATGTACACCAGCTGTGGAGGCAGTCTCTTCCTGGCTTCAGTATTTTGAAGAGAATCTTGGTACCCCCTCATCTCTACGGGCGAGTGCCCTGGATGTCCCAAGAAATCAATTCTCTTCTGCCCGAGTCAGGGAGAAAGGGAAACCCAGGCTCATGACACGTAGTGAACATTGGTTCTTCCTGCGTGGCCAGGGGGAGCATTGTGGTAAGGCATTAGCTGTCTTTTTCTACCTGCCAAGCCACAGAAATGTGGCACTCAGATCACAGCTAACCTTTGCAGGAGGTTAAAACCTTCATGGGAACAAAAGCAGACACCAATATGATGGTTGCTACTTGTTCAACTTATTAGCTGTGCAATTGCCTTATATATGCTCCTTAAAGGTATCCACCTTAAGCATGGCTGTGTTTTCGTAACATTCTTCTTTGGCATGTTTGATTGGTTCCCTATTCTTCCCATACATCGCAAGGTCTTCCAAGCACCTCTCCCTACACTTCCCCCTCCCATGCTATATAGCTATATTTGTAATAATTGAAGTGCTCGTTGTTCTATTTCTTCATATGTATGGTTTTTTACTCCGTTCCCTTTTTCCTTTGCTTTCTCTTCGTTCTTTTCCTGTATTCACCACAGCTGCTGCATGCTTCTCTGTAGTGCTTGCCCATACGTTGGATATGGGAGAGATGGTTCGTCTAGCAAAAGATCCAAGTAGCCAAAGTCCACAGAAAATCTGCAAAACTTTTAAGAAGAAATGGTTATTTCAGATTTTATACATCGTGCAGGTATCCATTTAATTAAACCATCCTTTTCCACTGCTGTGTACCCACGCCCAAACACTCTCAGCGACCAGCCCGATTCCCATGCCATCGCTCCCGGTTCCTTGATCTGAAGCAAAGGATAGTTTTTTGTCGCCTGGTTTGGCATAAATTGTTTCCACAGGGGAGGTGTGGACCCGTTGCCTCTAACAAAATGATTTAAAGCATAAAGGGTGCGGGACAAGAGTCTGCTCTCGGTCTATGGGTATTGTCCCCTTATGACCTTCCCCCTCCCCAAGCTCTTGTAGTTTTGCTTTTAGGGTGCGATGCGCACGTTCCACTATTGTTGCCATTTTGCCCTCTATGATTGGTGCCAGCGTGGTGTCCATGTGCTGTTCTCCTCCTGGGCAAACATCTTGCTTTCAACAGTACAGCTTTCTTACCTTTTGCTACTCACACTGTTTCTCAGCCCTTTGGCTTTGCAGGTTTTCTTCACACCAGCTACAGCCTGTTGTTACAGTGAGGCCATTCGGTCTGGATCGCTCATAACATGTCTGTTGTTTTTTTAACCAGTCCATGAATCCCTCTTTTGTTTTTGAGTGATCTAGACCCTTTTTATTGTTTGGTCCATCATTTTCACAAAACACTTCCACACAGAGCTTAACATCACTAAAAGATTACAATGACAATTAAAACGCTTATTCCATATAAAACCAAATTCTTTAACCATCTAGTAATTGGTAACCTTTTAGCTGAATCATTATTAAATATTCTTTCTTCTTCGAGATGTAAACCTATCATGTAAGCATCACTACAAAACCAAGTGTCATTTACTGGTACTGCTGAAGGAGACACATTTTGCCATCTTAGCCTATATACATCCCCAGGCCTGATCTTGCATGCTATTCCCAGCTACTGGGGGAAGAGAGCCTCTCAGCTCTAACTCCAATCAAACAGGTCTGAGATGGGTCGGCAGCAGTTGCTAAGCCCAGGCAAAATGTCTGCTGTCCTGATTGATTTTTCCCTGCCACCTTGGCACAACTCAGCAGTTTCTTATCTATCTTAGGAGGCCTGTTCTTCATCAAAGCTTAGCTGTTTGTCAGGCTGTGTAAGGCCGATGCCTCCCAGATCTCATCTTTGTTTTGCAGCGGCACCTGCAAGACTTGTTTGGGAGCTGTTATCAATTAAGGGTTAGATAAACTTCAAAACACAGCATACTTAGAATAGTTCCACAGAAGGCTAAAACAATACAGCAGTTACAATTACTAGTTAAAAAGAGTAGGCTAATTTCCCCACCCAGAATTAAGGGTTATAACTAAATACTACAAAAATAAACAGTAAGGAAAATACAGAGTAGCACACTTAATTAATAGAAGTACTAACATTCAGATCCGCAATTGCTAGGGAACCCTGGATGCAGCAAGAATTTAGAGTGCCCTTCCTTACAAACTGGAAATCCTACGCAATGTGTCCATCCGTAGGTGAGGCATCCAACGCCACTGCAAGCAGGTCCAGCCTCTAAATCCACAGGCCAAAATAACTGGTAATTTTCTTTGAGCGGAAACATCTGATTCCATCCTCCTGTTGGGTTCCACCTGGAGCCTGGCCAGCTCTCCAGGGGGAAAACCAAGGGAGTTTCTAGAAATGTTAAACACTTAAGCTCTTAATTCTTCATATTGCTAAACAAAGAAAGTTGAATACACACATTCTTACAGCATTTCATCCTCATTAATAACTACATGTCATCTAAACTACATCTTTCACTAGTGACTAGTAAGCCTATATATCTCATTAAGGAGCTGCAATTACTGTTAGCGTTTTCTCTTAAAAGAATTGGCAACTGTAGTTTGTTGTGTTGCGGTAGCAAACATTACCCAGACATTCTGCTTAAATGATCAGTCGAAGAGACCGCAAACAGTTGGTACAGGGGCATCCACAGCAACCACAGCTGGATCCTGAGTGCTGGCTGCCTCTCACGCCTCAGGTATGGTGGCACACACCTTGCCAGTAATCACCAGGGACTGTGACCTGTGAAGACACAAGCATAACCTCTTCCCCAGGTTATTAAAGGAAATGGTCCTTCTCAGTTACCCCTTTCTAGGTTTTTGTTACCACTTGAGCTTTGCTTTGGACTTCTTGTTGATCTGGTATCTGTGATGAGAAATGACACAATATTGGTGGTACCTGTGAGACGGGGGAATGTTTAAAAGGTTCGTGACATATAATGCCTTATCTAGTCTTTCGTGAGGTGTAGATTGATACCATGCATCTCCCCTTTTCTGTTGTTGTAACAGATGCTTTAGCTTTAGTGAGAGTACATTTTACTAGGAGTCAGTCTTGTGTCACTGTCTGAGCCCAAAATATTTAAGGGGTACCTGCTGATCGAAATCCTGAGTAATTGCGGCTTCTTGGCATACTGTTAGGGGGAGCCGCAGTAAAATAAGCAAGCCGAACAATTTTTGACCCTTTTGTTACAGAACACGGGGGTTCAGGCCATAATTCTGAATTTCTTCTCCATAACCAGCACCTACGCCCCATGTAAGACTGTAGACGATCTTTTGCCAATATTTCCATTAGGCAGATGGTTCAGAGGTGCACTCTCCCCGCAGAGTATGCACCTAAATTCAAGGCAACAATGAACACAGAATTAGTGCCTCCTGCTCGAGGAGGTGTTGTACATGTAACGCTTGGAACCCTGAGCCCAAACCAACGGCAGCACGGATGAGCCAGCGGGCGGGCACTAGGACCCTGTCGCTCCTCGGCGGCCGCTTCCCTGGCCGGAGCACTCGGCACTGCAGTGGGCCGCGGCTCACACACACACACACTCACACAGGCACACAGAGGCGTCCCCCACACTCATTACCGACACGAGATAAAGTGGCAGCTATTACAGATACGAAGACTCCGTTCAGAACATCTAAAGCCTGTGCTCAATGACAGCGTCAGCACCTGCTCTGTGAAAAAACTTGCCGCTTTTGTTGGGGGGGGGGGGGGGGGGCGGGGGCCGGGCAGAGCGCGGTGCCGGGGCCGGGCTCATCCGCAGGCGGCCGCTCCGCGGCGCGGGGGGGGGGCGCGGGGGGGCCCCGGGCCGCAGCCGACATCTCCATACTGCGCGCCCCGACCACTGCTGGACCCCGCGGACTCCTCCGTCTGAGTAGTCTCCTCTGAGAAACGTTGCAGTCCCCTTTGTGCATCCTTAGATGCGTGTTGTTCGGTTTGGGTGGCTTTCATCAATGCATTTGCCTTATCCCATGTCATCAAGTGCTCTGGTTTTCCCAATTTTGCCTGCTCTGATAAATCAGCTTTTATTAGAGGCCAGAGCTCTGACTTCATCCAATCCATTGGCTCAGCCAGAATACCGAGCTTTAATAATCTTTGTAGCATCTCTTTTAAAGCGCTCGCCTTCATAGAAGTCTTATGCTGTCTTCCCCATATTTTTATTACCTTGATTGTGGCCTCCACGGCGCGCCGTGGAGTCTCCCGTCCCGCGTGGAGCTCCGCCACCTCCTGCCGTGTGCCGCCGACCGCCACCGGTCCGCACACCGAAATCACCACTGCCCTCACGTCAGGGTCACCATTTGTTGTGGTAAGGCATTAGTTGTCTTTTTCTACCTGCCAAGCCACAGAAATGTGGCGCTCAGATCACAGCTAACCCTTGGAGGAGGTCAAAACCTTCGTAGGAACAAAAGCACAGACACCAATATGATGGTTGCTACTTGTTCAACTTATTAGCTGTGCAATTGCCTTATATATGCTACTTAAAGGGATCCACCTTAAGCATGGCTGTGTTTTGGTAACATTCTTCTTTGGCATGTTTGATTGGTTCCCTATTCTTCCCATACATCGCAAGGTCTTCCAAGCGCCTCTCCCTCCAGGGGACGACATGAGGAAGTGGGATGGTCAACCTACCTTTAAGTGAAGCTTGTGTACATGAATTGTGAGGAAAGACCCCTGCCAAGAAGAAGGTATCCGAGAAGGTTGTTAATGTAGCTGGTGTAAAACCACAAGATAATAATCAGCGATCTCCCAGGTACAGGAAGACTGAGATCACCTCCCTTGACCCTGATGAAGGAACCTCTGGCCTGGCACGGCAAGGGTCAGACAGTGAATACTCCGACCAAGAACGGGAATAGAGGGGTCCTGCCTCCAGCCAGGAGGAGGAAAGGGACGATCAGGTGTATTGGACAGTGTGGATTCAATGGCCTGGCACATCAAATCCACAGAAGTACCAGGCTCTGATCAACACCGGGGCACAATGTACATTAATGCCATCAAGTTATAGAGGGGCGGAACCTATCTGGATCTCAGGAGTGACAGGGGGATGTCAACAACTGTCAGTCCTGGAGGCTGAGGTTAGCTTGACCGGGGACAAGTGGGAAAAACATCCCATTGTAACTGGCCCAGAAGCCCCTTGTATCTTGGGCATTGACTATCTCAAGAGGGGGTACTTCACAGACCCAAAAGGATACCGATGGGCTTTTGGTGTGGCCAGGGTGAACACAGAGAAGGTAAAACAGTTGTCTAATCTGCCTGGCCTCTCAGAAGATCCTTTTGTTGTGGGACTGTTGCGAGTTGAAGAACAACAGGTGCCAATTGCTATGAGGACTGTGCACCAACGGCAGTATCGTACAAACCGAGACTCTCTGGCTCCCATCCAAGAACTGATTTGTCATCTGGGGACCCAAGGTGTCATCAATCAGACACATTCGCCTTTTAATAGCCCAATATGGCCGGTACAAAAGTCTGATGGAAGGTGGAGGTTAACAGTAGATTATCGTGGCCTGAACAAAGTGATGCCACCACTGAGTGCTTCTGCACCAGATATGTTAGAGCTCCAGTATGAACTGGAGTCAAAGGCAGCCAAGTGGTACATCACAATCAATATTGTAAATGCATTCTTTTCAATTCCTTTGGCAGAAGAGTGCAGGCCACAGTTTGCTTTGTGGAGGGGCATCCAGTATACCTGGAATCGACTGCCCCAGGGGTGCAAGCACAGCCCCACTATTTGTCATGGTCTAATTCAAACTGCACTGGCAAAGGGTGATGCCCCTGAACATCTACAATACATTGATGACATCATTGTGTGGGGCAATGAGGCAGAAGAAGTGTTCAAGAAAGGACAAAGAGTAATTGAGATTCTTCTGAGAGCTGGGTTTGCCATAATAAAAGTAAGGTCAAGGGACCAGCACAAGAGATTCAGTTCTTGGGACTAAAATGGCAAGATGGACGCCATCATGTGCCTATGGATCTTGTCAACAAGATAGCAACTATGTCTCCACCGAGCAAAAAGAGGGAAACACAAGTCTGAGATTTTGGAGAATGCATATTCCAGGTTACAGTCAGCTTGTGAGCCCTCTCTATCAAGTAACCCGAAAGAACCATTTTGAGTGGGGTCTTGAGCAACAACAAGCCTTTGAGCACATCAAACAGGAGATAGCTCAGGCGCTAGCTCTTGGGCCTGTTCATACAGGACCAGCTGTGCAAAATGTACTTTACACATCAACTGGGGAGCCTGGCCTCACATGGAGCCTCTGGCTGAAGATACCAGGTGAAACTCAAAGTCAACCATTAGGATTTTGGAGCCGGGAATATCAAGGATCAGAAGCCCACTACACTCCAACTTGAAAGGAGATACTGGCAGCATATTCGAGCTGCTTAAGAAGTTGTTGGTACAGAAGCACAGCTCCTCTTGGCACCACGATTGCCTGTATTACACTGGACGTTCAAAGGAAATATCCCTTCCACACACCATGCAACCAGTGCTACCTGGAGTAAATGGGTCGCGTTAATCACACACCGAGCTCCGCTGGGAAAACCCTACCGTCCAGGGATCCTGGAAGAGATCATGGACTGGCCAGAAGGTAGAGATTCTGGAGCATTGCCTGAGGAGGTGGCTCGTGCCCAAGAGGCACCACCATAGAACGAGTTACCAGAAGATGAAAGGCGTTATGCTCTGTTTACTGATGGATCCTGCCATGTGGTAAGAAACCATCAGAAGTGGAAAGCTGCTGTGTGGAGTCCCACAAGACGAGTCTCTGAGGCCACTGAAGGAGAGGGCAAGTCAAGTCAGTTTTCAGAAGTAAAAGTGATCCAACTAGCCTTAAAGATTGCTGAATGAGAAAAGTGGCCAGTACTATATCTCTCCACTGACTCCTGGATGGTGGCTAACGCCCTGTGGGGGTGGCTACAGGAGTGGAAGGACAGCAATTGGCAGCGCAGAGGTAAACCCATCTGGGCTGCTGCATTGTGGCAGGACATCGCTGCCCAAGTGGAAAATGTGGCTCTAATGGTATGTCATGTAGGTGCTCATGTGCCCAAAAGCTGTGCCACCAAAGAATAAGCAAGTAGACAAGGCTGCCAAAATCGAAGTAGCTCAGCTGGACCTGGACTGGGAGCGCAAGGGTGAGCTGTTTGTAGCTCGATGGGCCCATGAAACATCAGGGCATCTTGGCAGAGATTCAACGTACAGATGGGCTTGTGATCGAGGGGTGGACCTGACCATGGAGGCCATCTCACAGGTCACTCATGAAGGTGAAACATGTGCTGCAGTCAAGCGAGCCACACGAGTAAAATCTCCCTGGAACAGAGGGAAATGGCTGAGTTTTCGATATGGTGGGGCCCGGCAAATTGACGACATTGGACGACTGCCACGCACACACCAAGGCAAGCGCTACATACTCACCATGGTGGAAACAACTACTGGTTGTCTTGAAAAGTACCCTGTAAATCATGCCACTGCCCAAAATACCATCTTAGGTCTTGAAAGGCAAATTTTATGGCGACATGGTACTCCTGAAAGAATCAAATCAGACAATGGGACACATCTTCGAAATAATTTTATCAATTCCTGGGCAAACAAACACGGCATTGAGTGAGTTTATGAAATGCTGGGGTTTCAACCCCAAGCCCCAAATTAAGGCTGACATATGGGTGATTCCCACAGCCCTTCACAAAGGGGGGGTGGGTTTGCCTTTAGGCTTCCCTCCAGGGTGGTGCCGGCCTTGCAGACAGAGCCATTGGGTAAAGGAGCCCCAGGTGTCTGCATTAAGGAAACAAGGGTCAGGTGTCCCACTGAGGGATAAAAGCTGGGACCCCTTGCAGGAAGGGCAGTGTCTGTCTGTGAGGTGGATGCACTGTGCAGAGTTCCCTGTTGGGGAAGGACCTCCTGCCTCCCTGGGACTGGGCTCCAGCCGGGTCTGGCTTTTGTAAACACGGGCTCTGTAGAGATTCAATGTGTGGCTTCCTTGGTCTTATGTATTTGGCTTGCTGACTCGGTTGTCTCCTGTCCCCTCTATGGGAGACTGCATTTCACCATTTATTCCACCCATTGTTGGTCATGTGGTGTCATTGTTGGGGTCAGTGGGAGTGATGTCGATTATGTATAATCTGACTGACTTGTTTGAACCCCCAGTGCTCACCCACGTACTGACCTTTTGTATCAAATACAATTTAGTTATTGGTTCATCTTTATGCTGGCTGTGTCCTTTATGCTAGGCCTAATAATTGGCAAAACAAAATTAGCGACGAGGATGGCCCTGTCTGAAGTTCCTGGTAGGGAAGATCCTGTGTATAGTTCACTGGCCCTCAAGTGGTTTAAATTTGGGGGACCATGTGAACAGTGGGAGAATCGGTTGGAGGAGGCTGAACTGCAGGATGTATTAGAAAATATTCAGAAATTCTCCAGTAAGGCACAGGATGCTGTAACCTTCGGGAGATGGGGATGGATCCTGTTAACAGCATATAAGAAACAGCACCAGCAAAAAGATCACTTACTGGCTGAATGTTCCTGTATGTGAGCTCAGATTATGACATTAGAATCTGTAAACAAGCTCCTTACTGATAAACTAGACACTTCTCAAACTACTCGAGAAGGATACAGTATGAGTTGCCCAGTGTAAATGTGGGAAGAGATGGGGACAATGTAGTCATAAGAAGGTCCACTCAGAGGTTATACAGGTGGATGTACACTGTAACCCTGATGACTCAGATGATGATATCTGGTACCCTGAGGAGTCTGATGGGGCTGGTGCCTCAGGTGACTCTGCAGATGTGAGACCAGTCATCAGGAGGAAGGTGGAATTTTCTGAGGGTGAGCCATCAGTAAACAGACCTACAATGGAAGATTTCACACAGCAAGAAATCAGTGATATTCTTGCACTGTTCAGTCAGAGACCAGGAGAGGCCCTGCTTGCTTGGATGGTACGTTTATATGATCAAGGAGCATCAGGGGTTAGCCTGGATAATTTTGACGGCAGAAAGTTTGTAACTCTGAGTTCAGACCCTCTGGTGCAGGAAGTGTTTCGGCCTAATGATGACAGTATTAATCTTTTGGCTTCAGCCGCTGTGGGGTGCAAGGCAAAATAACCCCTAGAGAATTCCTGGCCAGGTTCTGACCGGCCATGGTATACTCTGCAGGATGGTATACAGCGATTGAAGGAAGAAGGAATGAAACTGGCCATTCATGTAGGCCATGTTAATGTGTTGATGCAACTTTGATTGCCTGTGCCTATAAGAAATGCAATCGTTAGAACTGCTCCACTGGCTTATAAGAAAGTTCTTGTGACTCTCTTACTGAGTGAAACAGGAAATACCATTAGAGATGTACTTGAGAAAATGCATCAGCTAGGTGACCTTGGAGAATGGACTCCCCGGCAGCATCAGGGCTATCGAGAACTCCAACGTCAATGGGGCCCCTGGGAGTATACACAGAACCGAGACACCCGACGCAGTAAAAATACTGGACGTCGGCTGTCTCAATGACAATTGTTTAAAGCTTTATTAAAAGATGGCGTACCTCTCGCTAAAATTGATGGTCTTGACACCAGTGAATTATGGAGGTTGTACAAACAGAGAGGGTTACAGAAACCCCATAGAAAAGTGCAGAATTATCAAGCACACTGGTCAGAAACTTTTCAGCCTACAGCACCCCCTCTGGATCCTCAACGGGATCCCGCCTTTGTTCACGGTGGGCCCTCTGGGAGCAGTTTGGTTGTTCTGGGGAAGAACCACGAATGGCAGCAGTATTCTGACTTGTACCCCTCAAGAGACAGTAGGTACTGTAATCCATACAGAAATATTGGTCAAGCTCCGGTACATTGGGCGCGGGAGGACTGACGTCCCCATGTGGAGCTACAAATATTCTGGAAAAAACAGTCCTCTCAAATAGTGAAGGCTCTAGTAGATACTGGAGCGGAGGCCTCCTTGATTTATGGAAATCTGAAAAAATTTAAAGGTCAGTCTGTGTTACAGGACTGGGTGGAAAACAAATTGAAACTGTACAAACCCAAATTGATATGAAAATTAGAAATCTTCCAAAATGACAGTATACAGTCATGATTGTTCCGATCCCAGAGTATATAATTGGAATAGATATTCTTAAGGGACTGACTTTGAATCTTCTTGATGGTCATTATCAATCTGGGGTAAAGAGTTATATCACTAACTGAGCAGTTTTAGTAGGGAAGATAAAAATACCTCCGGTTCAGATCCCAACTGCGACCAAGGTAGTAACCATGAAACAGTACAGGATTGCAGGTAGTCATGAAGAAATTTCCCAATCAATCAAAGATTTACTGGCTGCAGAGGGTTTAAAACTGACTACCACAATGTGGAATAATCCAATCTGGCCAGTCAAAAAGGCTGATGGATCCTGGAGAATGACTGTGTGTAGGGAGAGGCACTCGGAAGACCTCGTGATATATGGGAATAGGGAACCAATCAAACATGATGTTACCAAAACACAGACATGCTTAAGGTGGATCCCTTTAAGGAGCATATATAAAGCAATTGCGCAGCTAATAAGTTGAACAAGTAGCAACCATCATATTGGTGTCTGTGCTTTTGTTCCCGCGAAGGGTTTAACCTCCTGCAAGGGTTAGCTGTGATCTGAGCGCCACATTTCTGTGGCTTGGCAGGTAGAAAAAGACAGCTAATGCCTTACCACAACAACTGTGGATTATAGAGAACTGAACAAGAGCACCCCACCTCTTGTGACAGCTGTACCTGATATGATCACTTTAATAGAAAGAGTTCAGAGGCATCCTGGCACGTGGTATGCTGTCATTCACCTGAGCA
This sequence comes from Athene noctua, assembly GCF_965140245.1. Taxonomy (NCBI): domain Eukaryota; kingdom Metazoa; phylum Chordata; class Aves; order Strigiformes; family Strigidae; genus Athene; species Athene noctua. Next base: position 50,531,516 of record NC_134077.1, on the reverse strand, counting down.
ATGCATATTCTACGATTCTGATTGCAGAAGAGCATTGGGATCAGTTTGCATTTACATGGCAAGGACGGCAGTACACCTTTACCAGGTTTCCTCAAGGATGGGTGCATAGTCCAACTATCAGCCATAGAATAGTGGCTGATCACCTGGATGAGGTACAGCTCCCTTCTCATATGCAAATGATCCACTATATTGATGACATCCTGATTCAGGGGACCAATGAGGGTGAATTACAACAAATGCTTTAAGTGCTACTAAGGTATATGAGGCAGAAAGGTTGGGAGATTAATCCTACTAAGATCCAAGGGCCATCTCAGACAGTTAAATTCCTAGGAATACATTGGAACTGTGGTCATTGAGAAATACTACCTAAAGCTCGGCAAAAGATTCTTGACTTTGCTATACCACAGAATAAGAAGGAGGCACAGAGATTTATCGGACTATTTGGTTTCTGGAGACAACATATTCCACATTTAGGACAGACTCTGGTCCCATTATACAAGGTAACTCACAAAAAGCATGAATTCGAATGGGGAAATGAGCAGCAGGCTGCCTTTGAATTGGCAAAAGAGGCTATTCAAAGGGCTTTGGACTTATGGCCCGTGCAGGATGGCGAAGTAGAATTGAATTTATCTGTAAATGGGTCATGTGTTAATTGGAGCCTCTGGCAGAAACAAGGGAAGAGAAGAGTCCCCTTAGGATTTTGGGGAAGAAAGTTACCAGAGCCAGGGCATAATTACACGCCCTTTGAGAAACAACTGTTAGCCTGTTATTGGGCCTTGATAGAAACCGAGCAGCTCACGATAGGCCACGAGGTGGCCCTGCGCCTCGAATTCCCTATTATACAGTGGGTTAAAAGCTCCCCGAAGACTCACTGAATAGGGCATGCACAAGAATCAAGCATTATAAAATGGAAATGGTACATCCAGGACAGAGCAAAGATGGGACCTGGTGGTGTTGCTGCCCTCCAGGAGCAAGTAGTGGCTGCCCCCATGCGGGATCAAGAGATAAAGCCTGATCCTATAGCTGAACAGGAATCCCCTGTGCAATGGGGGAAGACCCTGGATCAGCTGCTATCTCTTGAAAGGGAACACTCACGGTTTACAGATGGGTCAGCTAAATATATAGGAGGGAAAAGGTTTTGGAAGGCAGTGGCTTATCATCCTCATTCAGGGAAACTTCTGGAGACCACAGGAGAAGAGGGAAGTAGCCAGTATGCTGAGTTATATGCAGCATATATGGCTTTAAAATAAGAGGATTTAGGGGAATGTCACCTATATACCGATTCTTGGTCAGTGGCAAATGGATTGGCTACTTGGCTGCCAACATGGGTAGCCAAAGACTGGAAAATTTATTCTAAAACAGTCTGGGGAAAGGCAATATGGAAAGATATTTGGGAATTGGTTCAAAGAACCAAGGTGACAGTATTCCATGTAGATGCTCATAGTAATATAAATTCACTTGAGCGTCTTTACAATTCTGTCACTGATAACCGGGCAAAGATTTCCCAAGCCGGACTGGAGTTCCCTCAGGAAGGAGACCATGAAGGCTTGGCAAAATGGGCACACCAGAAATGTGGGCATCTTGAGGAAAAGGCCATTTACAAGTGGGCCCAAGAGCATGGCATAGTTATGTCACTGGATATGATCAAAACAATAATTGCCCAATGCCCTGTGTGCCAGCATACTCAAAAGTGCCCGGTACCAAATATCGTAAAAGGAGAATTGGGAAGAGGGAAATTGCCAGGACAGATCTGGCAGATGGACTATATTGGCCCTTTACCCCAGGACCGAGGGTGCAAATACATCTGCACCACAGCTGACACATATTCAGGATACTTGATTGCTTATCCCTGCAGAAAAGCCACGCACTGTAGTACTACCTCTACCATAGATATAATGATCCTATACTATGGCATCCCCTTACAAATACAAAGTGATAATGGGTCCCGTTTCTGAAATAAATGTGTACAGCAATATGCAGAGCAGCATAACATTCAATGGATCTTCATATCCCATACTATCCACAGGCTGCAGGACTAATTGAACGAATGAATGGGCTTTTAAAGGAGCAAGTAAAAAAGTTGGGAAATGGAAACCTATCCCGATGGAGATCTAACCTGATGGATGCGCTTCACACCCTCAACAATAGACCCATTGGGGAGATGGAGACACCCTTGATGCGTATGACTACGCCCAATCTGCAAATAAAGCCTCTAATGGTAACTGAAAATTTAACCTACTGGGAAATGGTTCCAGGGGCAATGGCCCCCTACTGGGCCACTCCAGAGCCTGCTGGGCTAGATCTTTATGCGTCAGAACTGGTAAAGATAAATCAAGGCCGGACAAGGGTTATTAACACTGGGATAGGAATCCAAATTCCCCCAAGACACTTTGGCTTAATAACTGCTCGCTCAAACCTAGCCCTAAAAGGCGTTCATGTAATGGGAGGAGTGGCTGATGCAGACTACCAGGGAGAGATCAAAGTAATCCTGCTGAATAATGGCGAACAAGATTTAGATATTCAACCCAATGATAGAGTAGCACAGCTATTAATATTACCAATTCTGAAAACAACAGTGAGGAAGGGGGATCCACCCCAAGTCACCGCTGTTCATGGAGACAAAGGATTTGGATCCACCAACTTCAGTAATGGGGCGAAAGTATGGGTCCAAGGGCTGAGTGGCCCCCCTGATCCAGCTGAAGTAATAGCTGTAGGAAAACATAACACCATCCTAATCATGAAGCCTAGACAGAAAAAATGGGAACATGTCCCCGCAAATAAATATTATTTGTGGGAATAATTATGGTCTAAGGTTTTGTCTTCTAGACCTTGTGTGGCACTGCTGGGAATGTGAAATCTCTCCTGTGACAAATGAATTTAACCCGAATGGGCAGCGTATGGGCTGGAATACAAGTTGTCGCTGAACTGTGCTGAGCAGATGACATCAGCTTCAGATCCACAGTCACACTGATCTTCTAACGAATAAGACCACAACAGTGAAGAATATGAAGAAACAGCTGAGATGACTGTGGCAGTGTCTGCAGCCAAATACAAGATAAAGATGTCACATGTAGAGATCGTGTGAGGGCTCTGGTCTATCCATATGTCAAGGGGCCCAGTGAAATGCTGGGGTTTCAACCCCAAGCCCCAGAATAAGGCTGACATACGGGTGATTCCCACAGCCCTTCACAAAGGGGGGGTGAGTTTGCCTTTAGGCTTCCCTCCAGGGTGGTGCCGGCCTTGCAGACAGAGCCATTGGGTAAAGGAGCCCCAGGTGTCTGCATTAAGGAAACAAGGGTCAGGTGTCCCACTGAGGGATAAAAGCTGGGACCCCTTGCAGGAAGGGCAGTGTCTGTCTGTGAGGTGGATGCACTGTGCAGAGTTCCCTGTTGGGGAAGGACCTCCTGCCTCCCTGGGACTGGGCTCCAGTCGGGTCTGGCTTTTGTAAACATGGGCTCTGTAGAGATTCAATGTGTGGCTTCCTTGGTCTTATGTATTTGGCTTGCTGACTCGGTTGTCTCCTGTCCCCTCTATGAGAGACTGTATTTCCCCATTTATTCCACCCATTGTTGGTCATGTGGTGTCATTGTTGGGGTCAGTGGGATTGATGTCGATTATGTATAATCTGACTGACTTGTTTGTACCCCCAGCGCTCACCCACGTACTGACCTTTTGTATCAAATACACTTTGGTTACTGGTTCATCTTTATGCTGGCTGTGTCCTTTATGTTAGGCCTAATAATTGTCAAAACAGACTATCACATCCCTTATTACCCGTATGTGTCTGGAAATACTGAATCACAGAATCATCTAGGTTGGAAAGGACCCTAGAGATCATCTAGTCCAACCCTTCGCCTAGCACAGTTCCCACCTACAGCATATCCTTAAGCTCTAAATCAACCCTACTCCTGAACACCTCCAGGGATGGGGACTCCACCACCGCCCTGGGCAGCCCATTCCAATGCCTGACAACAAGTTCTGTAAAGAAATGCTTCCTAATATCTAGTCTGAACTTTCCCTGGCGCAACTTGAGGCCATTCCCTCTTGTCCTGTCGCTTTCTACTAGGCTAAAGAGGCTCAAACTCAGCTCTGCACCCTCCTCTTCTCCAGACTAAACACCCCCAGTTCCCTCAGCCGTTCCCCGTACGACCTGTGCTCCAGACCCTGCGCCAGCTTCGTTGCCCTTCTCTGGACACGCTCGAGTCATTCAAGGTCCTTTTTGTAGTGAGGGGCCCAAAACTGAACACAGGAATCGAGGGGCGGCCTCACCAGTGCCGAGTACAGGGGCAAGATCCCTTCCCTGTCCCTGCTGGCCACGCTATTGCTGACACAAGCCAGGATGCCATTGGCTTTCTTGGCCCCCTGGGCACACTGCTGGCTCCTGTTCATTGGGCTGTCAATCAGCACCCCCAGGTCCCTCTCTGACTGGCAGCTCTCCAGCCACTCCTCCCCAAGCCTGTAGCGCTGCTGGGGGTTGTTGTGGCCCAAGGGCAGCCCCGGGCATTTTCCCTTATGGAAACTCCTCCAGTTGGCCTCAGCCCATGGCTCCAGCCTGTCCAGGTCTCTCTGCAGAGCCTCCCTACCCTCGAGCAGATCAACACTCCCACCCAACCTGGTGTCATCTGCAAACTCACCGAGGGTGCACTCGATCCCCTCGTCCAGATCATCAATAAAGATGTTAAACAGGAGTGGCCCCAAAACCCAGCCCTGGGGGACACCACTCGTGACCGGCCGCCAACTGGATTTAACTCTGTTCACCACAACTCTCTGAGCCCGGTCGTCCAGACAGTTTTTTATCCAGCGAAGTGTGCAATTGTCCAAACCTCGAGCAGCCGTTTTTTCCAGGAGAATGCTGTGGGAAACAGTGTCAGAAGCCTTGCTAATGTAAAGGTAAATTACATCCACAGCCTTTCTCTCATCCAATAAGCAGGTCACCCTGTTGTAGAAGGAGATCAGGTTTGTCAAGCAGGACCTGCCTTTCATAAACCCATGCTGACTGGGCCTGAGCATCTGGTTGTTCCTCATGTGTTGCATGATGGTGCTCAGGATGAGCTGCTCCATCAGCTTCCCGGGCACCAAAGTCAAGCTGACAGGCCTCTAATTTCCCAAATCATCCTTCCGACCCTTCTTATAGATGAGCATCACATTGGCCAATTTCCAATCAGTCGGGACCTCCCCGGTCAGCCAGGACTGCTGGTAAATGATGGGAAGTGGCTTGGCGAGCACCCCAGCCAGCTCCTTCAGCACCCTCGGGTATATCCCATCTGGTCCCATGGACTTGTGAATGTCTGTGTGATGCAGCAGGTCACTGACTGTTCGTGGATTGCAGGGGGGTTGTTCTCCCAGTCTCTGTATTCTGGCTGTGGAGGCTGGATTTCATCAATACAACTAAACTTGTTATTAAAGACTGAGGCAAAGAAGGCATTAAGCACCTCAGCCTTCTTCTCCACACTGTTGAAGACTCTGTTGAGAGCATTGGACAGTGCGGGATGGAAGCACTGGGATATAAATTTAGCGGAAGCCACTTGGCTAATTTACACCAGAGGATCTGTTAACCATCCTGCTCCTGCCCAAACAAACCCCCTTCATACTGTGGGAGGAGATAAGGTCCCCGTAGTACACACAGGGAAATGGCTGGGGAAGGCAGTGTGGGTTGCTCCTCCCTTGGGAAAAGGCAAGCCCACTCGTGGGATTGTCTTTGCTCGGGGACCTGGATGTACTTGGTGGGTAATGTGGGAGGATGGGAATACTCAGTGTGTGCCTCAAGGACATTTATCCTTGGGGGGAAAATAATCTGTGGGGTGAGTTGTATGTTGCAGGAAGTGATGGAGGAAGTAGGAACGACGAAGAGTGAACCAGATATGTGCAGTGACGACCCAAACCTAGGCGGTGCTGGAGTCCAACAGTCAAACATACTTCTCCTGTCCTGAACATCCATCTTGACAGATGGGAGTGTCCTGGTTCAGCTAGGATAGGGTTAATTTTCCCCAGCAGAGAGGGGGAAGGGATCTCCAGCTGGGTTATTCATACCATGCTGACTGTCAGGTCTGGTGCAGCAGCGCAGGAAGCTTTTTCCTTTGTGGCTTTGGTCACGGGAAGCACCGGGCTGTCTGTACCCATTGCGGTATTTCTCTGTATATCTTTTGTCTTGTTAACTGTTATTGCTGTTTACTGTTGTTATCATTGCTACTGTTGTTGTTCAGATTGTTTATTACACTGTTGTATTAAATTTCTTCTTATTCTAACCTGGGGTTTGTGCCCTACTTGTGTCCGAGGGTGGGGGAGGGACAACAGCAACGTGGTCTCTCGTCCCGGCAGGGCCTAAACCAACACAGGGAGCCAAGTCACTGAACATCTGAAGGAGTGAAGAAAGCTTATGGAATGGATAAATGAGTATTATGTGGGACCTGGGCATGACGTAAATGTGAGGAATAAGTGGTGGAGACTGTACTGGGTCTGGCTGAGCTGGAATTGGCTTTCCCCTATTAGCAGCCCTCACGGTGCTGTTTTATGCTGGGAGCTGGCAGGGTGTTGGTAGCACCCTGGTGTTGTGGCTGCTGCTGAGCAGTGCTTACACAGCACCAAGGCTCCTTCCGACATTTCCCCCCAGTGGGACAGGGTGGGCAAGATCTTGGGAGGGGACACAGCCAGGACAGCTGACCTGAACTGACCAAAGGGATATTCCAGACCATATGACATCTGCTCAGTATAAAGCTGGGAGAAAGGAGGAAGGGGGTGGGGTCACCCTTGGTCCTCCGAGGCAACAACTATGCATATCAGAGCCCTGCTTCCTGAGAAGGCCCAACACCGCCTCTTCATGGGAAGGAGAGAATAAATCTGTTTTCTTTTTTTGCTTCCGCACAAGGACCTTTGCTTTGCTTTGGTTATATTAAAACTTCGTTTGTTTTACCCACAAGTGTTGGGGTTTTTTTATCTATCTTATTTTCTTTCCCCTCTTTGCCCTGTTGAGAAAAAATGGGGAAGGGGGGGGGAAGTGATAGAGCAACTTGGTGGGTACCTGGCATTTAGCCAAGATCAAACCACCACAAATACCTAATCCAATGCCTATATTAGCAAGGCCACAGAGCTAAGGCAAACATTCTGAGAATAGTGAAAGACACTGGCTGGTGGCCTAACAGGAAGAAGGATATAGATCACTTGTGTGAGAATCACCTTTCCTTGTGCACAGCCAATGGAGATTATGGTGGAGTAAATGCCCCAGTCCAGCACCAACGTATTAACTGCCTATGAGTATGACTGCAGATTGACTTTGTGGGACATCTGTCAGTGACAGCTCAAAACAACAAATACAGGTAGTATTAGATCCTTTCAGGAAAACCAACACTGCAGCCACCACTGTACATCTGTTACTTAAAATCTTTTCATGATAGGGTATGCCCCATACCATAGATTCTGATCTCAGAACCCGCTCTGTCTGAACAGTTATGCATGAGCTGTGCAATGCCCTACAAATAAAGCAAAGGTTCCACACTGCATGGCAACCCACACCTTCACATAAACAGCAGAGTTAAGGAAGCTTTAACAAAATGGTGCAGAGCTAATAGGAAGAATTGGGATGAGAAGCTCTGCAATTATTTTCACAGCATTATGAGGATCTAAAGCAACTCATGATTATACTCCCTTCCAAGTTATGATACAGTGGCAAATAAGAATGCTTGAGTCCTGGTGGTTTGGGGTAGAGTTACCGAGCCCTTGGGAACACAGGGTAGTTGAATGGGTAGAAACATTAGTGGAAGAAATAGCCAAGACTTACCAAGACATAGGAAGACAACTGAGGAAAGCCCAAGTGGATATGGACAACATGTTAGAATGTGATAGCAAACCAGTTACATTGGTAGTAGCCAATAATTCCCTGTGAACATTTTCTGACACAGAGGTGGGATGGATCAGCCTGTATTACACATAAGGTTAGTCCTGCCATTTATCACATTGAAATTTCACAGAGCAAGTGCAGAAGGTCATGAAGAAAATACCTGCATGCTTCTCAACTGAAGGAATAGAAAGCTGAACCTTCAGCCACCACAGATAGGTGAATCCCAGACTGGACTTGAGTAACACTAATTTCATCCTTCCGCAGAGTAGTAACATGTGTTTGAACATAAAGAGTTCTGAACACTTTCATCATAACTATACCCTTTGCCAGGGAGTGAGGGTGGGGAGGGGGTTGGCAGTAACATCCTCCTGTAGTTCTGCTGTTCACAGGAAAAATGCAGTCATATCTATGCATCTGGTTGATATATGCTATGAGAGCAACAACAGTAAAGACCATTCAATCCATTGACAAGCAACTAAGACCTGTGCTTCTAACAGTTTGGAGCTGCTAAATGAGGCACTACTGTGGTAGACTGCCATATGCAATGGTTCAATGGTCACAAGAGTGGAACATACCAATGCTTCCATGTTTTCCATATACTGAGATGGACTGAAAGCATCAAGCATCCCTCTGGAAACTTTCTATGCTTTTGTTATAGCACACATCCTTTAGCAGGTGATCAAAATGGAATTATTGTGACTTGAATTATGCAGGGAAAAACCCAAATATCACCACCTTTAATGTTTATACTGAGACTTGTGAGGTGGTGCTGTCAGCTACTGCTTCAGCTCCAAATTCCCTATCTAATCTTGCCATTCTAACATGGTCTCAAGTCTTAGAAGAGCCAAGCAATGAACTGTACCTTGGTTTGATCAACCCCACGAGTCTGAAGACCATGAAAGTCATTGCAGAATGAACTCTCTACAATTGGACAATTAAAGGCAGAGATTTGCACAAGAAAGGTCCTGGACTGGCTCATCCCACTGAGTGGAGGCACATCCAGTAAAGCTATGTCAGTTATCCACTTCAAAAACTTTAGGAAAATGCAATTTAATTTTAGGAAGGGTCTGGAAGGGAATGATACATTGGGTTTCAGAAGAAAGAATCAAACAATGCCTGTGTTTGTCCTTCCATTATTAATGAAATGTCCCTTTATGACTTAAAATTCCCACTATTGGTCTTCATGTACTTAAAACTATATCAACCTACTAAAATCTTCATAAACTCAAAAACTTCTCTTAAAGAAGTCCAGATGCAATTAGATGGCTTGAACATATATTATACGTAACTATGCCCCAGTGTGCTTCCTACTTGAAAGTAAGCCAAAAGGGATAAGATAGGCCAACCCACAGCATTTAGAAACACCCAAATCCAAGTTTAAAGGGGTTGGAAGGTCTAAGTAGATTCTAAGGGAGCAGGTTTGTCTCCTATTAATGTTGCAGAATTAAGTCATTTCTAATAAGCTTTCTTATACTACCAAAAAGTAGAAAAACTGAATCGACACCATGCCAATTCTTTTGACCAACTGGGCACCAGACAGCAAGACATCGATAAAAATCTTCCAACAAAGGAAAATATTACAGAAAATTATGAATAGATCATGCTTACAAGTATTAAATGTCTTGAATCAGGGAAAATAACCTATCTATGGTTATAGCATATATGCAAGCTGAGAATGTACTACAGACTATAATCATTGTCATGATTAGGCAAGATAGAACAAGCCTTTGTAAGAACTTAACAGAGGTAGAAACATTGATCAAACCTCCACTAACCACGAATGAGATTTCTCTAACTGCAGCAAATTGGTAAGTGCTACTTATCATCCAGACATAAATCAACTATGATTATTCATAATCCTAATTTCAGATGCTAACAGACATATTGAATGTCTATCCTGTGATCTGCTCGGGTTTGCAAGAAAAGTAGGATTTAGTAATGTATACTAGGGAGATGAACCACTACGATAGCAAGAAAGAAATAGTTTTAAAACTATGAATGTTGAAGGTTGTCACAAACACCATTCTTGGATCAAAGGTTAGAGAGTCATAACCCTTGTTTCTCACCATGCCCCACTGATTCTTCCTCCTGTACATTTGATTTGGTCAAGAGGAATAACTCCTCTATAATTTATGTTGGTACGGGTCATTTGTGTGTCAGAACTGCCTGTACTTATGTTCTTACTTCGCTGGACAAGCTCAAGAAATGGGCCCATGTGAACTTCATGAGGTTTAACAAGGCCAAGTGCAAAATCCTTCAGCAGGGTTGGTGCAACCCCTGGGATCAATACAGGCTGGGGGATGAAGGGATTGTGAGCAGCTCTGTGAAGAAGGACTTGGGAGTGCTGGTGGATGAAAAGCTGGACATGAGCCAGCAATGTGTGCTCACAGCCCAGCAAGCCAACTGTATCCTGGGCTGCATCAAGAGAAGTGTGGCCAGCAGGTCAAGGGAGGTGATTCTCCCCTTCTACTCCTCTCTTGTGAGACCTCACCTACAGTAGTGTGTCCAGCTTTGGAGTCCTCAGTACAGGAGAGACATGGACCTGTTGGAGCAGGTCCAGAGGAGGGACACAAAAATGATTGGAGGTATGGAACACCTCTCCTGTGAGGAAAGGCTCAAGGATTTGGAGCTGTTCAGCCTTGTTGCATTTAGGCTGATGAACTGATTTGGTGATTTGGTAAGAGATGAATCCCCTTGCATTCTAGCCAGTCCTCAGAGATTAGCGGGGCTAGGGGCGGCTGGATTTATCTCTTAATAGCTATGCCAACTGGGGCCATGACTATAGATCTGACACCAGATGCACGAACAGCCCGTATGCAGTAGGTCTGGTTGCATTTAAGAGCAGTCAGGGTCATGAATAGTACAGTTTATTATTATGAAACATTTACAGATTCTTTAAGATTGCCTGCGATAAATGCGCAAACTGCAGGTTGGTTATATAGCACTACACACAAAAGAAAAACGATTGCAATCACACAATTCCTGCGTAATCACTCAGCTTAGCCGAGGGCACAAATCTTACCAAAAGATGTCCCTCCTTGGGGGGGGGGGGGGGGGGGGGAAGGGCGAGGGGGCAAGGAGCACAAACCCGTTGATCTGTCCCTCCAATTTGGCACCAGATTCTCGTTCCTCTGAGTTAGATAGAAACTCGGGGTAGTATTTATCTAAGTATGTATGTGAGAGTGGGTGGGACTATGGTCAAGCCATTGTTTCTTGAGTAATGACACAGCACATTCCTTGGTGCAAGGTGAGTGCAGTTCTTGTGGAAAAAGAGGAAGAATGGGAGATAATACCAGCAGAGTTGTGCAAAATAGTCCTTGAGAAGAGTGGAAGAGCAGGAGTTAAGTCTGTATAGTTGTGTCAAATATTCTTTAAGTAAAGTGGAAGAACAGGACCTTGCAGTCTCCACCTTGCTTTGCATACGTCCTTGGTGCCATGGCAACACAAATCGCCGGATCTTCACCCCGTCCTGTATTTGTTCTGGACACCGTGTGTTAAGGAAATGTGTGTTTTGCAGTTTTTTCACTGTTTTGTGTTTTCCGCACCTCCAACAAGCCTGGAGAAGAGAAGGTTCCAAGGAGACCTTCTTGTGGCCTTTCAGTACTTAGAGGGGGTTTATAAGAAAGATGGGGACAAAATTTTTAGTAGGGCCTATTGTGATAAAATAAAGCATAACTTAAAGAGAGTAGATTCAGACTAGATATAAGGAAGACATCTTTTATGATGAGGGTGGTGAAACACTGGAACAAGTTGCCCAAAGAGGCTGTAGATGCCCTAGAAACATCCAAGGTCAGGTTGGACAGGACTGTGAGCAACCTGAACTGAAAATGTCCCTGCTGATTACAGGGGGGTTGGACTAGATGACCTTTAAAGGTCCCTTCTAATCCAAACCATTCCATGATTCTATGTTCTTTTAATTTCAGGGAAATTCAACCACTGGTTGCTTATCTCAACAGCTGTCTTGTACCTCAGTGATACACACATGTGGTTACAGATTTTACGACCCTGCTTGGGCAGTATAGCATTATTAAGATATACCCTCATCTTTACCAATCTTTTTTCCCAATTTCATGCTTTCTCTCTCTTTCCCTCTCTTTCCCTAATGCTCTTGGAAATATCTCTTTTTAGTTAGTCATCCTTGTTGAAAATTTTTTTTAAATTGTAAATGGATAATATCCCAGACTCTGGGGTACCCCTTTGTCAGAGGAATTACTGGGGATACAGTCCCTCTGTGATGAAATTGAGTTGTGAATTTAACAAAGGCTGACTGAAGATATGATTCTTTGTTTTGTCAGTAACAATTGTAAACAGAATATGTATGCCTGTACATTCATGTCCCTGTATTTTATTTTCTGTCAACGAATGTGTGAATGATATGATTCCCAAGTGTGAACTGGGAATTTGGATCTTACCCTGTGTATTTGCTACTTTTGAACTAAGAAATCCCAAATGCGTACCCATCCTTTGAACCAAAGCATCCTTACCCCAAATCAATTTCATTTCTTGGACTCCAAATGTATGTACACGGGGCCCTTAGACTCATGCAAAAGCTCTACATGTAATGATACTTTATGGCTCCCTTAACGGGTGGAAGTTTGTTTTATGGTGTTGTAACAGCAAAAATCGTATTATGTCACGATATGCTTGCCAAGCTCTACTTCAAAAAAAAATACGCATTTGATTTGTTAAGGCAGACTGGGTCCCTGCTGTTCACCTGTTTTCATTGTTAAAGAAATTACTCAGTTTGTCAGAAGTGAATTTACCGATTTTCCTCTTCTGTCGTCAGTTTGAAGTTATGAATGGCTCTTGGAAGTCTAGGCTTAAATGATGTACCAAACTGATAAACTACGATTTGATGACACTGTATTTTCATCAGAACATCTACAGATGATTTTACTTTTTTTCCCCCCTATGATTAAGAGTTTACACACAGTTTAGTCTGCAAAATTCTGGTACGGTTTACTGAATTTCCTTGTGTTCAACTCCATCTAATCTGTGCACATTTCATTAATTAGAAAATGCTCTCCACAACAGCTATGAAGTTTGCTGTTTCTCTTCTAGATGTCCGGGGATTTAACACCAATGGTTCAGAAGATGACACTTGTCTGTGGTCCAGCAACTGCTGAACAACAGCCTTGACTACTTGCACGTTTCCCATCAACTGCCCTCTCTATCAGGCTACTCAAGCCAAAAGCTGAGAGCACACAAGACAGCGCACCAGGACTGTGTGAAGAACTTGTAATCAGTGCTTTTGTTCAGCTGGGATTTTTGAAGTGTTCCCCCACCCCTTTTTTGTTTCTGTTCCACAGACAAGGACACCATTTTAAGATTTGAAGGAACTCCTGCTTCTCCATCACAGTAACATTTCCCGTCTTGCAATGATACCGATTTAGTGCAAAATGCAGGCTTTCAGTTTTCCTTCATACTACACTCAGCACCCCCGACAGTCTCTATTACTTACAAGCACTTTGCCTAGTCAGGCAAAATGCCAGTCAGCCTTCAGGTACCTGCACACTCTTGATTTCTTTCTGTCAGCACGACAACCAGCACTTCCTCAGATCACCTGAGATTGTTTGAGGGTTGGAAGGTGCTCGGGGACACCACAGAAACCCGGCTGAAAAAGCTGGGCACCATGACAACCCGTGAGACCGCCAGCCGTGGCCCTGGGCCCCAGGTCGGCCGCGGGCCCGAGGCCTGCCTAGGCCAGAGGCGCTCCTGGTGAGCGGCACCGCCGCCACGACCCGCTGCGGCCCGCCCGTGAGGCGGCGCCAGGCGGGCTGCGCAGAGCGGCGAGCGGGCGGGGCCAGGCCCGCCCAACGCCCCAGGGCCGGGTAAGCCGCGCTTCGGGCCGGCCCGGAAGGCAGGGCAACGCGGCAGCGGCGGAGCGCCGGGCGGCTGCGGCGGCCGCGCAGACGCGCTGGGATCGGCGACGGCGGCCGGGGCCGGGGAGCGCTCCCCCCGCTCCTGTCGCAGTTCGGGAGCCGCAGTGCGCCTGCGCGCCGGCGGAAGGGGGCAGGGCGGGGGGCAGGAGAGAGAAGGGCGGGGCCCGGCCCTGTGTTTTGAACGGCCCGATGCGGGCGGCTCACTTTTTGGCAGGAAGGTGAGGAGGCCTCTATCCTGGCGGCGGAGCTCGCGTAGGGAGAGGGGGATCCAAATGTGGCAGAGGCGAGCAGGAGGTAGCGGCGGCGGCGGAGGGGGGCAAACGAGACAAGGGGAGCGGCCGTCCTCGCTGCCGCCGCGGAGGAACTGAGTGGCCTGGCGAGGCAGGGGGCTGCGGCTGCAGCGCTGGCACCCCCGGGCCGCCCGCCTGGCACCCCCGGGCGCCCGTCCCGCCGGCAGGTGAGCGAGCGGGGAAGGCGGGGGAGGGGAGGGGAGGCGAGGCGGAGGGGGGGGGGGGGGGGGGCGCAGCGAGCGCAGCCCGTCGCGCCGCCCTTGGCCTGGCCCGGCCCAGTACCGGGCAGAGCCGGAGGGAGTCGCTGTGGGGGAAGCCGGAGCTCTGAGCCCAGCCTCGCCTCGCCTCCCCCGGGGCTGACAGTATGTGTCCACCCGCGGGCGTCCCGGCTCCGCGCCCCCTCCTCCGCCGCGGCCCGTCGCCCCTCCCGTCCCGCCCCCACCGCCCGCCTCAGGGGCCCTCCCGGAAGCCGCAGGAGGCGGGCGGCGGTGGGGCCGCGGGGGCCCCGGGCTCACGTTGCGGTCTCTGCCGCCGCTTCCCCCGCGGCGCCCCGTCTGCCGGGCAGCTCCCACCCTTCCGGGCTCCGGGGGGCAGCCGCCCGCCCTTGGCACCGGCCCCGGTCCGCATCCACGCTCCGTCCCCTGCCGGAGGGGAGGGGTCCGCTCCCCACCCGCGGAGCCATTGTATGTGGGCTGGGGCCCGCCGGGGGGGCTGCCGCAGAGAAGCTTCCCCCTCGATAGCGCACGCCGAGGGAGGCGGGGACGGGGGAAAGCGTGCCCCGGCTCCCCTCCCCGCCGTGGGGGAGCGGGGTGAAGGGGGCGTGAGTGCGGTGGCGGCGGGGCCGGGCTGGGCCGCGCCGCGGCGGCCGGAGGGGGAGCCGCCGCCCCGGGCCGGCAGCGGCGGGGCTGCGGGCAGCGGGGCTGCAGGCAGCGCTGCCGCGGCGCGAAGCGCCCCGAGCGTGCGCGTGTGTGCGCGCTGCGCTGGGATCCTTTGTCTGCCGCCGCTTTCCCCTCCTCCCGCCCTCCCTTCCCACTCCCTGGGCCTGCCTCTCCTCCCTCCTCGCCTTTCTCTCTCCCTCCCTTCGTTCCCCTCTCTCCCAGACTCCAAGCGCTGCTGCAGCTGCAGGTTTGTAAATACTGGACCAACACACACACAACATGGCTGACGCTCGCCCTGCTCCTCCACCAGGGTCTCCGCCTTCTCCCTCTGTCTCCGCCGCTTAGCCTCTCCTCCTTTTAGGCTTTTGTTTCTTTCCCCTCCCCCCTCATCTCCCATCCAAAAAAAAAAGAGGAAAAACAGTTCACCCTCCTTATTGCGAGCATGGCGGGATTTCAAGGGTAAGGATCCTCGCTTTGGAAGCTTTCTCCTTTCGTTTCGCTGCTTACAACAAAATGAAACCTAAAATCAAAGGGGAATTGGGAACCTGGCAAGGCCTGGGGCGAGGGAGGCAGGGAGGGAAGGTGGGGGGGGGGGGGGGGGGGGGGGAAACTGGGTGAGCCCCGCTGAGAGAGGCTTGATTGGAATGTGCGTATCTTTTTCTCTTCTTGGGTGGGGGGAGGCTGATGCACCAAAGTGCTGGCAGAGATTAAATACTATATTCCACTTGCGGAATGATCTTTCATTCAGGGCCGTTTCTTTCATTTCAGGACGTAGTTCGGTATAAGATATCAACTCAGCGCAGTGACGTTAAAAAGACCTGAACTAGTTAGGTCAGAATCGGCATTGTGTAGGTAAAAACCGTAGCATAGGCTTTTTGAATTTCTTTGCATCCCCTGTATCTCCTTGTCAGTGTCTTAAACAGCTCACAGATCATGGGATACAAAACTGGGATTAACACTTGCCAGCTTTTTTTGTTGGCAGTTTTTTGTCACAGATTAATTTGCCCTTGTGATGACAATAGCACAAACTGAAGCATTTCCTTTTTGCTAAAATGAGGCCTTCTGCTTTTCAGATTCCTTTTTTTTTTTTTTTATAATGGCATCGTGAATTTAAGTGAGCTCGCAAACTGAAACAAGAGAGCATGCTTCTGACCTCTCAGACACAAGGCAAATGCTCAGTTCAGTACCCCCCACCTCAGTTATTCAGAGCACCCCCTTCTGGCTTTGACGAAAATGGCTTATTTTTTTTGCTTATGACGTAAAACCAAAATAACTTGAACGTAGTTTGTTGAGGATATATAAAGTGATCTGCTGTGGAACAGATTTGTAGCTAGGTTGTAACAAGGGTGAATGCCGAACGTGCAAAGACATGATGCTTTTTATTGCTTTCTCTGTGTGTTACTGTAATAGTAAATGTTGCGTTTTTTGAAGGTTATGTCTAAAGACATGGTCTTTCAGTCATATACACAGGGATAGCTGTGGCTTCTCTTAATATCTGAGCATTGCCCTGAAGTAACAAATGTCCTAGCTCTGTCGTCTTTGTCTGCTTTGCTTTGGAAGCTTCTAGTGGAGAAGCACTGGCATGGCATAATCATACAGTTTTTATTGGGATAGAAATATATACTACACTTCAGTGCTGAAGTACTCATATATTCGTACATTTTTTCTGCTTTTTCAATCTCCATTAACAAGCATTGATTAACCAGAGGTGAGGAAAAAATAATTTATAATAATAGAGTTTACATCAACGTAAAACTTGAGTGGAGTCATCCAAGTTACAAGATCATTTTGGAATGTGTATCTACGTCATGGCTCCTGAGCCAACTGTGCTGCTTCAAGGTGGAAAAGTCTGACCATAAGTCTGTAACTTGATATATCAGTAGATTCCTGGAGCAGCCAGTTACTATTTTTTTTTTACGTTTAATAACCTGAAAGCAATATTATTAGTAAAGCCACAAGAATAGTTTATGTGTTGTTGCTAATTAGTCATTCATTATGATAGCCACCAAATTTTGAAATTATTGCTCTCTTACTAAAAATGTGAAGTGTACTGAGGTATGCAGCTCCTCCCTAGTAATAAGCCTTTGGATACTTAAGCTGATTCTTAGGCCGAAGAGCAAAATAAACAAAAATAGGCCATCTGCAACACATCTGTTTAGATAGTGGATCACTTAAAAATAGTTGTGTTTGTTAACTGGTACACTTTAGTTTTGTCGCTAGAACTGTATTTTATTCTGTAAAATTTCCTTGCACTTCATTAGCTTTGTGAAGTTTTTTTGTCTGTAGCATCTTTGCTATACCTTGTGATTGTAGTCTTTCTTATGACACCTTGAAGATTTTTCTTTCTGTCTTGTGTTGATTTGGTCAAAAATCAGTATTGTGCGTCTTTGTATCCCATGAGGAGCTGATCTAGTTGAAGAGCTTGCCAAATATTTGTGTCTTTGGTACCACTAAGTGAAGTCACTCCAGTGTTTTTGTCATTGTGGGTAATTCCAGGCTGTGTTTAACCAAATTAAAAACCCAGTACTAGTAGAATCGTCTTCCAAAACTGTTTACTTTTTCATATTGGGAAGTGAGACTGAGGAAAAAGAAAACTGTGAGAAATGCAGTCTCAGTGATTAGCTTTTTGGAAGATGTTAGAAATGAACTGATTTCTTTTAAGAAGAAACACTTTTCAGTGAATCTTTGACCAAGTAAATAATGACTTGGTGTAGTTCTAAATATTTATGAAATTACCAATTGAAATATAAAGTCCTGAATGTAATAAACACTTTTAGTTACTCTTCAATACTTTTTGTGTATTTTCTTGGTCTGAGTAGTATTCTTCCATTGACTTAGCCTGGATCTTTCTTTGCTGTCTGTTGCCAAGCTGCACTCTTTGACTTGTTCAGATTTGTAAACATCCAGCTGATACAATAGTTGTTTTAAAGTGGTTTTTAATGTAATGTATAATTAATTTGCTTAATATTTGACAAATGAAAGATTTTGAATAAGATTCTATTTTTCTGAAGAAATAGCCACTTTTTTTAAAATAGAAAGAAACCTGTTACTGTAAAGTTCTCATGCTTTCATTTTGGGTTTTTTTGTCTATTTTACTTTCTTTCCCCAGGTATTGGATCAGACTTGACTTCTTGATGTTGTTGCATGAGAATATGTTTTTGTAGATGGTTAAAACCGATTTAACCAAGTGGTTTAAAACCTGTCTTTCAGAAGTTGTTCACAGAAGCTGAACCGTGAGACAGAATCACTGTTATGGACAGTTACTTTCCGTTTTGTGTTTAGATACCTTGTTTCTCATACCAGGTGTGAGAGAACTTTTTTGTTGTTGTTTTTCTCATTCTCCGTCTCTTACTACTCTTTCAAGTTCAGTGGTTTTATGATTGGAAGGTGAATGGTGATCTTTTTTGACACAGGTTTTCCTGATGAGCAGCTTCTGGGTATCAAGATGTCCCACTTGCTGTCCAGATACTACCTATCTGTCAGCATACCACATGACTTAAAAGAATGGGGAATGCAACCTGCCTTGTATCAGTGTGCAGACAGTGTCCATCCACATCTCTATGACATGGATAAGTGTTGAGTTCCTTGAAACAGTGTAGTTAACTGGTTTGTATTTATCTATGAACAGCTGATTCTAGAGACAAAGGGGCCTCATCACTGATCAGTTTCAAAGAATGGTGAGATAGTTTAATTCAGATTTACCGCTTCCACCGTGGGGTAGTTGGAATTAACTTTCTGCTGTGGTGTAAAATATGAGTTCGCTGATGGCATGTGGAATTCAGGAGTTGAGTTGATATGACTATCGGCTTGTGTAGAATGGTTCTAAATCTAGGTTACCTTTTTATGCTTCTTTCCTGTAGTGTATGCTGTGAAACTGCTTGTAAATCTGTGCTATATGAGGTCTTGTTTGACTTGCTCACTTGGAAATTTTGTTGAAATGGTTCCACAAAATGCTGAAATATATCGAAATTGCTGTTGTTAGTTGTGGTGACTACTAGCCTTAACTATTACCTGATCAGATTCTAATATTCTGCAGTTATTGCAGGGTGCTTGAGATGTTGTTGAAATATCTTCTGATGATTTTTTGGGGATCTGCGTGCAGAATAAGAGTTACTGACAGTATACTCCAAGCACTTACAAGTAGGGTTTTTCTAGTCTTTTTGATAAGACTGTAAAGTTTATAAACCCCTAAGAGCTGATTAGCTCTTGGTTTGGGTTTTTTGTTTACTCAGTTGATCTGTTGTTTGTGGTTTTTTTAAATGTTGTTAAATGTTCCAATATTGTATTTGAGGTCTACACCTACAAGTACTGGTGAGAGTAGATACTTACTTCAATAGTAGTTCTGTGGATTTCAGTATTTAAATGCTTAATTTATACAGAGTAACTGCTGAACTTTAGACCTTCTGTTCTATATGGTAGTTTGCACAAAATGGAATCGTGTCATTTTAGTTATTATTTTGGTTTTGTGTTTTCCAGTTGTTCTCACATTGTGGATTTATGGTGGCCTTGCATAGTGAGAACATTCTTGTCATGATGTCCAACTGTTGAGTCCACTTGCTGTCTTTTAAGTCATCTCTTCGTTTTCACTTCACTTCTGGCCTAGCTGTATGCAGGTCCTATTCTCCAACCGTGTGGAACTGGTGGTCCCCTTCTTACAGTGCCAGCTACCTCAGCTGAAGGGCTCTGAGTTCAATCACTACAGCTGTCTTTCTTGAGTGATGGGTGGTATGTGGTAACCTAAATATTCTTAATGCTGATTTCCAGAGTTGTTTGTTTTAGAGAGTGTGGGAAGCCTGCCTGGTGAAGTCTGAGACTACTTTTATCTGCAAGTTTAGAAGTACTTTAGAATTAAAGTGCTCCATTAAAATGTGTTGCTTTCTTTAAGGTCACTGGTGCATCTTCCATCCTTTGTTTCCAGGTCTTCCTAGTGGTTCAGAGGTAGTCTTGAGATCTCAGTCTTGGCAAAGTAACTATGTAACTTTGGGAGCAGCCTTTTTAAAATGACAGTTCCCTCTGAATGTATACCTTGGAGGCTTTTTTCCCCCCTATCCATTGTGTTACTTTGTATTATCTCTTAGATTCCTCTTAGAGCAGAACAATTAATGAATACAGGGAATGTTTGTACATTTAATCTGTTTTAAGATTACTATGCCAATTAGGTCATAAAGCGT
This sequence comes from Athene noctua, assembly GCF_965140245.1. Lineage (NCBI taxonomy): Eukaryota > Metazoa > Chordata > Aves > Strigiformes > Strigidae > Athene > Athene noctua. The sequence continues at coordinate 50,511,461 of NC_134077.1, read as the reverse complement.
AACATTGCCTGGCAATTTACTGTCTACTACTGATGCTGCTATTTGGAGTGATACTGCTCTACCCAGATGTGGCCAGTCATATATAAAATGAAAAAGTAGTAAGCTTGACTCATTTTTTCTCCCAGCAATATTCTTTGACTTCTTCTAGAGCATAGTAAGATGTTTTAGCTGGTCAGTGCCAATACTGAGGTAAAATTTCATCCATACAGACTTTAATTTGATGCCCTTTCAAAAACCAACAAACTTTCTTTTCTTGTGAACCTGCATTAATCCAATTTAAATGTAAAAATGAACTTTGCTAGATCGTACTCTCTTGCCCTAAATGGGTAAGAACTAAAAGATTTATTAGAAGTCAGACTTCTGGTCTGGTATTTATTAAAATCAAATAATTATTTCTGTTGCAAAACTCATTTTCTTAATTTAGTATTTATGTTCATTCACAGACTTCTTCCCTAGTATGTGGAATAAAGGTAGCTTAAGTCCAGTGTTCGCTGTTGAGATTTTTAAATACAGAAATTCCAGCTTTCTAGATTTACTATAAGTGTTGTGAGCTGAGTAGCATAGGAGAAGGCATGTTCTATAATAGTTCACTAGTGACATTTCTGTTAAGTTTTCTTGGTAACTTTTTCCAAATGCCTTGACAAACATAATGTTTGCCAAAATTCGGTATAGTGCTTAGACTTCTAGTATGTGAAGGTTAAGTACGTATCATATACTAGCAGGTATTTTGTCAGTTCTACATGCCTGTAACTTATCTCAGGTCTTCACTTGAACTGTAAAAAGGCTTGTAGATTAGACTGGCTTTATTTTCTAGGAATGTAAAAAAAAAAAAAAAAAATACAAATAATGCTTAGAAGATGTAGGTTGTGTAACTCATACAGTTATCCTTGGAAGACAGTTGTCTATGTCTTTATGGTTCTGGATAATTGCTTGCCTGTTCTGTTTGATAACCATGTGTGGTTTAGACAATGATATGAACCCCAAAGTGAAATCAGAATGGGAGCAAATATATTAGAGATTAGTGTACTACCCTCTCAAAACCTTCCAGTTGCAGACAGCTTTATTATAAATTGACATAATTACTTTTTTTCTTCGTTAATCCCTTTCAGAAGTTCTTTGTCTTTATGGTAAAGATGATGCACAAATTCAGTAATGGTTGCTTTGCCATCAGTGGAACTTCAGTTTTGTGAGATGTGATTGGCCAAAATCCATGCTCTGACAAGAGTATATTCAAAAAAATAGCTTAACAGTGAATTCTGCCTTTCATTTGACTTCCTACAAATCTAACTCTTCAGTGCTTTTAGGATTAAGGAATATGTCGTTGTTTGATATACTTGGAAACCACAGATTTTTGGATATTGATAGGGTTGACATGCTGGCAGGTGGAGGGAGCCTTTACAATGAATATTGTCAGGGTCATCTCTCTACTGAAGGGAGGAAGAAAAAGGAGCTTCTCTAGAAGTGAATAAGGATAGAAATCACCTTGGTGAATTACATCTCTCCATCTTCTGCAGCTCCATTTTGTAAGCAAAAGCATACTTTACTGTTAGGTGCCAGCCTTAAGACAGAGAAGGCAAACAGACTCTCTTCTGATTGATGCGCTCTCCAACCTGTTCAGGTTGCTGGGGGAGATTCATTTCTACCCTCAGTGTATATGTGTATACCTGTGGCTTGTATGGAGAGACATGAGACAAATATATGTTATTTCATATCACTAGGGACGTGTGGCTGTATTAATAATGGATGAAAAGAACATTTTCCAATGGTAATATTTTGCTGTGGCCTTGGTGGGGAGCCAGGGTTGAAGAAAGCACTGTATTACAGATAGTTTTAGGCTAGATGCTTGAAGAATGGAATTCAATGTGGAGGTGGATTTCTTGTTTTGTTTTTCCTCATATGTATAAAATTAATTGAAGGTGGGGGTGTGGGGGGAGGAGCGTGAGACTTCATTAATAAATATCCTGGTTTTCAGTAATGCTTAGGACTCTAACCACATTTCTAGGAGACTTTGTTTGGGCAGGGTTGGCACAAGGTTGAATATGAAGCAGAGATCAGCATAAAAGGCAGAGGCATTCTTGGCTATTCTTCTGTGTGCTGTTTACCTGCAGGACAGACTTCTAGAAAGCCTCACCTGCTTTTGTACGGAAGGATATCCTGCCTTCTGAGATTCCGTTTTCATTGGAAGATACCTCACTTTTTGCCTTTTTGAATTTCTATTTCTCCCCTTTGTTCCTCAGTTGTTTCAAGTACCAAGGACAATCTAGTTCTCTCCGCAAATAAGGATGTGTATTTCCAAAAGGAAGGAGGGATGTGGTCTTTTTGAAGGATTTTTGGTTTTATCACTAATATCTAGATTGATGCAAAATCTCAGGAAATACAATTAGATGTTTGTTAGTGAATCTAGTTCAGGTCAGATATAAAGCTTTCTGGAGAGAAAATTAGATTACAGATCTAGAAGGGGAAAAGTCTACCTGTTGCTGCTGCTACAAATTCTTACTGAAGTGCTGTCTTGATTAATTTACTTTCTCATTTCATTTCCATTTATGTAGCATGCACAGGGAAGGAATTTCAAAGGAGGGTTTTTTATCGGAGCCTATTATCAACATCTAAGAAAGGAAAGAATGTTTGCTGTGGGACAAGCAAGGTATGGTAGGGAACAAGTGACTCCAAGGTGGTCCTCATTCTTTTTGACTTTCTTCTTGCTCTAGTTTTGTCAGCTTTCTACTATTGCAGAACAAGAGGAATTCAGTGGTTTAAGGCAATTGTTTCTGAGCAAAAATTGTCATATACTCAAACTCATGCAGATGTTATCCTAAAATACATTCTTTTAACAGTCCGGTATATAACTTCTCAGAGTAACTGGAAACAAGTCTTCATCCTCTTAAGTACGTCAGGGTCTTCTAATTAATTTCATGAGTATGGAGATACCATACCAATTTCAGAACGAGTAGCTTGTGTATTTTTCTTCCACGTTTTAAAAAGCACCAGCATTATGAGAATTGGTCTTTTCTGATGTTTTCACTGCTTTTAGGGAAAGTCACTGGTTTTCCCTCCCTGTTGTCCTGCCCCTCCCCACCCACTAGCCCCTGACTTAGGCAGGATGTGTTGTGTTTTCTATCAAAAATCTGAAAGACCTGTGTGTAAGCAAAGAAAATACCATATAATGCTGATGGTTTTTATTCAAAAAGGTATGATCAGCAGTTTCATGTTACCGTTGTTTTCCCTGATGAATCCAGGGTTGACAGCAGTATTTAAATTATTAATAATACAAATATCGGGTATCATTTCTCAACAGCTATACTACTCTTATATAAGTAACAATTCTTGTTTTAAAGTGCTGTGCTTTCACTGACTCTCCAAATTTATCAAAAACGACATAGTTAACTGTAGCTAGAGCTCATAATGCAATGCTGAATTTTGTTTGCAGTGCCTTGCTGTTACTCATATTATGGCTTTGACATCTCTTGCAACTCTTCACCATTTAAAGCTGATAATCTGTTTAGGCTGAGATTGATACTAATATTGTAGATTGAGTGAATATTCTGCAGCTGGTCTGGTAAAATGAAGATCATGTTATTGGTTAGTATCCACAGCAGAAGACTTGCCAATCTTAACAGCAAATGCACTTAAGTGATTTATGTTTCCAGTGTAAACAGTTACTTGAATGCATTTGTATGAGAACTGCTTTCATCTAAGCTAAAATGGCTGAAGGTGAAGAAAATAGGTAGGACCAATTCAGTTCATTACTGGTTGCTCATCTTTTTCAAGATGCACGTTAGAGGCAAGATACCATTTTCCCTGAGTCCTTTTTTCTTTTTTTCTGATCATTGCAAAGATAGGTTGAAAATTACTTTTGCTTTAAATTGTCTAATCATAAGTCTATAAGCTTTTCTTAAAATGAGATGTGCAGGGAGAAGTTTTTTTATGCTTTGGTCTCTTGTCTCTGTGATCATGCTTCAGTTTGCAAAATATTTGCTCTTCCATTGCAGTAATTCCTAAGAAAATGATCTGTCCACTGTGACTAGAGGGGGCCATATTTTACCCAATAACTTCACTTAATTTGCCATGGTTTACTAATTTTAAAAATTTAGCTGGCAGTAATTTGCCACTGGGTTACCTTCTAACAGCTGGAATAGGTGTGTTAGCCCTGGGCTTGCTCTTCCAGAATGTTTGGGTGATCCTTTTGACATTTGGAACATTTGGAACAATGTTTCTCAGACTAACACAATTAAACCTAGTCTTCAAACAAAGGTTGGTGACCTAAGTATCCCCTATGAGGAGACACTTAAGGGAAGAACAGGGAAATGTCTTACTTTCTCAGATGGACATTTCCCTCTCTTAGTTTCCACAGACCTGTCTTTGTCACCAAACGAAACCAAATAAACTTGCTTACAATAATAATAAATTATTTGGGTCAACTCTGTCTGTAGGAACATGAGTAAGGACAAAACATTTGCATTATAAAGCTCACTTGCATTTACCATAGAATGGTAGCAAACCCGTGATGGTTGTGTCTTGGGCAGTGGTTATTTTTGTGCGTATGTTTTTTTTGGATTCAGAAGAAGAGGAGGATAGCTACCTATCAATAAGGAGAAGCTAAGCTGCTTCATATTTGATATGATACAGAAGTGTGCAACTTAAGGCAATTATACTGGCCTGTGAAAACTTGTTACCCTAGTGTCTGTGCTTGTTCTTGCCCTGGGGTTCAACACAAGGTAATTTGCAGTAGACTGAACAATTAGGAGCAGGTTTTAATTTACCTTTGGATAAAGGGGTGCAGGGAAAATTCTCCTGGCTTTGAATAAATACTAAATTTCTTCAAATTTTTAATAAAAGCATTATTTTGTAAGATTTCTTTAAGCATGGAGGTCTGTGCTTACTGTGCATCAGCAAACTGAAACACACACAAGGTTTAATCAGTGAGTAGTTTTTCATTGCCTGTAAAAGGAATTACATGGATGCTTTAAAAAGTCATTGTGCTTCAGAGTCCTGGTATATTGTGTAAAGTCACAGGAAGAATTGTAGCAATGTGGTGAAAAGAAATTAAACTATCTTAATATTATTAAGTGATAAACTTTACGACTGTTTTTAAAGCTGCTTGGCTAAACTCTTATAGCTGTTCATGACAGTCCCATAGTAGGACAGAAGAATACCAAAATTGAACTATGTTTTCTGTTGACATAGGCAAATAATTCCATACTAAACAAAAAAAGTTGTGCTTATCCATGCTACTTGAGGACAGAGTAAAGTAGAGCTCTAAAACAACTCATTAAAAATGCTCGATGCATGTCTTTATTGTTCTAGTACTAAAACTGTGTATAATAATTGCAGTAATGGACTTTTTTTTTTTTTCAAAATTAGTTCTGCTGTGCCAAAGAGCGACTGAAAAGTTTGTGTATACATAAATGTTTCACTTGTTCTTCTCAGCTGTTGGAAAGGAAGTAGACTAGAAACTTTTTTATTTAAAAGCCTGTATATGAATTTGTGTTGAACGTAAAATTTTATGGTGACAAGCATGTTTTGTTTTTTTTAATGAAGCTGTTGCAAGTTCATTTGGCACTACTCAATTCTCTTATTCCTTCTTAAGCTTGATCCCTATTTGGTAGAACAGCCAGTGTGTGTGTATTTTTTTAATACCAAATTTCAGATCCAATTTTTTGGATTCTTGGAGTTCAGTTTTAGGTATGTATTTTTTGAACTAACATGGGAAGCAAGGAATTTTTCAAAGGGCAAGCATATGGCAAAACACTGTTTGGTCAACTATTATTGAATCTGGTTGTGACATTGCTAAGATGGGAGGCAGATCAAATAAGAAACTATGACATTTAAATCAGTTTAATTTTAGACAAATGCCTAAAACCAAGCTTTACTGTTCATAAGACCTAATTAATAACAGATTAAGCCTGCAAGACTTTCTGGAATAAACCTTTGGAGAACTTAACTTTCTTTTGTTTTCTGAGTTATTTATTTATGTATTCTTAAAATGGGCATATAGTTGTCCTTTTCCTCTGAAACCTGTAGGGAATTTCAGAAAACTAATTGTACTTGGTGTGAGGCTAAACTTCAAACCTGTAATTGAAAAGAGCTTATTCTTACTGCATTCTGGATATGGTATGTGTATGTCATTTCCCACTCCCAACCTCTTTTTCCTCAGGACTTTAATTTTTCTTTAATAGTTTTGTCAGTGCCTTTTTTTTTTCTTTCCTCAGTATGTTGATGACTAGCTCTCTTCCCTTTCAGGCAAAGTGCTATGCCTGTAGTTAACTGTAACCATCAGCTGATGTACGGATAGCTTGTCCAGTTTAGTGAACGTGTAGTGTTACCACTGTCACTTACTTCTAATCAGCCTGTATGATTTGAGGTTTAGCATTTAAAGATTAGTGCTCTTGGGATGTAAATTCCGTAACCACTGGTGTAAGATTGCTTTAGTAGTGGGTTATAGGCCTTTCCTGGCCTTTTTTGTTTCTCAGAAGAACTCCAGGGACATATAGAGCAGACAAAATTAAACAGAATGAAGAAGGCTTTAATCAGAGGTTCCCAAACTGGTTCCAGTTGATTCAAAGACACAAACAATGGGAGAAACCTTGATCTGTGAACTACTAAGCTGGACCAGCCAAGGTGATCATCTCTTGCAGGCACACCTGTCTGTTCGTCAAGGGAAGATCAGGAACTTTGAAAACCTCTGGACAGAGGTGAGCTAATTCCTAAACAACAGGTCTGAATGATGTATCCACTAATGGAACTTCTTGATGCCTTTTATATGAAAAAGAAAGGATAAAAAATAGATAAAGCATAATAAAAGTACACCTTCTGTTGAAAGCAAAATTAGTCATCTTCTTTGTCTATCTTTCTAATTCCACAAGTGGAAAAACTAGCTGACCTCTGGTTAGCTTATTTGGTAGCAGAGGGGGAGGAGAAGTCAGTTTTGTATATTTACCCTTCTGGTGCTATTGTGAAGATCACTCAGTGTATCATGTACGTGCAGGTGTGACAAGGCTGCACGCTATGAAAGTTCATAAAGTTCAGAGAACTATTAATTTGCTAATGTACCCGACACAAAACTAAGTATAAAAGTGTTTTTTTGTATTGCATTCACTTTGGTGGCTTCTATCCCTGATACATAAATAAGGCTGCTGTTGAAAGGTTGTGGAGCTGTGCTAGAATATTTTGTAGACAATTAAATGTTTGCAGATTTTAGTGAAACATAGTATTTCTGATTATTTCCACAATTATCTGCCATGCTGAAGGATGATTCTTTTTCCTGTTAGTTCAGAGATCTTCTCTGAACAGTTTAAACAACAGTATCAGTTGCTAATGGGCTGAAATAATGCAAATTTTTCTGTAATTATTTATAATAATTTCTTACTTTCTTTTGAGCTTACATTAGTTTCAAGTAATTATTTGTCAAATCTTTTACCACCTTTTAGGAAACAGATTTGAAAAAAACTGGTAGTGAGTTGTTCCACATACTGGATTGTTGTGGTCATTAGAGCTGCTGCCTGTCTGAGGATTGAGAGGTGTTCATTTAAATCACCACTGTTAAAAGCTTGTGAGGGCAAAACAGAGGAGTTTTTGCTGTTGAAGTTCATTGTGTTAATCTTTGTCTGTGTTCGTGATGCAGGTATTGAGGTATACTTATGGACATTTGGAATAAATGGTGAGTTTTCGGGTGTTTGTGTATATCAGATTGCCTATTTGGAAACTTGTCATTACCTTTTACCTGTCATTACCAATACCTAAACCATTACTTACTTGTGTTTAAAAAAAACCCCACCAAACCTTTATTGTTGCTCTGTAAGGATCTGTAACAGTGGTTACAAGAGCTTTTGCCAATTCCGAGAAAGAAAATGTGTAGTCTGTTAAACAAGTGTTTTTCTTATAGTGAAGTATTGTGAGGGAATTGTATCAGAACAGAGATGTATTTCATCAATCAGCTAGCCTTCCTCAGATAAAAACATAATTTAATTTAACCTCTTTACGGAAGCTATAAGTCTAATAAATAATTGTAGGTGTGCAATGAGACGTAGCTTTTGTTAGGAAGGTTAGTTTCTTCAGCTGTAGAAGATTCTTGTAGGTATAACTTGTTGCGTGGCCTCCTTGGAAGTTCTGACAAACTTTGAGTGTGTCCTTGGATTAGTTTTCATTCAAGTTCCATTAGTGATTTGAAAGATAAAATGGAAGCATACTTACAAAATCGGAGAGAGTTTGGGGCAGCAAACTTTAAAAATAAAAATTAAAAGTGCAGAGGAATAATAAACAGAAAACACGAGACTTGGAAAATATGCTTTAGCTATAATCTACTTTCAAGGAAACATCTTAAAACATATTATAATTTTGAGGACTTTTTAAAGGCCTACTTCTCTAAGATGCTATTTTATTATACACGTTACAAGGAGGGGGAAAGCACTTCCTAGCTGTCTCCAAAGTCTTCAGCATGCAAAATAATTCGGGAGTAGTTGTCTCTATTATCCATCTATAGCTTTCCATTTCTAGGAAAGCTTGCTTTGGTTTTGTATGAGTTGGTAACAATTTATTTTAAAGAGCTAATTAAAGAAAACACTGATAAAACTCAAATACATTTTGAGAGTTCAGTCTCCTTATTTTAGGAGGGTCTTGTTTGGTTAGGGGTGGTTTTTGCATAAAAAAAATTTTTAATGGTGTGGGGCTATATGGATCATGTTGTCTACCATTGAGGGAAAAAAGTGTTGTACTTCCACTGTTCTCCAGAAAAGCTAGAATAATGTTTTTCTTAAGAGATATGAAGAGAATTGTATGGTTTGATAAATTCATTTTTCTTCGAGGGCCAGGATTATCATACTGTTGTTAGGTGACTGGACTACCTACAGATGAATTAAGTGATAAGGCTTGTAACAGAAGAAATAAAATTCACCAGTGTGTCAGTGAACTTGTAATTTAATTGCCAGTGTCCTGGGGAATTAAGGGAAGAGAAAGCAGAAAGGTTTCTTTTCAACTAAGTCTTACAGCAGAAACATTAGCTCAACCCCCAACTCTGCTAATACAGAAAAGCATCCCTTTATAATACTTTTAACAGAAATGAGATCACATTAAATCACTCTTGCCTTTTCCTCTTTAAGCGTTATACTTGGTTAGTAGTGTTACCCAACAGGATACGAGAATTTGTAAACAACCAGTATGATGCAGATAAGCAGACACTTCTTTATTAACAGCCGGGTGCGCAGGGGAGTCGTCTCACCAACAGTACACACCTAACTCATGTGGCATACTGGTTATATAGGCTATAATGATGCATAGTGAACAGATTCTCACACATAGTCATATCAGTTCTCATCATTCATTTTCTTAATCCCACCCTTTCCGGTCACGTGCATTTTGTCTTTAAATTGAGTTGAGGGGCTGCTTTTATGACCACCATGGACCACCGACTCAAAAGAAAGACCCTCCAAAGTCCTTGTCTCAAGGACTTTGGCTCACACTACAATTTTAACATGCTTCAAGGTCCCTTCACAATGTATCCTTTAGAACATCCTGGTCAACAGGGCAATAAATCGTCCTTACCGAACAGCCTAACAATAGTACCTGGTTATGAATCTTACTCTTTGAATAGAAATCTGGTTAGTGATTATTACTGGCCTATGAGGCCTTAGCCTGGGACTTTACAGTGGACTTTGTAGCAGCATGACTGGTTGTATGGTTACTCTAAACTAAATGCAGTGTTTCTATGGCTACTTAAAACATTACACAACTATCTTTTTCTAACTATAATAAAACCGATACTCCTATTAAATTCCATTTAATTGATTAGGCCTAATCATTCCTTATTTAAATCAAAATCATTAAAATCAGCTCAAATTAATAACAGATCAGTAACATTTTGCCCCTTTGAAAATTTTGACAATCGTCTCAGTACTTTCATACTGATCTGTTACATTTCTGTCTCACTGTATGATGTTGAGAGTCTTGGTATTTCTTTTATCAGGCAATTGAATGCAATTTTGCTGTTAATTTATTTCTTCAAGCAGAAGTAAATCATCAAGAAAACAGCCAGCAAAATAAATAACATGCCATGTTAATCCACTAAAAATTTTTTCTATGCAGTCTTCTGACATATATTCTCAGACCTTTACAGTATCTTCCTCAATTTTTGCTAGTAATTCTAAGTCATGCTCTTCATCTTGTGTCACATTTAGGATATGTATGCAGCAATGATATACTCTTGTTTGAGGTATCCACAAACTCTGGGCTTGTTGAGCAAGTGCATGTCTAGTGCCATTCTGTTTTGCAAAGTCATTCTTGAGATTGCCTGTAATTGTAAATTTAATTCATTAAATCCTTTCCTTGTGACATTTGCCAGTCTTTCTACTTGTCCAGTCAGTCGATACAGCCATTGCCTGTTTCTGTGATGCCATGGGATTCAAAAAGGATTCTAGAGCCTAGCCAATTTTTAGTCCCATTGAGTGTTCATTTTATCTGTCTGATCTTTTAACCTGCTTCAATTTTAAATTTTCTAAGGATCCTTTAAAGGGAGGCTGTTTCCAAATTGGTCACAATTGGCATACATAAAATAATCTGTTTTACTCTTCCATCCAAGGGCAGATGCATTGTCCAGGTTCCATTACTCATTGCCCAAACTAAATGTCCTGGACTGAATTGTAGTTTTTCTACAGCTAAATATTATTCCTCTGTTGGATGTATCGGTTTTGATTAAATTATGGCCATTTTTAAGTCCTTCACAAAGACACCCATATTTTAAGGCTGCAGCCAAAGGAGGAATTATCTGAATTATTAGGTCTACATTGCTGCAGTCATATACCTTCTCACATTTCCCTGAAGATGCTAAATTTTTCTTTTCTTTTAGTGTCCTTCCTTTATCATTTACTGATGGGAAGGCTGCAAATATTGTCCCATCCCAAGTAAAGTAAAACACCAAGGAGTTCTAGCCATATACTGAAACTGAGAAAATAAAGACATGGTCTGTAAAGAATCCCATTGCACCTCTTCTTATGCAGTCTGACTGGTTTTGTCAGTCACACTTCCATTCCATGATGTTTCTACTTACGCTGTTTCTAATTTGTTCATCATAAGAACACCACCCAGCTGTTCAATATCTTCCTATTTTTGTGAAAACATTTAACATTTTTTCACAATCTGCTTTATTCCCTGGGGACTTCCATTGTTTCCTGGTAATTTTCACTTGTTCATACCACTCAACAACAGGTTTTTATTCACAATGAGTAGTCTCATTTCTGTGTCTTAAATTGGTCAAATTCAGTCTTAAAATTCCCCATAGAACAGATTTGCCTACTACTCTTGGTATCGGTAAACAAGCAGTAATCTGTGTTATGTTCCGTAAATTCCTTAATCCTAACATCAAATTTTATTCTGGTGATTTCTTTGGGAGGTGTATTAGCTGTGTCTACCTGCCTTCTATTCATCTCCTTCAGGTCTAACATTTCCTCATAATTCTCAATTGCATTTTGTCTTTCAGTTGTTACCTCAAATCAGGATCCCACTAGCATCAATTTCCAGATTAAAATCCAATCTAAAACAATTTTCGATCAATATATAGACATATTTTAGAGTCAGTTTTGAAGATCCCAGATCCCTACTTAAGACCTTCCATGAAGGGGGTGCCTTCTTCACTCTAGTATAGCGAATCCACACATCTGTTTGTGCAATTTTGATAGCTGTAAAGGTAGTCAGCTGTATTTGAAAGGGTCCTTTCCAGTGTTCTTGCAAGGGTTCAGAAGTCCACATCTTCACATAGATGTAGTCTCCAGGTTGTGTCACGTATTCCAGGGATAGAGGTCTGTTCCACACTACTGTGTTTCAGATTGCAGTCAGGTTTTTTTCCTAAGGAAAGTAAATAATTTTACACATCTTGTTTTCCTTTTACATGCATATTTGGATTTGGTTCTGGAGATTCATATGGTTTTCCATATAATAATTCATAAGAACTAACTGATGTGCCACTTTTTGGTTGTACCCTGATTCACAGCAATGCCAATGGAAGTGCCTGAGGCCATTTTAAATTAGTTTCTTGACATATTTTGCTAATTTGCCTTTTAGGGTCTGATTCATTCTTTCTACCTTTCCACTAGACTGTGGCCTCCGTGGTGTAAGTAAATCCCAGAGTTGTATTCAGGAACAAAGTGTGGGCCTCTATCTGAAGAGATCCTAATAGGAACTCCAAATCTTGGGATTATTTCTTGTAGTAACCATTTTAGAACCTCATTTGCCCGAGTGGTACAACAAGGAAAGGCTTCTGGCCATCTTGTAAAAGTATCGACCCCCACCAGAATGTACCGATACCCATTTTGTCTAGGCAACTCTGAGAAGTCTACTTGCCAGTAGTCTTCTGGTACACTTCCAGATTTGAGTCTACCCATTGGAAGCTTTTTATTCACTACCGGATTATTTTTCAAACACAGTTCGCATTTTGCAGTTATTTTGGCAGTTCCTAACATCTTAACTGATGCTAGTTGTCTTTTTTAAAGGGTTGTGAAAGCCTCTATGCCCCAATAACACTCCTGATGTTTCACCTGAATTATTTCTCTCATTAGAAGAGGTACTATTACTTGTCCATTATGTGTCACCCACCATCCAGCTAAATTTTTCCTAGCATTCAATAATTGCCTCAATTTATCATCTTCTGAATATTTAAGTTTCTCCCCTGGGAGAACTACTGTTTTGATTGGAATTGATGCCATTTGTAACATTGTTTCTGTCTCTGCTTTTCTGGCAGCCCCATCTGCTAACTTACTTCCTCCAATTTCTTTTGTATTCCCAACCTTATGTGCTTTACCAGTGCATAATTGCCACATGAGTTGGTTTCTGAACTGCTTGCAATAACTGCAAAATTTCATCCTGATGTTTAATATTTGATCCTTGGGAGACAATAATCCGCATTCTTTCCACAAGACTCCATGGACATATACTACCCCAAAAGCATACTTTGAGTCAGTCCAAATATTTCCTTTCTTTTTTTCACTTAATTCAAGATCTCTAGTTAAAGCAATGAGTTTTGTCTTTTGAGCTGAAGTGTTGACAGACAATGCATTTGCATCTATGATCAAATTGTCAGTTGTTACCGCATATCCAGAGTATTCGTCTTCCACGTGTTCCACAAAGCTGCTGTCATCTGTGTATAACTCCCAGTCAGGATTCTCCAACGATGTGTCCTTCAAGTCCTCCTGACTGGAGTACACATGTTCAATAGCAGTCAGGCAGTCATGCTCCAACTGCCCTTCTTCCTGTGTAAAATTTAGAAAAACTGCAGGGTTTACCAGCTTAGTTTTTGAAATTACATTGTCTTGTTCAGTCAGGACCACCTGGTACTTCATCATTCTGCTCAGGGACAACCAATGTCCCCCCTTTTGTTCTAAAACAGTTATCACCATATGTGGGACATATACTGTTACAGTTCTTCCCAAAGTCAATTTCCGGGCCTCTTGAATAAGCATTACTGTAGCAGCAACTGCTTGAAGGCAAGCAGGCCATCCTTTACTCACAGTATCCAACTGTTTGGAAAAGTATCCAACTGGTCTCTTCCCACTTCCCATTCTCTGGGCCAGCACACCTAGTGCAAGATGACGTCTTTCATGAACAAACAACTGAAAATCTTTGGCTAAATCTGGAAGTCCCAGGGCAGGTGCAGACGTTAGAGCTCGTTTTAAATCTTTAAAGGCCTGTTTCTGATGCGGGCCCCATGCAAAGTGAAGGTTCTTTTGAGCTTCCATACAATGACTTACCTATTAGACTGTAATTCATTATCCAAAGATGATACCACCCGGCCATTCCCAGAAAGGCCTTTAGTTCACAAATGCTTTTCAGCTCCAGTATGCCACAAATGGCTTCCTTACATTCTGTTCCCAGTTGCCATTGTCCTTTTGAAATCTCAAAGCCCAGATATATTACAGTCTGGCTTGCTGTTTGGACTTTATTTCTGGATACCTTGTACCTGTTTAGTCCAAGAAAATTTAAAAGTTCTGTTGTTACCTTTTTACAGGTGGATCTTTTTTTTTTTGTAACAATTAGTATGTCGTCCACATATTGCAAAAAGTAAGTGTCCAGTCTTTGACCATGAATCATCTTGTTTCCATACTTCAAGTTTCTTTGCCAAATGATTTCCAAAAATGGTTGGACTATTTTTAAATCCTTGGGGTAGTCTTGTCCATGTTAATTGCATTTTTTGTCCCGTTTGTGGATTTTCCTACTCAAAGGCAAACAATTTTCTGCTTCCTTCTCCAAGGGCAAAAGAGAGCATCCTTCAAATCAAGCACTGTAAACCAATGATGGGTCTCTTTTAATGCTGTCCACAAAGTATATGGTTTTGCCACTACAGGATAAACATCCTTAACTACCTGATTCAGTGCTCTTAAATCTTGTACTGATCTGTATTCCCCTGAACGTTTTCTGACTGGTAAAATTGGGGTATTATATTCAGATTCACATTCCTCAAGAATTTTGTGTTCTAAAAACTTGTCAGTCAATTTCTTAATCCCCTGCCTAGCTTCTGGTTTAATTGGATACCGTTTAATTCTCACTGGTCTTGCACCTTGTTGAGGTTTGAACTCGGCCAGCAGCCAGACGCCATGTGGCCGGCCGTTCACCCTCCCCCTCCCTGGTGAAACAGGGGAGGGACAAAACAAAGAGAATTCGTAGGTTGAATAAAAATAAAGGATTTACTAAATATAACAAAAGAACAACAGTAACAATAGTGAGTGCAAAAGAAATGGGTAAAATGCAGCAGTGGCTTACGGAGCACGGCGATCACCCCCCAGCAACACGCGACCAGACCGGAACCCGAAAATGGTGGCGCCAGAGCGAGCCCGCGCCCACCTGTATCCCTGAGCATGGCATCACATGGGATGAAACACTCCAGGGACTGATGGCACCGGCCTCCTAGCTGTGCTCCCTCTCAGCCTAGGGAAAGTTAACTTCATCCTGGTCGAAACCAGAACACACCTTCTTTCATTTCTATTTTCACAGGTAGTGCTAATTTTGATTTGTCAGTTTTTATATTTACTGTATGTTTCCCATACAGTAGGGATTATTGCTAGATCTCCTTCCTGCGGAATTTCGTGTTCTTTTATTCTTTCCTTTATCATCAGGATTTCTCCTATCTTTGACTCAGGTATTTTTAGAAAAAGTTCCCCTTCTTAAAAAACAATCTGAGCATTTAGTTTATACAGTAAGTCTTTTCCTTAGGTACTGGACATTCTGGTACATACAAGAATTTGTGTAATTATTTCCAAATTTCAAATCCAGGGGTTGAAGGAATGGCCTGTCTTCTTCCTTTCCTGTCACTTCTCTTATGTTTGCCATTTTGATTCCTAATTTTCCTTCACAGGTATTCAAAACTGAAAATGTTGCTCCTGTATCTACAAGAAATTTAACCTCCTTTTCTCTTAGCTTAATTGCAACCAGAGGTTCAGCTGAATTCCCCTCCAGTCCCCTTCATGCATCTAGGGTCATTACTCTTGCTGCCTCTTGCTGACCACCCCTCATCTTTGGATGTTCTTGTTTCCAATGCCGCCCTTCTCTGCAATAAGCACACTGACGGGTGCATTAAAATTTCAGTTCCCAGTATTCACAAATCCTCTTTTTGCAGTAGCCCCTTGTCCTCTCGCGTGTCCTTGGCCTCTCACTAGTGCTCCTGTTATTACAATCAGTAGCCTGTTTTCTCTAGTTTTCTTCTTCTCTTTCTCTCGACTATTACAGATTTTTTCATGCAGCCTCCAACATCTTATTCACATTTTGTGAATCTTCTCCCTCTAGTTTCTGGAGCTTTTTATATCTGATGCAGACTGCCCCATAAAGATCAAGGCCACTTGCATCTGAGCTGCTTCTGTTTCCCCTCAAATCCGTGTATTTTTTTGCAACTTCCTCAGTCTTTCGAGAAATGCAGAGGGAGATTCATTTTTAACCTGTCTTACCAATTCACAGATTTAAGTATTGGTTTACCCCATACAGAACCCATTTCTGATATCAATTTAATCTTTGTCTATGCTCCCCATCATTGATCCCACTGTGGATCTCCAGAAGGAAAATTTTGCTCTAAAGTTCCATTGATCATCCTACATATAACTGCCACTTACCAGTCCTCAATGCTGTTTGTTTCTCCATCCTGTTCAGTAAGTTCTCTAATATTCAAATCATTCCAGTCTGGGTCCTGCATAATTGTGTCGCTATTCTGCCTGTTCTCTCAGGATCTTCCCTGTAAGTCCCTGCAGCCTATTTCCAAGACATCAGATTCATAACTGAAAAAGGCACTATTACATATACTGGTCCGTCATGACCCCCTTGTCTCAAAGGGGCTATTACCTGTGTCTGCTGCCTGGTTCTCCTAGATACAGGAATATGAATTACAGCTGCAGCCAGTCCCTCATCCTCATCTTCTATTCCACTACTTTCTGACTGGCATCTCTATTGATTCACTATCTCTTTTACTTCCATATCCCTGTCTCTGAGGTCTCTATTCTCCTTGTGGAGGGCACATATATATGTATATATATATATAAAAAAAATTCTGGTCCTACTTCATCTTTTTTTGGGAGATGTTTTAAGCACCTTTTGCCAATATCACATGCAGAAACATTTATTTTCTTGTTTTCAGAAGTCAAAGCCATTATGAAATTATCTGAACTAATCAATTTACATTGTCTGCCAATCAGTTCATTTCCTCAAATAAAAGAACAAATCTATGTATGGAACTTCATTCCGATTTCCTTCCCTTCTACAAAACAACATTAACTGTAATACAGTGTTATAGCTCAAAGTTCCATTGGTAGGCCACTTTTCCTGATCTTCCAAAACATACAGACGTCACCAATGATTACAATACTCTTACCATTTGACTTTTACATAAGTCATCATGTATTTCTCCCCAGTGTGCTAACAGACATCCTAATGGAGAAGTCTTCAGTACTTTTTCATCAGAAGCCAATTACCAACACTCTTACTCTTGAACAAATGTGTTCAGCTGCCATTTCAAACTATTTTGAAATTCATACACAATCACTCAGTCTTTCACTTTGTTCTTCTCTGGCTGCACCCCTCATGGGATAACAGAATGACAGATCTGAACTCCACACTCTCTTCATACTTAATTGTATGTCTCAAACTCACACAAACGTCAGCAATTTTTTTTTTTTAGATAAACAGATACAAACACCAAAATAGACAGATACCAACAAAACCCCTCTAGCGTATAGGTTTCTGCAATACCAAAATTTGTCAAACCCTGCAATAGCTTTCACTTATGTCTCGTGGGCAGACACCTAGTCTCCCAGTCCAAATGCACCCTTAGTCCAACCCTGTGCAGCTTTTTCTGTGTTTGATGGGCAGACGTTCCCAACCAAATAAGAAGTGTCTTACCAATTCCAGGGTGTGTTGCAAAGAGCTTTACGGATCAGGGATCAGTGAGTATCCCTGAGAATTCCTTGGTGCCAGCTGGAACCAGCCAGGTCCCCGATTCCTCCAGTCTCTCTTAGTGAGGTCCCATATGGGTCACCAGAAACTGTCACCAAATAGGATAAAAACTTAGTGACACCAATGTAATGCAGATAAGCAGACACTTCTTTATTAACAGCCGGGTGCGCAGGGGAGTCGTCTCACCAACAGTACACACCTAACTCATGTGGCATACTGGTTATATAGGCTATAATGATGCATAGTGAACAGATTCTCACACATAGTCATATCAGTTCTCATCATTCATTTTCTTAATCCCACCCTTTCCGGTCATGTGCATTTTGTCTTTAAATTGAGTTGAGGGGCTGCTTTTATGACCACCATGGACCACCGACTCAAAAGAAAGACCCTCCAAAGTCCTTGTCTCAAGGACTTTGGCTCACACTACAATTTTAACATGCTTCAAGGTCCCTTCACAATGTATCCTTTAGAACATCCTGGTCAACAGGGCAATAAATCGTCCTTACCGAACAGCCTAACAATAGTACCTGGTTATGAATCTTACTCTTTGAATAGAAATCTGGTTAGTGATTATTACTGGCCTATGAGGCCTTAGCCTGGGACTTTACAGTGGACTTTGTAGCAGCATGACTGGTTGTATGGTTATTCTAAACTAAATGCAGTGTTTCTATGGCTACTTAAAACATTACACAACTATCTTTTTCTAACTATAATAAAACCGATACTCCTATTAAATTCCATTTAATTGATTAGGCCTAATCATTCCTTATTTAAATCAAAATCATTAAAATCAGCTCAAATTAATAACAGATCAGTAACAGTAGGAAACCTCAGCAGAGGAACTTGATCCTAGCCAGCTTTACAGTTCTGTAGATGTTAAATGTAATGTAAATGGAGAGTTTTAAAATACATGATTGCATAACCTCCATGTTAAAACAGGTGACCTGACATCTTTTTGGTCTTGACATTTAAACATAGAAAAGTTAGCTCTTGTTTTAGTGGACTAGCAAGATTCAGCCTTATTTATGTATGACTATTTTGTAAGGCAGTGCAACTCACATGCCTGAGGCTGAATTACAGTAACTTCATTTAAAAAATAAAATCAATAGTGCAATGCACTGCTGGTGGAACTAGCTACTGTGAGGCATACTTGTGTTTCTGAAGGCCTTCTAGAAACAGCTGTATTGGTAAAGAAGGTGGAGATGGATTTTGGAATACTTGAATTTTATTAAAAACAGCACGAGAGGGAGATGCTGCGTTGCTGAAAAATTGGGCCAAGTGTTCAGTGCATTGTTAACAGCTGGAATATTTGGCTTCTAAAATGATACTTACAATGCCTGAAGTGTTTCTAATACCAGTAGATTTTGTTGTGACAAGTTGTATGCCATGTAGAGTAGAAGGCATGCCTTAAGTGTGATAAAAGATACTATTGGAAATAAGAAAACTAAATGTGAACTGTTCCTGCTCTGAAAACTTCTTTAGCTGCAGAAAACAGGGAAGAATCTTCTGTGCAGTTAGTAGTCGTATACTTACGTGTCTGTTCTCTTTCAACAAAGCAATGAATAGTAATAAAGTCAGAAAGAACAATTCGATGTGATTGCCTCCTGTAAAAGGGAAGCTGTCCCCTGCAATACAGGGAACAGGAATGAATTTCCTGGAGATTTACAACTGATAGCTTTAATTATTTTGCTGACTTTAACAATGAAATAGGAAAGCTTTTTTCCCTTTCTCTAGAAGTATTGGTTGTCTAACTCATTCTG
Source organism: Athene noctua (assembly GCF_965140245.1). Taxonomy (NCBI): domain Eukaryota; kingdom Metazoa; phylum Chordata; class Aves; order Strigiformes; family Strigidae; genus Athene; species Athene noctua. The sequence goes on along the minus strand of NC_134077.1, from coordinate 50,492,286 downwards.
TATACCTCAAGACTGTCTATAACTAAATGTGTGCAAAGTGCTTATCTATCATATGTGATAATCATCTTTTGTGTTCAGCTATAGTATGCAAATTTCTTCCAGTGTTTGGAGCTGTTCAACCTTTTAAACCCATAAGGTGAAGGAGGTCACTTGAATTCACCAGTATAGTTCTTCCTCTTGCTGTACACAGTTGTGTATATGTGGATACATGTGCTTGAAATTCATTCTGAGTAGTGTTTGTTTTCATATTAATCAAGTATTTTCAGTTGCATATTCACTAAACAGAGAAAGGCTGGTGAAGTTAAGGCTAGTGAAATGTTTGACAGGACTTTGCTTCTTGATATTAACTAATTTTGGTTGATTTACGGATTTTGGTAAAATTACTTAATATAAATGGGAAGGAAATTTAAAAACCACTTCCAAATCCTGTACCACCTCTTCTGTTCTTAAAGTTATGACTACTAATACAAGAGCAAGTGTGTGAGTTGTTGAATTTTATGTATTATAATGGAAAATAGTACTGTTACTTAAAGTATAAGGGCAACAGTTTGGATAGCTTAACTAATGTTTTAAATAATATTTTTAAAACATTTTCTCTTTTAAACATAAAAAATTGCAGTCTACCTGCTTATGTGTGCCCTGCATTTTGCTATTGGCTGACTAAAACTTGAGTACTTAAGATGATTTATGACTTATCAAATATCAATTAATGTTTTCTGACAAATGTGGTTCATTAATGAAGGCCTAGTACTTCACTGCAATGAATGTTTGAGCTAAGAGCTGCTAATGTGTTAGAAAGCATCTTCATCTTTTAGATTTTTTTTAAAGTAGTAGCTGATGAACTGAATTTCTGCTACAGGCTTTTTATTAATTTGTGTGGCATAATGAATTTAGTTGTAAACGAGAGATCATAGGGTAGAAGGTGAAAAGGGACCACTGGTTCTAAACATTTATGAAGAAACATGCATGTTCTAACAAAATGAAGGGAAGAACAATGTGTAGGAGCTGATCAGAATACATTGGTATAAGATTAGGCATTAAAAATGGCTTTCTTCTACTGCATTTTGGACTGGTGGGAGGATATTGTGGTTGGGAAGTGCTTCTAAAGAAGGCATATAGGTATTCTGTGATACTGGGGACAGTGGTGCTGTGAGTTGGCCCATGGTTCTGTTTATGCTGGAAGTCACTTCATGTTCAAGTTTGGGAGGGCTTGTTTGCAATTTTTTTTTGACTGCCTGAGATTGACCATTAAGACTTGCATCTCTTTTTCTGGATGTATACTTTAATCTCTTTGGAGTTGACTTCTAATTAAACTTCAGTCAAAATTGCTTCATTATCTTCATGATGATATAACTAGAAAAAATAGTTTTAAATTTTTTCTGCACAAAGAAACTGTAGCCTTCTTGATCCAATACTTTAACCTTCAAGTTAGAAAGGTGAAACGAGTATAATGTCTTTGATAAAGACATAATGTGTTTTACTAAAAAATAGCGAGCTGCTAATTAAATACTTCAACAAATAAGCACTGAGCAATTCCTGTGCATGTGTACTTAGCAAACATCCACTGGGGTTTGGCAGCAGAGCTCCCGAAGTCCTAAATTTTCTTTCTCTTCAGCATTGTGTGGGCTGGATAGGGTTGCAACTGTAATTCGGTAGTGTGTCAGTGAAATGCTGGGGTTTCAACCCCAAGCCCCAAATTAAGGCTGACATATGGGTGATTCCCACAGCCCTTCACGAAGGGGGGTGAGTTTACCTTCAGGCTTCCCTCCAGGGTGGTGCCGGCCTTGCAGACAGAGCCATTGGGTAAAGGAGCCCCAGGTGTCTGCATTAAGGAAACAAGGGTCAGGTGTCCCACTGAGGGGTAAAAGCTGGGACCCCTTGCAGGAAGGGCAGTGTCTGTCTGTGAGGTGGATGCACTGTGCAGAGTTCCCTGTTGGGGAAGGACCTCCTGCCTCCCTGGGACTGGGCTCCAGTCAGGTCTGGCTTTTGTAAACATGGGCTCTGTAGAGATTCAATGTGTGGCTTCCTTGGTCTTATGTATTTGGCTTGCTGACTTGGTTGTCTCCTGTCCCCTCTATGGGAGACTGCATTTCACCATTTATTCCACCCATTGTTGGTCATGTGGTGTCATTGTTGGGATCAGTGGGATTGATGTTGATTATGTATAATCGGACTGACTTTTTTGTACCCCCAGCGCTCACCCACGTACTGACCTTTTGTATCAAATACACTTTGGTTACTGGTTGGTTCATCTTTATGCTGGCTGTGTCCTTTATGCTAGGTCTAATAATTGGTAAAACAGTAATTTTTTGTCCTGCTGAAGATGACCAGTGAGACCTTTTCTGTTTGTATTCTGTGTTCTGCTTTATGCTTAAAAAAAAAAAAAACATTGCTGACTGAAATGCAGAGTTTTTCAGAGGTAATCGCTAGAAGTTTTGTTTGTGACAAGTAGCCCTTAATGAGAAACCAGAAACTACAGAGAAGGATGTACTGCAGCTAGTTTTGCAAACAGGCTAGGACAGAAAAAATGCTGCAGTGATCCCAAGAGGATATCTGTATGAGGGACTATGTAAAGAAAATGTTGATCAGCTGGTTGAAATGGTCATTAGCAAATGACTTGCAGGAATTTTTCTGTGAAGCAATGGTAAAATACATAAACACAAGGAAGACTGGAAGCTGATGTCAGGGAGGATAATGCAGAGAGTGTGAGGCAGTGTTGGGAAGTAAGGTGTTTAAACAAAGTTTAGAAAAGTAAAGGACTTCCTCGTTTGCTTTGATTCAGTATTCCGGAGTGGCAGATAGATTTAGAAATTATGGTAGAGTGACAAGTGATTTTGACAGTTAGAGATCTAGCCAGTCTGAAAGGGTAACTGATGTGTAATAAATGTGGGCAGAGCCAGGCACGCTGTCAGTGCCACAGACTTCTTAATCTGATATCCTCAACAGAAGTTCTTGAATGTGCATATGCAGTATTAATAGTAGCTTGTGTTTAGTGTTCATTAAAGCTTAGCTCACCTCTAAAAAAAAAAAGTTATTATCCATGTACTTAATATGTGAAATAAAAGAAGAGCAAAGCTCTAAAGAACATGGAAAGAATTAGTTGTGTTTTTACAAAGAAAGCCATGTATGATTGGAGTGAAACAAATGTAAGGAGTACATGACTTTGCCTTTAATATTTAACTCTTTATTAAATAGCAATGCATTGTGACAAGTTCCAATGATCCTACTAGGAAAAAAGTTCATAATGATTTACATGCTTAGAGTAAGAGGGAAATTTTCCAGAGTTCTGTAGATTAAGTCTTACAAAAAATTCTAAATAGTTTAGGAGTATTTTTTAACTTCTCAAGCAGTGTTTGTATGCAAAAAAAAGTTGAATTTAACTTTGCTATTTCCAGGGTTTGATTTCTGTATTGACTTTTCTTAAATACAATTTTTGGACAAGGTTCAAATATTTTAGATTGTTTTCAGAATTTATTGTGCTGTATGCTGCTTCTTTGCTTTGTGTTTAGTTTGCATATCCTTTGAGCAGTTTTTTATTGCTCTGAAATATGAAATTTTGCACACATTAGTTATAATGTTATTTTGTAATTTCAACAGCTTGGGCTACAACAGTTCACACTGCAGTTCTGTAATTTGTGGGATGTGTTTTTACAGTGTTCTTAGTAAAACAGAATTTGCTGAAGTAAGATCAAGGGAAAAATGTCTCATAGTTTTAACATATGTTGTGAAGTAAGCTTCTCTCAGATTTCATGGGTCAAAAATGTATGATATTGGGATTCTTGTTCCTCTTTCACTGAAGAGTCTTACTCTCTTACAAGAATCTGAAGCCATAGTTTTAGACAAATTTTAATGTATAAATTGATTCTGATATAACCCAAGTGATGCAGTTTAGTTCTAAAACTTTTACTTAATGTCAGTGTCAAAACTGTCACTCAGTTATTTGTCAACTACATTTTGCTGCTGCATGAGGTGTTGATGACACTGAGGCATAATGTGTAGCCTCTGAGAACATTTACAAGTCTTTCTATGTTAAGTGTCAGAGACATCCAGTTCAACTTCATAACTTCTTGGTGGCAGTCTCTGTAGGGTAACTGTGAAGCACTTAACTTTCTTCTTACTGTCAGTCGTGGTGTTCTCTAAAAGTAGTCCTCTGATCATTTATGAAGTCAGCAAGAAAGTAGATGTAGCTCACTTGTTATCAGTTAAGGTATTTTGAATCTTCTGATCAATTCTATCCTTTGTCCTTATCCTATGATCTTAATTTCATGCTAGAAAAGAAATCTCTTTATGGGAAGACTTTTTGTGCATTGACCTTATAGCTCTGTAGAATTTTAGAGTAGGGTTCATTACCATAACTGCACATTAAGGTTTCCCACACAGTGGTTTCCTGAACTACTTGGACAGTTACTGGAGAGTGAATAATGGAACTTTGTACAGGTTATGTTGACATTCCTATCTAAATCTATATGCAGAAAACTGTAGGAAATGGTTCAGGTCTCTGATGGATCAGGCTTCCACTTCTGTTTTTGTTTGCTAAGAATGGTTGCTTCAAAGCCCCGTCTAACCTGTCCTTGAACACTTCCAGGAAGGGGGCATCCACAGCTTCTCTGGGCAACCTGTTCCAGTGTCTCACCACCATCACAGCAAAGAATTTCTTCTTCCCTCTTTCAGTTTAAAATAGTTACCCCTCATCCTAATCACTAGTCTCCCTGACAGAGTCCCTCCCCATGTTTCCTGTAGACCTCCTGTAAGTACTGGCAGGCTGCTGTAAGGTCTCCCCAGAGCCTTCTCTTCTCCAGGCTGAACAACCCCAACTGTCTCAGCCTGTCCTCATAGGAGAGGTGCTCCAGCCCCCTGACTGGCTTTATGGTCCTGCTCTTGACTTTTGCCAACTGGTCTATGTCCTTCATATGCTGTGGGCCCCAGAGCTGGACACAGTACTCCAGGTGGGGTCTCACAAGACCTGAGTAGAAAGACATAATCACTTCCCTTGATCTGCTGGTCATGCTTCTTTTGATGCAGCCCAGGATACAGTTGGTTTTATGGGCTGCAAGTGCACATTGCGGTCATGCTGAGCTTCTCATCAACCAAACACCAACCAGGTTCTTCTCTGCAGGGCTGCTTTCAATCCACTCATCACCCAGCCTGTATTTGTGCATGGAATTGCCTTTACCCATGTGCAGGATCTTGTATTTGGCCTTCATGAGGTTGCACAGGCCCAGCTCTCAGGTTCTTCTGGATGGCACATCCCTTCCCTCCAGCATGTCACAGCTTGGCAAACTTGCTGGGGATGCACTCAGTCCTACTGTCCATATCACCGACAAAGATGTTAAACAGCATTTGCCTCAGTATGAACTCCTAAGGAACACCACTCATCACTGCTCTCCACTTGGACATTGAGCTGTTGACTGCAACTCTTAAAGTGCAACCATCCAGCCAGTTCCAAGTGGTCCATCCATCAAATCCATGTCTCTCCAATTTAAGGACAGTGATATTGTGTGGAACATTGTCAAATACTTTGCAAAGTCCAGGTAGATGATGTCAGTTCTCTTCCCTTATCCACCAGCACTGTAACCCTGTTATAGAAGGCCACCAGATTTGTCAGGCATGATTTGCCTTTAGTGAAACCATGTTGGCCGTCACCAGTCACCTCCTTATTTTCCATGTGCCCTAGCATAGTTTCTCTAATAACTTTAATCATGATTGGAAAGAAAAAGATGGTAATTTGAAATACATCTGAGGTACTTCTGTGCTTTCACTGTACAGGTGTTCAGATAGCTATTAGGCTCTGCCAGGTGAACAGCTGACCTGCTAGTTGAGTCATTTCCAGGCAGTTTATCTTGGACACTTTTACTGTGTGCTCTCAGCTTCCATTATGGCCCACTGAGTAAAATATTTGATATGTGAAAATGCAATGCATTTCATGGAGAATCCCTTGGAACTATATTTATGGTATGCCACTTGTGAAGACTGTCACTTTTGGGGACCAAAATCCTACATTCATGTCAGATACAGGGTTTAGAATATATACCAAGGACTAGCATAAAATAGCGTGCCAGTCAGGTGAGAATGAGATGACACCATAATTTGCTGTTGACCAGAAAGTCTGAAATAATCCTTTGATTGCAGTAACATTTAGATGCACTTCAGAAAGTGCCACCTTGGTGTATATTTGTAAGAAGTAGGAGTTTAATTCTAGATACTCAAATTTTCAGGAAAGTCATTCTTGCTACCTGGAGAGACTTTGCCTCCTTCAGTGCTTAATTTCTACACAACAAAGCTTTAATGATCAGTTTCACTAATGTGGCATAAGTCAGATCCATTGACTGTTGTCTTAGTTTAGAGAACATTTGGGAAATCTCACAGTTTAAGGGTGTTTTTCACCTATAGACTTTATTTATTTTAGGAATACAATGTATACTTCTGTGAACGTGTAAGATGAACACCCTACACTTGGTTGTAGGGTGCTTAGAATTAAATTCCTGAAATTGATTTCTCTCCTAAGTAATCCAGGGCTTTTCAGGGACCACAGATGCGAGCAAAATATGTCCAAACAATCTAGTGTGTTCTTCCTGTAATTTAGAGCAGTTGTCTAGGGTGGTAGTGTCCAGTGCGATTACTCTGGCTTTTGGTTTTCTGTTTGGTGTTTTTCGTAGAAAGTGAAAAATCCTACTTGTGGGGGTTTTTTTTGTGTTCCAGGCTATTCATGGATCAGTGCTTTAATGCAGACAAGAACACACTTCATTTTGTACCTTGCGTCTCCCACAATAACTAGTTATGTAAGCATAAGAGTAATGCAGACAAGGCTAAAAATTATTTACAAAATTTTGGAGGAAATAACATCTTTTTAGCATTTAACCTGTAACAATTTTTTTAAAAAATCAGAAATGGGTGCATTCTAACATAGGGGCTGAGAAACCTGTGCTCTCCTGCTTTCTTTACTGGCTCTTTTATTACAATTTAGAACTGTGGTGTGGAAGTTTCTGAAAATTAGTCTTGCAAGATGATACTTGGATGCTGAGAGGGTGATCAATAAGTCCCTGACATTAAAAAAGATAACCAAGTTTGTTAAATACTGTTGTTTAATACTGACTCTAATGAAATTCTTACCGCTGACTTTATGAAGTGACTGATTTATACACTGTCAGAGTTTACTTCAAATTACATCTGTTGCAAACATAAGAGTTCTTAAATTCTAAACTGGATTAAGTGAGACAGACTGCTTTAATGATGTCATGAGGAAAATGCAGTGGAAATGACCAAACTATACTGTTGTCTCAGTAACAGCTACATTTTGCTAAATCAAGAAGAAAAAAGCCTGAAGAGGAAACACTGGAAATTATACTTTCAGATTTTTCTCTCTAGCCGTTCCTTCCTTTTTTTTCTGTGTAAGAATTTTGAATGCAGTCTTTGGGAGTTATGCATGGGTTCTTGCGTCATGGTTCAACCCCATCCAGCAATCAAGCAGCTGATTGCTCACTCACTCCTCCCCCCTCCCAGTGGGATGGGCAGTAGAATCCGGGAAAAAGTAAAACTGACAGGTTGAGATAAGAACAGTTTAAAACTAAAATGAAATAAAACAGAGTAACAACAACAATTGTAATGAAAAGGGGCATAATAAAAGAGATAATAAAACCCAAGAAAAGAGAAGTGATGCAGTGCAGATGCTCATCACTCACTGACCAATGCCTGAGCAGCAATTAGCCCCTTCTGCCCAACTGGCCCAGTTTCTGTACTGAGCATGACGTTCTATATTATGGAATATCCCTTTGGCTAGTTGGAGTCATCTGTCCTGGCCATGCTTCCTCATGGCTTCTTGTGCACCTGGCAGAGTATGGGAAACGGATAAATCCTTAACTTAGGGTGCGTGCTGCTTAGCAACAACTAAACCATCAGTGTGTTATCTACAGTATTCTCACAGACCACTGTACCATCTACTAAGAAGAAAATTAATTCTCAGCCGAAACCAAGACATCTTGTAAAACCATACTAATGCTTTAATTCAATGAAGTTGATTTTAAAAAAAACTATTTTAAAATCCACATTTTACCTGAAGTATTGTTTCCAGTTTTAGTAGACCCATGGTAAGGACATGTGCTGAAAGATGGCTTAGACAAAACTTGTTCAAACTGTTGATTGAGACAACTTCTGGAAGGGTAGTAGCCTTTGTAAAGCTACTTATCTAATTCTGAATCATTGGGACAGTTCTTCAAAATATTATTACTGTTGATATGTGTTTTTCTAGTATAGTGTTTTCAGGTTTTTTTAGGATTCCTCAATTATGTCAACTTCCCTGGTTTTATGCTATAATATGAAGTTCTTCAGAACTAGAGCAAACCCTTTTTTGTTCTGTATTATGGTAAAGAGTCTGTCCATTTATTCAAAAATGTTTTAATAAATAATTATTTATTAATATAAACTGCAGTGTGTGCTCTCTTGCATTATTATAATACAGGAGTTTGCTGAAAGGTTAAAAACATTTTTATTCCATTCCAGAATCATCGTAAAGTATCAGTCTGATCCCTAGAATTGGAGTGTATACATGCGGTGCTTTCTGTTTAGCAGAAACTGTACAGTATTTGCAGTCCCATTGTCAACAAAAGTCACTTGAATAGACACCCAACCAACAAGAAATAGTTTGCACAGATTTCAGATTCTTTGTCTTCTGCTGAATAATCTGCAGTTGCATCACTATAGCATTGTAGTGTGAAAATAACTTAAAATTTCGTGGTTTTATATCTACCATAGAATCACAGTGGTTTGGGTTAGAAGGAACCATTAAAGATCATCTAATCCAACTCCCCTGCCATGGGCAGGGACGTCTTTCACTATGTCAGGTTGCTCAAAGCCCTGTCCAACCAAATACATGTGCGTTTCTGTGTGTTTGTATATATGCACACAACAGCTACATGCCAGTGATGCTTGTTTCTTTACAACTGTAGACAAATAATACATCTATCAGTAGAGGAAAAACTGCAGAGGGTATCAGTAGGGAAGAGATAGTAGTACTTGATGTGGTGCCTTTCATTTCATAAATCTGTAGTTGAAACATTGCTCTTCATGGTTGCCAGCTGTATGTTCTTCCTTCTCAAACATCAGATGTTACTACCCACACAAAATCCTAGTGATAGGATAAAAAAAGTTAATAACCAATATGCTGGTTGTGTGGGATACTTCAAAACAAATTTGGAATTTGAGGACTGAATTCTTATACCACAGGGAAGTGTCCGGGCTTTTTTAGGGATGGGGGAAAAAAAGGTAACAGAGACTAAAACTGGGCTTTTTTTTTTTTTTTTTTTTTTTTTTTTTTTTTTGTCACTGTTATTTAGCAGCTATTTTAATGTTAAGATTGCCTTTGGGAAGGGGATGCGGAACACTTGCATAGGATGTTTCTGTTCATATGGTAAAAATTAGGGAGTCTAAATAACATACATGCTTCATCCAACTTGTTAGTGCTGAAAGCATGGTACTACTTTAACTGGAAGATGTACCAGCAATTCTGAGCTGAGTTACAGAAATCAAAATAGTGCTTACCAAGGAATCTCTTCAGCTGATGCATTTTATTTCAGAATTACTTCTTCCACAGAATGGTCTTGTAATGCCTTGTGATTTCACTGAACATGTGCAGACTTCCAGCATGGGAGTTGCGTGCATGAGAAGTCATAATAGGATACTAAAGTGCAAATGTTGGGAGTGCACCAGCTGGTGTCAGAGGTGTTCTGGTACTGTTTTCTTCTGTGTTCATGATGGTAAAAGACAGATACACTATTTAGGAGTGAAGCACTTATCTTTGTGGGTTTGATGACATTAGCATTAATTATCGCAACTATGTTTTCGTGCTACTGACATCCCTTTTCCATGGATAGTAGGGTCATGAAGCTTTCACTAGAATGCGGTAGACAAAATAGTGCTCTGTGTTGCAGTGAAATGCGTGTAATTTGGTAGAAAAACAAGCACGAATGCTAACTGAACGTTAAGCTAGAGAATTCTTTTAGGTGGTTACATCTATTTTCATGGAGTTCAAAGATCATATAAAAACATATTAATGTTTCTATCCAGGTTTGTAGAGGAGGTTAAGCTGGTTCACAGTGAAAGTTGCAGTCTTATGTGAATGCTGGGTTTTCCTCCTTTCGTCTTTATTGCAAAAATAGTAATTTTCTTAACACAGCTTTATTTTTTCTGCCTTAATATTGTATATTCCTCCATACTCTGATAGTATGATTGTACTGTTCTTACTAAAACTGATCTCATTGACAACTTTGTTGTAGGGCTTGAGTTCTTAGTCTAACATTTAACCTTCTATGAAACACTGTACAATAATTAGAACATGGTGAGACAAAGCAGTCATCTAATTCCCACTTTTTTTAAGTAAGTGTACTGTGATCTAGGAAGGTGTGTAAAAACAAAGGAGCAAAACACCTGGGCTGGTGATCAGTTGCAGTTAAAAGAATGATTGTCTTTAACATGCAGCTGCATGCTGCTGGTGACCTGTGCTTTAGGGAAATCGGTGCCTAACACGTAGGCAGTGGCAGTTCTCTTTTGAAAGTTACTGGCAGTCTGTGAAGACTAGTATAACCTGGTTTGGATATGTCAGTTTGGATCCAATGAAAGTACTTCTGGTGTTTTCCCTGTATCTGCTGCAGTTGTTTCATAAGTCATCTTAGATGCATCCAAACAAGGACCTTCTACTCTTCCTTAACAGTATAGCTTATTGCTATTGAATAGGTTAGAAGCATGTTTTGGTTTTGTTTTCTACTTTTATGTGGAACATGACATTCTTACACACTTGTAATAAAACTTTGTAATAAAAGGTTTTGCCTTCTGTGAGTTAATTTTCTTAACGATTTTCCATATTAAAATTTTAAGGTATTTTTAAGAGGGCGTTCAATGACCTGGTTATTCGTTTTATTGTGTTTGGTTTATTTTTAATTAATTAGGTGAGACTTAGTTACATATGCTTTAAACATGATGTTTTCAAAGTACATACATTTATTTTCAAAAAATCAGGTTTTATCCCTCTTTATTATCTTGAGAACTATCAGTGTACAACTGAAATGCAAATTGAATTCAGAATGCTAGTTTTAAGAAAACTCAAGTTTCATTTGCTTTCAGCAAAAAATCTCAGTGGGGTTTTGAATTAGTAACAGTTACTGGCTTAGTTTCTAGAAAATCAGTTTGAACTGTTGAATCTGGTTTTGATTTCAGTAACCTTGTGTCCTGGGGTTCAGAGAGAACAGGGAAACACTTCATTAAGTGCTAGCAAATGAATTGTGACTTTAAAAGGATTAGGAAGTAATTTTCCTTTTTAGAGGTATGACTTCAAATTTGTGGCATAGTAATGATTGGTGACAAACCATTAAGAAAAGTTAACTGGTAGAAAACCATCACTTTTCTGGTGTTTTAGTTATTTTTGTAAACATAACTACTTAACAACCAGAGAAATTAAAATATCTATATAGTGCTTTATATTTTTGCCATGAATTGAAATCTTGGTGGGGCAAAGTATATAATACATACAGGTGTTAAGAAATATTTACAGCTTCTTAAATAACAGGTCAATGGCTTACTGAAAAAAAGGGTATGTTAATTTCTAAATCTGAACAGTTTTCACAGTTTGTGGGTTGAGGTGGTGGTTTGGTTTATATTTGAGGGGATTGGGTGGTTTTTGTTTGGTTGTTTTGGGATTATTTTTTTTTTTAGTAAATATAATGCTAGATTATAGTTTATTCTCAAGTAATAGCTCTCTAGGGGAAAAAAAAAAATGGATCTCTCTTGTATGCTTATGCAGTGCCTGTGAGACTGAATATGGTAGTATATCACAGTAGTGCTCTGAATTCAGAGTTTGTTTCATAATCAGTGATGCTCCTGTACTAATGTGTTTTAACCCATAGTAAAATATTTTTGAGTTTAGTAGAAAAAACAATCCTTATGCTGAGTTCTAGTCAAGTAGTTAAGCAAGCTAATTGTTTTCTGTCCTGGTTTCGGCTGTGATCATATTCTTCCTGGTAGCTGGTACAGTGCTGGTTTGGATTTAGCATGAGAATAATGTTGATAACACACTGTTGGTTTAGATGTTACTAAGCAGCACTTATCTTAAGGAATTTCAGTTTCAAATGCTCTGCCAGTGAGGAGGTGCACAAGAAGCTGGGAGGGAGCATGGCCAGGACAGCTGACCTGAACTAACCAAAGGGATATTCCATACCATAGGATGTCATGCTCAGTACAGAAACTGGGCCAGTTGGCCAGGAGGGGCAAATTGCTGCTCAGGCATTGGTCAGAGAGTGGTGAGCAATTGCATTGTGCATCACTTCTGTTTTCTTGGGTTTTATTATCTTTTTTATTATGTCCATTTTCATTACAATTATTGTTGTTACTCTTCATTCTGTTTTAGTTTTAAACTGTTCTTATCTCAACCTGTCAGTTGTACTTTTTTCCCTGATTCTCCTGCCTATCCCACTGTAAAGCTAAATTAATTGCTGCCTGGTTTTAAAGCCCAACACTTCCTATTGTATATCCAAGTGTTTTTTAAAAGTTGGCTATTATTGCCCTGGTATTGTTCAGCATTGTTGTATACACACTGGTAGGTTTCAAGAAGAGGTGAAATGTAGAAAAAATATTAAGTTCCTGTAAATTAATTTTTAACTTTAATTTCACAAGTTCTCAGAAAGTCTTGATTGCAAATGTCTTAATTTGGCCTTCCAAACATAGTACTGGTCTTTTCTAAGAACTGCAAATTACAGAGCTCTCATCTCCTATTGCTGTTTTTTCCTAGGCCTATTCTTCTATGTTGCTTTGATGTTCCTAGAAGTTAATGGTGGTGATTCATGAAAGAACTGACAAGCTTGTTAGATGTAAATGAATTTTTCTGCTAACAGTTTTAACCATACCTTAAGGCCTGTCCTTTTATGTTCCCTTATTCAGTAAGGCATGAGCCTAAGGTGCTTCTTACCCTCAAATGGGACACTAGTTAAAGGCATTTCTCTTGTTTTTAGCCCTGGCATAAAAATTGACAGCACGTTCCAAAACTGAAGTAAAAGAGGGAAGACGAGCTCTTATTAAGAGATTACAGAGAAGGTGATTGCAGCAATGACATTTCTTAAGGGAATGAGGCCAAAAGGATGATCCGATCTCACTTGTTTTAACTGTGTGCAGCACTGACGTAATGGATTAGTCTGGATAAATGTTTCCTGTCCAAAAATGTCAGTCTGAAATAAGTTAACTTGCACTTCTTCAATTTTTCAGATGATCACAAGTTTCTGTAATTAAATCCTGAAGAGGACTGCAAAAAGCTGTCACTTCCTTCATCTAGAGGAATGTGGTGACTAAATGTTTTAGAATCTCAAGAGTTCAGGTGTTGAGAATTGCCAAAAAATTCTGCAGATCTTCTGTGAACTGATGGCTTGAGCAGTCATTGCAGTGGCATCAGTGTTTTTCATACCTTTTGTGCTGCATTTTTTTCAACATTTAACTTTTATGAAACAAAGTTTTGCTGCTGCGTGGGTGTGAGGGTGTCTTGTTTCTAATAAAAGGAAATAGTTGATTTGCACTTTACCTCTAGTGAAGAGGTCTTGTCTCAACTGCTTGGATGACAACTCACTCACCAATTCTCAGGTCAAGGATTAAGGTGAAACAACACCAGAGATTCTTCAATTCACAAAACTTAGTTTTTATTTGTTCACAACAGACACTGGCATGGAACTTTGTCAGTAAGCTTTGCACCCTCTGCAACAAGCAGTAAACCTCATAGCATACACCGACAAACTGCAAACCTTGCAACACATGCTGACAAGCAGCAGACATGCCGTGTCAAGACTTGCCTTATACGCAGGGATACAGGGATAGAGAATGAGAGAAAAAAGGGGAGAAAAGAGAGCAAGAGAGGCAGAGGGGGAGAAAGAAAGATTTCCCCAGTTCTGGTTCCAGTGTTGGCCCAACCAGCCTAGGGGTCCAGTTGGGGAGCTGGCCAGGGCTTTCGCTCATGTCCTTTTATAATTCCTTGCTCCTCCTCTGGGTAGGCACTTGAACTTATTTGGCTGATTAGGCATCATGTGCAGCCTGTGCTTCTCAAATTCTCCTTGCTTTGGTACCTGCATAGTTTGTACCTTCAAATTCTTCTGTAAATGGATCAGTGAGCTTGGGGTTGTTGGGGTGTTACTCCCCCCTCCCTGCAAGTATGACCTTTCTTAGCACATGCATTTTAAAAAAGGGCTTCTCTATTGGCTCCTTATGCAATTGCTCAAGATAGGGAAGTTCACCCTCAGAAAAGTGTGGTCCCACCTCCGCAGGACCTCCTCCTGTCACTGTCATTACCTGCACAGCCCTGGTGTTTCCATGGAAGCCATCTCCTTTACCAAATTTCTTTATTGGATGTTTGAGACATTAGCTGTGGTTTCATTGGACCATCATAGAGGGTAGTATAGTTTCTTCTAAGATAGTCATTCTTCACTGTACTAAGATCAGTGGTTTTTAAGAAACTTTCCATGTGTAGTTGACTGTGATATGGAACTTGCCTGTGCATATGAGGGAAGAGTAGCAGCCCTAATGTTTGTTTTGCTGTATAAAATCTTGCCTCTGTGCCCTCTTTTTGCTGAATGTTTTCAGAGTAATAAAATATGAAGGAGCTTCCTGTTGAGTATGGAAACAACCATTAAAGTGAAACAAAGTATTTTTATCTTAACCAAGTCTCAGATCAAACTACTTATACTTTACCTGTTTTGTTTTTCAGAGTACTGTAACTGAAAGTGCATCTTTTACATTTGAGGAAGGAATAATTCATGATTGAATGGTGGATAATAAGTAGCTGTCTTATTCCAAGATTAAGAAGATATTCCGAGTGTTGGGAAGAACTGGATTTTCACCCTAGTCCAGCAGCTTTGCTGCTCACTTAAACACAGATGAATGAAGACCCCATTTGGAAAATCACCAGGTCAGCGGTCCAGAGCTGATGCAGGTGAGGGGTATTTCTGGGTGGTTTTGTTTGGTTTTAGCTGGTAAAAAGTGTTCTTACTTTATAAGGGGTTTTTAGATATATGTTAATGGTATTATGAACATGTTGTTATTCCTGTTTTAAAAGGATATTTCCTTTTGTTACAGAAGCTGATGAATTGAAAAGGCATGCATTAAATTAGTTGTACAGATGTGTATATACGAAGTGTTTAATATTGTCTATAATACTGAAGTTTTATTAGAACTGTAGGTTACATAAAATTCTAAAAAGGAACAAAATCAGCATTTTCGGATTACACTGACATATTAAGGGAAGAATTGCACTTGTTCATCTCAGTGCTGGAACATAAACAAATTTATTCACCATATGAATAATTTGAGTAAAACTTCATGGGTTTATAGATTTCATGGTTTTATAGAAGCTGATCATCTAGTAGTTGTGAAGGAATCTCTTGAAAACACTACAAAAGTGCTAATACTGTTGCTATTGTGTGTGCTGTCTAAAATAGGTTAGTCAAAGTATTTTAAAGCAATTTTTTATTTAGAGAAATTGAAAATACAATGAAGTGTTCATCCTCTCATGACTAGTTAGGTTTATTCAAAGTTTTGTACCTTGAAAGACTAATTAATCTCAGTCTTGTGCACTCTGTAGTAAGGAATATTAGCAATGACGCAAAAAAGCATCAAGTGACCAGTGAAGAATTGTTCTGTAGATTGATACTTGGTCCTAGACTTTGCTTCAGCTGTGCATTCTCCCCCAGCTAGTGTGGGACAGGGATAACAAATTATTATTTGCAGGTTGTGAGTTCTACAGACCAGCAGTTTGAGAATGAAAAGGTTACAAATGAATGTTCATTCTTCTGTTCATTTATTTGCTTTTTAATTGAACTTGCACAAAAGCAAAAGTCACTAGTACATGACCTGTGCAGGGAAAGACTTTGTAGACCCATGATGCAGCATATTTTCTATCACCAACCATGGTGAGTTGGTGCTTTTCTAAAAGACTCAAGAAATTAAGCAGCCCCATATAATTGGGGAAGTTCAGTTAACTTTGAAAATATCTAAGCAATAGTCCATGCTGGTGTTTTCAAATACTCATCCGTTTCATTGAGAACTGAAGTAACTGATACTAGAAAATTTCTCTGAAACACCTTGAAACTTTCACAACTGTTTACCTGTGATTAGCTTACATTAATGTTAACTTCCTGTAGCTCATTTGAAATATCTACTGATTTTAAAGGTAACTTCAACAAATCTTTTTGATAAATGGTTTCAAAGGAGAGATCCGGTGCAAAGTCTTAAACACTTGGTTCAGTGAACTTTCATTCCATCAGCTGATGCATCATCCTTCTTGATTCTAGCAGAATACCTGTGGGAATGAAATAGAATTGTATTTGTAAGAGAAGAAGGGCAAGTAGGCTTTGATCTGGTATTTGACTTCAGTTTTGTTGACTTTTAAGCATTAACTGGGCATGAAAATTCAGACACTAGGTATTTAAGGCAACTGTTAGAAATGTTCTAACAGCTTCAGTGTGACATGCAATGAACAACAAAAACTACAGCACAGATTTGAAATGTTATAAGGGTGATTATGGGGCTGATTTTTTTTTTTTTTTTTTTCTAATACCCAAAAAAGTTATACAAGGACATCTTACTTAAATATGTTGAGAAGAAAACCTCACTTCCTATTGGTCTTTTTTTGGTCTTTTTTTTAAAAAAAAAAAAAAAAAGATGATTCATTATTTTGAAGAATCACATTTTCTCGTATTTGTTCATTATAGTTTGTCCTGTAACTGGCACCATACAAAATTGTCACTCAAATTGACCCACAGATTTATTTAGGTGCCCTTTTTGCTTTTTAATATCACTGTGTAACAGTTACAATTTGTCTTTATTGCTTTCCTTGTAAAGATTTTAATCATAACTGAGAAGTCCTTAAATCACATTCATTTGATTTATATAGTATTACTGTCATTTAAATACAACCAGGAGTCGTACACATTTGGTCGAACTTAACTTGTGGCATAGTTGTGGCCTAAGCTTGGGTATTTTGGTTTTTAGCCTCTGGCTACTTATATTCTTGAGAAAGATAGGTTCTGACCTTGCTGTTGTTGCTTCTTCTCCTGATTTGGTGGGCTGACACTAGATAACCTTTCACTGCTTGTGGGGAGAGGTGTAGGATGGGAGTGGGGAGAAGCAAAGGGGGGTGGGGAGGTATGAAATTATCAGCTGTTTATTTCTTGATCATGGATATGCGTTACAAAAAAGTACAGCAGGCAGCTGTCATTAGGAGACTACATAGCTCACTCTGCAGTGAAAACTGAGCATGAGAAAACTACCACTGAACAAGAAAGACAGAACATTTGTTTATCACAGCAATATTTTCTCTGATAGTGGTCAAATTATTCCTTTGAAAAGAACAGCAAATGCAATAATTGAGTTCATCATTTTGATGGTTGGAAGAGTGGCCTTACAGTGTGATATAAATTGAGATTGTAGCAAGTTAGTTGTTTGGGGTTTTATTCTTTTTTAAAAAGTGTCTCTAGGAGAGAAAGCTATCAAAAGTGCAACCAGGTTAAGTGACAGAGTGATTTAGGTGGCAAGTCTTCCTCTTCTTTTTAGAATGAGAATGTGGTTACAAACAGGTGAAGAAAGAGATTCTTCCTCAGTTTTATGTTGTTATTTTTTCCTAGCAAATAAACTTTTTTAGTCCTGCAGTTATGACAGTCTTCTGTGCATTAGGATTAACTATGTGTCAGTGATACTTGTGACCTTTTATAGCCTTTTAAAATGGTCATGGTGATGTTTTAGGTTGGGTTTGGTTTTGATATTTTTGGGGGGGGGGGGAATGTTAAGAAGTTACCCTAGTTAAGTGATTACTAAACTTGACAGTTATTTTAAATAATTAGCAACACAATAACAGTGGGTGTAAGTATGACATTTGTTACCTACATAATTGGAGAGATACAGGTTTGCTGGATGGCTGCATCTAAAGAGTTACAGTCAAAAGCTCAATATCCAGCTGGAAAACAGTAACTAGTGGTGTTCCTTGCGGGTGTGTACTTAGTAACTTCATCAGAGTGACATAGACAGTGGGGTTGAGTGCACCCTCAGCAAGTATGCATGTTGAGACCCAGCTGAGAGGTGCAGTTGATTCACTAGAGGAAAAGGATGTGTATCATCCAGAGGGACTGTTGCGGGCTTGACAGGTGGGCCCACGTGAATAACATGAAGTTCAGCAAGGCCAAGTGCAGGGTCCTTCACCCGAGTTGGGGCAGTCTCCAAGATCAGTACAGGCAGGAGATGAATGGACAGAGAGCAGCCCTGCAGAGAAGGACTTGGGGGTACTGGTGAATGAACAAGAGGATATGAGCCAACAATGTGCACTCATAACCCAGTATTTGGCTGGTTGTATCCTGGGCTGCATAAAAGGAAGTGTGGCCAGCAGGTCAAGGGAGGTGATTCTTCCCTCCTGCTCTGCTGTCATGAGACTCCACATGGAGTACTGTGTGCAGCTCTGGGGCCCCCAACATAAGAGGGACAAGGATCTGCTCAGTTGAGTCCAAAGGAGGGCTGGAGTGCCTCCCTTATGAGGACAGGCTGAGAGAATTGGATTTGTTTGTCCTGGAGAAGAGGAGGGTCTGGGTAGACATTATTGTAGCCTTTCAGTTTATAAAGGGGACTTAAGAGAGATGGAGAGAGGCTATTGTGATTTTAACCCCAGCTGGCAACTAAGCACCACTTAGCCACTTGCTCACTCCCCTCTTTGGTGGGATGGGAGAGGAAAAGCAGAAGAGTAAAAGTGAAAAAACTCATGGGTTGAGATAGAGACAGTTTAGTAAGTAAAGCAAAAGCCAGGCATGCAAGCAAGTAAAACAAGGAAATTGGTCGCTCTCAGTCAAGTTGATACATCTCAAGAACACAGGACTCTCTCACATGTAAAGTTACTTGGGAAAACAAATGCCATCACTCTGAACGTCTCCCCACTTCCTTATATGCTAAGTATGATGTTCTGTGGTATGGAATGTCCCTTTGTCCAGTTGGGGTCAGCTGTGTCCCCACCCCTAACTTTTTGTGCACCTCCAACCTACTTGCTGCTGGGGTAGTATGAGGAGCAGAAGAGGCCTTGATGCTGTGTGAGCACTAATCAGCAGTAACTAACCATCCCTGTGTTATCACCTTTCAGCACAAATCCAAAACATAGCCCCATACTTACTGCAAAGAAAATTAACTCTATCCAGCCAAAACCAGCACAGAGGCTTTTTACCAAGGCCGTTAATGATTTTAAACAGAAAGAGGGTAGATGTAGGTTGAGTATAAGGACAGACTTTTAGACAATGAAGCTGGTGAGATACTGGAACAGGTTGCCCAGAGAAGTTTTGGATGCCCTGTCTCTGAAAGTGTTCAAGGTCAGGTTTCATAGGACTTTGAGCAACCTGATCTAGTGAAAAGTCCCTTCCTCTAGCAGCAGGGTTGGACTCGGTGACTGTTGAAAATCAATTCTGTGAGCTGAGGAGGTGGGGCAGGGGATAGAGGTGAGTGAGGTGATTCAGTGATTAGCTAGAACAGCTGTAAAAAAGGTGTTGTACATTATCAAGTAACTTTGGGGTGAGATTTGCTGTGCTTTACCAGCATTATGGATGCAAAGATCTTACTGTAACATTTATTGCCTTGCTTTTTTAAAGATGATTGCCACTTCTGAGAAATTACATGAACACAAGGTGTTTCAGAACAGCTAGATAACTTTAACTGGAAAACAAGTTTTTAAAAGTCTTGCCTATAAAATTGCTATCATCTGTGAGTAGATAATATAGCATTAGTATAGTCTTTCTATTATTCATTCTTCCTGTTGATTAAAAGATATGGTGAAGGCATGGAGACAGTTTACTAACTTTATATTTGATCTGTTAATCATGTAAAATCATGGGATTCTAGGAGACTCTTGGATCATGTACTGGCTACAGAAAGCTCTCTGGAGGTATAAATAAACCAGTGCTTGTGTCGTGTATTCATATAGGGCAAAATTTAGTGCATTGATGAAGCTTTTTGCAACTGCCTTCGATTTGATCCTGTTGTAGAGACTTATCAATCAGTGACATTACAGGTGTGGTGGCTTCTTTGAAAAAGCCAGTTTTGATCTGTCTGGTTTGCCTGCCTACAAAAGAAATGCTTTTATTTGTTGTAAAATGGATGTAAAAGAAAGAGGTACATTTGCTAGGCTTGTGAAATCTGTCTCTAGTGGAAAACATACTTCGTAGTTCTATCCAGAAAAATAAAGGGTAGGATTGAAGATAGAGAAACAAAGAAAAGCTAGACTTGTTATTTTTTCACAAAAGTAGAGTACTTGTCTACAGCCTTTATGAGTTTGTCAAAGTATAGAGTCACTTTACAGTTTGGACCGATCAGCCAGTTGCTCCTATGCATGGCTGTGTGCCCATCTTTCTAATTAGTGTATGGCTGTCTCCAATATAGGGGAATATAGATTATCTTATTTTAATTAACTTTATCTAGTATAACTGATTGTAAAATAAATTGTGATCACCCTTGTGTTTACACTTATTTTTGGCCTTTTTTGGTCTAAGGATCACATGTTTAATGCTGTATAACTGAGAGGCATGGTCCCCTGGAGTCCTTCCTAGCAGTTATCTCCCAGAGGTACAGAATTCCACCAAAGTGCATCATGGTCATCCGTGACTGGATAGTTTGAAAACATAATACCTTAGTAAAGGAAAGAACTAGGAGACACTACATCATATACAAGCTTCTGTAGTTTTTTCCCATTTAAAAGCAAGCATAAATTGTTTCAGTACTGCCTTTGTGAATTAAGAGATCCCAGTCCTAGATGTGAGTTGTTTAAGATTGCAGTGAAATCTTTTGGCAGAGTCAGATTTCATTTTACCTCTGTACTTCTGGTCTACTTCAGTTAAAAGTACTCCCTTCCTTCCCCAGTCTCCTTTAAGTTGAGATTGGCCAATACTAGGTGAGAGTAAGTATGTCAAAGTATTTCTTAGGTCCCTGAAAGTAATTATGAAATATACAGAAAAATTCCTACAGTATTACTGCTGCTTCCACAGAAGATACTGAAAAGCATCCAGCTTTTGCTGATTGTTGTGGACACAAGGGATATTAAGAGAAGTAAGATATTTTTGGTGTGTTTTGAAGAGCCTCTCTGATTTTCAGGGATTGAATGTCTGACGTGACTGACAATTAATAAAAACATTGCCAGTAGCTTTCTCCCATCCTTCTCCCTGTTCTCTCTTCCTATACGCCCCAGCTGAAATGACGTGTATACTTACTTCCCTTGGAGTTAACATCCTTAAAGAATGTTTCTTTTAGTGTGTCTTATTTTCTTTACCTGTCTTGTCTAGGGCAAAGTAGAAGTATTCAGAAACATGGTTTCTAGTTTTGCTGTTTAACTGTAAGGATCTGTTATAAGTGGAATTAACCAAGCCTTGGAAAACACACAGACAACATGACAGTTAAATGCTTAATTCTGTTGCTCTTGACCGGGAACTGTGAATAGGTTATAATGGGCTTTACCCACCTCAAAGTAATAGTTTTTGCAGTCATTGAAAGACTACCTCACATTAGCTACTTGAAACAAATGTTTTATCTCGGCATGGGTCAGATAATATTTTGCAAGGAATACAGAGGTGCTTTGAGGTGTATAGCTATTCCTCTGTGTGACAGCATACTTTTTGTATTTTTACTATGGGTGGTTGTGTCTGTTGGAACATACTGTCTTTTTGTGTTCTCTGGACTGTAGTGTAAGCTTCTATTAGGGAATGGTCTTTCACATGCTGCTGTTAAACAGATAGAAGTGTGTACATCTTATTGATGCAATTTTGAGGATTACAGCATTATGTAGTATATTTATGGTCTTAGAGTGTGGAACTAGTTTCCTAAGTATAAAAACTGTAGGGCCGGGGGGGGGGGGGAGTATTACTATTTTTTATAAATAATATCTGTAATTGTTTTAGCAGTTACTTTGTTTAGATGCTTTTGATAAAAAGTGGCAGAAAAAGCAGTTTGAAACAATTCCAGTATGTTACTATCATTTTACCTGGACATCATCCTTCATTTTTGGTGACTGAAAGGGGATCAGGCAGTGAAATTTGGAGGTATGATGGGGGAGACTGCATGTGTGTGTGCTCAACTCTGCAACTGCTAAATCAAGCTGTCTTACTGTTAAATGTACCTGAACTACTTAAATTGGCTTCTTTAATTGTCTTGATTTCAAAATCATCACTAAAGATTCCAAGGATTATGGGTATACTATTTGAATACATCTTGTTATCTAGTAAGGAAGATGCTGTCCTAAGTGATAAATAATAAAGTGTCCCTGTTGACATCTTGAACACTTCCTCCTTTCTGCATTACCCTTTACACACACACGCACACACACAACACCACCACCCCACCCTACCCACGTTAGATACAACTTCAATACAACTTCAAACTCTGGATGTTACTGACATTTGTCCCTGTGAGTAGCTACAGATTTCTTGCAGCTTTCCAGTAGCAGTGGAAGAACTATTGTTGAAGGAATTTTCCTGGACCAAGAAAGATCCAGGCAAGCAGATTTGTCAGATAATTCTGATTTTTACCTTGTTATTAGAATATGCTAAATGTAGGGATTCTGTGCTGTTCTATACCCCCGTTTAGAGCAGCTGTAGGGGACAGAAATGTTCATGATTCGTTGAACTCCTGCTACAGTTTCTGCAACTGTCTACCCAAATGAAGTGCTACACAATTAAACTGTGTAACCTGAGATGTCTTTAAAAGGAGTTTGCATCTCCTTAAGATATTACTGAATTCAGACTGTGTAAAAACGAAGGTGAATTCTGGCAAGTAGGCTTATAGTTGATGTGAAAGTATCCCAAGATCTTCATATACTTGCTATTGTATCTTTTTAAGGCTTGTTATATTTCTATTAAACATCTAAATGCCATAATTTTTATGTATTGAACTGGGAGCTATCTTAAGGTACCGACTGACATAAAAAGCTAAGTAGTGCTTAGTTATCTCAGTTGGCTTTGGTTTAGAGCTCACTGTATAAATGAACAAGTTGGATCCTATCAAAAATGCAAGGTTCCTAAGGTGAGAAGTTAGTTAACAGGGCAAACCACCATTCCCAGAGGTCTTGCACAGGTTCTCCTTTGTGTTTATTGCAGTTTCTGTATTAAATCTTCCTTCTGTTCTTCGTATTGGAAGACTAATGCTTTGAACCTCCCTTCTTATGCACAGGTTCTGAGTTCTTGAGCAGAGGACAGAAAACTAAACCATTCTATAAAATATGTGGGTGTTATTTGTTTAGTGTTTTAACTACTTGAGATAATTTATTCAAAATCTTACTTTTCCTCATCAGCCAATAATGTAAAACATAGAGTGCATGTGTTCATTTTCTGATAATGCAGTTCCTCTACTTTAGAAGAACAGATATATTTCTATAATAATTTTGGTTTTAATAAAGCACCACCATATTTTTCATAAAACATGTTTTCTATGATGTATTAATAAAATGCAGCCACCTCGTATACAGTATGATCACTAAGCTTGTTTAGTAGTTGTAGTCAAGTCCCAAAGTCTTTTGGGTTTCTAATCAAGCTTTTTGTTGGTTTTCTTTTTTTTTTTTTCCCCAGGTAATAGTTCATATAAACACGCAGCTTAATTATTTGGTCTTATAACAGTCAGAAATTCCAAACAGGGTCTTCACTGCAGTAATTGGCATGTGAGGCTTAATTTTTGAAATCCAAACATTTCAGATGTCACTACAACTGGAAATGCAGGTTCCTGAGGATTTGATATGAGCTTGAGTGTTGTAAATATAAGATGTTGTATTATTTGAATTCTGCCCTTTCTGTAACTTGGTATATGTCCTCTTGAATTTTTCATATGGAAATGAAAAAATTAAAATACTTATGAAGACTTCAAAGAATAATGGTACTTTTAGTACTTGACTCTGTTGTGTGACACTACTACTATGATAACAGTTTTCAACATACGTATTCCACAGCTATGCTTGGACTATGCACATAGTGTTAAATTTAAAAGAATTGATTTGTTTAGACCTATAAGAAACTCAAATATTTCTCTGTAGGCATTAGTCTAAGTGTTTATAGTTGAAATTCTGTGCATGTTTATACATACATGTAAGACATTTGTTACACATGTCTCAGTCCAATACTCTGGCCAGGTTCTTTTAGATACTGCAGACAAGGAGTGTTTAATATTCTGATATCAATTGAAGACATTTGACATTACATGGGATTCTGATTTAGCAGAGCAATATACTGAAACTGCAACACAGTCATAATGTAGCAATTACACTATACAGTGGCTATCACAGTGGCCTGCTGATGGTGTGAGCCACCGCACTATCTTTTGTCCTGAGCCCTATAAAAACCCACATGGCTGGCCCATGGTGGACCAGGCTTCTCTGTGCTGTAGCACCCAGGAGACTGTCCTGACCTACAAGCTCAGATCTATCCACCATGTCTGAGATGACAGATTTCAGCATGGTGATTTGTAATTCCTGAGTATTCTCCCATCACCATCTCCCTTGCCTGACCCCCACCCCTCCCTGTCTAGCACAGCCCCACAGCAAGTCTGCCTGTTGCAGTGCAGAGTTTGTAGGAGAATCCCTAGTCCTTAGTACTAAATCTTGAGCCCTCCTCCCTGGTGAGGCTAACCTAATTTGCTCCTTTTCCAAACATAGGACAACCATTCTAGGGGTATACCTTCCAGTTTAGTTAAAAATTTAGTTTGGAGATCAGTTAACTAACCCCAAAAAGATAAAAAGGCTTTTGAAAGGATGCATCTGGTGTTTGATTTTTATCACGGGTACAACAACTTTACAAAATTATGTTTTTTCCTGGGTCATGTGAATAGTCATCATGAGTGTTGTGGTTTAAACCCAGCTGGCAACAAAGTACCACACAGCCACCTGCTCACACCACCCCCCCAGAAGGGATGTGGGGAGAATTAGAAGGGTAAAAGTGAGGAAAAAAACCCCACATTTTGGGTTGAGATAAAAACAGTTTAAGAATTAAAAAGAGATTATTATGATGATAGCAGTAATTTTAAAATGGTAAGAAAAAGAGAAAAGAAGTGAGAGGAAAATAAAACCCAAGACAGACAAGCGATGCCAATGAAAACAGTTGCTTACCACCAACTGTCCATTGCCCAGCCAGTCCCCAGGCAGCAGCAGCAGCAGACCACACCACACACATCCCACATCCCCCTTTTGTTGCTGAACATGGTATCATATGGTATGGGATATTCCTTAGGTCAGCTGGGGTTAGCTGTCTCGGCTGTGTCCCATCCCAACTTCTTGTGCACCCCTAGCCTTCTTGGTGGTGTGGTGGTATGAGAAGCAGAAGAGTTCTTGACTCTGTGTAAGCACTGCTCAGCAGTAATGAAAACATCGGTGTGTTAACACTGTTTTCAGGACAAGTCCAAAACATAGTCCCATACAAGCTACTGGGAAGAAATTTAACTATCTCAGCCAAAACCAGTACAATGAGGAAGACTGGGAGAATCAGGATCAAGCCAGACATCTGGCCATTTATTATCCTCAGCATACACAGCAGCCATCACTTCAACAGTGTGTTTGATTTGACCTTAGTAAATGATCCCTACACATGGGCATTGGCTATGATCTGAGGCAGCAGTTTTCATTCTGAGAACTAACTTCGATTTTTCTGGCTGTGCACATCACCTTTTGTACATCATGTTATCTTTTGTAACTGTTTTTTCTGTTGTATTTTTCTTGCATATCTCTTCTGCTGACTTCCCCACTACTGCTCACAAGTAGGTTTCTAACAACCTGCTTTCTCCATTCCTCTCTCCAACTTATTAGAACTTTCTTTTTTTTCATATTCATCCCAGAATACCACTGGGATCAGTGCAATGTTCTTCTGTTTCCACTTAGGATTTCTCTATTCCTCTTTTTCAGATTTATCAGTTAGCTCTTTCCAGCCTTTGTTAGCACTCACAATGTTTTATGCCCTGTAAACTGTAAGAGGCCTGTCTGCAGACAGTCTTTTGAATACCCTTCCTTACTCACAGCATAAATCACCTCTTTTAGGCTCTTATTCATGACTGAAGTGCTAAATCGGAATTCCCAGTATTGTTGAATTGTTGGTACATAACATTCACCTTGGCATGTCACAGGCTGTTGTGGCCATGATGCCAGTTGGTGTCAAGAGTTCACTGCTCTCTGAGCAGGTTCTCTTACATATTGCACACAAGGAGGGTTTAATGTTTTAACACCTTTTTTTTAAAAAAAAAAAAAGTTTTTGACATTACACTGGGTGTTGGTTTAGCAAAATTTTATAACCATAAAATCACCAGTACTTAGCAGAATATAGTAATTACAGTATGCAATTGCATCTCAGTACAAATGCGATTCTGTTTGCTGGTCTCTGTAACATGCTTACCATCACAGCACTGAGTGTCCCTAGTTGCAAGGAAGGAATATATGAGTTGAAGCTGGTTCAAGCCTGTTGCTCTTCTCAAAGCTCTTCTTGTTCATTGTTTGTTTGTGTGCTCTGTTAATGCTGAGATGTATATATACTTCCCCAGTGCTGGTCTGGCTAACTCAGGAAGGTGTGTATTTGGACCCTTTTAATTAACTCAAGGATGAAAAGTTACACAGTCATTTTATTCACTTAACTGTTGTAGCTTATTGATCATCTCAACTGTTACAGCCATTTTCCTAGAGCAAAGACCATACAGGTCCCTTGGGTTGTGTCCCTTCAGCTTTCTTATTAATAGTTATGGTTAGTCACTCCTTATGTTCATCCCTGAGCTTGCATATTGGGTTTGAGTGGCAAGATTTTGGTAACAGAGTCGCTACAAGGTCGACTTTTGTGAGAAGCTGCCAGAAGTCCCCCATGTCTGACCGCCAATGCCAGTCCGCTTCAAGATGGACCCGCTTGTGGCCAAGGCTAATCCAACCAGCGATGGTGGTAGTGCCTCTGCGATAACATTTAAGAAGAGGAAAAAGTTGTTCCGCAACAGCAATTGCAGCCAGAAGAGAAGAGTGAGAATACGTGAGAGAAACAACCCTGAAGACACCAAGGTCAGTGAAGAAGAGGGGGAAGAGGTGCTCCAGGCACTGGAGCAGATCTTCCCCTGCAGCCCATGAGGAAGGCCATGGTGAGGCAGGTTGTCACCCTGCAGTCCATGGGGGTCCATGGTGAAGCAGATGCCCACATGCAGCACGCTGAAGCAGGTGGATGCCCAAAAGAGTCTGTCACCCCATGGGAAGCCTGCACGGGAATAGGCTTCTATCAGGATCTGTGGCCCCATGGAGACAGAGGACCCTGGGCTGGAGCAGGTTTACAGGCAGGACTTGTCCACACTGGGGACCCATGCTGGAGCAGTTCGTGGAAGACTGTCTCCCATAAGAGGGACCCCACACTGGAGCAGGGAAGGGTATGAGGAGTCCTTGCCTTGGGAGGAAGGAGCAGCAAAGACTACATGTGATGAACTGAACGCAACCCCCATTCCCCATGACCCTGTGTCACTGGAGGGGAGGAGATGGAGCAATTGGGAGTTAAGTTGATCTGAGAAGAAGGAAAGGACAAGGGAAGGTGTTTTTAACATGCGGCTTTATTTTCTTATTACCCTACTCTGAATTGATCAGTAATAAATTTGTTTTCCCCAAGTCGTTTTGCCTGTAATGGTAGTTGCTGAGTGACCTCTCCCTGTCTTTGTCTCAACCCATAAGCCTTCCACAAACCAGCTGAAAAAGGAGAGTGATAGAGTGGCTTTGGTGGGCACCTGGTGTCCAGCCAGGGTCAGGACACCACGGCATTATGAGCATGTAGCCTGTGACTGTCTCTGCAGAGCCTTCTGCCGTTGTAGCAGTTCATTGATTGGTCATAACATTGAAGTGTTTGGGTTGTTTACACTTTGACATTCAGAAGGAAGACTTTTGTGTAAGGTGGCTTTTTTTGCATTATATACACACTTTATTTTTCAATAATTGGAACATCATTTATATTGTAGGTCATGCAGGAGTGTCTGCAAGCATGATGAAGAAAAGAACTTCCCACAAGTAAGTTGTTAATGCTTTTACTAAAGTACAGCTCTCAGTAACTGGAAGTACTGTTCTAGAAATATATATGGTTCTACTCACTTTGTTTTTGAAAATCACATGGAATAATATTCAGTCTGTGTACAGATGTAGAGTCAGACCTCGTTCTTTCAGAAGGGCAGTAAGAAAGAATGTCCTACACAGTTTTAAATGTTTTGACCATTAATATGAAATTACACTTGAATGGAATTTTATAATTCTTTATAGAATTCAGAGAGAAAGAGTTGCAAACCAGAAATTAGGCAAGTATACTGTAGGATCTCTGTTCTCTGGCACAGAGTTCATGCGTTGTCAGCAGGCCAATAAAAATTGCAAAACATGCTTACTGATAACTCAGTCTGGAAGCAATCTTAGAAATATCTAATCTTATATTCACTACAACTGTAATTTTGAAAAGGATTTTTCACATTTCTAAAATAAAGAATGTACTGAAATATTTCTGTAAGGAGACTGCTTGCTATACGTGTGTGGAGGATACCTGCTTATCCTACACATTCATGGCACATATTTTTCCCCTTACAACATTTTTAAATAGTAGTAGCTGAACATTGGTGAGTACCTGTGTGAAATAGAGGTAGTGTTCTGGGTATAATTAGTCTTAGCGTCAAACAGCAAGATAACCTATCTGACTACATCTCTGGTGGGAGAAATCTAAGCTGGGTAAGTGTGAAACTTACTGAAATGTTACAAGTTGTATTTTAAGTGTAAAGTCATATAGTGGTGCATCAGTTGGAAGTAATTTGTTTGGTAGGTGTATTTACCATGATTAACATAGTTAATGATTGCTAACAGTTTTAACTGTTTCCCAGAGACAACACCTGATGTAAAACTACTCAAACCCCTTCTACCAGGTCATCATTATCCATTCTTGTCTATCTTCATAGAAGGCAAAGAGAAACATTTATTTGTCTAGAGGCAGGTAGAGTTGGTTAAAACTAAATTTTTCTTGTTCTCTTTCAACCGCTCAGAGAAAGGAGTGTATGATGGGAAGACTATCAGAGGTGGGTTGCCTTTTGTACTTGAGGGTGGCTAGATTTGTCTTTATTGTTGTGTTGATAATACACTTACTTAAATACCTAAATAGGCTGTAAATCTGTTAGCATAAAGGCTTTTATGGGGCATAAAAAGTTTTGATCCTAAGTGACATGGTTTTGAGGCATTTAACTCAAGCATTCAGCTTAGTTTTATGTTAATTTAGCCTAGCTTATTAATTATTTAGTAAAGGCTTTTTTATACCAAATCAAGATGATTTCTCATGTGATGCTCACTGACTTGTGTGAGAACGAGGCCAAGTAGTAGAGAAGTATTCATATTTGTAGTTTACTATAAATGAGTATAATGAGAATGATCATGTAATAACATATGCTTATATTACTCTGAGCCCTAACGGTAGACCATGAGCATTTAGAGAAAAAGAGGAACAACACTGCTGGCACTCGAAGGCCATCAAGGAGATTTTAAACTAGCTTCAGAAGGGTTTGTGGCAGAGGAGGAAGCCAAGAGGATGGAACAGGGCATGACTCAGTAATTGAGTGGTAGAATGAGCAGCGTGGATAGGTCCTTACTGAATGGTAGTTATCTCTTGAGCCTTTTGGAAATGGTTCCTGAGGTTATAGGGCAGTTCTTCCAAGTGCTCTGTCAGTGGGTAGTGGGGATCTCTGCCAATACGAAGCTGACCTCACTGGCATCAGATCAATCAGTAATCTTCCATATCTCATTCTTTCTACCCTTGGTGAATAAGGAGAGTACAGTAAATAGTGTAAAACAATCGTTTCTTCGTAGGCTCTTCAGATTTCTTGTAGTTGACAATTCAAGGACTTTGAGGTGCAGGTTATATGTGTAATATAACTATATGTGAGCTTAAACATTTTGAAATTCTGATCCCACTTTAAGATAACTTGTAATCTTAGTTCCTGCAGCATCTGAAGATGAAATTCGCAACTGAATTATGACTTTTGAAGGGAGTACAGAAAGTACTTTAAAACTTTTGTCTCAACTAACATGCCTCATAGTCTGAATATTGTGAAAAGTAGTTAATAACAATTCTCTCATCACCATTCTGCTATTAATGACAATCTGCAATAAGTTTTTGATCCTGCTTTTAATAACTTTTCTGCTTAGCACTGTGAAAGACTTGAAATTGTACTGACCATTGCGGCTGTATTGCATTTATATTATTTTATAGTTTTCTTCCTGTTTTTTCAGTCTGTCTTCTTTCCACATCTGAGGGGTATGGTTTTCTTTCCTCCTTCTGTTTTTTTTTCCTTAGTTCTACCCTGTGGTGTTTTTCTGAAATTATATGATCGGAAAGGGGGGGGGGGGGGGGAACACAACCAAACCTAAATGGATAATTACTTGATAGGTTATTGCAAATTGCCATTCTTGTTTTTATAAGTACAACATTGAAGTAATGGTTCATTTTTCTGCTACTAGTCCTGTGCAATTCTGCACTACATTGGTTCCCCTGGTAGCAGCTGCCAAATAAAAGTTTGTGTGAGGACCATAAAAATACAGCTTTAAAATCTGGGAAGACTTTTGTCTGTGTAGTCTTTAGATAGTTTCTAAAGTAACTGGTTCTGATAATGAAACCTTTTCACATAGCTAGGTTTTACTTTCCAGCTTAGTGCCTTCACGATAAGGAAGAGCATCTGAAACTTTTGGGGATTAAAGGGCCATTTACAACAAAGATGTGTCTGATGCGTCGAGCTATTTTCAGGACTTGCTATTTTCTGATTTTCCTGGCTCCGTGTTTTATGTGTCTAGAAAAATTGTTATCTATTCTTCAAGAGCAAATCTTTGTGGAATTCTAAAGATAGTTCTAATGAAACAGAAGGTAAAAATTGTGTTGGATCTTCTGGCTATAGCATCGTAGAAAGTTATGTACATTTGTATTACTTAGTATGAAATAACACACTGTTGAGGAGAGGAGAGGTTTAGTTATCTTGCATGGAAGTATATTCATAGCTATTATTTATTGATAGTTAGAAACCTATTCTTACTTTCTTACCACATGTTCAGATGCAAGAAGTAGTATGTTTTCTCTGATAATTTACTAGTTTGAAAATCTTGTTTCTTACAGTATGAACCACTGCAAATGAAAGTGAATGGCTGTTCAGTAGTACAGCCTTTAAACAAAAATTTGAACTGCAAGTACACCTGGTGGGTACTTGTAATTAAATTTGTAATGCTTTTTGCTCTCTGAGGCATTTTAAAGGTAGTTACCAGTTTGAACTTAGTTATGCAGACTTTTTCCATCATTTTTAAACATGAGTTCAAAGCTTTTCACTTAATTGTTCCAGTTTAAACATTGAAGTGAATTATGCTTTATAGGCAGAAAGTAAAAATGACTGTGAGGTTGAACATGAATAATATGATTTTTACCTTTTTCAACAATTAGATGATTAGCAGCATAGGCAAACTGCTTAAAACTGGCATTGTTTTATCTGTTTTAACTTTTTATCTTCAGTTGGTTTAATTCTGCTTTAGAATTAAACTATGATTCATTAAACTAAATAAATGAATTCCATGCAGAACAAACTCATTGCGCTGAGAATCAGATCTCTGACCTCATTTTGTAACAGTAAATTATTACTGAGGCTATTACAATTAAAGTGTATATATATATTTGAGCAAGAATTAGAATTTGAAAATGTGTTCTAGTTTCTGCATAAAATTAGAACCAGCTTTGTGGGAGAGTGTTTCTTAACTGGAGGAGGTTGGAGTTCCTATTATAATCTGTGCTTTCTAAGTTAGGAATACCAAAACCACATTTTGATCTTGCTGAAAAGCTCAAATGGTAACAAAAGTGAAATCTGACAAAACCTCCTGCTAAAATCTTCGTGGTGAATGAAAGTCCGGAGGTGGGACAAGCTGCTGAAGGAATTGTACATCTTGTTTTTAATAGTTATGATTACATCCTCAGAATTAAGCATTACAGTGTCATGTAGTGAGCGCAGTATTCGGAAAGACTGCTTCCAGGATTTCCGTGGTATGCTTGTTACTTACCTTTTTTGGATCATACAGGAACTACTCTGAGAGCATTCATTGTTCCTGGAGACATTTCTCTTTGGTCACTGTCTCTTTATCTAAAGAAGAGTGTTGTTTTCTGCAACTGATACTCTCTTCTGGATGTTGCTTTTAAGCATGCTAGTGGTGTGCATATTTTACTGCCATTTCAGTGAAGCATGCTATAAGTAGTAACCCAAAAATTTATTTCACAACTAGTTGACATCCATGAGGATTTCAGTCAGGCAAACCTCCAAATATAGGACTAAACACGTACATTGTAACATGCTAAAATAGTCACAATATTAATTTCTTAGCACCAATATATGGCTATAATGTTCCTTAGTTTCTTCCATTTGTATTCAAAATTGTCGATTCGCATTTTTAATAACCAGGTAGAACAAAACTTGCATAATGCTTTCAGTGATTTGAAACTGTCAAATAGATTACATGACTGTTGATCGGAACAACAACTGTTACTCACCAGAGGGAATTTCCATGCAACTTTCATGAAAATATAGGAAGGACAAAAAAGTATATTTAATCTATTTTCCACTTATTGTCCATTCCACCTGCAGAGTATCCCTTCTTGCCATTAAAATTACATACCATTTTTCTTTTGCTGTACTAAAAAGGAATGCTAGAGAAGTGTTGTTGAAAATGCTTGGAGTCAAAAATGCTCGTAAATTGAGAAGAAAGCTAAATTTCCATCAGGTGAAAACACAAGTTAGGGAAAACAAACACCTTGGAAGAGTTTTAATCAGCCACTGGTAATGTTTCCACTGAATACTTTCTCTTGGGACAGGAGTTGTGTTTACTGTTCTGCAGAGAGCAACAAGGAAGTAAAGTTATAATACTGCCAGGTAACCTTGTGCTTAGAGACATGATCAGGTGAGTTTTGCTTTTAATATTCAGTGTAGTAAGGGCTAAAATAGTTCTTTTGGCTTAAGCAAACCAGTTTTAGAAACACTTACTTGGAAACCGATCTTATAAAGAACATCAAAAATGTGTCACTACTTCTCAGTGTTTTTTTCTTTTTTCCAATACAGTGTAATATGCTTTATACCCTAATTTAACTAAGGTGCACTAAGCTATGAAATATATTGCCATCTTAAAGCATACAGCTCTTGTCTGGTGTAGAATTTGGAATATGTATGTACCTGTTTAATATTAATGTTTGTATCCGTGTACAGAAAGCATAGAAACAATGTGGGACCAAGCAAACCTATTTCTCAGCCACGAAGAAATATTGTTGGCTGCAGAATACAGCATGGATGGAAAGAAGGGAGTGGACCTGTAACACAGTGGAAGGGCACAGTTCTTGATCAAGTTCCTGTAAACCCCTCTCTCTATCTTATAAAGTATGATGGATTTGACTGTGTGTATGGACTAGAACTGCACAAAGATGAAAGAGTTTCAGCACTTGAAGTTCTTCCAGACAGAGTTGGTAAGTGTTTGGGGTTTTTTTTTTCTCATAAATTCACATACATATAAGCTGACGTACTATTAAATGTTCTCCACTCATCTCTCCAGACTTCCTCTAAGATAACATCTGACCACTTCAATGTTAATAGTCAATTTCATTTTTGTCACACGGCAGGTAATCTAAATGCTCTTAAATTTTCTTGATTCCACAAACATTTGATGATACCAGTCAGTGCAGTGCTGTCTTCTGTCTTTAAACAGTGTGCAGTACATTCTGCAGTTTTTTAGAGTCTTATCCTTAAGAACCATATGTAAACTCTGATATTTCTGTTAAAATTTAAGCTCTAAGCCATATTGGCTGTGTTGTCTGCTGTTTGTGTCTGACAGTAATAATGTTACATTTTTCCTCATATACTTCCCCTAAAGTACTCTTAATAATGGGGAGAAAAGGCACTTTCTAAGTGAAAGATCTTCATGAGTAACAAGGCTTTTTTGATTTTCAGAATTAGCTCTGAATTGTTAAACTGCAGGTTTTTTCAAACTGCAGAGTTCAGTATTTACTCAGGTAATTAGTGCTTTGGAAACAGAATAAGCTGTGGCTTCTGATTGCAAAGCAATTGATAACAGTTTCTAGAGTGGTGTTAGGGGGAACCAAACCCCAGAGTTTCATTAATAACTATATAGAATTGATCTATAATTGGCCTCTTGTCCTTTTCTCCCCTGCCTGCCTCTTCCCATTCAGTTTCTACTTAGAATAGAAAGAGTCTTCACTGTTGTGGCCTCAATGGATCTCCCTTTACCTTGCATTATGACTAATCATAGGCAGTACGATGATGTATTGTTATTTTAACAACACTCTGAAGTTATGCAGTTCTTCAGTATTAAACTCTCTGGAATGGACAGTGTTTTGTATATTAACTGACTAACTTCCAATCACTTGTTTATGAATAAGGGTAAAGACTATTTTTCACAAAGATATGTATATGTGCTTTTGAATGAATTTATGAAATGCTGTCATTTCAGCTTCATCTCGAATTAGTGATGCCCACCTGGCAGACACAATGATTGGAAAAGCTGTGGAACATATGTTTGAAACAGAGGATGGCTCAAAAGATGAATGGAGGGGGATGGTTTTGGCTCGAGCTCCTATTATGAACACATGGTTTTATATTACCTATGAGAAAGATCCCGTCTTGTACATGTACCAACTCTTAGATGATTATAAAGAAGGTGACCTTCGCATTATGCCTGATTCAAGTAAGGCCAGTTACTGTTTTCTTCTGGAAAGTGGTAGCTTTATTATTTATTATTATTAATGTTTGGCTGTGTTTTATTTATGGACCAGAGAGCTGACAAAGATCGTTGTTACTCCCTTTAATCTTACTTTTTTTAACTATTATAACTAACAGAGGTGGTTATAGCACAACAAAGAGCATCCGTGTTAACTGCTGAAATATTTTGTCAGCAGTCACGTATGCAGGGAAGGCATTTTCCATAATCCTAATTCTGCTGAAAATATGTACATACTACTGTGGAAGAAAGAGCGTATGCTTAGATTTCTTAATGGAAACTGACAAACCAGAAGTTTTCCACTGTTTTTTTTCTTATAGAAGTATCACATCTCATTGAGATGGCTCTTTATTTGTGTTTCTGAATCAGTTGTTGTGGGAGTAATATTTATGGACCAACTAATATACTCAGTTTAATTTCATTGGGATAGGTGTCTTCAGTATGAAAACTTTTGAGTAACTTCTTGGGGGAAAGATACTAATTTGAAAATTCATTTTCTCTCACATGTTGCAACACACTAACTAGCAAGAAAAGTATTTCAGCAGACTAGAAGGGATATTTTTTTTCTTACTTCTTGAAGTGAAAGTCATCAGGACTTTCATATTAGTTCAAATGATTTGGATAGCCAGTACAAAAAAAGAAGGGGGGAAAAAAGCTTGTGAAGTACTTTGGTTTTGTTTCTCCCATGTACCTAAAACACACTTCTCTGAAAGAGGCAATCTGGGGTTTAAAGAAAATTAATAATTGGATAACAGTAGTGGTTGGCTACATAGTGCTTTACATGAGTTATAATTAATTTGTTGAGTTTGAGACTGTCTTCCTTCAGATCTAGTGCTGATAAGTCTGATGGCTAAATAAACATGTTATTTGCATAATGTCTGTAGTCGCCATCTGTGTTTAAATATTTTTTTCTCCCACTCCAACAAAAAAGCAACATGTCTGCTGCATTTAAAGAGTGAGCCACAAATATTAATCGAAAAAAGTGACCTTCCTCTTCCTACAGAAATAAAGCAAGCTCTTTCAAATTTGGACCTTCAAATAATTTGTTCTTTGTCTTAACTATTAAAAAGAACTTGGAATGTATTGTAAGTCTGCTTTGCTTTCTTCAACCTTCAGGCATGGGGGTAGGGGAAGACCTTATGCTTTCTCTCCATTTAGGAACTAATTTGATTTTAGTGCACTTTTTCCACTGTGCTCACCACAAGACAACTGACTGCTTACCTGTTCCCAAAACATTTCTCAGTATTTGCTAATGTGTCTGAATCTGAACGCTTTCCAGTTCTTTTGAATTGTGTCCTTAAGTCCGTGATTGGATGTTAAGAGTTGTACTTTTCAAATCGGATTTTAAAATACCTGAAGTATGTCTGTAAATCTGGGGGAAGTAAAATTTTCAGGGAACTCGCTGTTCTCAAAGGCAGGCTTTGCATATGTGAGGAGGCCAAAATTTGGATAATTTCTTTTAAGGTTTTTTTGGTCAGGGGAAAATGTATTGCTGGACCTGATACTAAAACTTTGTCAACACTTACTAATTCCTTCCAAATGAAAATGTAAGAGTTTAACTTGCAACTTTGCCAAGGAAGACTCATCACATAAAACTGATATTAAGAGGATAATAACTGTGTATGACAGTGTGTTTATAGAGGAACTGAAACAAAAACTGAAAGAGCAATTTCATAAGTTTGTGGAATCTTAAGTACACGCCAATCTATTTATTCCCTGCTGGGGTTTTTTTGATTGTTTGGGAATTCTTTTACAACTCAGAACTGAAAAGAAAATGAGTGAAATCTGTAAAGGATTCTTAATGCAAACTTGGAACAAAGACCTTAATTAAAAGCTTAGGATTTCCAGAATAAAAGCCACATCAGGTGTGACCATTAAAAAAGTTCCTCACTGGAATACAAAACACAAGTTTATCTAAACTAGTCCAAAAAAAAGACAAGCTGAGAAAGTGTGATTGGCTTCTCATTTTCCAGTACAAGTGCTTTTTAACTTTTATCATATTTTTTCTGTGATTGGCTTATAACCAACCCCTTGGCAGCTAGCATGTTACAAATCACAACTTTTTGTATCCAAAGTTAGCATAGGCATCATCTAAAATGTATTTCTTGCTAGGTATTGTTAGACAGGAAAATAATATGGTTAGCCTTTACCAACAGCATTATTCCAATATGGAGTCAAAAGCCCCTTTTAATAAGGAGTTTACATTTACCAACAGTTCAGAAGAGGTGTTTTTGTTGCAGTGGCATGCATGCCCTGAAACTCTGAATAATGTGTGTAGAGTTTCGTTTGGCTGCCTTTCTGCTAAGGACACCCAGTGCCTTTTTCTGCTGGTGGCTTAGATTCAATTATCCGCAGACATTTTCTATAATTTATGCATAAACCTTCATGTCAAAAGATTTACTTCTCTTACGAATCAAAGTGCTATTTTCATCATAATAAAACTGAAAGACAGTATTACTTGAAAATTTTTCTGCAGTTGTACTTTCTAGAAGCATGGCAATCATTAGGTGCTTGTCTGAACAAAACTAACTTTCTACATACTCTGTATTTAAAACTTCTGATTGTTTCATATGAGTTTTAAAGAAAGACTCTGCAGTTGTCTTCCATATTGGAAAAATTCCATTAATGTCTACTTAAATACACTTGTGTTACAGATGATTCACCTCCTGCAGAACGGGAACCAGGTGAAGTTGTGGACAGCCTGGTAGGCAAACAAGTGGAATATGCCAAAGAAGATGGCTCAAAAAGGACTGGCATGGTCATTCATCAAGTTGAAGCCAAACCATCTGTCTATTTCATCAAGTTTGATGATGATTTCCATATTTATGTCTACGATTTGGTGAAGACATCCTAGACGTCATCATGAACTTTTGCCAAATTTGTGGAACTATTAAATGTAAAATTTGTAGACACAAAGACTTGACTGCTTTCCAGTTTAATGAAAGCTTAAATGTCCCTGCGAACCCACAATCTCTGCCAGCAAAACTGTTTTGTTCTGAATAACACAAACAAACATGACACATTTTGTGTAAGAGAACTCCTTTTCTTGAAGGAAGTCAATATATTTGGGCAGGAGGGAGTTAAAAGCAAAGAACAGCTGCAAATTCAAGCTGTGTGAAGTTGATCTAGTGTTGTAATCATTAATCTAAATTTTTTCATAGATTTTAACTTTTTCTTCAACCTTGCACTCACTTGTTCAACTGCCACATGCAAGTGTAGTTTGATATTTTGATATGCCTTCTTTTGTAACATTAAATTTAATTTCTTGGCTACTGGCAGTCCTTGTTTTCAGGGTTGGGACAGAGGTGACTTTTCTGAAAGGTTTAAACAGTTTGTGCAGCATTGAGGAGTGCCTAACCCAAGTAACACCAACCTACTGTGTTTCTACAATTTATTTCAAATTTAGCTTTTTAAGAACTTGCAGAATGTGGAAATACTTGTGCATTTTTGTTAGTCACAGGGCAGTAGGATATCAAGTGTTTGACTTATGCACCTTTCAGTGAAAAGGCTTTAAACTATAAAAATATATTTAATCTGTATAGCCAGTTAATTAGAAAATGCAGGTTAATGGCCCATATTTACAAGTTGTAGGAACCAGTAAAATACATGCAACAAGGCTGCCTTCAATCCTAAATGTTGTAATTCTTTCTTTGTTATACACACTTCTCAGCAAAACCCAAGTGCTTGGTGCCACAACTTTAACAGTATATATGCTATTTCAGAAGATTTTAGACTACGCATTGGCAATCAGTAGTCTCTCATTTAATATCAAAACCTAGCAACCTGAATGTGTGTGGACTTAGAAGCCTAACAGTAGTTAATATTTTACATGGTAAATACAATCTCATGGCAGGGGGGTGGGTGGGGGTGTTCTTTTACACTGAATACTTACTTTAGAGGAGAAGAGTTTGTTGCCTTCTGCTCAGTCTGTTGCATTCCTTTGTTTGGTTTGTTTTGTCTTTAATCATTTTGGTTCAAGAAGGCATTTTCCCAATTTATTATTTTTCTGGCTTTTCCACATAAGGAGTGTCCGGACAAATCTACAGCTTAAACCTGTTGTTGCCTTTTGTGATGTACATTGTACTTGCTTTGAGGTATGCTGTTAACATGGATTTCATTCTATGAACACTAGAGTTCTGCATGCCAGTGGTGTACTATCTAATGGAAGCTATAGGCAGTCTCAGTGGTTCAGTCATCTGCATTACATTGTGGATGTAAATAGCAGCCCACAACAGCAAAATCCTTTCACAGTTTTAACCTTGCAGGATAGTTGTAAATGAAAACTAGGGGTTTTTAAGTGTGGAAGCTTTTAAAAGTATCAGAATTGCAACAACAATCAGCACAGCAACAAAATTGTCATGTTACACTAAAGCAGAGCTCTTCAAGTTTCAAAGAACTGTTTCATATAAATACAGTATGTGAAGAGAGTCAACACTGTTGATGGAAGGGACAAATACTCTGATATCAAACTGTATGCTATTAGTGGAAGGATGCAGGAGAGGTGCTGTTAATCAGAGATCAGAGGTCCGGATTGACCTCTATTGTGGGTATTCTTGATATTGAAGACTCAGTGGTTTAAGCCCCTTTCTGTCCATTTTTTTGCCTGATTTCATATTTTAGCCTTAAGGCTTGTGCCTCATGCTGTTGAATGGTAATAACTACTCTCCATATGAATATGATACCTTAATTCTTTGTCCATTGCTACTATATTGCATTATGTCCAGTATTTCATCATGGGCAACCAAAGGCAGGCTATTGTCTTTCAGTGAATAGCTTCTCAATGCAGTCCTTAAGCACTAAGTACCTGAGTCGTAAATGTTCCTTGTGTTTTGAACAAAGTGAGCAGATTTGCAACACAGTGTTTTCATCCTGCAGATCTGTTATGTGTTTTCTATTGACTCTTAAGAGTCCTGCATGTAAATCTCAAAGCTTGAGCCTGGCTCCATGAGCCCAAGTTGATATTTGTGGCACAAGAATGAGTGAGTGTATTGATTATACACAAGATACATGAATAATCTAGTACACTGAACTTTGGGCTATATATGTGAGGAATACAAGGTTTGTTTTGAAATATCTGAGGTTTAGGTCTACTGGAACATTTTTAGCATTAGGCTTGCATTTGTGGGTTTTCTGCAAGCCTCTTGAATACACCATGTATTCTGCCAATTAGAGTATAATCTATAAACTGTAAATTTCATGGTTGTTTTTAGATGTCCCCGTTGTCTGTTGTGTGGGTATTTCTTTTCATCTTTTTTTCCTTTTTTTTTCTTTTTTTTTTTGATAGCTTAAACCACCTTTTTGAGGCTTGAGACTAATTCCACTCCCTGCCCATCTGCTTTGGGCTTTGTTTTAGGCTCATGTTTCAGATCTGCATGCAGTGCTTGCGTTACCCTGGTAACTAAATGTTGGTTCCTTGTTCTAGGGGTTCAACATTACTTTCCAAAATCACATAGAACTTGTGATGGCACAAGCCATGGATCTTTGTATAAAAGTTATTTGCCTTTCACATTTACCTGCTCTAGTATTGTTGTATATTGTGTGTGTGCGTGTGTGACGTCAGGCTGCCATGTAAAACTTTTTAAAATTAAAAAAAACAAACCTTAAATGCAGACCATCCTTTTTTGCATGCTTAGAAGGTTAGAACATTCAATGTAACAAACTAAAGTTGCATGTTAAAATGTTTAGGTTTTTGTTTCGTTCTGTTTTTATTTTGTGTTCAGTTTTTTGTGAATTTGCTTATTGTGCTGTTTTAATGGTTGTTAGTAGGATTAAATGCACCGGTGAGACGAGCATAGTGCCAACAGAAGGTAATTTTCCAGTTGTATGTGTCATACAGCATTTGAAGGGACCATGTATTCTGTTAAAGAAAAAATAAAACTGCAGTTATTAGCAAAACACTACATTTTTCTTCTTTCTTTCAAGTGCCAAACCCTAAACTATGTTGGACTAGATTATCGGGAGGACCTTTTTTATTGCAACAGGTAGCAGCCTTCTTTAAATTAATTAATTAAAAATGGAGCTTTATCTTCAGATAGAATTGACTGGTTGCTTCAGGGAGAAGAATTACAGTAAAAACAGTTTCTGGTTCCTTGAAAATGCTGTGCTTTTTGTATTTTACATCATTAGTGCAATTTGGATGGTTCTTGGTATGTGTATAGTTCAAAGGTCTTCGTGTTCACATTTTAAAATTAGGTAATGACTTCATCTTTAGAGCTTGGTTTCATTATTTTTATTTTATTTTGAACAATGTAGACAGTTCCCTGTTCTCTGCATTTAGAAGTATAAACACTTTAAATCTGTTACTTAATTCTGTAAGTAATTTTTATAACTATGATGTAACTCTATCCTTAAAACATTTAAAATAAACCCTTTATGTGCAACTTATGCCTGCAAATTTTGTTCTCATGAGCAAAATGTAGTGATGTGATTTCAGATGGTGAAGCAGCAGTTTGAATTTTCAGTTTTCTAATTAAAAATGATTTATTATTTTAATGCTGATCAATATATGCTGGTATAATACTTGCCCTATGAAATAAGTGTGCTTGCAAGGCCAAATATTTATTTTTTTCCAAGTAAGTATAAATGCTGATATGATGAAACTTGGCTAAGGTAAAGCATACTGCTTAAATTATATTTTACCAGAGAAAAACTCCACTCCAGGGGTTAATGTGAGTCTGTGAAGGAGTCTCTGTTACCAGAGCACACAAAATATTTCAGCAGTGGGGAACAGCAGAAGCATTTGGCAGTGTTTAGGTGATGCATTTGTATGCTTTGAATTAATAAAATTCAAAATTCAATTAAGCACATTTTACTGATAATAAAAAAGCAAAGTTGATCCAAATTACAGTGATGAGCAGAGAAGATAACACCACCATGCTGCAGATTTTTTTAAGTCTTGTAAATTGTAATGACTAATGCATGAAGACTTACTTTGTGTTGTTGAATTACTAAGGCAGACTTCCAATATGGAATAGATTTTCTTTATTTCTACCTCTTTTCTGACAGTAAATGGGTAAGTTATAGGGATACACCAAAATGGATTTTTTGGCACCAAGCTCATTAGATGTATACTTAAGATCTTGGAGCATGCCAGCATGCAGTTGGGTTGAATACCCAAGCCTCTTCTGTTGCCTTAGTTCAGTGTCCTGTTTGCTGTATCCTCTTGCCTGAGAGACTGGCCCCAGAGAAGATTTATATTGTGTACATCTGCTGATGAGGGAGAGTCTAAGGCTTTGCCTTTGCAAGAGTTTCCCATACAAAAAGCAGACGTTAATCCATGTGAGCTGGCTACATTAAATTATAGTTAAAAATAGATACACCAACATTTTATGACTAATGCCTGAACCTGTTCTGTATTACAGGTGATAAACCAGCCTCAGTTTTGTAGCATCTCTTTGTTGAGGAAGGGGCCTTATAAACGAAGATATTTTTGCTCTCTGTTACTGCAGTAATGGAACTGCCCCTGAAAGCTGGTTACTTAAGAGCTCATTTACAAGCAGCTCAAATGTCAGTGCTTTGAAGGCAGTAATGCCTCACAGATTCAGGAGGGCAGGTTTAGGATTCCTACCCAGAGCTACAGCTTTAATACTACTGTACTCTTTTCACATCTATCAGGTTCCTCCTTGGGCCTATGAAGAGGTTATATTTTCAGAAAAAAAAATAGCTTCTCCCCGCTCGGTGAGTTACTTATTTTGAAATTAACAATTTTTTTAATATTCATACTGTAAGCAGTTAAGCCACTGATGGTTTCAGTGGGCTCCATTGGTTTTCTGAACAGGTAAGCTTTAATAAGGATATTTTTGAGGACATCGGGCTGCTGCAATTTAAGATCATTAAGGTCTAGAAGGAGAAGTAAGAATAGGTCAAGGAAACAAAAGGTATCTTTCTTCATCCTCAAGCACAATACAAAAAGATTGTCACTTTATTTTTTTTATGCTTAGAAGAATTTTTTTTCAATCTAACTAGTTTCTTTTTCAGTAAGTTCCTGCCTTGATGTGTTACATCACTTAGTTCTTTTCCCTGCCAATATCAATACCTTACCATTTTAATTCATTTCAGTACTGGCAGCCTGGAAAAGTTACCAGTCTATTACACACTTTTTTTCAGGCTCTGCTCTTCTTATTTTAATATTTTACTGCCCTGTGAATTCCTTGATTTGTCTTCCAAATTGAGAGTGCGGAGCTGCATACACACAATGTACAGCTGTGTATGCACAACAGAAAGCAGCTGGGGGCTCAGCGGTGTAAGTAAGGTGGTATCTACTTAACACTTCCTGTGCTACTTAGATGTTAATACAGATTTCTGCACATTATTTTTCTGAAATCAGTTATGATTTGTGTAACTTGTACACTTTGTGTAAATAGTTTTGCACTGAGTTAACCCATATACTTTCACACTGGTTCCACTCACCCCGCCTCCATGCAATTAATCCTTAAATTTACTTGCATACAGTACAATCTGACTTTTACAAGTCCTTTTTTAAACATTTTGATGCACTTAAGTCCCATGTTGTTCCTCAGGTCTCTGCACTAGACTGATCTGTTCGAAGTTGACTTTGATAATGGACATCTGTGCATTTACTTTGATCTGAGCCATAGTTATTACTACTTAAGAATGACATGACATGAGAGACATATTTTTGTTAATAAAATAATCAACACAACTTTAAAAGCACAGTCATGATAAAGTGATTTCATATAAACAGCCACTTTTTTGGGGAGAGGACTGTTTGGTGGTATTTTTTTTTTCTTACGTTTGTATGAAAGGTTGCTCAGTGACAGGGCAGCTACCTTTAAGTATGAGAAAGGAAAGTTAAGATCTGTACACATTTCACTCAACTGGATTTTGGTCTGATGATTTTAAGTCCTGCTGCACTAACTAGCTACACGTGGTATTATATTCACCTTTGAACTGGGCTGGGGGATGGCTTCTTAAATTATCTTCACAAAGACCTTTTACCACTGGAGTCTTGCACTGGGAACACTGGTTGTCGTGCTTTCCACAAAAGGTCTAATTAATTTGATTTTACAACACTGTTTACTAACTCCTAACCATTTTTAACTTAGAGAAGCAGATGTCTACCTTGAACTCTCATTAATTTAATGAATTAAAAACCTAACCTTTTGATCTTTTAAGAACAAAACACTAATAGCAGAAGCATTAGAGAAGGAATCTAATGATTCAAAGGTCTATCCTCTGAAATGTGAAAAGGGTAACAACAGCAAGTTTTACAACTGACTTTTTGCTACATTACCACACATTTCATTATGGAAGGTTGAAACTGTGTCTTGCTGGGAATCCTCATTAATCTTTGGTTTTGTTCACTCATTCTGTTTCTGCCTTAAAAGGATATTCCTTCTGCCTGATACAAAACTCTACTATTGTTAGTGAGGTTCAGTGTATTGTGTACTTAGAAGCTGGCAGATAGAATAAAATTTAAAAGCGGAGTTATGGTGCAGTTTTCTGAAAAAGTGAGGTAGAAAAGCGAAGTACTCCGATTCAAAATTTCTGATGGTAGAGGGAAAAAAAAAAACGGACCCAGTATCTACTACTCAGGAGAATAAAAGTTTATTCCAAAAGAATGAAAGTAAGACTAATCAAAAGGATGCTCATAATATATCATAAATTCTATGAGGTTTTACTGAGGAGAAAAGAAAATTGAGGTTAATTATTGCATAGGATAGGCAATACTTTCTAATGCTGTAAATCTAAACATTTTTATCCTGGTCTTTAACGTGACATTACAAGGCTAGCAGTGTACATGGGAGAATTGATTCCTAGCATTTTGGTTTTCACCCAATTAGTTTAACACATAGAAATTCTCATATTTAAAACATAATCAAATTGTGCAGGCAAATAGCCCAAATTATTATTATATGTGTAAGTAACACTTGCAGATTACAAAATTACAACTACCAAAAATTACTACTAATTGCTACTAACGAATCCTACTCTTACAGATAATCTGAAAGTATGAAAAGAGAGATCTGAATTCCTTGAGACTTCTGTAGAATACGGTTGTGTGTGAAAGGAAGGAAATGCTTGGAGAGTGCTAAAATTCT
Organism: Athene noctua; assembly: GCF_965140245.1. Classification (NCBI taxonomy): domain Eukaryota; kingdom Metazoa; phylum Chordata; class Aves; order Strigiformes; family Strigidae; genus Athene; species Athene noctua. Next base: position 50,447,454 of record NC_134077.1, on the reverse strand, counting down.
CACTGCAGAAAACCTGTGACACATTTTTTTTTTGCACTCAACATAGGTTCTAGATTGCAAAAACAAGTGATGCTGAGGACTTTATCCACTTGAGTCAATAAACAGCAAAGGAAAGTATGCACTGTGCTGCTGAAGACAGAAATTTGAATTCTGTATATATCTGCGTTTCTGTAAACTGTACGGTTATATCATTGGCAAGCATCTTAGAAATAACTAAAGCAATTTCAAGGTTTGTTTTGGTTTGTGTTGTTTTGTTTTTCTTCCTGGGATTAGTCATTAATCTTGAATGGTTACTTGGCAGGGTAAATGTGCAGAATAACCTCCAGAGAAAATGGTGTAGGGGAGTGAAGAAATCACCTAGCCAACTGACTGAAATCCTGAACTGCCCTTTGGGATGGCAGTGAGACAGTAGGCAACATACAGCAGCAACTGAACTTGCTTTTTACTAGGCTCTCTGCCGTAGCTATAAGGATATAAATAGTTCTGAAGCAATAATCCATTAATCACTGAGCCAGATTAAGGTTGGTCCTGTCCCACACTGTAGTGTTCTCTTTGCAAAGTGATTAACAACATATAAGGAAGACTCTGTCTTGATGCTCTGGTACTGAGGGATCTAAGTCTGTTACTTGTTTTCAGGATCCAAGGCCATCTCAACGGGAAGAATTTGTGACAATCAGAGATGCAGAATGCAATGTGGTTTTACTGTGAACGTGGAAGACTTATGCTTTGAGGCTTCTTTAAAATTTAACTACCTATCTGTGCAGACAACAGATTTGCTGAGAGCTTGGTAGAGCTTCCAGGCCCTTGAATCCTGGGCCTGACTTTCTGCCTCTTCACCATGTCCCAGTTGCAGTGGCTTAGCCCCAGAACCGTCCCTGGATCAGAGTTTTCAGTTAGTCTTCCAATTTCTTGAATAAGAAGACGACAAAAATGAGTTCAAATAATTCCTCCTCTATATTGTTTCAGCCATAGAACAAGGTTTGGGATGAAGTTATTCTTGAGATGCAAGGATTTAAAATAGCTATATCCCATATGAAAGGCCCCATCCATGCTGGAGCAGAAGAAAAGTGTGAGGAGGAAGGAGCAGCAGAGGTGGAGTGTTATGACAACCCCGCATTCCACAGCTGACTGTATTGCTTGGCGACAGGGGAGGAGATTCAGGAGTGAAGTTGGGCCTGGGAAGAAGAGGGAGGCGGGAGGTAGGTACTTTTGATTTTGTCTTTGTTTGTCACCATCCTACTTTATTTTTAATTGGCAATAACTTAATTTTCCTAGGGACCAGTCTGTTTCACCTGTGACAAGAATTGGTAAGCAACCTCCCTGTCTGTATCTCAGCTGATGAACTTCATATTTTCTCTCCCTGTTCTGTTGAGGAAGGGGAATGAGAGTGTAGCTGGGTGGGCATCTGGCAGCGAAGCAGTGTTAACCTGTCACAATAGTATAAGGATTTACCCTACTCCATAACCTTGTATATGATTTTTTTTTTTCCCCTTTGGCTAGCATAATTTTGCATGTAGCTGAAAATTATGTGATTATACAAAAATCAAAGTTTATAAGGCAGGTGACACCTGAGTCTTTGACATCTTTCTCCCAAGTTAAATGTCACTTCAGAGCTCTAAAATACTGTTTTCCTAACGTATGTTCAATCAAAGGAACAGGTTTTCTTTTTCTAGGCTTTTTCTTTTCGCAGTGGAACTTTTGTTACATGTTAACTGATAAAACAACCAAAGAAGGGTTGTGAAAGAATGCCAGGAATTGGTAAATGAACTACTAAAGCTGATAGAGTGACCCTGCAAAAGCATTACTGTGATTGAAAGCCCAAGATAAGTGTGAGAGATGACACCATAAGAATATCAATCAGGGAAATAACAAGATAAGCTCACAGGAACAAAAGCTACTGACAAAACCAAGGAGGGAATTACTTGAAATACGAGTGAGCTTTTCTCATTAACATAGTAAAAACCCACACTTGAGTAGGAGAAAGCCCTCTACCAAGAAACGCCCCTTCCTCACTGAACATGCAGTTTAAAAAGAGGATCCTGTGACTTTAAATGGAGACGAGACATCGCAAGGACTAACCAGCAGGAGGATGGCCACATTTACCAGTAAAAAGTACTGATAACTGTCACTCGGAACTTATAAATGTTTACCGTATGTTAACCAAGGTGTGCTAGCTTTGTGGAATTACTACATAGCAGCTATCTCTGCACAGATACAAATCAAACAATTATCTCGACTACGTGTTTTTCAGTTCATTTTATTATCCACCGGTTAAAAGAACCCAGATTTTACTACAACATTTTCAACCTATGCCAATTTTCTGGTGAAATTTCTTTCTCTGTGCAAAACACACACCATGTTTTAATTGTCTTAGCTTCTAATTATTTCTCTGTTTCTAATGGTTTTAAAATTAAGGAGCATCTAGGGGATGTTGTGTATTCTGGGTATGTCTGTGCAAGGGGAATGTCTTTGGGATTTATAGTGGTGAGATAAAGCATGTACAATATAAATGACAGTGAATCCCAGCCTCAAAACAAACCAAACATTTCCTTTATGCAAACAGCGAAACCAGAGATTTCTTATGAAAATGAGCATGCTAGACAGAAAGTTCTCCCTGGAGACTATCTGCAAACACCTGAGACAAGTGACTGCAGTGATGTCAGTGTGCTCTGCCAAAACTTCTGTTAGGAGCTCCTACTAGCTGCTGCAACATAAGCTGCATTGGCAGCTTACCTATTTGCAGAAAAGTATTCTAGCTTTTAGCCCTGTAACATGTCAGCTTGGCTTTTTTTGGGGTTTTTTGTTTGTTTGTTTGTTTGTTTTTGGTTTTTGGGTTTTTTTTTTCCCCCAGGACCTGTTGCATTATTTGCTAATGAAGAAAGGTATACCGTGGGGAAACTGGAATGGAGGCAATACAAAACAAGGCTGAATATTCAAAGCATACTCTGTGTTGATCTTACACATTAAGAATCTGTAATGAACATATTAATCTAATAAAACAATAGGTCATTTCAAGTATCTCTTTTAAAGATGAAGTGGAAAAAATGTTACTAGGCTGAAATGATGCCAAGACAAGCTTTTTAGTAGTGTCATCTCCCCTTCTATAAATAAGAATATAATCCTTTTATTCTTTAAAATAGAATTCTTTCAATTCATCATACTGTGAATGAAGGACCTGAAGTCCTTGGATTAATTAGATTGTTCAAAGTTAGTCTAGCCAGAATAGAGCCTGCTTACAGGGTTGGCAGCAGTAGATGCAGGCTGTCTTCTCCATGACTAAAGCCTCTTATTTGAGTTTTGCTAGGAATGTATGTGTTCATATAGCCGGAGGCCATTTACTTTTGTATGTGCCTAACACATTATTTTAACAAAGTAACTGAAACTCTAGAGTCCCTCCTTGTGACAATCAGGACTCTTTCTTCCATCAAAAACTCAGAGAACAAACAGGATTAGATGGTGGTTGCTACCATCTGTAGAGGACAAAGCTGGATTCTGCAGGAAGTCTCACACAGCATTTCATAAGGCACAGAAATGCAAGATATAATGTTGGATGATTCTGACCCTGGAAAGGATGAACCTAGTCAGAGGTCTCATCACAAAAAAATGTCTACTTATTTACAAAAAACTGTGAAAACGCTAAAGAGTGTAGAGGAAAGAGTGTTTGAACTCAGATGAACTTGAGCAGAATTTTATTACAGTATTTTTCCACTGCTGCGGGCAAAAATACTGTTCCTTGTTGCCATGCTGCTGTATTAGAGGACTCTGAACTGCTTCCCTGTTGTACCTGTTTGGAAGTCAAATGCTACAACACTGATATTTCGACTATCAAACACTATTTGGCACTTTGATACACAGTAGCCAGGATCCAAAGTTAGATCTAAAGGATGGTTGAAACAGTCTTTTCATGCTGCTGGGAGAAATTCTTATACCTTTGCTATTTTCCCAACGTTCAGCATTTTGAATTTTGAACCCAGGGAACAATGGAAAAAATGTAGACCCAGCTGTAACATTTTTTTTATACTAGATTTCTTGCTTAGTTAGAATCTGTTAACAAGTTTGAGTATTTTCTGATTAAAAAAAAAAATATTCCTTGCAGTCTCTCAAATCCAGCTAATTTATAAGTCTGTTATGTCATTCTTTCTTCCTTGCTTCTGTGCTATTGTTTATTTATACCAAGAATGCATATTAAGTTGGGACCCAGGGGTATGTTCCAAATGTTAGTGTAACAACTGTTACCTATAATAATTATTACCTGTTATTTGTAACAATCTGTTGCTTCAAAAGAGGGGATATACCTTACTTAAACAGTATCTTCTTTGTTATTTGATAGCTGTTACAGCTCTTTTTCAGTCCTGACTTGATGCTAAATCTCTTTGTGGTAAGAGTATCTCTTACTCAGGGAAAGCAAGCCTTTAATGTGTGTGGTATGTCATTAGGCACTAGATAGTTTGAATAAGAAATAAAATTGTAATTTAAAGAACCTATGCACTACTTATTTGGTTAATTTTCCTACTTAAAAAAAAAAAAAATAAAGATACTGTTATTTCTTTTGTGTTTGGAGTTTACACAGGGGAAGTAGATCCAAGAACAGTTATGAAGGAACATTCACAAATTATTTGTATTACTGCTGACTATGTAATAATGACCCACGTGTCTTCTGATTCCAGCTGAGAAAACAGTACCAAATGTGGCAGCTGTAAGGAGTGCTATGAATAACCAGTAACTATTTTAGTTGGCAGATTGTGTATGGTATAATGAAATTTTTTTGGCTCAGCATTTCTTTGTGCACTAGTCTCTTTTCACAGCTCATTAGTTAATGTATTGAGTTGAGACTAAGAAGCTTTCTTTCACTTCTTTTTTACTGTGTACACTGTAAAAAGTAATTTTACATTTTCTCATCAATAACTCGGATTATGACTCTCTCCTGTAAAGCATATTGATATGTACTGTGAAAATGAAACAAAAGCAACTGTTTTGTCTAGCTGTATTAATGGTTGCTGTATATTTAACTCTTTAATCCAACTGTATGTTTCCTTTATTCTGTGTGTTTCTTCACTTGATGTCTCCTTTAGGGTCTGTTTTTCTGACTAATATTCACACACAATGGGATTCTCCAAGGTTAGTTTCTAATCTGACTTCTTCAGGAATTGCATTCCCTATAGTTTTGTCCAACCAAGGTTTATCTTGATTACGTTTGTCACTTTCACTTTTTAATTAGAATACAATTAATTACATGGTGTAATAATGATTAAATTGAACACAGGTCCAATAAGCCCTCATTCAGGTAACACTCTCCTTTGAGTAAATTTAGTCAGCTTTTGCCTTATGGCTTCACTGGACGTATATATGACTTATCAATTGTGTTACACAGGTATGCATTTCCTACGGAGCTCTTAAGAATTATAAGCAAATTGAAACCTTTTGTTTAACACATTTTCACTTAAAAATCCAGAATCATGCATTTACAAATTATAAGAGACTGCTTATTGAAAATGCTTATTAGATCAAATCTTTTACTACCCAGAACAGTGCTAGCTATGGAAAAGGTGCATAAAGGAGAGAGTGAAGAGTATGTTCATTAAAGACCTGGACAGGCTTTCAGAACCTTCTCCTAGTTAAACTTTTAAATAGCCTATAAAGATATTAGCTCTGCCACCAGAGGTGAATGGAATTACACCACCTTGAGTATGTATTATATTATATAAGAGTTCACAAGTTCGGACATTTTTTACTTCTATTTCATTTCTTCTCTGTGTCTTTCTCAGCATGCTGCCCTATATCATTGAAAACATGACTTTATTGATGGTATATTTTTTTTAATTCTCATTTTCTTGTCAGAACCCAGATGTAATTAATTTCAATGTTAACTGAAGCAAAACACACAAGGAAAGTAGGGTCATCTTTGCAATATGCATTAAAATGTAGAATTTACATTAATATAGTAAAGCCAAATATAGTAAAGCCATATATAATACAAAGCTTGCTTTCTAGCAAAATCTGAAATGCAGTATTTTGTGGTGGGAAGATTTTATCTCAATTATTTACCTGGAAGCCCCCAGAGGCTTCTACTGGATGAGCATTGTTTACAAGCTTTCTGATAGTGTCATGCCAGAGCTATACACTCCCTTGAGAAAGGATGACAGATTCTGTGTAAAAAGCTCCATTATTATCAGTCTAAATGGAGATTATGGAATAAATCACAGTAGTGTTAACACTTCTAATGAGAATATTCCTAGAAGATATTTGTAGCTGAAACAGGCTCTAGCCTCCTTGGTATAAATCATAAAATAAAACTTTTTTTACTGTTCTGTGCTAGTGTCATAGAAAACTGTGTAGTAAAATCAAAGGCATTTGCAAGATAAAACTTTCTGTGATATGCAGCATCTCCAGTGAATCTGTGAAGTCCTGACAGAGTTGGTCACATCGAGGTTCCTGAGGAAGGTATCTGTTTTCTCACATTTAGTAGATATTCTTTAAATAGTTTCAAGAACTTTAATATCACCATTATTGAGGCTTATGATCTGGAGCCCATCAGCCAGTAATTTATAATTTTCTTTATAAACTAGTACGTGTGCATGTGCCTGCCTCCTGTATAGACAGGGTCTGGCTCAAGCCATACAGTCTTTTGCACATTTTAAACTTTTATCCTATCTTCTACTGTTACTATGCTTAGGGAAAGGCGAAGCATACCCAAAGTAAAACAATTTACAGAAGATAATACGGTTATCTTCTCATATAGGAGATCATGCTTTTACCAGCTACAGGAATTACCAGAGGTAAAAAATGGCAGTTGCTTTGCATGCAGAAGGTTTTCAGCAAGTTACACATAGACAAAGCAGCAAAGCACTGTACTTACTCCCTGTCAGCTTGGAATCCTGTCTTTGCTTGTTACACATGTCAACAGGCTTAGTACAGACAACTGTAATCTCCAAACTTGTGCACCTTGTACACCCAGCTCTTTCTCCCTGGGGAGCTGTGGGTAGCGGAAAATTCTTTCCTGCATGCCCAGAGGCCTTGAAGACATTCTTGATATGTCCTTTTCTCATGGAATAGTACTGTATCTGGCTAACCAGCCTTCAAACCTGTAGAGGTGGGATAGTTAGCAAGTTCCTTGGGTCATTGCTTCAGTTCATAGTATCTGAGAAAATATGCTTTCACTGGTTGAAAGAGAAATGGGTAGGAATATCAGTAATGAACCTATAGTAGCGTAAACTTATATAGAAACTTTTTTCCAATTTCCTGTGGCTCTACAGGCTCCAAGGGCTCTGACTCCATCCTGTTTCACAAGTGGTCTCACAAAGGCAGATAGTGTGAAAAATCAAAAGCTCAGGTGAGCTGAACTTCTGTGCTGTTTTAAGAACAGCCAACCTTTCACAGGCCTCTTCTACTTGTGACATCAGGTGTAAGTCTGAAGAGGAGAACAGCACAAAACATCATGCAAAACTTGGAGAAAGGATTGATGGAAGATGGGAGATGGGAGGATTACGTTTTAAATATCACTTCTGTGTCAGAAGCAGATGCTTGGATTTGAAAATTACATCGCCTGACAGTCCATGAAAATGGAGAAATACTGCATTTGAACAGAAAACACTTTCCAAACACCTAAGCAATTCCCGCGCCCCACCCCACCCCACCTCCCCCGCCTCCAGCAAAATGGCAGACTAGTAATTGCAAACTAGCCAGATATACTGGGACATAAATAAAAAGGCCTGTTTCATAAAGATTAATTTGCATGTAAACAACTCTCAGAAAAAAAATAATAAAGGCTGAACTCATGCTTTTTTAAAGATACGTGAGCTTTTGCACAATAAGGAAGCAGTCTTTTAGTTAGCAGTATAATTGCATAATAAAAGGAATAAGGGGCAAAAAAAGAAGAGAGAATACAATTCCCAAATCAAACTGATCACACAACGAAGTGGTTACTTTTGATGAAGCCCAGCGAAAAAAAACAAGCCAGACCAACATTCCTGTGTTAGTTCTGTGGTGCTTCTCCAGGCTTTCTCTCACAAGGTCAGAATTTTACAATGATATCTTGTTCCTTGCACTCAGGACAGAAAGTGGCTGTAGGTAACAAAAAATTTTGGGTCAAGTCAATGGGAGAAAAAAATTAAACCTGTGTTTTCGCGGGCTGCTGCCCGCGCGTGCCCGGGCCGGCGCCAACACCCCGCCACGGGCGCACCGGCAGGGGGCGGGGCGGGGACACACCTCCTGCCGCGGCCATTGGCGAGGGGAGCTGTCAGTCATCACGCCGGCCGGGTATAAAGGCGGCGGCGGGGGTCTGGGAGTAGTTGCCGCGGTGGGAGCCGGGTTGGTCCGAGCGCGGGGCCGCGGCGGGGCCGCGCCCGGGCCGCCTGGCCTCGCAGCACTCAGGCCTCGCAGCCCTCAGGCCTCGCAGCCCGCAGTGTCGCCCTCCGCTCTGCCGCGTCCCGCGGGGGCCGGCCGCGGGCAGCATGGTGGATGTGTTCAGCGGGCGGCTCCTGGTCAGCAAGGACGGCCGCAGCGTGGAGCCCGAGGAGGCCCTGCAGAACAAGGTTGTGGGCTTGTACTTCTCTGCCGGCTGGTGCTCGCCATGCCGCGACTTCACCCCCGTCCTCTGCGACTTCTACACGGAGCTGCTGGAGGAGACCCAGCCCCCCGCCCCCTTCGAGGTTGTCTTCATCTCTTCCGACCACAGCGCCGAGGAGATGGCGGGCTACATGCACGCCATGCACGGGGACTGGCTGGCCCTGCCCTTCCACGACCCCTACAAGCAGTGAGTACCGGCGGCGGCCCTCGGCCCCGCCTAGGCTTTCCGGCGAGGGGCGCCCGTACAGCGCCCGCCCGGCGGGCCGCGGCAGGCGTGCGGTCAGGCGGGGGCGCCGGCGGCGGCGTAATGTCACCGTGAAGTCTCTGGCACCAAAGCTCCCGGGACCGCCACCTGCCCTCTCGGTCCGCTCCTTCCTCTCCCGCCGAGCGCCCTGAAGCGCAGGTTGCGGCGCCTTCCGTTGGGCGAAGCGCACAGTTGCGCGTCCCCTCAGCCTGGTCCGGCCCCGTCATCTGAGCAGCGGGTGCTGCCTGCCGGTCTCCCTGCGCTCCCGCAGGGCTGCACCGCAAACGAACGGCTTACCTTCTTCAGAGAAGTAATGTGGCTTTAGCTTGTGCCTAGAACACGATGAAGGAAAAAACAGTTTTGCGTGATTAATTTTAAAAGGTCTTTGAAGAAGGGTTAATAAAGACCCCAGGTATTAACAAGATGACATGAACAGCGAGTTAAAAACAAACCAATGGCAAGTGAGGATCAAGTGGTTGTTTTTCAGCACAACAGGAGTTATTTAAGTTGGTCTGCGTTGTCTTAGTTTATTAATGCTTGGAAAAAAAGGCAGAGGAAGAAGCAGCAAAACTCATAGCTGAACAACTTAGAGGAGAGCAGAGCAAACTGTGAAGAATTTCAGACAGATACAGGTAAGCTAGCTGAAAAAGAAAGGTAATACAACCGGAGTTTAGCTGTGGCACATGCACATGCTAACTGGGATGTTCTTGTGCTTATAGTTTTCTAAAGGGGCATTCCTGTCGGCAGCTTGCTCAGCAAAACAAAAGGAAAAGGACATCAAAACAAAAGGAAAAGGACATCGTCACGTGTAAGAAACATGGTGAAGCGTAACACCAAGCACCATTTTGACGACCTTAGTCAAGGGTGCACACTCATTTGGATGACTTGTCAGAAATATGACTTAGTTTATACTGAGAAGTATAGATTGGGTTTACAGGGGCACAGGTAAGCTGTTTAGGGCCACTGAAATGCCTATAACTGGAGACTGAAAATACATGTAAATAGTGGTAAAAGGCGCTTTTTTTTCCTTTCTCTTTAAATAATTCATAAGTACCTTGTGGAAAACGTTGTTACAGATGTTTTGAAAGTCAGGGAGTTAGTGTGATTTTTAATCATATACTGGGTAATTAAACTCACACATTTGTTCTAACAAATAACACTGTTGTAGTGCTTCTGCTAATTTCTAGCTTTCGTTTAACTTGCTCCATCCCTGGGTGCTACCTTGGGTAGAGCTGTGGTAACACCCTAGCTACTCACTCAACATGGAGCAGGTTTACTGTTTGTCAGTGCACTTCTACATCTTCAAGAGAAAACATCCTGAAGCCAGAAACTATTTAATCCTTTCTTAGTTCATTCCTAGATGTCAGCAGCCAATTAATGTTAGACCTTTTTGGCAAGAGTTGCCATTGACTTAAAAATAGACTGAAATAGCAATCCTGTTTTCCATAGTTCTCCAAAGGCTCCCCGGGCAGTAATTGTATTTGGTGACTGCTAATCCTAATAGAATTCAGGCAAGTTTCCTGACAGGAATGTAGCACTTGAAGCTACTGCATCCAGCAAGCTGATCAACATAGAGCATGGGCATGCATTTAGAGCTTCACCCTCTGTGGATTAGGGGTCTATTTCTGACTCTGCTCTTATCCAAGTCATGTGGAATGGAGGTGCAGGGATAGTTTAACTGGCTTTTCTGTGGCAGTCCATAATGCCCTTCAGAATCCTGTGGAGAAACATGGCTTGTCCTGTCACGGATAGGTGTGAGATAGATTTTGAAGTGCCTTACTGAAGAACAAAGTGCAGAGGGGTATGAAAATGTTTTTGAAGTTCTTGCATGTAACAATAAGGGGCTGTGTGTAGATGTTCAAGGTGCTTAGGTTGAATTTACTGGTAGTTTGGCTTCAGGGATACTGGTGAATCGTTGTAGACTTAGAGCAGACAGATGTGTGTTCATTAGACCAGACTATAATTCTGGCTAGATACTAATTCAAAGTAAGAATATAATTTTTAAATGGACTAACATAAATTAATTATTTGATTATCAGTATTTATTAACATTTATTATTCATTAATATTTTTAAATTTCCATTGTAAATAATTCACATTGGTTGCTCTTTTGTGGACTATGTAACAAAGGCATTTCAGTGTAGTTAAGATATTCCAGCTGGTGACTTCAGTGTTTAAGATACATAATTGCAGCATAGACTGAAGTCTCTTCTAGGCACAATAGAGATAATTGTAATTTGCCTTCTAAAACACATTTCACAAATGGAAGCTTGGAGTTTCTTGGGGATTAATTTTGTCTTGCTGAGAAATAGCCTGCATTCATACTTGTAGTGTATGAAGTTTAATGCCTTGCAGATAGCTGCAGAGAAGCAAAATACTGAATTCAGAGCAGGATCTCAAGACTCTTTCATTCTGTCAATCCTGACTATTTCCCAGAGATGGGGCTGCACCTTTACTACTTCAAGTAGTCTGTTGCATGACTAACAGGAAATACTGCTCCAGGTGCCTTGACTGTTTGCAGCTTTAATATTGATTTTTTTGCCGCCTGAGGCACAGGCTTTTGACCCTTGCAGGGGTGTGTGAAGACAATCTAGTAGGAAATGAGCACTAGGAGGAGAAAGAGAATAGTAGAGAGGAAGAGCAGGAGTAGGACAGAATGTGACAGCAACAAATGCTAATAAGTGGGGATTGATGTTTTAATTATGATACACAAAGACATACTGCTATGGTTTTACTGAGCCCTGTTGTGAAAGGCGTCATTCTCTGTGTGGGTGCCAAGTGCATGCTAGTAGTTCTTGCAGGCTGCCAGATAGACAGGTATTTACTGAGTCTGTCCTGTACACCTTGGTGAAAATTAAAATCACAAAGAATTCCGAAAAAGGAAAATTAAAAGGGTATGCTTACATTTTATATTAGGAAGCTTTAGGTATAAGGGTAGATTGGCACCTACATGAATATATGAGGGGTTGGGGGAGATAAAAAGGGAAGGCAGAGGAAGAGTGAAAGTATCTGAGCAGTTAAGAGCTATTGCCTGTTCTTAGGCTCTTTAGACTGCTATCGCAGAATGTCAGCAGACACTTTTAAATTGAATCCCATCCATATAATGTGCTTGTTTGTAACTAACAGTTAACAATGCAGAAAGTTCACAGCTAAAGAAAATAGATTACAGGATATACTGCTAGAAGCAGATTAGCAAAGATGTCCATCAGTTTCCTGAAAGCTTTTCCAACTGAAAGCTGTTAAAATTCAAGTATTATCAGGTACTGCATTACACAAGTGTATAAAACGTACCATTTATGTTCCCAGTATATTAACTTTGCCCAGTTTTGTCTACATCTCAGAAACCCTTTTGTGTATAGATCTCAAGCCCTTACGTAAAAACAGTTACTGTTGTCAGTTAGCCCCAGTAGGCAGCCAAGCCCCAGCTGGCTACTGGGTCAATCCCTGCCCCTGTGGGATGGCGAAGAGAATCTGAAGGGTAAAAAAGAGAAAACTTGAGGGTTGAGGTAAAGACAGGTTAATAGATAAAGCAAAGGTTAACACACAAGCAAAGCAAGATAAGGAATTCACTAGTACTTTTCGGCAGGCAGATGTTCAGCAATTTCCAGGATAGCAGGGCTTCATCATGTGAAACAGTTGCTAGGGAAAACAAATGCCCAAACTCCGAAGACTGGTTTCTTCCTCCTTTCTTCAGCTAAGCACGATATTGTTATATGGTGTGGGATATCCCTCTGGTCAGCTGTGCTCCCTCCCAACTTCTTGTGCACCCTCAACCTACTCGATGGTGGGGTAGCATGAAGAGGCCCTGGTGCTGTGTAAGCACTGTTCAGCAATAGCTAAAATATTGGTTTGATTTCCTCCTATAGTACATATTGTAGATTGTGCAGGTGAGTCACAGGATTTGAGATCCCTATTGGAGAGGATGATCTTAAGAAGTTTTAAGAAGCTGGTTTTGTAAGCACCTGTACACACACAGTGATTAAGAAGTGTTGTCTGCATAACTGTTCCAGAGCCGCCTTCAGGTTCACTCATTTTACAAGTTGCACACAAATGTAAACAAAATCTGTGCGTGCTTCAGCTTGGTTTTATGCAAGCAATCATCAGCTGAGAAGCTGTGTAAACAAGATGCCATGCTGGAGTGGGTAAGCTATGTATGCATTTCCTTTAAGAAAGCTAAGTGTTAATTCCCAGTCTTCATAGGAAATTACCTTCAGTTTCCTACTGTTTTCTCTCTGCTACAATTGTTATTAGGCATCTCAAGCTATTTTATTCTCTGCTGAACCAGTAAAATGCATCTTACACCCATCTTGTTTGTTATACAAGTGGCATGAGGTAATAGTCTTTTATGTGTCTTCTACATGAACTTGCTTTGGAATGTTTCTTCCTTTTAGCAGACTTCAGAAAGGTTGCTTGCTTTTATTTCAGAATTCACTGAAAAAGCAAACCTCATGCTAAGACCTTGTTATTGCTGCTTCTGTAACATTTCCTGCTTTATTGCTCAGCTAACGTAATGGCAGAGCAGGATCCTTCATCCGTTGATTTTTCTTCTCTTAAGGAAAAATATAAAAGGAAAGATTCATTTCTGGAATGCCTTGTCTGGGCCAGTATTTCACCTAAGGGTTTTTTTTTTGTATTTTTAAGACGACTCCTCTTTTCTAGGAAAACATCGAGAATGTTTTTTAACTATGTCTATAGATCTTTTTTTCTACCTAGCCAAAATTCTTTGACATTTGAACCTCACACAGCAGATATTCTTGCTTGTAATGATGGTGCTCAGGCGCTACATTTACATTTAGTGTTTAAGTTTTGATCTGAGAGTGATGTTATTCATGTTTTGGATGTTGGCTGTTCCTTTATTGCTGCTTGTGTCTATCCTCTGGGTCTTCTAAAGGCGCTTAATTTCTGCTCACTGTGACAGAAGGCAATGCAGGGGGGTAATTTTCCATACAACAGGTTAGATTTATTTTGGGGAGATTGTTACTTTTAGCTGATCTGTTGCAGTTCACTTACCTGTTTCTTATACCCCTTCTGAAATATATGACTTCTTCAAAATTGATTACATTTATCTGGGATTTCTTTTAAACTCTGTAACTTGCATCTTAGGTGTAGATTTTGTGTTCTTCACTTAATCCTGTTAGATACCAGCAGCTCTGTCACCATAGCTTGCACTCCTACCACTGCAATTGTGGAATATCACTTGTATGATAAGCTAGAAGCCATTGTCTTTAACTTCTGCCTTCCAAAATTAACATTACAAATTCATTAGCGTCTATATTGTTTCATTCATGGCGTTCTGATGTCAACATCCAGTACAATGAATAGATGTGCTGAGTGTGACATGGTAGGAAATGGATAATAGTTTTCTACCTTTTAGCTTTGTTTAAAAAAGGTGGGGAAAATGGCCCAGGGTGATTTTCACTTTATAACCATACATCTAAACCCATTTCTCTGACTATTTCTATTCAACAAATGGTTTCCTTTCTTCTTTGGACATTTAGTGTTAATAGTAAGTAGTGTTTTTGCTGCTGCCATGTATTTGGAAGTAATTTGTTTTTGCAGTGTCCTAATAAACATGACGGGAAACTTCAGGCATTCTTTATCTGCTTTTCTTTCTGAGCTAGAGCTGGGGCAATGAACTGGTTCTGGAGCTCCTGAAAACACTTAAGGATCCTCCTGTTGAACAGCACTCTCAATAACTCTCCAGTTTTACCTGATGTCAATTAAGATGTTTAATGAGCTCAGAGCTCATTGTCTGTCTTTTAATTACCAATAAAATCCATACCAAAAAGTTGACAGTCTTGGTGTTTAAGTCTTGGTCTCAAAATAGTTTCTGGCTTATTTCTGTCCTGAATTTTACTTTTTCATTTGTACTCGAACATCACCATTCCAAGTGACATGTATGTCTTGTCTTATCTTATCTTTCTGTAAAGATAGATCCATGTGCCTTGCTCGTTTCCTCTTTATTTTGTCGTGTAGCAAACAGTATAGTAGTTGTTAAGCCATTTTCCCTGGAAGTATTTTTCATCTTGCAATTTCTGTTGTCTGTGTGTGTCGTGCTCAACTGAAGTGGCTTTACTATGCAGTATTCTTTGATTCTCCTGTATTTGCATATTCTTTTGTTTTCATCTTATCCCTTTCAACTCATCTATATAAACTGAATTCTACTTCACTACTTCATGTGGCTAATAGCCTGCTATTTGTGCACTTTCATCTCTCTGGTGTGTAATTAGTAGTCATGCCTCGTGATATCATGTGCCAGTGTCAGCAAGTATTTTTGTTTCTCTTTGGATGTTTTGTGTCCTCTAGTTTCCTCCCAAATATTTATTTCCAGTATTAAGAATTGATTTATTAATTCTCCATGTATCTTCAGCTTGATCCCATTAAATTTCCATCCTTCAGAAGTCTTTTCTTTCCTAGTTTTTCCTGGTTTACCTACTCAGCAATTGCTTGAATAGATCTGGATTTAATTCATGGAACATCACTGTTTGTGTGGCTTTTAAATGTTTTAACTGTATTTTAACTATATTTTGTTTTAAAACAGTAGGCTATTTGAGACAGACTTATTTGTAATCTACCTGGATTTTTCCATCTCCTGACACAGAGAATGGCTACTATCGTCCATGTGATGGACAGAGGAGGTGTTGGAACTTTATTCTTGGGCAGTTTAGATGTGTAGCCCTTATTCCAGATCTTTCAGTGGCTTACACTTCTGTATGTAGAAGGCCTGTTTCAGTGGGGGATTTCAAGGCATTTCTGCTGTTTCATCTGTTTAAAGGATTATGTATCATGCTTTATTGGAGATTATAGGATGTAGCTGTATGGAATTCGCACACTTGAACATCTTTGTATAGTAATAAATGTCTAATGCAAATTTAAATGAGATCTCCTCCTATCCAGTAAAAAGGGACCAGAAGACAGCCGTTTCTAGCTAGTAAAAAACAATGTGGAAGGCTGTGATGAACTGTCCTTCCATTGATCTCTTTATAGTCTCTGAGAGTCAGTCTCTGCTCTTGAGAAGAGCAGTTACAGGAAGGGTGCTGCAGCTCTCTGAACTCCCTGAGCTCAGTTTCACCATGTAAACTGCCAGCTGCAGCTTTGTTCATCTCTCTATACTACCCAGTGCTCTGCCTCAAGCTCTGAGGAAGCCCAGGCACTCATCACTTCTGCTCTCCCATGCATCCTGACCACAGTACGCTACATGAGAGACTAGGAGTTTTCTTAAAATGCTCCCTAATGATGTGTTTTATTTTTAATTTTTTCCCCTCAGTGATCTGAAGAAGAAATACAACATAACAGCAATTCCTAAACTGGTGATTGTGAAACAAACTGGAGAAGTGATTACTGACAAGGGAAGAAAACAGATCAGAGACAAAGGGCTGTCCTGTTTTCGGAACTGGCTTGAGGGTGCAGATATCTTTCAGAATTTTTCTAGCTAAAAAGTTGGCAGATAAAACAAGACAAGGCATCATGGAAAACTTTGTAGAGCTCTGAAAAGATTGTTGCCTTGTTCAGAAAAAGAAGGGTAAGGCTTATTTATCTTTCCTTGTAAACAAATTTTGTTTTCATCTTGAAGATTAGCTATTCTAGTAAGTAATAAAATGAAATTGTTTATTTTGTATTGTCCTATCTACTGTATTCAGTATGAACCAAAGCATTCCTGATGATACTGAAGAACTTCCGGAGGATAGGCTGTTTTAGACAGTAATAATGGAGCACTGTGAAATCTATGCAAACACTTGGTTTGCAGAATCTGTACAGCAAAAATTACGTATATGCACAAACCTATTTTTCTTGATGACAATTTTTTTTCTGGTGATTAGCACATATTTTTATTAAGAAAAGGAAGTTGTTAACTTTAATAAACTGTTTGTGAATATGTGTGTCTAATGTGTCTTCCTTATCTGTCAAGCTAATCAGAAGATGTCGTGTTTTTTAAACAGTACACATTTGTTTGTCAGTAGTGAAGAAATACTTCGTTTTTATTTTACTTCATGTTACTTAAGTTCTGTGGAGTTTTTCTTACCCCTGGATTTTTAAACTTGACACTGTAAGCTGTTATCTTCCAAGATAATGTCATGTCAAGTCTAAGATGAAGCGTTTTCCGTCTCCTTTTGCCAAAGGGGGATGAAACAAACATCAAAAATTATACCAGATCTCTAGGATGAGTGCATCTTGCATCTAAAGCACAGCCTGTTTGCCTGTGTTCTCTACCAGTTGTGTTCAGATTCGATAGCCAATATTCATGACTGGGATCCCAGGTCAAACATCCATGCAATTGGTGAGCTGAAGAAATACTTCCTATACAAGACGAAAGCTTGTTGATTAGAATTTGAAGACTTCAGCAGAATTATTATTACTCCAGTTACTAGCACTTATGTTATTAACACTTCAAGTCCAGATTACTCAGTTATTACAAGTCATTCCCAATAAAGATGCAGTTAAAACTTACACACATTAACTTTTCAGTTCTATTGCTATGTTCACCCTTCCTCTTGGTTCTAATGTTAATAGTGTTTTGCTGAAGATGACAACTTGCCTCCAACTGGACTGTGTGCTACTGATGGCAACTCTCTGGGCCTGGCTGCTCAACCAGGTGGGAGTGGCATTTGCTATCGTCCAGCCTCAGGAACCTCTTGCAATGGACATGGCCTCACAATGGCATCAGCCGTCTCCCTCAGCATTCATGAGTGCAACCCATCAGACCCCATGGACTTACGTATGTCCAAGTTGGTTAAGTACTTCCTACTTTGCTAGTCCTCTTCTGAGTGTAAGTTTTCCTTGTTCCAGACTTTCCCTGTAGTCTCCGGATACAGAATGTTTATCTTATGATACATGCTACAGCAGCACTTGTGTTGGTCTGCCTGCTAATTGTGGCCCATAGGCTCTTGACTGGCTCCTGACCAGTCCTGAGGTAGAGCTCCATGCACTCCCAGCTGCTCTGCTCTTTTCATGTGAAGTGTAATACCCTCTCTTTGCCTTCATGGCCTGTGCTTACTAAAGAGCCTGTGTCCATCCATTGTGGCACACCAGTTGTGTGAGTTATCCCACCATATATTTGTGATCCCAGGAAGGTCATAGCCCTGTAATTGCACAGACTTCTGACTCCCCCTGTATTTCCCCTGTGCTGTATGCGTTAATGTAGAGGCATTTCAGTGAAGCACCTAAGTGTGTAGATTGCCCAGAACAGCAGAATATGGCTGTGATCAAAGGGGTTCCACTTCAGGCTTGTTCTGTTGATTGCTGTGTCTTTTCTGAGGCCATTTGCTTACTGACCCCATCTGCAAATATCTTACTTGTTTGTTGAGGAATCTTTGCCTGACCATGAGAAAACTCAGCAAGGAAGGCCTAAAATTAGTGTGTGTGGGTAATTTTATCATTTAATAACAAAGCCATGTCATTTTCTTGTAATGGAGAAAAAAAAAAATTTCCCAGGGTGGAGGGGAATATGTGTAAAAAATTATGTACTGGTCACAGTATATCAGAAAACATGTACTCCAGAGAAACTGAATTTAATAATAGATCTATGAAGTGTTCAGAGCTGTGATAGCATCTTGTAGCTGTTCTTAAAATGACACCTGAAGATACTGCAGACAATTTCTAATTTTCACCACTTAACTGTATAAATAATGCTCAGGTTCTTTTCTAATGATTACTAAGCTCCCTAGTGATTTTCTTGTGCAAGTAATGCGTAGGCACTGCTTGCTGTTCCAGGACTAGCTAATGGCAAATGTATTTCAAACATGAGAAAATAATAATAAAAGAGCTTCCAAAAGGTTTTGCAAATAATGTTGCCTGAATGTGGGATAAATTATATAGCAAAAGCATCCACTGTGACCTGTTACCAGATATCAGGCATCACTTAGGCCAAGATAGCTTGGTTCAGTGTTTGTCTATATGTATGTATATGGAACAACTCAGTATTTTAAGACTGAGATGGAGTTAGGTCCTTTGAATAATTGACATACTAATTCAAATTAAAATTCATCCTTAATGATGGAGGAAAGGTTTATACTATACAAAATACCTGATTTTACTTCAATCAGGGGCTAGTTTTACAGAGACGTGTTTGGAAGGTCAAAAAATTTGTTTTTCTTTGTCAGTGCTAAAATAATATATGTTTGTCATAGATGAAGTACAGGGCAGTGGAAAATACTGGCTTATTAGCAGCACCTTGTTAAATTAGAGAAGCAGATCTCAGTGGGACAACCGTAAGGCTTGTTGTTACTTAGAATTTGTCTATTGGGAATGAAACTTACTAGCGTACTAATATTTGAATTTGCAGAATTGTCCCTTAACTTTTTAAAATATCTTTAACTCACTAGCAACTTTCTATCCTCCATCTTTAGTTATAGTTACCTTGAGTATTAGTTATACTAGTACTTTTTCTGAATGAGGAGGAAAAATGCATTTTTTAGTATAAAAGAGACAGTAGCATAGTGATAATAATGGGTGCTGCACACTCATAAAGGAATCAACTAAAGACTAACTAATGGTAAGAGAAGGAGTCTCCTTCCTTATTCCATTCAACAAGATACTGCCCATTATTAGTAAATGATTTATGGAGCAATATATCTTAAGAACCTGTAGTGCTAATTTTTGTAGATTATTATGGAGAATTATTTTGCTGGGGAAAATGGCAAGGGTTATAAGTTAAAACTTTATGAACTGATCCATACTGTGGTTTTTGAGGAGGGTGGCTAGCTGCAGGTGAATGCTGAAGGCTGTCCGGTGACCACTGAACTTATCATTTGGGAAGAGGCAAAGCGTGGTGGCAGGTTCAGATATGAAATAAACATTATCATCACAAATGCAACCAACAGCTTTCTCTTCATTAATCTTTTATTTCTTTAACTCTCCATCAGTGTGAACCCCTGCTCCCCACTAGACATTCCTTCTTCCTTCTGGAGAACTGCTGTTGTCAAACTTTAATAATTCTGTTCCTGTCCAGTATTGTCAAATAAATTAAATGCTTTTATTAATAGAATTTTTAAAGGTAAGATTACTTACCAGTGCTATGTGTTCTGAAAGATGGAATAGTGCTGTATGCCTAAAATGCAAAAATTTCAGGGATAGAGAGATGGTGTCTAAATATATTAAAACATATGTGGGTAAATTTAGTTTTAAAAATCTGTGTTTACTCTTTCGTATTATTGCAGTTTTTTGGATGACTTGCAATGAAAGGAGTTTTCAGACTCACATAGTTTAACCTTTGGGTCTGGAAGATTCCTTTGGGTGCTCTGGGAAGAAAAATGCTAGTCTTAGCTAGAATGGATGAGACTGTGATAAATAACTATGCAGAAAATACTTATGGTTATCAAAACTCATTTGTTTTTGTCACACCTAAACTGTATAGTTTTGAGATTTGGGCTGAAGAATAAAGATCTAAAGTGGGTACTTGGAACCATTTCTTCAAATGCTGTAATGATTTCTTGCACAGTCACAAAATGAAATATCAGTAGCTCTTTCTGCAGTAAGAGGAGTAGACTGCAAAGAGGTGTTTTTCAGAAAACAATTAACAATTGATACATACATGACAGCTTTTTCCTTTTCATACCATTTCCACCCTGTCCACAATCTGATTTTGCTTTTTGCACAGCAAAGTTATTTGTTAAGACTAGACACCTGTAAGAGTCAGGTCTAGCTGTTACGTGTTCTTTGTGTAGGCAATATTAATAAATGGGCAATCCTAAATTTTCTCCTATCAGTTTCTACAAAGATGGACATATAGAAGAGCAAATCCAAGCAGAGCTTTATTTAAGCCTTACAATTCCTCAATTTGATTTAAATTTCCCTAGATCAAGTTCAATACAATTCATGACTCTCCAATGTTAAGAAATGTTGTCAGGGTCAACTGAAGAAATTGCTATGGAAAGTGCTGTTTCTGTCCAAAAACTGAACTTAAGCACTGTGGTACAGTCCCAAATAAATACTTCAAGTACAATTTGAAATAATTTAGCACAGGAGTGTCTGAGCACACTGAGATGTGAGCCCTGATGATTCAAATAGATAAACAAAACTGTGCAGTGAGGTTGTTAATAGATATAGGTACTGTCCTGTAAATGGTAGTGCTGTGCTGATCCACTGACTGTGCCTACTTAGATTTGTAAGATGTTGATAAATTAATAGATCCTTGGAACAATAAATGACCATTTTGCATAGTTGGTAGCTAAACCTACCCAACCCTTCTCATACTAATAACCTTGAGTGCATGCACAGGGCATCAAAGAAAACATTTTTCAGGAGTGAGAGTATTAGCATGAGGGCACAGTTCCCATGCAAACATAAAATTTACCACTATGACTATGCTTGGATTTCAAAGGAAATTATTTTACTCAAGTAAGGGGAGCTTTGTCCTGAAATGAGGCTGTTTAGTGTGATTCTGTGCTTTGGTAGTAGTTCCAGTTTGGTTTTGAAAGGCACTCAGTTTTCTATTAGCAGGACTGTCTGAGGCCCAAGCTTTCCTTAACAGATAGCCTGCCTGCTTAAACATAGAAGAGGGTATTTTTAGTCATGTTTCATTTATGCAGCCATCTACTGTTTATGTTTATCTCTTCCTTTGGGATTAAAAACAATATTGTGAGCCTCAAATGGTACTTGGGTCTCCTTATTTCTATTTCATTTTGCAAGTGACCCAGTCTCTCTGCTCCTATTTTCTCCCAGTATAACATGTAATAACACAATGAATGCCACCTCTGAAGACTGAGGTGTTTGAAGGGTGCTCTGAAGCTCCAAATAAGCTCATGCAATGCCAATACATACACATTTTGTGACCGAGTGGAGTCTATATACATTGGAGGTGTACAGCTGTTATCTTTTCAGTCTCACCAAAGCAAAATTTCATCATCTAAGTGTAGGTATCATCTTTGTACAACTTCCTAAAGTTGCTATCACAAGTAGTCCTATGTGATGAAGACTGGAACGTATGCAATGAGAATTAGTTGAAATCTTGATTGTATCCTGATGTCCCAGTCCTGACTTGCTTATCAACACTGAAACATACATGCTTTGTTCTCTGGTTCCACATTCAGCGCTGCCACTAGTCTGGGTATGAAGAGTGTTGCTTTTACTAATACGCTTAATTAATACCTATCACCAGCATAGTATTCACATTAACTATCTCAGTTTAGATTTGAAGTTGACACATTGTCACACTCCTCAAACAGAATAGATGATTCCTTTCTAAATGCTATCTGTTTTGAAAGTTAAACAATTGCACATTTAAGGTCATACAAGAATTTCAGTATATGGAGAATTTGACTGTGCTGCAGGAGAGATCATGTGCAGAGACCAAGGCAGAAGTATCCCACATGACGAAAGAATAAAGACAGAACGGAACTTCTTGGTGTGGAAGAGGCTGTAACTGCCATGAGAGGAGCTTACAGAGGAAGTTGTTGACACTCTGGGCTGAAACAGGTGTAGGACTGTGAATAAAATTCTGCTGTGTTTGTTTGAGTTATCCTACATTCAAGATAGTGGAATTTTCTTTGAAGATGAACAAGGTTGGCCAAAAAAAACCCAAACCTTTCCATTAAGTAGTGGTAATTTACAAAACTTGAAAGCTTTGTCTTTCTGCTCAAGTCAAAGGAGTAAGCACCAGCTTTGTCTGAATCATCTAGCAAATGTTCAAAAGCAACTTTCTGGCAGGGATGTGGAAGCAGACCTTGCCATGCTTAAAACTGGGTCAAGGGCACAGCAGCATTGTGAGTAAGAGATGGAAGAGTTGGACAGAGGTATGTGGAGGTCACATGGCTGCAGTTTCTGAGTTACCAAGAGGAAATGGGTATATCTGCTGCAACACAGGTCCTATACAGAGGCTGCCCTGACATATCAAGCCCCTTCACAGAGCAGTTTCTATGTGCTGTAAATGTGTATAAACCCTAGTACTGTTTTGTTAAATCAGAGTTTTATTGATAGGGGACTGAACCTCTGTCTCTCTATCTTCTTTCCTACAGCTGTAGAAATAATCTTCTGTCTGATTTGAATCTGCAAAGTAGATTGCATGTTTACACCATGACAAGTATTTTGTGTAGTATAATAGCTCAGACCTTTTCTTAGCAATTTATATTTTACTGTACTTCAAGTCTGGGAATTTCTGACCGTCTGAACTCGTCTGTGAATCCAGGCAGAATGCTTCTCACTCACAAATCAAGCCATGGTTTGTAATCTGCTTACCAAATTGGTTTTAAAAAGAGTTGACACACTTGTCCTTTGAAGGAAGACTATTAGTTTGAGGTATTTATTTTCAGTCTCATCCCAGAACATTCTAACCTAATGGTCAGATGTGAAAACAGAATATGCAGTATAAAAGCTGAGGGCATTAAAAGCTATGTTAGGAGTATCTGATCTGTTAAAGTTTAGAGGAAAGAATTTGATGGGACCATCAAGTGCAGTCTGGATATGCCAGGGTATATTCCTAGCTGTATTTGTTGACAAACTGTACTTGTTAACAAACAATTTGTTGCTACACCCCAACTGCACTTAGCATATAGATAATCCATTAGTACAGGGCTTCCAGAAGTGTTCCTGTGACTTTCAGAAGGGAGGTGCAATTATGCCAGATAGAGCCACCGTGATTATTGAAGTGGGATGTGGGAGTGTCTCTTCTACTTAAAATAGTAAGGAAGTGGGTGTTCAAGAGTTAGGCAAGCTAGCAAGAGACATAGCCAGCTGCAGCTGCTCCTGGTTAGGAGGAAGAGAGAAATGGGGGAACATGTATTAGCCTGGAGTTGCCATTATCCTCACCGGTTGCCTTCAGGCTGATATCTGTTGCTGTAGAGCCAAGGCCAAGGGTAGCTCAAACTAAGGACGGGGTGCGGGGAAAGAGGGTGCAGACCAGTCTTACCGCTCTGTATTATCTGTGCTTTCTGTATGGAGCAGCAAGGCTGAGATCCAGCAGCAGAAGCCAAATCTGAATCCTCATCTGAGGGTAACAAAGAGACAGTCTTGGTCCTTTGCTAGGCAAGATGAAGGGAAGAAAAAGGCTGCAGCAGACTGTTTGTTACATCCACCTCTCCCTGTCCTGTGCTATGCCCACATTGGGAATCTGTTTAATTGTTTTAAGACATTCTCTCTAAACCCTTAAATGTTTTATCTAAGGAAGAGATTCACAGTTCCTGAGGACTCATGAGAAAGGGTATTTTAATCTCACTAGGTGTCACACTTCACTAAGCACAGGGTCAATTAACGCAGGGGTTAACTATGGAGCAGTAGTCACCTGCTGGTTTTCAGCATACAACCTTTACTTTTCTGTGTGTTTCTCCAGCTTTTATCATATATATTTATCATTCTTCTGTTTAACCATTTGTAGTGAAGTACACTAGCTCCTAAATTGTCATATATTAGTAAGAGAAAATCTTCTAGCAAACTCGTTTTGTTTGTATTGGGTGTAATTCACAACAATTTACAATTTACTTATTACTTATTTAAAATTATTACTTATTACAGCATGTCCTTTTTAAAAATGAATGTATAAAGTTATACCAGTGAGTTACAATCTGGCTGTTAAAAAGGAAAATGAAATTTAAAATTTAAGGTCTGTGTATGTATGTCTGATTTAAATATGCAGAACTGTGATTTATATCAAGTGATCTCCCCAGAAATAGCTTATCTTAGAGCACACAAAACCTAAGCTATCCAACAGTACATTAGTGCATGAAGATAATTCCTTATTTTACTTTTGTAATACTTCAGAAAATTTCTTTAAGACTTAAATTGCCATTATAGCACCCTGAAAATAAAACATGAAATAACTGATGATTTACCATGGATAACTTAGAACACTGAGAAAGTGAAGAGGCCTCTCGATCAGACAGGAAAACATTTCTAGTTCATACCAGTTACCCAGGATATGTAACAAATATATGATTTAACAAAAAAAAAAATTAAATTTTATCATCTCTCATGCTGATTTAGTGGTGTATTCATGACTCCATGTTTATTAGGTTCTTATCAGCAAAGCACCACTCTTACTGGTTTTATTCCTGATAGATACCACACTGAGAATCCCTCTATCTTCTAGCTTATCTTGAAAAATTAAATTGTTACTTAAAAATCTGTTTTATTGAAAAGAGAATATGGACTCACAAAGCTTGCACCTTATTATGGCTTTCTCAGATTTTAAAAAGGCACAAGAACTATGCCACTAAATTTTTAACAGCCTTGAAACACAAAACCTTTTTCTCCCACAAGTGATTGCCCAGGATGAAATACGACTGCTTTAAAGAAATGTTTTACTTTATTCCATGAAAGGTTGCACGAAGATCCAAATTTCTTTGTTTCTCTCCACTCTGATGCCAAATTGCTGCAAGAAAATTGCTCATCAGTCTTTCATTTCTGTCTCTGGATGATAAATACTTAAGGAATTTCACTGACCTGATGCCCTACAAGGTCTGATCTTAGTAAAAATACTTCAAGTGGTTTCTTAGCCTTCTTGTTTATCATAGCAGGAAATCTGTTGCTGTGTGTAAAACAAAAGTAAATTTTTTCTAGTTCAGAGGGTGAGATGAAACATTATTAGTTTCAGGCATGCCTGGGACTGTTGACAGTGCTCAGGAACTTAGCTCATCACCACTCTCTCTCAGAAAGGTGAAAGACTCCAGAGAAAAGCTAAACCATGTTCATAAACCATCAAATGGAACGCACAACTGTCTGTATGAAACCAGACAGATTCTTGAAGAGAAATTTTTCCCTATGCTAGAACAGGGTCCATTGCCCACCTAAATGAAATTAAATTCTGAAAAGAGGGTTTAAATGGAATTTAAATAGTTCAAGGATGATTTTCAGCACAGCAATGAAATTTCTCTTTCTCTCCTGGCATGGATCTCACCACAAGTGTGACACTGATCTCTAGAAACACTGTTTTCTCAGTTTACCCCCAGTTACTAGTTGAGAACATCTCCAGAATTTACATAAACATTAGCTATAATTTTAGAGGAAGATACAATGTAAAGTAGCTTACATTATGTACAAAAGTAACTATTATTCTCCGTGTAAAGTGAGAATGTGAATCATTCAACATTTTTATCAGCATGCTCAGAAATAATGATTGGTGTCATTGAATATTGTGAGTGTGGACCAGCAGTACTCTTGCATTATTTTGCACTAGGTGGAAATCTTCAGCTGGGCTGCTATAGACTATAATAACAGCAAAAGCAAGTTGATGGAAGTAACAATGATGAAAAGCAGAATGTTTTTTCTCTTAGGACTCATAACTACAAAAAAATTAATTGAGTACCATTGTTCTTACTATGAAACCAGCAAATAGATTACAGATTGAAACTAGTAAGCACAAGAAAAACAGCAGATTCCAGGGCAGATTTCTAAGGTTCATTTCCTAGCCTTCAGTTAAACAACATGATTCATCCACTAGGAAAAAGATCTGTTATGACAAACAGTGCAGCAATCCTTTTAAAATTAGTTTTCTAGAAAAGCCATTCCCTCCAAATAGAAGAGGCTTCAAAGCCAGTCAGTCTCAACTCTGTGTGCCCAGCAAGATCATGGAGCAGACACTCCTCCTGGAAATGATGCTAAGGCACATGGAAAATAGGGAGGTGATTGGTGACAGCCAATGTGGTTTCACTAAGGGCAAATCACACCTGACAAATGTGATGGCCTTCTACAACAGGGTTACAGCATTGGTGGATAAGGGAAGAGCAACAGCGTCATCTACCTGGGCTGTGCAAAGCATTTGACACTGTTCCACATGACATCCTTGTCTCTAAATTGCAGAGACATGGATTTGATGGATGGACCACTTAGTGGGTAAGGAAATGGTTGGATGGTCACACTCAAAGAGTGGTGGTCAACAGCTCAATGTCAAAGTGGAGAGCAGTGACAGCAGTGATGAGTGGTGTTCCTCAGTAGTTGACGTTGGGACCATTGCTGTTTAACATCTTTGTCAGTGACATGGGCAGTGGGGTTGAGTGCACCCTCAGCAAGTTTGGCAACAACACCAAGCTGTGTGGTGCGGTTGACACACTGGAGGGAAGGGATGTGCCATCCAGAGGGACCTGGACAGGCTGGAGAGGTGGGCCCAGGCCAACTTCATGAAGGCCAAATGCAAGGTCCTACACATGGGTCAGGGCAATCCCATGCACAAACATAGACTGGGTGATGACAGCAGAGAGCAGCCCTGCGGAGAAGGCCTTGGCAGTGTTTGTTGATGAGAAGCTCAACATGACCTGGCAGTGTGCACTTGCAGTCCATAAAGCCAACTGTATCATGGACTGCATCAAAAGAAGCATGACCAGCAGATCAAGGGAGGTGACTCTCCCCCTCCACTCCGCTCTTTTGAGACTCTACCTGGAGTACTGTGTTCAGGTCTGGGGCCTGCAGCATATGAATGACATAGCCCTGTTGGAGCAAGTCCAGAGAAGGGCCAAGAAAATTATCAGTGGCCTGAAGCACTTCCCTTATTAGGACAGGCTGAGACAGTTGGGGTTGTTCAGCCTGGAGAAGAGAAGGCTCTGGGGAGACCTTACAGCAGCCTGCCAGTACTTAAAGGAGGCCTACAGGAAACATGGGGAGGGACTTCTTAAAAGGGCATGTACTGATATGGTGAGGGGTAATATTTTTAAACTGAAAGAGGGTAGGTTTAGGTTAGATATAAGGAAGAAATTCTTTCCTGTGAGGGTGGTGAGACACTGGAAGATGTTGCCCAGAGCAGCTGTGGCTGCCCCCTCCCTGGCAGTGTTCCAGGCCAGGCTGGACGGGGCTTTGAGCAACCTGGGCTAGTGGAAGGTGTCCCTGCCCATGGCAGGGGAGTGGAACTAGATGGTCTTTAAGGTCCCTTCCAAACCAGACCATTCTACGATTCTGTGAAACTAGACAGGGAAATGATTGCTTAAAAGTTGTCCCAAACAAAAGAAAAATGAACATTATTTAGTGGCTAAAGCATTCAGGTTTTTTAAAACATTGTGACAAATGATGCCATTACCCATCTCCAGGGAAGGCAAGACAGTAGCTAAAGGCAGAATTATTTTTTTCTTCATGGCTGTTTGTTTAGTTTGACTTTCTTCTCTTGTAAATGAATCAGCCTGTTTTCCGTGACTGTTAAAGCAAGTAATTTTTTCTCAAACACCTAATTCAAGGAAAGATTATGAGTATTCTTTGCTGTTTAGTCCTGGGCTATTTTTTTTAATTTCCTAATCTGCTTTCCTTAAAGTCTGCTGAAATCTAACTCTAATTTGAAGGATTTTTTTTATGGTAAAATATAATAATGACACTTTGTGCCTGTCTGGTCACATGCACCCAGATTTCACCATCATCAAAACACCAGCCATCCTAACAGTCCTGGGAAGCAGCTGATATGATCTGTGTTCATCTTGCAGATGGGAAAAATAAGATGTAATGAAAGTGTCCGGAAAGGTTGCTTTTGA
This sequence comes from Athene noctua, assembly GCF_965140245.1. NCBI lineage: Eukaryota > Metazoa > Chordata > Aves > Strigiformes > Strigidae > Athene > Athene noctua. Next base: position 50,419,269 of record NC_134077.1, on the reverse strand, counting down.
AATTTGTGGCAATGCCAGGACCGGAACACAACTTGTGGTGTGATTTGAATCCTGAACCAGTGATTATAACTGTGAACTCACTGCACAATTATGGTAAATATAGGTGATTCACACAACCATACTAGCTTTATAATATTTTTCAATTAGAAAAGTTGATTATAGGCAAGTGTGAAAAGTTATGCTCTCTTGGGCTGAACTATTTGGAAAGCACCACCTTGTGCTGTATAAAAGATAATATAGACAAACAGCCTGTAGCTGTAATCACTAAATGAGTTTGTGCTTTCATACAACTATATTTTTCTCTTCAGAGATGTACAAATGAAAAACACCATGATAGCAAGATATGTTAATTACATACCCACAGCACCAAGTGCATGTATATCCTAGTGTATGTATATCCTAAAAATGAAAAAGAGGGGAGAGAGAGAATATTTACTCCAATAAAAAATATATAGTTCCAGTATATAAAAAGAATATTTACTCCAAGAAAAATGATGAGGTTCATGACACCAGAAATAATGCAGGACACAGGAAGGATGCAGACTCACTGCAGGTACCTTCTAAGCCCATTTTAAAGAGACAGGAATACTGGCTGGTTATCTTAATAACATACTTAAATATCCTTGTGCTATGGCTAGTGTACCCACTTTCCCAGGACATGTTCTTTTCCTGCTCTCAGAGTCTTGCCCAGGTAGATGTTTTGGTAAAAGAAGCTTGTGCCTGTGCTTTTTAATCTCTGTGGAAGCAGAAGCCAGAGTTATTGCATGGGAGGAGGAGCAGCAGTTACCTGGGCGAGCAGAGCAGGAGGAGCAGAGCATCAGGCATCTGGCTTCTGGACAGAGCTTAGGCTGGGATGAGAAGACACAGGAAGATTGGCAGCTCGGGGTGAGGAATTTAAGAAGACATTTGAAAGAATGAGACGATCTGGAGTGACAGTAATCAAATTTTTTTCTTGCAGCCATATAATTCTGAGTTGGGATACACTGGCAGCATCAGGACAAGCAGGGACTGGAGCAGAAGAGGCTGGGGGCTGCGTGTTACATGAGGGTCGAGGAGGGGTGGGATTACACTGGGACACCTAGACCCTCTTCCCACTCAAACAACAAAACACTGTCAGGTTTGTGGACCAGAGCAGATACCCAAAACTTAGTGAAACACCCTCTACGGCCAGGAGTCCAGATGCTACCTTCTCTTCTGATACTGGAAACTTGTTCTGTCGCCAGCAGAGGTGGCAGGAAGGAGCCATGAGGCCACAGCAGCGTCAGGCAGCAGTCACTAAGTTCAAGAGGGGATTCCTCTGGCTATTTGTAGTGTTGTGGGAGGATCCTGGGGACTCCTGCAACCCAGAAGAGAGGCTGAGGGCCCCTAGAGCGCTCACAGGCCCGCTCTGGTTTTGCAGCTGGGGTGCTGCTTGCTTCATCTGCCCCGCCGAGCTGTGACAGGGCAGGGGGCGTGCAGGAGACATGAGTGCTGCACAGCTCGTCAGTCCGCCCCCGACCGAGCATGAGCTCAAACACAGGCACTGCTTTGCTTACCTCAGCGCGACATCACTCCCTTAGCTAAGTTCTAGCAATTGTATAGAAGTGGACCTGAAATAGTTCCATTTGCTCATAACTTTAACCAATGGTTTTCATGTCGAGATGAACTATTGCTACGATTTTCTCTCTCTTTAAACACCTTATACATGCAATATCCACACAATAAAGGTAGCTGTTTTTTTAAAAGTGCTTGCATCTCCTCTATTGTGTTATCCTGAAAGGCAAGCTGTCTGAATGTGGTTTCTTTTTGTGTGCATTGATCTGTTAGATCAGTCCTCTTATATCCCATCTCACCTTTCCAACACTCAGCTGAATCTTCAAAGCACTGTTTGTTCTCTGAGCAAGATATTGCTGTTCTCACAGTAATTGTCCTCTATCTCAAATAAATTGAAATTGAGACAGTTTGAACAGGGACTTCGATAGATTAAGGTTTTACTTAGTCTCTGCAGTTCCTATCACCATCTTTATATATATTTTTATATACATATATATACAGAGGAGAATGGGGGATAAGTAATTTTTAATCCAGTTTTGCTGTGGTTGTTAACAGCTGCTCTTCACAGTTGTTGACAGAAACTGGGGATATTCTTCTAGTTGAGAAGAGAATGTTTATTAATGAGTAATACCCCAGCAGACACGCTTACTGTAACAATCCTGTGTATGACCCACCTGTATAAACAATGTGCCTTCTTCATAAAGATATTCTGAGATTAGTGATTATGGCATTTTTATCACTGCAGCAACATGGACTTCAGAAACATTTCTGGGCACAGGAAACTTGCTGATTTGCTTAAGACAAACCAAACTAGGTTGTTTTTGGCCTTCCTAACTTCAACCTCTCCTGATTGCTTTTGTTCCCTCTCCACCATCCCCAGTTTGCCAATTGAACAGTTCCACCTTCTGCATTAGGTTGTCTGAAAACATCTAGGCAAAAGTCAAAATCAGCTCTCTTTATAATATGTAACCCCTCAGAACAGCCCATTTTTAACATCCACAACCATTGTGGCAGGACAATCACCCACTCTGTAACACAGGTTTTTCAAAACAGTCCATAAACAGTTTACATGTGTTCTGAAATTAATCCTATCTCACCTCCATCTCTCTACTCTACTGCATGAACTCCTCTTTTAGGAGACATGATCTGAATTACTTATGTTAAGCACTTGGTGATGAACAGAAAAGAAAGGGCATTTTTAAAGCAAAGCAGTCCTAGCCAGATTTGACTCTCAGTGGCCTAGGCTTTGTGTCTCAGCTCTTAGGCTAAAACACTAAAAAGCGGTGCTCTTCCCTTTGTTCTCCCCATAAAGAGAATCCTGAGTTTATGTATCTGGTGCTTACAGTAATGTTTCTGGGACACAGCCTCAGAGGTGTAGTCCTAGCCAACATACTGACTTTTCTAACCAAGACTAAGTCTCAGTCCTGCAAGCATGCCGTGAGATCTCAACTCGGAATGACCTGAGCCTATGGAATGAAAATGTCCAGAGGTTTATGCACCTGCTGTAATGAGACTTGCAGGATGAATAAACCAGGCCAGTAGGACGGGAGCTTGCCGTTTTCCATTTCAGCGATTACCCACAAGAGGGCAATGTCATCCCTATATACAGTCGTTCAGTGGCAGAAAACACCCAGAGCCTTTGACATCCTGCATATTGCCACCTCTGCTGACATCTCCATGCTCTGCTGAGTTGGTCTTACAAAAATAGATCTATCTAACGGTATGATTATTAATTATCAATAACTGGACCGCCATTTATTGGCAAAGGTACTGAAACATCATAACTGGGAGGCCCTTCACTGTCAAAGATAATGTAAACTCAAAGGTTACTTGTGATTATGTGAGCCCCAAATTTGCATGCTCTGCTGAAATCTTGCAATTTACTTTCTAAATGTATATGAGGAAAGCAACTTCAGACTTTAATGCTGGCCTGCTATCCTTAAGTAACAAAATTATCAAGCAGATGAAAGGAATGTGAGCCCAATGTGTATTTGTTATTGGTGGGAGCTGTGGGGAGAAATGGTTGAGGAGAGGGAGATGGGAACTACTGTTCAGCATCCCAGCAAGTCATCAGTGCATTGGTACGCACTTGTGTAAATTGCCCTGTAAACCGATCTTAGGATTCATTAGTCTGCTATAAGAGCTCTTCATACGTAACACAGTGGTAAACTGTGTTTTCTTATTTGAACCCAAGATGTGTCAGGTGTGCCTAGCCCCTCCAGGATGTGTGCCTGCCTCTTTAAAGAGTTCAGTCTTTACAGCTGGTTTTTGTTCTCTGCCTTTATATGCACATAGGACAAGCTAGCAACATTAACCATCCCGGTGCTACCAGTTGTTTTGCCATCTGGCATGTCAGCAGTGTAAGCACAATATTGCAAAATCCAACTCCTCCACATCATTCTCTCCTTGCCGCAGTGGCAGCAAAGATAAATGATATTCCAGAAGAGGCACCTCAGCAGAAATCCATGCCAGGGTCCTATCTCTGCATCTCACGGGAAGTGCTTAATATATTTCAGGATCAAGCCTTCACGAATTACCCAAATGAGTCTATGTCATGTCCAGGGCTAGGTATCAGGGCTTCCTGGCTCCAGGCTTTCTGTTTTGACACAGCCATTTGGAAAGTAAACTGTAGACACATCCAGATGGTGAGCCTTCAGTATTGCAACTGGTGAAGCTCACACAATACTTAGCTTTACTCATAACATGCATGCTACAAGTTTTAAAGCCCTAACATCAAGGGAAAAAGAAAAGGCATTCCAGTTTGAGCTACAGCATTCTAATTATTCTAATTGAGTAACACTTTTTTTAGTAGCCAAAAAACCTCTCCAAAACAGAGAAAATACAACAATAGGAATAATTTATTTTTCTCTGAGATATTTTTTGGATTTGGAAATTTGGGGATCAGAAAAGTTTAAATTGCTGATGGTTTCTTTTCCAAACTTTGAAAATGGTCCCAGCAGCTGCCTTTTTTGCATTCCTTGATGCCTCCTGACATTGTAGATAATGTTCGTTCAGTGCAGTCTTAGCTGGTGTGATTATTCCTGTGCTGCAGTGGTGATGCTCTCTGAAGCATTCAGTAACACCTGCAGATGTGTGATGGAAAAGGAAATTTGTTGCCTGACTAAACAATACACTGGATTCTTTTGGCTGCTTTGTGATTTCCACTGCCTGAACATCCATCTAACATCTATCCAAAGCCTCTTTTGCTACCTGAATGGTGTAAAAGTATCAGAAGTAGGCCATAAATATCCATACTGATCCTGTTACAATTGCTGTATAGCTCCCCTCTCATTTTATCTGGAGATTCTTTGTTAGTTTAATTCTCCAGTACGGTAAAAGAGCCTGAACATATCTATGGAGGTGGTTTTTTTCTTTTTTTTTCCTTTGTTTTGCGTTTTTTTGGGGGGTTTTTTGAGTGTTATGCTTATTAAAAAAATGCAAAGGTCATTTTGTTGTCACTTCAGCACAGCTCTCAGTTTTATATTTTGTCTAGGTACAGCCTTAAAAAAAAGTAGCAGTTAAATGCAGAGTATTGCTTTAAGTGAACAAGCTAAATGTGGGAGTGAATATTCTCTCAGCACTTTGTTGTTACCTATGGAGTACAGCCAAACTGAGGCAGGTGGTGATCTGAGCTGCCTGGCACATGGCTCTGCAGTGGCAGGGTACCTGTGGTACAAGGGCCATCCTCTGTTCGCTGGTTTTCGTTTCTTGCATATGGAGTAAGCTTGATGGGAAAGAACAAGAAGCACATCTCAAGTTTTGTTTGTCCTACTAAAATACATTATTTCTCTTGCATGACTTACCTAATTTGCCACCCCTTTCAGTCTTGAAGCTTTAACTGTAAAGCATATGTTTGGGGGTAAAAGAAAATTGTTTTCCCAGAGCCTGTGCTCTAGTTTTTGGGACTCTTAGAGATTTGGGATGTGTGAGATGTCTAGAATAGATTTTCTTTTGCTCTTAGGCAGTTTTGTTTTCAAAAATGCTAGATTGCCTTGCCAGTGGCACAAAACTATATAGAGCATGCCACACATGATTATGAGAGCCTCTCTGCTAGGCAGATTTGGCAAGTATACTACTGCAAAAATATTTAAACAAGACCACTGCCTAGTCCAAATACTGACACTGTGGTTTTGTTGAATGCTTTTTAAACCTCTGTCACTGTTCTAAACTATCTGGATATGTTTTGAAACAGAACCCTTTGAAATAAACACTAAATGTACTTTGGAAAATGATGGAGTTTGAAATCAAGTGATTTTTTTTTTTTTTTTTTTTTTAATTGGCTCCTGTAATCATTAAGCTCTCTGTGGCTGGGAAAGAAATCTAGATAACTGTGTCAGTTACTCTTATTGCACTCAGCTGATACAAGATGACATGTTTTCATTTTGTCTTTCACGGATTTCAGCAGAAGAATGCAAATGTGCACTTTGTTCTGTTCTTTGAACAGAGCACAATACAGAGCTGGGAAATAGCTGAAAATAATGATCTGGAAAAGTGTATATATATATATATATATAAAAAAAACAAAATCTATAAAAGAGAACAAATTATGTTCCATCAAAAAAGGCAAATGCATTTGACAAAAGGTTTGCAAATGTAATATTATTGTTTTATTACCATATTCCTGGAATTCTCTAAATTTTATTTCTGTTTCTTTTAATTACATCAGTATTTGTCTGAGGGTCTCAAACAGAAAACCTGTGCATAGAAAGGTGGAACATGATAGAAGTTTTGTTTCTTTAACACATTTGCAATAAAAAAGGCAAGATCTGTATAACAGAAAATTCAGCCTGCAATGATAAGCTGCTGGTTGTTACTGGTGCAATGGTCCCTACAAACAGTGCCAAGTGTCATCCTCCAAAACCAAGATACTAAAGGATTAAAGCTTTGTGATAGTGTCATAGCTTATTATTTTCCTATCATGACAAGAGAGACAAGTCTGTTCCTTGCAAATCCCAGTCCTGCCTGTCTCCTAATTATCGTACCAGCGCCTAAAGCACCAATGACAGTTCCTTCCCATTTTTCTTACTCATTACCCACTTCCTCTCCTTACTACACGTGGGTGTTGCTGCACTAGATTCATGATGCTCTTTGCCAGTGATAACCTGTTAGATTGTTACCTCTGGAGTGATGCTGATGACAGATGATAGTGCCCCCCTACTTCTCTGGGAGCTGGGACTGTGCAAGTCAGAATATTGCCTTTCTGCTGGCTGTCCAAGATTGAAGAAGCGGAAGTTGTACTCCTCAAAGGGGTCAACCACAGCACAATACTGGATAAAGCTGGGTTTAGTACAACAGGCAGCGCCTACAAGTGTAAATTAAAAAGCAATCTCCAATGACTTGTTCTAGTGACAGTAACAAGGAGCTGTTTGGTCACCTTGGGTATAGTATTCTTCTGCCGCTTGCTGACAGATGTTTCATTTTGGTGGCTTGGCTGCTAGGAGTTTCTACTGCTTTCTGGAGGCTTGCTTGAATAATGAACATAGGCTATTCTTCTTCTCTCTACCTGATGAAAGCTTCTGGTGAAGTGTAGCAGAGCAATTCCCCTACAAAGAGATCAGGACTGGATGAATGAAGGATGTTAGCAGACATAAGCCTCCTGGGACAGGGTCATGAGGAAAAGCAGACTCACCATCATGAGGACATTGATGCAGTAGGGTTAGCATGCAAGAGTGCGCTCAAGGCCTGCCCATCCTGCAAGGTGTAGAAGAATTCCTGAGAGACACTGATGTTTGGGAAAGAACGGTCTTTTGTTGTGTGCTTCATGTGCCAAGGACCAGTTCTCTGTTTAGAGCTCGTAGTGGCTAATGCAATACAATGAGCCATCCTAGTCTGTGGATTTTGGAACATATAGATTACACTTAACAACTAAAATCAACAGTTGATTAAGACTGTGAAATCTTAGTATGGCTTAGAGTAGTTTAAGAATGTAAACTGCCTGCAAGATGAAGCCTCAAAATTCTCATGGAGATTTGCTGTTTTTGTGATCTGCGCTGTGTGAGCTTTCTGAAAGTACATCATGAATAAAAGAGAGCAGTGTCATGACCTTTATTATAGCAATAAAGGGTTGTTCTTTCTCAAAAAGTTTTTACAGAAAGCAATAAGCTCATCCTATTGCATGTTTTGCAGCCTGTGTAGCAGTCCCAGGGAAGCTGTCTTAGAAAGAACAGGTGCAGGTTTAAAAGCTATGGCTGAAGTGGGATGCAAACGGAAGACCATTTCCACCTCCGATTAGATGCAGAGCCTGTCCTGTGACTGAACAGACAGTGAGAGTCACTGTCTCCCAAGGGAAAGTTATGTGAGCCAGTGATCAGGGGAAGATACTCAAAAACATACTGGTTTATTTTCTTCCCAGTTTCTGAAATTCACTTGTTGTGTGACCTTGAACAAATCTTCCAGCTGTTGTTTCCCATTAATTAAATGCAGATGATTTTCTTTTCACATTGAAAAAATGTTTTGAAATCAGAGGACACTAAAAAATGTGGAATTTATCTTAGAAATTAGAGGTGATCTGTTGTGCCCAGGAAGGGTACAGTAGAAGTAGGCCTTCCCTTTTCCCTTAGTTTAACATTAGTACAAGTTTGTAACAGAGTTCTGAGGATGTCCCTTTGTTTTGTTTCCTAGATTTTGACACCTTTTATTCCTCTCACTCCCCCAGACCTATTTTTGAAGCTTCTGGTACAGAAGTAGCATAACATCACAGTCCAAAACAAGAAAGCTACAAAACCCCCCAGTGTCACCATTTCCCAAATGCACACAATCATACTTGTACCCCATTGCCTTCTCTCCAATATGGAATAAGTGAGGATGAGTCTGGTCATTGACCCTCACACTCTTTCTGCAGGTGGTGAGGGTGAACACTTTTCAGGGGTAGCACCAGTTTTTGCTGCTTCATAAGTCAGGAAATGTTACTGCAGCATTCCCAGTCTGTATCTGTGAGCTCAATAATGACTAAATATTACCCTGCTCTTTGGTAAAGCAGCAGCGAGCTCCTCCTCTGGGACTCTTACGATGTTCTACAGGTGGGCAACAATTGCAGTGGAGCAAGATAGAGGTGGGGAGCAGAGCTGAACCTCAAACCCAGCTGTGAAGCACTCAGCCCATCTGTTAGCCAGGGGCTGTAGCAGAGCAGTAGCATCAGCCTGTGTGATAATGAGAGAATGACTTGGCCTGCAGGGAGAAACTACCATGTGGCCATATTATTCACCCCTCATGGGGGCTTGGGCACGCTTCAATTTTTTTTCTTGGAAATGGATTCTCTAGTCAGTCATAGCCACTCTGCGTGGTTCCAACCCTTGTAAAATTGGATTTCCTTGTTGCAAAGTAGAGAGATGGCTCTACACTCTGCTCTTGCTCCTCCACTCCTGCAGGAGGTGCAAACTGTGACCAAGTGGGTGGTGCTGGTGGTTGATTATGGCAGGAGAGACATAACACCTCTCCTCCCCATCTCATTGATGCAGGTGATCAGGTGCAGATGGCTGCCCCCTTTACTGCCATCCACAGCAGTGAATCCAGCCCACAGCAAGAACAGGACTTGTGCTTCCTCCAATCAATGATTTAGCTACAGAGAGGTGGAAATGAATCTGGCCTTCTCCTGTAGCTGATTTGAAACTTCAGCAGCTCTGGTAAAGATCTGTGTTGTGTCCCATGAGAAAAATTCCCAGTGGATCTCACAGTATCCTAGGATCTCTCAGATCTTACATGTACAGAATCAGCAGAAATAAGTAAACTGAAGAACCTGATACTTTGCAAGCTGTCTGAAGTATGCACTGGGTAGCTGTAATGAAACTTGCACTGCTCTTACCCAAACTACCTATATTGTGAGTGGAAAGTTCAGTTGACCAGCCATCATAGTTCTTACAACAGGAAGACATGTTAAACCACACCAGACCTGATGTCTATCTAGTTTAGGGGGTTGCCCCTGTGCTGATTCCAGGAATTCCCCCCACAAGAGGTAGCTGTGGGACCACCTGTCTCACAGAAGTACTATCTGGCTCAAAGGAAGATGGGCCTGGGACTTAGCATTCCTTCAGTTAATGAGGATACCGTTGGACATTTTTTATATTAGCACCAGTGTGTTACAGCACACAGGTAAACACACGTTTAGATTTAAAAGATGTATAACAAGGAAGTCATTTCCCTTTGCACAGCAATGAGACTGTTACTGCGACGTCTTTTTTTCAACTTGGCTATAATAATATATTTGTCATGTCCCAGGCTTCAGTCAGTAGCTACTTGTTGTTGATGTGACCATTGAGATGAATAGATGATCTGCAAAGAGGTGTAAAATCCATAAAAAATAAGCCTGCAAGGACACAATAATTCCACAACAGAGAACTCATGGCCATTACATCTTTCAGTATTCATGTTGTCTTTCCTGCCTTATCTAAATCTGAACACAGTACTTTTCTTTTCCTCCTCTGCTACCTACTCCCTTTCCACCCTCTCTCTCCACTCCAACAATTGTGCCCATAGTCATTCAGTTACCTTTTTCAGAAACAATTCTAGCATTAGTACCTTTTCAGGGGAAAAAAAAAAAAAACACCAAAAAAAAAAAAAAAAAAACCCACAAAAAAAAAAAAAAAAACACCAAAACCAACACACCAAAAAACCCCCAAACCACCACACACAAAAAAATCCCCCCAACCCAACCCCAAAATTTTCCAAGAGATCCGTGACATGTAATTTCAGTGGGCATCAAATACATGAACCCATGGTTAGCTCTTCAGAGGCTGCTAAGGTAATGTAAAAAGAACAGTATCAAGCAATCAGTCCTGTTCATGCTGAAGCATTAAGTGGACACTAACAGAGAGAAGCCTGATTTCTCTGCGTAAAGAAAGATTATACAGATGCCCCAGTCATGCTTGTGACCCCAGTGTCTTGTTTCTATTCACTGGATCAGCAGCACTCCCTGTGCACTTACAGCACTGACCTTTTCACTGCTATTTACCTGACTTGTTCAAAACCATTTGCTTGTTCTTTTCTGAATCCCAACAAAGGTAAGAGAGTACATTGATAGCCCTCTAAAAGAGAAATCTGTGGCTCAAATCAAGTGCGGAGTCTGTACTTACACTTCTCTTTCTCTACTTGACCAAAGCATGAGGAGCTCTCTTCCCTTGCTGGGAAGTCTGTCTGAACAGCTATTTTTCTCCATAGCTGTAATCTCCCCTTCCCCTATCCCTGCTGCAGTTTTCTACAATTAGTCTCTCCCTGGCAAGGGCAGCCTCCTCTGCCCTGTGGGAGATGGTCTGGACCTACGCACACACAGACAGTCTGTCCCTGGAAATCTCAAGAGAATGGAAAAGGCAGCATCCTTACAGGAAGGTGCAACTTCAGCCCATCTTCATACCTCCACTGGAGACCAAGTGCGACTGACGTGAAGAAAGCAGACGAAGGGAACCCTCTTCCTTCCTCCATACTGGGCACCTCATGGTATTGTTTTAAGAGAAAAAACGGATGAAATGTTATTTCTTGATGTTTTTTTAAGGGAGAATGAAATTACTGCTTCCATTGTGATGCTTGATATTGCAACCATTCTTTTCTTGTCAGTGCATTTTTATCAATATTATCTCTGGCATGTTTCTTTTCCATAGCCAGATGGCAAGATGTGGACCATACTTACTAGGAATTAGTCTGATTAAAAGAAGTGTGACATTGTTACCGTAAAAGCTGGCAGAGGGAGGAAGTGTTAGAAAGCAGGTATTCTTTATTGCAGCACTGGGTGCACACACGAATAGCTTCGCAAAGGCGAACACGCCCCAGATCTATAAGAGGCAGCTAATATACAGTGAGATTATACATATTCATAACTTTTCCAAGAAATGAGTTACGTATGCATTAGATTTCCTGGAACTAATTACAATAGCTGCATCATAATTGGCATGTGCTTTCTTGCTGGGTGGTGGTCTCAAGGGGTCCCTGGTGGTCATTGGTAGTCTTCCTCAGTGTCTGCTGGTTGACCTCAGTGCTCACATGTGCTCACAAAGGTCTGTCTAGGAGGTGTTGTGCAGCTGTGCTGTGTCTTGAGCTCGTTTGTTTTAATTTGTCCTGTCCTTATTCCTGTTATCTTCACGAATAGGTTCCAACTGTCTTATTTATTACTGTCTTATCTTCAAACCCTTTTCTTCTTCACAAAAGCACCAACCTTCAGCTGTGTCTGCACATTCCAGAAGCTACATTGACCTATTTTATTCTCAGTAAAAAATATTTAGCGAGACGAAAAGCAAGATGAAAAAAAAAAAAAAGGCTTACAGCATATATTTTGAGCCACAGCCTATGGGCATGCTCTAGGCTTGTGACAAAATCAGGATCAGGAGATTTAATGCAGTCTTTTCATTTTGAATGCATATTACCTCAATATCAATTTAAGGATAAAGAAATACAGAATGAGCTATTCCAAAGAACACAGCAATTCATGTAGTAAATTTTTCCTTTATCTTCTGGATGTTAAAAAAATTACAAAATGGCAGTTGCTGTTTGCAAGAGTTTGAAGGATTCCCAGATAATTAATATCTCTGTGACACTGTCTCTACCTTACCAAGCATGATTTATTCAACTTCATTCTGTGATTCTTGAGACAGACAGATCTTAGGAATGACAGAAAGGCATGAGCCACTGAGCTGGCCATGCCTTTGTTGAATGGCCAAGTAAGGGGGCTCTCTAAGTGTCCTAAGGCTCTGAACTTCTATGATTCAGCTCTGAAGAAAAGACTGAAAGTCACAGTCCTTGATAATTCAGGGAATTCTGAGAAAAATAAAAGTCACAATCAAATCCATGCAGGAATTGCTGGCAGCCCTGAGTATAAGGTTTGTGTGCTGATAACCCTGTTCATGTTTTGGAAGACTCTCAATATCTTTGTGTTGTTTTTAGCATTGTATAATGTTCCATGCTTAGATAATTTTTCTGAAAGCAGACATAAATTTAACAGGAAAATGACATTTCAAGTGGTACATTTGGCTCTCAGAGTACTCTTAAACAAAAGTCAGTAAGGCAGTAGAGACTAAGGGCTTTGCACAGGTCACACTGTGAATTGGTAATTCAGCCAAGATAAGGTGATTGACTCTTGTTCTTTCCCTTTTTTACCCCAAGTATTAGATACTCCTGCCAGTACAAACAGTCTGCATAACTTGGTAAGAAGGTTAAAAAGTCAGGGCAAGTTCATTTTAAATTGCTTGAACCACTTGTGGAATGTAAACTCTACGATCAAGTTTGTATTTAACCATGAATCTTCAAATAGTTCAGTACTGGGACAAAACGATTGCACAGCAAACTACTGCTTCATGATATGTATAGACCAACAGTGTATGTGAATCTTCTAATTTGCTCCTGGAACCTTTAAAGTGATTTACTATCTCCATGTAACAGATGTGCTCCATTCTCTTTAGAAAAGTTAAACCCAGGTGGCTACATGTGAATTAGCTAACACAAAGCCCCGCTAAACAGGACTTGTTGTAGTAGGTAAGAAAAAAAATACTTAATCAGCTATTAAGCATGATGAAGAAACAAACACTCATGATGTTTCTGCAATTTAGCATAAAAATGAAGCAATACTCTGGAAGGAAAATAAAGGGATATAGGTCATGCCCTGCTCTGAGTGGGAGGAATAGTTGCACCATGTGCAAGCATTTTGAATCAACACAGCTTGTGTTCAGAGCAGCCAAGGCAGGATGGCATTGAATTTAGTGCACACTAGCTCTCCCAGGCATAATCCAGCTCCAGATAAGCTTGTTGCAAAAATAAGATCTAAATGCCTTAGCTTCTGCCCCTATTATTTGCACTGTACTTTCTTCCAGTGAGAAAGCGTGAAAATTCATATTAAAAACTAGTCTGCCATCAAGTTCTCAATATGAGCAACCAAGACAGGTAAACAGCTGGAAAAGTGAGTCTACTTGGTTCTGTATTACTGCTGGGTACTGAAGGCAAAAAGACTATCTGTACTGTCGTGTTACTTAAGGATCAAGCCTGCATTCATGCTTCAAGCCTCATCTAAATCCCACTAGCTACTCACTAGTTCCTTAGGGTGATGCTCAGAGCAGGATTGCTAAGGCAAAAGGTAAGTCTGGTTTAGAGTGGGGTCTCTGTTCATGCAAACTGTGGATGCAGCAAACTCAGACCCTTTGATCACAGTCACTGAAAGCTGCCTAGCCAGTTCAAAGGCTGTTAAACCAGCAAAGGCACTTTGGCACCTAGGGTTACTAGGCCAAATCCAAGCTGGAGCCAGATCAACCCTGTTTGCCACCTGCTCACTCCTCCAGGTGCCTGCAGTCCTAAAGCAGCTACATATCAGCCAAAGGTGTCCCTCAAGCACTTGCACATCTCAGCAGGCACGTCGAGAGCTGCCCACACCTGCGGAGAGCTGAGCGTCTGGGTGGCCGGCTCCTCCCATGGACACGCACAGGGACCCTGCTGCTCTCTGCTGTGGGGATCCTGACGGATGCTTCTCTCAGCACCCTGCTCCAGACCGCCATGGAGGGGAGAAGAGAGGCTGTCACAGCCTGAATGGTGTTTTAGGTTACCCCTTGGTGTCTGGAGGGTTGGAAGGCAAAGACACACACATGGGTATGTGTTATAAAACATCCTGGGTGTTTGCTGCTGCTGCAAAGAACGCTGAGACAATACCTGAGTATTCGTTTTATACAAAACACTTTTTTCTGTAAAGCTTTAGGTATAAGAACAAGAATGCAGGTTCTCTTGCTCATTAAGAGACCTAAGAGCAAGGATAGTGCTCTCTTTTTTTTTTTTTTTTTTTCCTCCTCTCCCCTGACACCAGAAAGTATAAACAAATGGGGTTTTTTTTCCAAAACAGCTTCAACAGGAGACATTAAAACTCTTCTACCTGGCTGCCCTTTCTGTCCTCAAGTAAGCTCACGTAGCCTGAGTTTCCTTTTCATCTTGGCTACATTTCTTACACACACATAGCAATCTTATAACCCTATCCATACCTCAGCCTGGATGGCCTTTAAATTTAAAAAGCAGGATGGTAAAAAACTCCAAGCAGCTCTCAAAATCACAGCAAGCAGGAAGATCTCATAAAATTTCAGTGTAAGCAAACCATAGCCAATTTGATATGTAAACTATAGCAGCAGCTTACACTCCCACCCCTCTCCCTTCCCCTCTCTGTGGGCTCTGGGAGAATGGAAGCTGTCCTCCTTTTCTGTCTTATCCCTCCTGCAGCATGGGCAGATTATTTTCCATTGAATAGCTAGAACTGTAACACTCTTCCCCTATTTTTTTTTCTCTCTCCCTCGGGTCTGCTACAAAACCCACTTAAATTAAGAGAATTAATAGATTCTTTTCTGTCTGACACAGTAAATCTGTGTCAGCAAAAGTTGGTCTCCATCAAGAATGGCAAGAGATGTTATGACATCAGAAGTAAATCACTCCTTAAAATACTTCTGAGAAAACTAGACCACCAATTTATGACTAGTTTATAGTTGAGGCTTTGATTTTGATGTTCCAAAGTATTTTTTATTTTTGAAAAACATTCAGTCGTTTCCAACAATCAGAACTCTTCCTTGCTAATATCATTAAAAATTATCGCAGTATTTAAACTTGCAGCTAGTCCCCAGTAAAACACAGTAAATAAACTAATGAGGAGATTGGAATTTTCCACCATTGCAAACATCAAGGCACTTTTCTCTCAGACAGCTTGTTTCATATCCAGAACCTAACCCAAACATTACCAAAAAAGGACAGTGAGGGAGCAGGATGGTATTAGGCATGAGAGCACTCCTGCCTCTGGGAGTGTTTTTAATTTTTCTGCTGTGATGGGAAATAGCCAGAAATATAGAGTACCACCCAGCAACTGAGGAAGAGAGACTGAATTTACTAGTATTTCAAGAAGGTAATCAGCTGCTGAAACTACAATGAGTCATCTGAACTAGATGTTAAAAGATTATTGTGGCATGAAAAATACATAAACTTGCCTCAGTGTGTTACTGTAGCACACACACTACTTGAAATCATTTATTTTGACCTTGACGTAATCAAGAAGTAGTCAAGAAGAAATCCTGGTAGAGTGACATCAGACTAACAGTGTACGTACAAAAGAAAAAAAAATGTTGGTTTTCCTTTTTAAAAAAACCCACCCTAGCTCTTCATAAAGTCTGAAGTAAAGCAAAAAGGATAAACTGGACAGCAGTGTACAAAATATACAACCATCTGAGTAACTAAGGCTGAGGCAAGGGAGGAAAAGGTAGACTAGATAAGCCTGTGGGTAGAGCAGATTTATCCACCTGTATTTGGAAGCAGGACCTGCCTTCAGCCACAAGCTGCAAAATGCCACTTATGAGGATGAGGCAAGACTGCACAGGAAGCAAGGCAGCTTAAGGTGCTGGGATTTACAGGTGCTAAATTAACCCAGGGAACAGTTGTCATCTCAGCTTTATTTGGTGACAGGAAACAGCACAAGATGTGAAATTAGAGGTAAAATAGGCCAGTAATTTGCATGCTTCCTTGTTCATCATTGCAGGCTATCTCTGGGCAAGCCACATCTGCCTGTGCCACATAGGATAATAATATTTTCTTATCTCACTTCAGTTTTGTAAGATTAATATATGTAATTTTCAGTAGCTATAGCAAGAGAAGTGATGAAAATACTTAAGGTTCGCTCCCAGAAAATGTTCAAATACCTGAAAATAAGTTTAAGACATCCTGTGAATAATTTTATACAGCATGGAAAGTCCCAAGCTGGGTATGCTTTGCTATACCAGAAACATTCCTCTGGCAAGCTGTATCTTAAAAAACAAAAAACAACAAAAAACCACAACCACCCACAAACCAAAAAAAAAAACAAACCCAACCCTCAGCCATCATCAGCCTAAAACACTTGCAGGTGCTCTGCCCAGGACATGAATATAAATAAAATCAAACCCAGCACCACTCTTTCTCCCCTCCCTCAAGTAAGTTTTCTTCAGTTTTCTACTACAATTTCTGGTTCCCCTTCCCAATGCTGTGCATCCCTGGCACTTCCACTCCTACCCAAACCTTGAACCCCAGCATTTCTTACATATACTTTGCTCACAATGCCTGCCTCTTCCTGCATGGTTTGAACCTCTGTGCTTTTCACAGTGGGACACCATCTATACTGCTGTGTAACTATGTTTTTCTCTATGAGTACAAGCATTTAATGAGATGACTACTCCAGCCCTTTCCTGTACAGTTCTTACCCTCAGTGACACAATGTTTAAAGGGTTGTCTAAAACCTCCATCATGGCATTTTCTAATGACATGTGGCTTACTTGCTAGATTAGGCCTATTGCCAGTGGGACAATAAAGACATAAATCTTAGCAGCTTCTACTTATTTCATTATCTGAAGGGCAAAATTATTTTGTAGCTGAAAGCAAAAAACTTCATTTAGCAAACCAGGCTATTACAGTGGAATATTTTAAAAATACATTCTGGAAAGAGACCAAGAAAGAACTATATAAACAATAACACAAGAATATGTTCAGCATTTAACTCTATCACTGCCTCACAGTCCAAGGTACAGAGTGAAGGCAGAAAGTTATGCAACCTGAGGGCAAGTCGGAGAGCCCTTGGGGATGGTGAGAAGGCCTTCTTGGGAACCTGTCAGCAAGCCTGCACTGGCTCGCGGTGGGAGAGGGAGGTGGCGCTGCAAAAACATTCCTGGCTCTGCCTTTTGTTTTCATTCCTTCCTCATAGAGATGCTGATAAAGAAACTTCTATGCTTGCAATGAAGCTACAGCTCCTCTAGTCCATTTCCTCCTCAGCATCCTGCAAAGTGCAAGGTCCCCAGTGGTGATTAAGCTGATGTTTTCAAGAAAGCAATGAAATGAATATAAACTCATAGTAACCTCAGTTAAAGCATGGGAGAATACCAGTGTGACCGTGGGCTGGGCTCTACTGAGACCGGTGCATGTGCTCCAGACGAGAACCATTCTTCTAAGGTGTCATATATTTTTAGGAAATACTGAGGACTAGAGCATGAGTATACCCCTTTCAAAGCTGGAAGTTAGAGTTGATCATTTGCTAAGGGGCTTCTTCAGTGGTAAACGACAGGTAAATTAAAGGCTCTTCGACTCCCAGCATGCTGGTGAGATGGGACAGAGAAGAGGAAGAGTAATGGGAGGAGAAGCATAAACCAACACACTGTGAATTGATACAGCTGGGTGAATATGTCAGGTTTACGAAAATGACAGGTTTTAAACAATGGCTTTTTGTGTCACAGTAAAAATAAATTTCAGGACAGCACTGAGACATTCAATGTTGTGAACAGTTCCTGACAGCCTTTATGAAGATATGAATAGGCCTGATTAATCTTTCGGTTATGTGTTTGCAGGTGAGGACAATCTCTCTGAATTCAGGACATTAATCATGTACACTTGGAAGCTGAGACTTGAATCATATACACTATGCTTATAAAATGTAGTATTAACCTGGACACCCAGATTTCTCTCCGTTTTCAACTACAGGTAGTTTTTGTCCTTATTTCTGAATCACACAAAGTCTTTGAATTTTAAAAACCTAGCTTTCTTCACAAAGAAGGAACAACTTTTTTACTGTTTTGCATTGCCTCTACGGCATGTGCCTGATCATTGCTGACTCTAGTATGTATCAAACAGAACAATCATCAATGAGACAAAATCCTTCTTACATTGAAAGAGTACTTTTTTATACACCCATATTCAGAGGGAGGAGGAAGATGTTGACCTTATCCGTTCATAGTGCTGAGAAATGCAAAGGAGAAAAATAAACAATGTACACATGGATCTAAACCAGCTTGAAAGTAGTACTTTTTCCTGATACTGTCACTGGCAGCTGCTCACATGTCATACAGCATACATCATCTAACTGATGAACCTAAAACATTGCCTTGGGAGTTTTGATAAAGGATACCCAGGAGCCTCTTTCGTCGCAACTGAAATGACAGTTCCAGTGGATGGATTGCATATTGGCGAGTGGGGAAGTGTGTGTCTGTTAAAAACAAAGATTGATCTTCATTTTGTGTTAGGGGGAGATTTACTTTAGCAGAATGTGGTTAGCTGAAGTCAAACCAAAATATTTGAGTCCGGATTTAATGTTTTGTTACATCAGATGATTATGTATTCCATTCCTTTTTATCAATTTGAATCATGAATGGTACTTTTGATACTGTTTTTCCCAGAGGACACAATTTTTGCTTTTCGTCAAATTAGTTGTTTAACTTTGCCAGTAATTATCAGAGTTACCAATGTCAATACAAATTGGTAATTTGTTTTCATTCATGTTTTGCAAAAGCCTACTAACCAAATGCAATAGTACTTTTTAAAAAATCAAATATTATAATTTTAATGCAGTACACCAAAAGATAAGCCAGCAGTATATCAATATATAGCTTAGTGTTTTGACAGGAGTGTGTACATCTGTTTCCCATTAACTTTGTTTGAGACAAGCAAGGAATCAAGGTTTCCTGTGATTTAATTCAAAGAGCAATTTGGATTTCCTGTGCCTCAGCTGGAGGTATTATTGGTATGAGACCAGAAAGGCCCTAACTGTCCTAAGAGGTTCATGTTTCACAAAGAGTAATACCTACAGAAATTCAAACAGTATGTCAAGAAGTGTTATGTGGGAGCTCTCAGTGCTCTCCAGTGTTTCTAATATAAATTCACAAGGCAAAATAATATTAAACCATAAGTTTTATTCTCTCTTGCCACACAGAAATCAACCAACTTGGAAAAGATAGTAAGGTAACCAGTGCTGGTCAGTGCACCCCCCAGTAGATTTCTGTCCAGTGGAAATGCTAAAACTCCTCATCAGATTCTCTGAAAATGACATTACTGACCCAAGTAGCTGAGTCTGTTTTTCAGAGAGGGCACAGAGTCTGGACAGACAGGCACCAAGCTCTGATTAGGCATGTTTTTAAGAAAGGGCTGAACATGTTACCTGCGAGAGTGAGGATCTGTAATTTTTCTCAGGCTGCATACACAGAAGTGGAGACACATTTAAGCAGTGGCCTTGTTCTTGTGACTAACGTAATGCCAATGGCATATTTGCATGAATAATTAAATATTATTAGGGACATAATGGCCATCTGTTACCTCCTTTTAATGGATTTTTTACAAAGTATGCTTTACTGGCTTTTACTTTTGAATGAGGAAGGGAATTATTCTGAGCCATTCAAATTGTCAAGTGGTTAATATATATCAGCATTATTCTGGCTCTCTTCTTCAGGTGAAATCCCCATCCCACTGGAGTCAGCTCTGGATTTTGCCAGATCGTTGGTCTTGATACAGACAACATTTTTACTTCTTGGGCTCCTTGATGGCTGAGAGAGGTCTGGAGAGGTAAGTGGAAAAACTGGGATTTTTAACACCTCCTGTGCTCAGGTAAATACGATTTTTGTGGATACTTGCACATCTTAGACACATACAGATCTGTGCCTAAGATAACCCATCACTCATTTTTCCTCCTACCCAGAATGATCTACAAGACTGTGAGTTTTAAATCAGTGACCTCAGTCAAAATGAGCAACGCTGGTTATTATTTGCAGTTTACTCCCTTGTGTTATTCCTAAGAACTTGTTAAAACTATTCTAAAATTCAGTCACTGACAGTTTTGTCAAAAAAATTCGCACTGTTTCTTTGACAGTGTAAATTATCCTTATTGCTGTTTCTTCTGGTTATGGTTAAACTGTATTGGCATTTGTAAGATGACACCATTACTGGATTTTCAAAGCAGCTTCAAATCATTCTGTTGTTTTATGGTCCAGAAAAAGAATTTAGCCTGAAAAATAATGAAAAGCTGTTCGCCTAATTGTGAGTGCAGTACTTAATTCTCCATAACAACTAGAAAACATAAAAGGTCTTAATTTAAGATATGATGATGCAAAAGTTGGATTTTTTTTTTTAAATTCACTTTTTTTTTTTTTCTGAGTCTCTGTTGTTGAGTTTTTTAAATGTTGACTTTCTGTCCAGAAGTCTGATTTTTTAATGTGAAAGTCAAAAAATTTTCAGCAGAGAGGCTCATCTCACATCTCATGTTTTGGAGGCCCTGTTTATCTCAAAAACGAAGAAAGCTAACAAAGCATGCTACTCTGAAATATTAAACTATTTTTGTTTCAAAACTACACTAACCAATGAAAGGCTATTCCTGGAGAGTATGTTTTCTGTTTGTTTTTTTTTTTTTTCTATTAGTTGCTGTATAAGATTTTCAATTTTTAGATTAAGATATTTTTATATTCAGATTCTGCATTGTTACTGATCCCACAGCTAAGATATCTTATGATTTATTAGTCTGTAGTTGTAGTTGATATGTGACAAGTTTGTCATGACATTCCACATTCACTCAACACTGCAGCAACATTATCGAATAAAAATGTGTTCCATGATGAACAGAACTTCTATGCAGCCTCCAAGGTTTTTTACTAAAATTGGAGTACATGCTTAAAGATTCCTAGTCATGCAGCTGAAAATTTGACATTTGACATTCAGTTATAAGTGATAATTATTTATACAGAGACAGAATTTCATTGCTACATATTGGATGTAGCAATGAAACGCAATCGATGAGTTCTATCATCGGGTAAGGAAAATTGCATAAAAGGGTTTATTTATGGGTAATATCTATTGTATCACGTGTGATCTTCAGTTAGCAAGATAAACCAGGGGTGTTTTTTTTCCCAGAAGACATTGTATCTCATTGTAAAGGCCTTAGGGATCTCTTACAACCAGCAATGCCATCCCTGACTGGAGCACAGAACAATTCTGTAGGTAAAAAGAGATCCTCTTTAATGATATAACCTCTGGGTCCTAGAAGGATGTAGCAGTGTCAAGACAGAACATGACTTTATTTCATATAAACAACCTTCCCTCACCTCTACAAATACAGATCAAGATGCTTTGGTAATTAAATGCTGAAACAGCAGCTAAAAATGTGACCTGGCCTACTTTGATCATATTCCCCCAACAGTCCAGAAGCCTGCAATATTTCTATAGCTGGTGCAACACTCTACAGTTGAAATGTGTGGAAATCCTCAACAGTCCACTCTGTGGCAGTAACATTTGACCATCTAAAATATGAGCTGTTTTGGAACAGAAGTTGGTTCGGTTTTGGTTTGGTTTTTTTTTGGCTGGTACTAGCATGCTTTCTTGACCTTTTCATCAAGAACTGGCCATGCCATGTTCTGAGGACTATCTTGGGGATACAGAACATCTGTTGCTGTCCATGGAAACCTTGACCTTGTGCACTCTATGTGACCCAAAATCCATAAGGATAACATTTACACAGAGTCATTTGTGACACTACCAATAACATGAGTCAGCGCTGTTTTTTCACATGGGTTGGTATATATTTTCTGAGAAGCTGGGGTGGTACATCCCTGCCCAGACCATATTTTGGAGAGGTAGTCTGTACTTACATGCCTTACTTCAGTCAAACCTTTTCCTTTCCTGGATTTTTTCCAAGGTTTCCATATGTTAAAACAGTGTTTTCCGTTACTAAATAAAAGAAGATTAATTTAGTTGGCTTTCTCTTACTAAATCAAGGCTGGAAAGGAAAATAGCCAATACATCCAATGATTAATGTGAGAAAATGCTTTTTTTCACTTCTCTAATATATTCCCATAGTTGTGCCACACTTCTGAGAAAGTTCTGGCAGCTGAGCTCAAGATATCCAACATTTACTCTTTATTATAGTCTATCTTTCATGAAGAAAGGCATGCTTCCTGACCTGGAAAGGTCAACAAACAGCCTCATACGGACTTCTGTGGGCCATGGATCAGCCCCATAGCATTTGTCTGGAGAGGAAGATGTTAGATCTTGTCTCACCTAATTTTAAACATTTCTATATAATCTTCTATGAAGTCACACCAGTCAGGGGAAAAGAGAGCATGACTATCAGTACTATTTTAGTGTCTACTTGAAGATGAGAGGAACCATGACCAGTGAGGCCCTATATTCCTCTGTACAAAAGCAAACTCTGATCTTGACAGTTGTAGACATCTTCAGTGTAGATATTTCCATTTAATCAGATGAATGCCACCAGAAAGATCAATTCTTCCCCTATGAGTTCCCTACAAGTTCCCTTTGTCTAAAATATCTTAGTCAAAGATGAAGCATTTCTCAAAACCCTTTATGTTACAGAAGTTAACACTGTAAGCATGGTGGTTATTCTGATGCATATTGGTGATATTCACAACAAGACAGTAAGCACCAATACCATATAGCTCAGTGTGGTGTAGATGGTAGGAGGGGCTGTAACTTTGCTCACTGCTTCCCCATGGTGTAGGACTGCTAACAGACTGTTTGGCCACACTGCTCTAAGCTCCATCACGCTTGCTGTAGACCATCCAGCTCTTGTATGATGCCATTCAGAAATGTGCCTCGCAAGTGCTAGATGCTTTAAGCATCAGAAAATAGAATTTTAATTTGTAAAAGCAACCAAGAATACTTGCTCTATTTTTTACATTGAGATTGCTTGAAGGGTAATTTTTCTAAGTATTTTAACAGTAAAAAAAGACTAAAATTTTCAATTTGCACTTCCACCTACACATGTGAAAGAGGAGAAGTCATTACAATGTGAAGTTGTTATGATGTATCAACTGTTTGCAAAAATTAGACAGTTATGTCTTCTTGCACATATAACCATCCACTGTGGTTCTGTCCTGTCTTTAGAATCTGGCCTTAACGATAAACCAGTTTAATGAAGATGCAACCCATTATGTAACCCATGTGATATTATTTATGCCAAAGAAAAAGATAAATATGATCAGTGTACAAAAAAACAAAATCAATGTTTTTAGAACCACAGCTTAATAATCACTGTGATTTACAATATCTGAAGAGTATGGGTAAGTGTTTAGGGAGAAAAGATTAGCAGCCTTGAAATTCACAAGCAGATAGTAATTTTAAAAACCTGTGTAACCTGTGCACATTTTAGAGATTACAGCAAACTTAAGTATTTTCCACCAGAAATAAAAAAATATATTTTAAAAACGGAAAACATCCACAGGATTCAATATCATTAATAAATTATTTCAAATTTGTCAGAAGTATGTAAGAAATGAAATGCAGTACATGGAAAGGCACATTGGAGGGCTTTAAATGTGGTTTTAAATGAAGCTTGCATCTCCTGCCTGTCATTCAGTCGTGTAGGGCAGGAACGCTCATTCACCAGCAGGAAAGCTGGACTGCAAACTATCATCAGCCACAGAAATTTACATTAATCTTTTTCAACTCCTAAGAAAATGAGTGCTATAATTAGTGGATTGTACACCAACTGCGCTCATGGTTGATGTTGGAGTATTGTGCTGCCAAGAGCACAAACCCTGGAACCAAAAAAGCAAGCAAGACTTTATAGCACAATGTTACTGCACTTAGCTAGAGGGGGACAAAAGTACATGTACTTATCTGTGAACCATCAGATGCTGAACATGCCTGTTGTATCTGTTAGGAGCTGTAATATGTGTGAGTTATTTCATTCCTTGCTCTCCATTTCTGAAAAATCCCACACTCTGAAATTCATTAAAATACCATATTCTTCACAGCTATTTATATACTTTAACAAAATCCAGACTTCTATTTCAGGCAAAGAGAAACCTGAGAGCAAAGATTCTAGGAATCCAAGAGACCTCCAGCAATTAAAATAAGTGTTCGAAGCACCCTAATGGCATGTTCAGAGAGGAGGGGCAAAAAAGTTTTGTATAATATATGGTCTTTCCTACACTTCTCAGCGTAAAACAAAATAAAATGCCCTCACAACACAACCATGACAGTAAAAAATGTAAGGTCATGTTACAGATAGCTTAAGATTTGTCTTACTAAATCAATGTGGTAGTTAGAGGAAAAATAAAAGAATGTGTGAAATTATTATTTTCTTTTCTGCAGGTATTTCAAAAAGGTGGCAGAGAGTGTTATAATGACCTAAAAGTAATTGGAAACAATTAAAAATATTTTTTAATTGCTTTCAGAATATTTCATAAATTAATAACAACTCCTGTAAATAAACTCTACGTTACGGGTGGTATTTTGTCTTACGAGCATTAATGGTCTAAATGTTAGGTGTCAAAGTTTTCCTCTGGAGTGATGGAAAGCAGTAGTCATCCTGGACACACAGTTCATCTTATCTAAAAATATAGGTCTAAGATAGACAAGTGATTGTCCTCTGAAGGCTCTTGTCACTCTCCATTGACTGCAGAAGAAGTTTAGACTGTCACCCAACTGTTGAAGAATAAAATTAAGTCAGAAATCCTGGTTTTGTCCTAGCACAACAGTGATGACTGCTGGATATTGTCATTTTAGTGAGTTTTAAGAATTCTTATAAACAGATGTTTATAGGGGTGCTGAGGCAAATGATTTATTTATTTGAGGTTAAACCAAGAGCCAGCAGAGAAGTCAATTTGGAAAGGACAGAAATAAACTCTTTATATATTCAGAAAATATAAGCAGGTCTTTTTAAAGTAATTGAGGCAGCACTATAATCACTAAGCTATAAAACTATCTGTAAGTGGGAGCACAGATATTTTTGTTATGTTTGATTTTAGCATCATTTTCATGAGCAATTCTGCCATTATTTCTAACCTAGAATATGAGTCACCAGCTTGAAATCATTATAAACTCTGCAAGCTTTATTAGACACTTGAGTTCATTGACAAGCAACAAAAAACCCTGCCGTCTGTAAAGCAAAGTGGCCCTGAGTTTTCATCTGAAATGGATGTATGTTGTATGTTTGTGATTAATTATCCACTGGAAATACCCAAGTAATGATAATCAATACAGTTCTGGTCTATATGAAGTGAGTGGGAGAAATATGAAAAATAAGGATGTAAGAAAGAATGTGATAACAGTGGTGTTGGACAGCACTGGGAGTATTTTCTGGGACACTTTCCAGAAAAATAAGACATCTGTGACTTGTCTACATTACGAGAATAATCCAGTCCCTCAGAAGAAGTATCAGCTTCTGTGTCTGGTTTTGGTTTATGTCATTGCATTTAGGAAGACCTACAAATTGGAGTGTCATTTCTGTACTTGGATCCCCTGTCAAGAGAGCCAGCAGCATTGGACTTTCAGACTTAGAAGATCAAATCCCAAGTATGAAAATAAATGTCATCAGATGCTTGACCATGTTCAGGCCTTCCAGAGCAGTCGTCAGACATGTTTGCAGTAGACTGACTAACCTGATGCATAACACAGGATTACCTGGTGATCACTTGCTGATCTTCACCTAGGACTACACAACAAGAAATTCTGTATTTAGAACAGATTTTTATGAAAAACTGTAGTAGTGTCAGAAATATAATGACATTTACTGGAGCAATGAAAACTGTGTAGTAGCTGATGGAATTGTTTCCAGACTGGTTTGTCTCTGCCTAGAGATACAACACCTGCTTGGAAGTGAGGAAGTGCAAATAACTGGTGTTCGACGTTTGAGTTAGTATTTTGCAGACAAACACACATGAAGTCAAAGGAATTAATCCCTGTACCTCCCAGATCTATTTTGGAAATAATCAAATCTTTGTCTTCCAGGTATGAAGCCAAGTAGCATAGTAAGTTTTCCACTAGCTGGAAAGACTGCTGTCTCTTTTATGGCATCCGAGCCCTTCAGTGTATTTTAAGGGATCTTCTTCTACAGTGACGGTAGGGACGTTTAGTCATAAAGTTTGTGATTTGGGATTAAGATCAGTTATAATAGATTGTTCTTGCTAGATTTAGCTGTGTTACTCTTCAGTGTCGTTCATCTCAACCAGTTACTTCAGAACAGCAAAGGAAAATAGTGTACTCTGAAACAGCAAGAGCTGTGAATTGTTGCTTTGCACCAGCATAAACCCACTGAAATCCACTGATATAAATCCACCACAGAGCAGATGACTCACAGCAAAATAATGCCAAGGAACTGTGTTCATCATAGGCTTCTCACTTATCTATTTCGAGGTTAATTTGTATGGTTGAGTAAGATATAGGTTTGTGAGGATAAAACACTACATTAGCATTAATGTGGACTTTTTTAGCAGAGAATGTTTGTGATAGGTTGGTGTTAAAATTAGGGTGATGACCAGGTTGTGTTCACCCACTTTCTGTCCCATTTCATGTGTTTGCGATTAACCCATTTATTTTTCCTCCTGGTGCATTTACATTTATCTCTGTAACTGCCCTGACGTTGCATAGTACCCTTTTCTTTACCAACTAAGAATACTTGCCTAGGTATATATTGAACAATTTCTGGCTGTTTGTTTCTTCTGTGAAAGCTGAAAATGTGATTGACATTAATGTTACTGTTTACAGCATCTGTCTTGTCAAACTTACTGCAAATAAGTTCAGAGTGCTGGTTCACAGTTCATTGGGTAAAATTTGGCAGTCTGTGTTACTAAAGAGATCGGAACAAATGTTTGGGCTAGTACTCTCTCACTTTAAAACCAGACTCCTGCTCAGTTGCTCATGGGTGACTTTGGATGGAAAACTAAACTTACTGAGAAAATTGACACTAAATTGACACGAATCTCCGATTTTACCTGGATTTGGCAGTCAAGCTGAAAGGGAAAGGATTAACATGTCTGTAATTTAGAAACAGAAAGTCAGTGTCTTGTTCTGCAGTGTGCAGAGACCTCCTGCCGACAGCAGAGGAAGCAGCACAAAATGCTCCCTCTCGTATTTTCTAGTTTGCTGTTCCCAGAAATATGTCACTCGCCCCAAACATTTAATCTTGTCACTCTCCCTGAACGTTTAATCTTTCTGTAACATGTGGAGCATACTGGTATGTTTCTGGACAGCATAACCAAAACGTTTGCCTATGTATTTTTAGCACAATGCTAAAGTGAGATAATGGATCAACTAAGGCATCTTGCTATGGATCCAAGGGAGCATATCTGGGACTCAGTCTGCATTGTGCTGAAGGCTACACCAATAAATACAGATGTGAGTGGTATTTAGTTATCTAAAAAGGGAACTAAAAGGCAGCTAGCAAATTATGCTAGTTATATTGCCTGTTTGTGTGATACTGACTATACTGAGAAGTATAGTTAGACTCAGAGGTTATTTTTGCTTTCCTACTCAGCACATGGACCTCTACCATTGATTTCTCTATCTGCAGATACTGATCATTTTAAGTTCCTCAGTATGAAAGGGACAAACATAATTTAATATTTGAGAGCACCAGAGAACCTGGGGAATTTAAAGAGAGAGAATTTGTTAAGCAGTAAGAAGAGCTCCTACATACTCTTCTATCTGAGAGTCTGTTCCTGCATGAGAGATAATCTTAGAGTTAGTAATAGCACAAGTAAAACTTGTATTATATTTTCTATATAAAAAGAAAAAATGCCAAATAGTGTAACTCTCAGTATAAAAGTCCAGCACCCGGGGTACAATAAAAATAAAGGTAAGGCCACACAATAAGTGCTTCTACTGAGATCATGTTGGAGTATACAAAGCAATTAAAAGCCTTATTAGGCCAAATGATTTCTAGTGTTAAGAAGAGCAAATTCAGACTGCAGATGAAAAATGAACAAAAGGAGCCAAGTGTGAGGAATGGGAAAACTCATTTAAGAATATCTTCCTGCTTGTGTGACAACAGATGCATTAATGCAATGCAAAATGAAGGCTGTGGGGGACCTACAGCTGTTTACGTACAGGTGTCTAAATTAGGTGCTTTGAATCAGGCCATGAAGGCATGTATCTCTCCACTGACTGCATAGGACTTAGGGAGCTTCACCTCTGAACCTTTTTGTCTGCTAAAGCAGCTAGTGTGAATATATATTTTCCCCATTAGCTTCCACATATTCTGCCTTAGGCTGTTATTTCATTTGTATATTATAGTATTCCCTAAATTTTATGAAATTTTTATATATCCTTGAAGGACAAATGACATAAAGATGCAATAGGTATTATTTAATTAATTACAGCAATTAACAAGTGATGATTCAGGTTTACTTAGTAATTCAGGTAGCACTTGGAACAGAGTGGAACACAGTAATACTGCTGGAATTTACATTAAGTATCAGCCCAAAACTTCAACCCCTGTCTTTCAGCCAGTGAGAGTACACATCCAGTTCAGATGAAAGGAGACCTGTTGTGTGCATCTGCTAATTAGGAAGCTAAGAATTTGTTCACCTTCTTATCCCTCAGTTATGTTACATTAGTCAGATTTCTTTACGTCACTGAACACCCAAGCAGGGGGTCTGGCCATAGCATTCAGTTTGATATTTCAGTCACTCAGTCCTTGGAAGGGGAACTGCAACATTTTCATGAGCTTACCAGAAAATCCAAGTGTTGGTATAAGTGTAAATGCACTAGAGTAGTTACTCTCAAAAGTATGAAAAATGCTTACCCTGGATTTACCAAATTAATAAAACCTTAAGAGTTAAAAAGATTTCATTTTCAACATTTCTGAAAAAAAAAACAACAAAAAACAAAAAACATTCAGTTAACTTCAAGAAATACCTATGAAGGGTCAATTTTATTTAAGAGAAGCTGCACATTTAGTAAAGGTATACATAAAAAATTTTGTTATGCAAATTATATGTTGATAGATAGTTATATATAGACATACATATATACAAATGTCAGTGCAAAACCTGTTCATATTTAACAGCTGATATAGACATATCCAAAGAGAAATCTAGGAAATAAGTTTGGACAATGAGAGAAACAATAAAGCTGTTAAATCTGAGAAACAAAGGGGCAAGTGGGAGTGTTTCTTTGCCCCTGAACAAAAGACATGAGTGGTCGACATTTATATATGGTCTGTGAATCACATGGAAAAAAAAAAAAAATGGCCTAGAGAGATGCTAGAACTTCCTGAAACTGGTCCGTCTGCAAAGAGGATGGAAACTGCCTTTATGGTGGTATTTTGGTACTTTAGCTCCCACATGAAATAAGTTTAAGGAAGAAGAAAACATCCAAGAAGAGCCATTTCACAATTTTCTTCTTGACAAGTTCCCTATAGGTCAAACAGCTGCCACTGGGGAGATTGCTGGATGAGAAATTGTTGTGTTTACTCAGCCTGAAAATGACCTCCCTCCTGTCTACATCTAGCCCATTGTTCCATCAACCAGCTCCAAGAGGGAAGGAGGCTGGAGGATCTCTTTTCCTCTTCATGCCTACTTACATTTAGTACTCACATAAAATCTTGTGTGGAATGCTTGTTGTGATACGACCTACTGGCAGAAGAAACATGGTGTAGTCTTTCATGCTTTGGTAGGCTGTCAGTTAAGAGACTTTGATTTTAGTCATTGCTAAAGTGAAGAGAAAAATCAGTGTTTATTTATTCTCACTCAGAAAGCCCACTAGATAACTAGATGACCATTTTTATCTCTCGATAAGAAGTAGGGAAGCAATAAGAATTAGTGTGATTGAGCTGCTTATAAACTATTAATTAATTACATTAAGCTTTTTATATGAAGTTTCATAGCTGGACTGACCATACAGAGTTTTGGAAGGTCTACAGTCCTCCAAAGCTTCCAAGTTGTATGTGCCCTCCAAATCGTTTGTACTGCCTGTTCATCTCCATGGGTGTGAGCAATGGTGACATCAGCAAGGGATAGCTGTCAGCTCTAACCAGTGCTCCAAAAACTAAGCTGATTGACATGCTCAGAGTCATTGACAGCAAACAGGCTTTGTCTACCTTCAGTAAACAAGATGAGGTGAGGTTGGGCTGGTCAATGTAAACTTCCAGAGGAGTCAGACTCAACTAAATCAGGAAAAGTTTACTCTTTTGCCTTCTTTTACCAGTAAGGGCAATTCAGCTCATTCTCATCCAGCTGGAACCATCCTTCCTAATCTACAGGAAATCAAAACAGTCTGTCTATGCTGAGTCTTACATTAACATAGATGACATGCTCTGGATTTTATTGACACAGGGAGAGTAACCAAGGGAAACATGCTTATAATGCAAGTGTGTTGGAAAAAAATTGTATGTGCAGCCACTATACTTGAAAGAAAGACTAGTATTTGAGACAACTTTCCTGTTTTGGAAATCAAAAAATAGAGTAAAATGGAATGCCCACATGGGGGAGTTATTGCAGAACAGTTAGGCCAGCTTCTCAGTTAAAGCATGTACTCCTAGCCTTTGGAAAGAGTGATTGAGCTGAAATTAGAGTTGACAATGGTATGAAACTGAACAGTATTGTTTTCTGTAAACAAAGCACTGAGCACCTCTCATTTGTGTCTTTTTCATATGGCAAATTTGTTTAGTTCATTATCTTTTTTTCCACAGAGGTAAATAGTAGTGGCAAATCTACAGTGTAGAATAAAATATCTGAATGTCCAAAAAATGTCTGAATATACCCATTAAAATTATTTCACACTTATTGAAAAAGTCATCGTACTTTTAAAATTGTGTTCAGACTGGTTTGGGTATCAGCTTCTGATTGAGCAAGAATTTTGAAAAGAGCTTAGTGCCATCTATCATTGTTAAAATTTCAGACAAAATAAAGTGAAAGTGACATGTAGCTGAAAGGAACTTCACAGACTTTGCTATGAACACAATGGTGCTGGCTGTAGCTGTTCAAACAGCTCTCTTCATATCTAAGTGTCAGAAGCATGCATGCACTCATCTGCTAGGGTACTTTGAATGCCCCTGGCAAAACAGTGATGCGGTAGATATCGTGTGTCCTCAAAGCAAAATAAAAAACATGTCACCTTTGGTGGTTAATCTCAGACAGTAATAAAGGTACATGGAAAGGCATGACAGAAACAGGTTTTACTTTTTAAAACATCACTTTGGCAGGAAAGAGAAGCCTTATAACTGTGGAGAACTAGAAAAAAAGTAGGCCACAGAACAGTTCCTCTACAGCTGGTAGATGCCAGTGAGATACAGACAAATCACTGGAGAACTGCATATTTTGGCATGAGCAACTTAAAAAAAATAATAATTTCGGGAACCCAGATCTTACATTTCAGGTATGCTAAATCAAATTCACTTTAATATTTATGTGATATTCCACAGATGCATAAGATTTTTTGGCCCTGCCAAGAGATAAGCTTACAGCTTAGTGTGATCTGAAAGAGAACAAGCAAATGAAGATCACTGTGAGACCGGAAAGGCATGTCAATGGGTAAAGAATGTCTTTGGAAATGAAAGTAAAACTGTATTTCTAGTGTTCAATATTAACGTTTAACAATTATGACACTTATTAAACAAACAAATGAGCACTTGTACTCCAAAGTAATAAAACCACTCCTGACAAGTAAATCACAGACTTTCCTGGTACTACTATAAGTGGCTATGTGCTGACTACAGCTTTGCTGTTGCTGAACAGTTGAAATAAATGTTTATAAATCATAAAAAGTTGTATTGCTACTAGATGGCAAGACTTATGATTACATTCATTCGCTCAAGTGTATCATGTCTTTGCACTCTGAAAAACTCATTAAGCAGTCCACTGTATTAATCTATTAAAAAGTCAGCTGATTACTTAGAAGATTTGCCTTAGTCCTTTCCTGAATAAAAATCAGGAATGTGTCTTCAGCAGAAAAGAGAAGAAAGCTGTTAGATTCTTTAACAGAATTACCCAGTGTATAGAAAGAGATTATTCAGGTAATGCAACTTTTATACAAAGACAGAAAACCTTGTTTTGAAGCATTAATCACAGACACGTCCAAATCATATTCTTAAACAAGCTCAAGGAAAATTTACACCGATACAACGTCTGAGTGCAGAGAACCTTTTACTGACACATCAGCTATTTATTGGTGTAACATTATCCAACCAGTC
Organism: Athene noctua; assembly: GCF_965140245.1. Lineage (NCBI taxonomy): Eukaryota > Metazoa > Chordata > Aves > Strigiformes > Strigidae > Athene > Athene noctua. Next base: position 50,387,096 of record NC_134077.1, on the reverse strand, counting down.
TCTCCCCAGGGGAATCCAGGTACCCGCTTCTGATCCTGTTGTTACGAACAGATTTGTCATTCACTCTGGATAGACCAGAGCTCATCTCAGATTACTCACTGTCTCAGCAGAAAGCTATATAATAAGGATCACTGAAAATCCCCAGTTTACATTACTTTGATGTGGGCCTCTTCTGTGGTAAAACTTCTAAAAATTCTTCCTTCTAACATGGCATCCAGATGATAGCCCAGTTAGACAGATAGACGAAATTCTATGTCCATTTGTCCAAAAGCTAAAGCCTCAAGAAAGATGAGTCCCAACCCAGTTATATCACAGAAGTCATTGAAAGAGAGATCAAAAGTCAATGGTCCATAATAGCACATCCAGACAAATGCCTAATGATGGCCTGATCCAAAACTAGTTAAAGTCTATGGACAGACTCATACGGCTTTCACAGGATTTCAGTAGGACCACTGTTGTATTCATATTTTGCCTTCTTAACATACATGTGATTGAGCTTTCCTGTTTCAATTATCAGTTAAAAATAACAAAACTCTAGATACTTAAACACTTTTGCTACTTTTAGCCTACCTTCAAAAAGTCTTTCGCAGTTGTCTGTGGAAATTTCTATTGTAGCTGAGGAATAGAATTAAGATTGAATTCATTTGGGAAAGAGCAAGGGGACAGTGTACGGATGCAAATGAAGTGTTAGTATATCACTCCTATTCATATTCCAGCCTACCTGGAATATGTTATAGTTATTTAAGCACAAAAATAGCAAAGGAAATAATCAAAATAAACCAGCCTTACATTTCCGAGAATGCTGTTTTGTTCTATGAGCTATCACACTTTTCAGCTAGAAGCTATGTGAAACCAGGAATAATTTTTCTTTAAAATAATTGAACACAAATTCTTTAATGTGGACCAAGTAAAGATTTTCCAAATAAAGATCTATGCTGTGGCTAGTGATTGAAGGGGAAGGATTGGACCCATGAGAATTATCAAGTTTAAATAATTTAAGTGAATGTCTCTAGCTTGCAGTGTCCTTTTATCAGAGAACAAGGAAATACACTGGAGACATTCCAAGGGGTTGTCTCCAACAAGAGGATTACCAACAATGTGTCCTTGGGTGTGCCAGTGGACACTTTGTGCTAGACGCTGTTCTGAGGTATTGCCTTTACTGACCATGGTTTCAGTTTGACTTGGTATCAGGCAGAATGATGCTTGACTGGAAGTCAGCATCAGCCAATGCATTAGGAATTTTTCATGGGAAAAACTGTAATAAAAAAACCCTCCTGTGATTATAAATGTTAAGACTGACAGTTGGAAACTGTTGCACTGACACTGCCAGCCTCCTGGAATTGTCTAGCAGAGACTTCTCTAGCAGAAAGTTAACTCCCTGCTTGTATACCAGGATGTGGTCTCTCATCCTAGCATACAAGCAGGTATGTAGGTGCTTCAGAGTTAGGCTTTGAAGCCTGTACTATTCACTATAGTCTTCTTTTACAGTCAGTAGAAAGAAGTGAGCATCTCAGAGGGTAGTTAATCTCTTTCTAAGAGAGATGACTAAGACAAATCATGTAAATCACTCCTTATTTTTGTCATTTGCCTGCTGAGGAAGCTAGGGTGAGTAGTGCCAATGTTTAAACTTTTTAAGACTTTCTTTCGTTGGGTAAGGTGAATCTCTTATAAAGTACAGGAGACAAAAGTCAACGGTGCATTTAGGACATATGGGGTAGTGGGACACACAGGGGTATTGTGGCTGAAGAGATTTCTGCAGATCTAATTTGAGTCTCTAACATGATTAAATAGACTCTGTTCTCCCATATGAGTGCAAACAGACCAAAAAGAAGAACTCTACCTTTAAACAATATTCTTTATATCGGCATCTAGGCTAATGACTGGTGTCATTCACGGGCTATCACATTTCCTTTCTCAGAAAGTGCTTGCAAGCCCAGTTTGCTTGTATACATACAGATCAGTCCACAGGAGTGACTGATGACTTTCTTCCTCCTATTTTGTGAAAATACAGAGTAGTGAGCAGTTACGTGCAGTTTCTTTTCCAGTAAGCTTCTCTAGGCTGAGACTTTCTCTCCTCCTCCTATGGTAGCACTTTTCTTTGTTTAGGCAGTTTCTTTGTGTGGTTAATCTCCAACATGCTTCATCTGCTTTCCATTCTCTTGCCTGCACCCTAAGGCAATACCTCAACCAAGCCGGCATAAAGAAAGCAGAGATTCTTTAACCAATGAAATAGCTTAGTAGTGATCACATTTCTTCTGAAATTAATGATTGTATATATAATATTAACCCTCAGGCCGTAAATTAAGGCTGGATAGTGCAAAGAACAAACGAGTGAAAAAAGCAAATGCTCTGTAGTCTGTTTAGTAAATAACATAATATCCAAATATTAATACATCACTTATTATGTTGCTTTTAATCTTACTGAAAAGACCTTTAAAATGGACAGTAAGGCTCGGTTTAATGAAACTATCACATAGAATTAATGGGCTAAGAAATGAACACAGCTCTTTCATAGCCACTGGGAATAAATGTAACAAGAGCACTTAAATGCTGGTCCATAATCTTTTTCCTAGGCAAAGAGACTTCAGTAAAAGAGGGGCTGGAATAAACAAAAATGAATGGTAGTTTTCTTTACCCTGAAGTGTTTGTGAAGATTGGCCAGTGGTGTCCAAATCTGTCATTCAGTACAGCACTAGTTTGCCAGAAACTGTATCAGTGTGTCTCATAGTGTGTCAGGCAGAGGAAAGCCTGAAAATAAGCTGTTGAACTGCATAGTAAATGACTTGTTCAAATAAACAGCAATCAATCTTCATTCTTTCTGATACTCTCTGCAATTAATGCCTTAATATTAGTGCTTGATAATTTCTGAAAAGTTTTTCTTCTCTTGAATCTTTCATGTTGAAAAATAAATGAATGCAGAGGAAGAGCTTATGTTACAATCTTCTCAAAGTGTTTAAATTACCTTTAAATGATCCTGGTTTGAAGCTAGAAGCAGAAGCTGTTCAGCTGCGAATTTTTGAAATATGATTCTTCAAAGGAAACTGAACTTCAGAATTACAAGTTAGACTGAGATTCAGCATTCCAAGTCCTGTCATGTGGAAGCAATTTAATGGCCTAAATCTCAGAAGGAGGCCAAAGGCAGAGCACCAGTGGAGGTGACTGCTGTCTCTGGTAGTTAGATGCAGTACGGAAAAAATCTCACTGTGAAAGTTGCATGTTCCGTGTGATTTTCATTTACTGGCAGGAGTCCAGTGTAATAAAAGCTATGAAATGGTCTGCTTATAGTTAAATGCCTGTAAGTGCATATTTCTAAAATACTTGTTTTATTACATTACATTTTAATCTCCACCATCTTTTCACTGGAATGATACCCTGTCCCTGCCCTCCCTAATATTTAATCCTGAGGACCCTTTTTGAGGATTTCTAAGAGTTGAAGCAGAGTAGGAATCACAGCTGGAGGAAACCAGACTACTGCATGTGTGAGGAAAATTCATGAGATTGGAGAAAGAGTGAAGACAGTTTTCACTGTTGAGCAATTTTCATGATTTGTCAGGATAGGGTAAGCATAGCTTGATTTGTCCTTTGAGGGACACAGGGTATTTGATTTTCATTCAACTGAGGAGGAGGGAGTGCTTCCAAAAAGATGGCTTTATCCTTCAGAAATGCCTGGAGACCTCTATAAGAAATAGTCTGAGATTACATGATTTTTTGACTGGAGTATCATTATGAAATCACTTTTTTTTTATCTTTGCTGAGTAAGATGATTCAGCTCCAGCAAACTGAACAGAACATTGGTTCATCCTCCTAAAATACAGCTTCAAACAGAGCAGATTGTCAGAGATCAGCTCAATGGTTAGAGAATGTTAATAGGTGGATTCCCAACTTTGCTTCTTTTCTGGGAAATTAAATCCCCTACTGTCCAGGAAAATGCCCAGATCACCACACAGCCTCTTTAATGTTGTGTTACTGCAACAGCTTCTGATGAAAAATTTGATGAGAAGACGCAATTGGGAATGTACCTGAGTTACACTGTGCTTATGTCATCCTTTCAGAAGCAGTAGCCTGTTGCCAGGTTCTGTCCCTATCCTGACACCCTTCATTATATCCAGGAACTCTCTGAAATGAGATTATTGAAGATATTTTATGATATGATCACTGGTATGATCAGTAATGAAATATTACCTTATTGACAGTCAACAAAAAAAACTTGATAATGGCTTAAGGCTTGTGAGGAAAGCACCATGATTTGTATTGTTGGGCCAAGGATCACAACCTACTCTGCTTATCAAAGAGAAGGTTAAGAAGTGCTCTATCCAGAGAAGTGGAGGATTCAAGAGACTGGTTTTGTAAACCCTATGGATTCTGTCTTACGCTGTGAAGGTCCAGAATTACAAATACTTGCTGCTTGTGGAGTTCATTATTTGGTACTAGAATCAAGTCTTGGGAGCAATGTGGAACTTGGGTGGCTGCCAGTCAGGTTGGAAACATCTGGAAAGGATGGGAAGTAGAAACCCAGAGAAACTAATTCTCTGCAATGTCTCTAAAGGGGGATAAGATATTTTAAAAATGGCATTTCAATGAGGATCTGTACAAAAAAAAAAAAAAAAAAAAAGACAACTGTGGTAAAGCCTTTTGAAAACAACATGCCCAAAAGGTTGGATTTACAAGCAACAAAAATTTGGAAAGATGTGAAGAGAATTGCTTTTATAGTCTGAAAAGTGGATTACACTGTGAGATCAACCAAGTAGCAATGAAAATTATTGCAGAAGGTATGCCAGTTTTTGCTTCATAGTGATTCAGGGAAGAAACGAAGCTACAGGGAAAATATCTGGATGCTTCAGAGGTCCACAGTGAAAACACGGAATTTAAGAGTAATAAGGGCCCTGAAATGGGAAGTATAACATTCCATTATTTTCTTTGTCTGGGTTTCTGCATCACTGCCATTAAAAAGTAAGGAGTGATCATGCATATGAACTGCTATAGACCATGTACCTCTCTTGTTCAGTCTTGTATGGCTGCGAAGGAAGACACTCTGAAGTCAGAGTGCCCTGAGAGTCCCTACAATGGCTCTCTAGCAAAGAGTATATAGATGCCCTGGGATTTCCCAAGGAAACAGAACTGGCTTCAAGTGCAGGGGAGCAAGGCAGCACAATGTGTAAAACCTATACTCTGGAAGTGTGTTAAAGTGACTAAGGAGCTAGTAATTTTTTAAGTTTGTTCTGTCCCAAGCAAATGGAAGATCTCATTGCAGTAAGTTGGGAACACAATGCCGTGGTTACTGTGTGGCTGAGTGGAGCTCCCAGGTTTCAGGAACAACCTGTCTTTGGCAGAGCCTTTAGTAGGCAATGATACTGCAAAATCCAGTTTAAAGCTTGGATTTGAAGGTAGACAAGCTCAGCCTAGAAGTAAATCTCAACATTTTTAATAGAAGATAGCTAAAAACATAAGAAAGATTTTTCATTTTTGCCATTATGATTAGTAGCAGTAATGTCTTACCAAAAAAAAAAAAAAGTCTGTTAAGTTCAAGCGATCTTTTCTTGCCTATAAGTCTGTCATTTTAGAACTAAAGGGGCAAAAATGATAGTGCTGTGATTACTACTTGCTGATGTTCTGCTTACTGCTAACAGAATGCATACATTTTGTCAAAATAGCAAGTAAATTTTGCTCTAGAAGCCACCTTTTCTTATTTGATTGAGTATCTGGAACAGCATACCAACAATTGTACTGTGCTGCTTGTCATGGTTACTTGCCCTGCAGGAACAAGTGATTTCTGGTATTAAAGTCTCAGGCAAACTCGGTAGGAAATGGGATAATGGTGTTCATGTCATTAAAGAGTCTAGTGAAGAGAAATGAAAAAAAAAAAAAAATCCCAGTACAATGGTTTTGCAAAAAATGAGGAAATTGTCACTTCTGGTTAAGAACCTATTCATCAGAATATGGTTGGGTTGCTGATAGATAAAAATTCAAATGTCTTTATATGCTAATGAAGGATGACAAGCTTATATTTTAAAGATGTCAATAACAGTTAATTTTTCTAGAGTTCAGGTGGGTGTTTACTAGGTTATAACAAACCTTTTTTGCCATCAAAATTATGAGTTTATCTCTCTATACCAGTTGGTTGCTTTTCCAGTGAGCAACATGGGGGTAACTTGTACCATCTGGCACCTTTTTAACAAACCTACAAAGATAAAATCTTTATGTTTTTACCACTGGGTGGAACTGCAAGATTTAGTAGATTAAGCAAGATGCTTGCAGTAATCAAACCATTTATCCCCTAAGCATTTGACATAATCATGTGTCTAGTGCTGTCTCAGAAGGATATGGATAGCAAGTCCCTTGTGGGTACAGAAAGTAACCACATGTCGAAAAACAGTAGAGATGGGCTTGCTACTCTTGTTCTGTTTGTCTTAACATCAGGCAACCTTGAACTATGTTTCCCCATCATCGAGAGAAAAAATGTATATTTAAACCGAGAGCTTTGTAATGTTCTAATATGTATAATTTGATGTAATTTTGGAGCCCTGTTACTTTTTGCAAATCTGGGTCGTGGTCACAGATGTCTGAACCCCTCGGTCTGAGGTTACAAGGCGGTGTATTATGCCTGGGGAAGTTAACATTGGAAAATTAACTGCTCAGGGATTTTAAAGCCCTCTACATTAAATGGGCAAGTTCTATTTCCCTCAAGTTGTAAACACTCTTTGAGCAAAGCGGTATGTTCCAGCATGCAGTTTTCAAAGCAAAATCCTGACCCGACTGAAGTCCATGGGAGGCCTGCCATGAAGGTCACTGCAGATGAGGCTGGGAGTCCTCATTAAAGAAAAGTGGCTTGAATCCTGCTGTCCCCATGCAAATTCTTTTTTCTTCCTTGCTCTGGAAAAATCCACTCAACACTGATGACTTACACAGCTTGTAAATCTGTAAGTAGGAAGCAGATATTTGTCATGACTTAAAAAAGATAGTGTGCTCTGTGCTTGTGTGTGTGCGTGTTTGTATGCCTGTGTGATCTGAGAAGCTGAAGCAGCAATTGAATAGACACTCAATTCATGGATCAGAACTCCCGCAGCCATGGTGAGGCATGACCCACAGTGTCCCCTTTCCTCCAGATCATGAGCTGCTGGCACATGCTGACCTACTTCTAAACAGCAGCTGCTTAAAAACACAATGACAGAGAAATACATTATCAAACATGAAAAGTGTCTAGAGCAGTGGCTTTTAGGCTGTGGACTGCAAAACCATGGGGGACTGGAGTCTGCTTTTAAGGGGTCAGTGAAAAGTGACAAAGGAGAGCAAATCTGCAAATGCTTTACAACAGTCGATGTACGGGAAATTGGTCTATCTTCTGACTGGGAATGTTTCTGGGTTCATGTATTGGAAGTATCTTGAAAACTACTGAACTAGAACACAAAAGAAAGAGCTAAGGCAAGAAGGAAATTATTAATAATGTATTTCCAAAATAATACAAGCATGACTTTTACTTCTCAGGCTGTGTGTTAACCCAAAACAGAGAACAAAAATGTCTAAGTCTGTTTGCATTTGGCAGCACAGCTGAAATTTCTTCAAAGCCATGTCCATGTGTCACAGCAGAAGTTGTCCTTTTCTAGATTGGTAGGGTTATTATTATGGTGTTTTCTGGGTCCTTCTAAAGAAAACAGCCCAGCAAATGTTTTGGCTCATTTCACATATTATCACAACTGTAATTATATGCATGGTAGCATTGCAAGTAATTATGTTTGTTTTTTTCTTTCTACATGAATATACACAGATCTTCCAGAAAGACTGCCCTGGTTTTATGCAAGAGTATAATTTCTTTGCAGGGAATGGAGCTTGTTTTTCCCATTTGACCTACCTGTTTCATTGCCATCCTTACACAGCAGACTAGCAATTACTGAGCCTTCAGGCAAGTCTCTCCAACACAGGCCAAACACTGCAGTTTATCTGATGCCTTGCTGTACTTTGCAACATGTATTTTGGTGATACCAATCTCCTTTTCAAAAATCATTTATCTTAAAATAAATATGCAGGATATTTGCAATGTCTTGTATGCCAGAAATTCACAGGCTTTCTATTTGCCTTGTGAATAAACTGCTCCTTGACGTGACTTACAGATTCTGCCCTTCTTTTCCTAGGTACGTACAGAGAGAAGCAACCTGCAGGTAATGTGGGCCATTTCCAGCTCCATTTCTTACAAAATGATCCATATTTCCTTTCGGAATCAGAGTCCAACAGTCAGAGCCTGTTTCCTAAACAGATACTGTGAAAGTTGGGGAAGACAGCTATCTGCTTTGACCAGAAGATTGTATTTTCTGGTGCAGAGGCAATGCTTTGAGTTCACCAGAATGCAAATAAAGATCAGTGGGTGTAGAAGGTATATTTTCATAGAGGCCAGACAACTCTGGACTGCCTCATGCTTGTATTACTCTGTGGTGTGAATGGACAAAGTACAGCATATGCTGGCACCAGTGGCACTCATACTGGTAAAGGAATATGAACACTGTGGAGGTTAGTGAAGAACCATCTGCCCAGAAGAACATCACATTTTAAAGTGCTCAGACAGTGATAGCAAGATACAGGTTTCTAGATAGGACAGATCCAGGATAATTCTATTTACAAGCAACATTAGGGTCTTATCTTGTAGACCTTCTAAGACAGGTGACATATATATTAGTGTAATTGTACTGTATATTTGTACAGGTTTAAATATAATGATAACAAGCACAACTATGAGTTACTGTAAACATTAACTGATAGTTGTTCAATGTTCAGTATTTGTTTGAAATGGCCTGTTGTTTGTTCAGACAGATCAAGACCTTAGAGATAAACCCTTTGGCCTCAGATCCAAGATAAATGGGAGTGAGGAGAAGCAAGAGTGCTTCATATCATTATTTTCTTCCAATCTGGCCCCTTCCAGGCGTGCAGCTCAGCTCTAACCTAGCATGCCCTCCTATCTGGGGTTGAGACCTGCTGTAGACAGCTCACCAACATTTTTTCACATCAGGAAAAATTGAATGTGTATGTAATTCTCCCTTTAAAAATTCAGTGAAATACTCATGTATTCCCATTTTTATGAGACATAGTGATTGACAGTATTCATGATCTGTAGAGGAATTAAATTACCTTTAGAAAAGTAATAATGAAATGACACTTGCTTCATGGTTTTTTTGGTTCCTTCTTTGAATGTGTCCCTTTAGACACATTTCTTTACTTGAGAGGTATAGGTGAGATTTTAGAGACAATATAACTTGGAAAGAGTGTGTTGGTATTTGATCCAAGGCTGAAATACCATCAGTTTGTTTAAGGTCCTTGATTGCAAGGAAAATGCCTGACTTCCATAACAGGAATGTGCCTGACTATCAGACAGTAGACTGAAACTTTGAACACTACCTTTCTTCCCAATGAGTCCTTTTCTACGTCTATAACCACCAAGACACAATACATATGGAGCTCAACGTTGCTTTTGAAAAAGTCAGTTCTATAAACACAATTGTTTTGGCTCTAGATGTGTCTAACTTTGCTCAGCCACAGAAGAGGAATCTATTTGTTGGTTTCCACTGCCTAAAGGGGGTACAGAGAAAATGGACCTAGGCTCTTTTTGGAGGTACACAACAGAAGCTCCAGAGGCAATAGACACAAGGTTTAGCAAGGCAAACTGCCATTGGAGAGTGGTCAAACACAGTAACAGGTTTCCCAGAGAGGTTATGGCATTTCCATCCTTGGAGCTGGACAAGGATGAAGACCATCCTATCTGGATACAGTCCTAAGCAACCTGATTTAACTTTGAAATTGGCCCTATTTTGAGCAAAGGGTTGGACTTAGACCTCTGAAGGTCCCTTCCATCCTAAATTAATCTATGATTCCATGAGGACATATTTTGTCTTTTTATATGTGACATTTTTATGAATCAACAGAATGCTGAACATCATGATTCCTGAAGATTTTTTCTCCTAAGATCAGTTCACACAGGTCCCCAAAGTGCTACAGAAAGAGCAGATTCAGTGGCTTACATGCTGTTAAACTAACCCTCAATTCGTTGACACACAATGCCTCAGGGCTAAGGAATTTTCCCTGATAATTTTGATCTTTTTAACTCATTAAAGTGGCATGCATCCTGGTTATGAAAACTGCTTCCTACCCAGCTTCAGCTTTTTGCTCCTTTAATTACAAAGATCCAAGATAAACTGAAAATTCTTTTTAAAAATATCAAGTTTATGTTGAGTCATAACACTACCTACAAAGGCCCAGAAGTGGGGATTCTAAACCAAGAACAACTCAAAATATAAATTTGCAACATGACCTGCACTGAAAGCACAGTATTTATATGCAGAAAAAATCCACTTCAGAGTAGATTCTTGCCAAGGGCAATGTGTTTCTTGAACTCTTAAGCAACTAAAATGAGAAAGACAAATGACATTGTCATCATTGTCATGGGTTCTTGTCCTCACAGATTACCCTCCATATCCTTGGGAAGACTTAATGAATGAATTGGAAATCAGCCTGTACTCACATTTCCTTTTCAATGGTGCATTGGATGTGTAATTAAAGGATTTTTCCTAAATGTCTGCAGCTTGAGTACTAGCTCTGAGATGGTTGTGATGATCAATCATTCCCCAAAATCTAAAGCTGAGGCCAATCCTTGGGACTACTCACATGAGGAAGGGTAGTTGGTCACCTGATATTTATATTAAAGATAGTGTGAAGAAAATGTCTCAGGCCTGGGTAGTCAGCTGGAGGCCTCTGAAGTTGTAACCTTTGGGAACAGTGTTTTTCCTGCAAGCTGTTTTGAAAGAACAGCTTGGTACACATGAGCTCTGCACATTTAGAGTAATGAGAGAACTCCTGAAAAAATATTCTGAATACTGCTCTATTTTAAGAATTGTTTTTTTAAAATCTCGCTTAAATTCAAAGAATAAACATAGTAAGGTCTATATATCTGAAAAAAAAAAAAAAAAAAAAAAAAGGGCATTTACAAGCTCTTCTTCCCAGACAACTGCAACACTACCCTCCTTAACATTTCTCTTACTTTTGGCTTTTCTCTTTGGAATTCCAGGTTTCAAAATCCAGCCAATGAGGACAAGTTCTGCTGTGTTTTTGTCTCAACACATCAGTGAAGCTTTAAACCATGCACCTCGCAGCAGTTTGTTTCTGATTTGTGTCTTGTGCAGAACTGCAGCAGGATGCCCAAAGGCACTTATTTGTGCACTTATCTGCACATTTGACAAGCCCAAAGGCAAAAAAAAAAAAAAAAAAAAAGGAGAAAAAAAGAGTTTATTAAGGCACTGGTAAGTGGAAGTCAAACCCAGGCTCTCTAGTACTAGTTTTTTAACATTTTCAACAGATGTTGGGAGGTGAAAACTGTTTCTCTTGTGTAGAAAGTGGTTCTTGGCTGCTGGAAAGGCCATTTTACCTAGGAAAAGGGTAATACCTGAAAGCCAGATGTTATCAAGAGGACTTTTAAACATGGATGTAAGAAAGTATAATCTTTAAAGTGAATTGTTCTAAGATACAGAAGTGTTTTCTAATCGAATAGGGATAGGAGATAGGATGTCTGACAAATGAATGTTTTTCAGTCGTATGGTTTTATTGTTCCTGGTTTATAGTTTGTGACTTCTTTATGCTTTGCACACTCAGACTTTGAGGAGATGGAAATTTGCTGAATGCTGCTTTTGTATCTGGTACCTCCCTGGTGAGTTTATTCATGCCTTATCTTTGTGAGACCTGGGGTGGGATTAAAATTATGGTGAGCTCGGTGGGGACAGAAATAGCAAGAGGAGGTCTATCAAACCTGGCAGTATTTTGCACACTTAGCAGCCAGTCTAACCAGTTCAGAAAGTCACATGACCATTTCTGCCCCTGAAGAGAGGAGAGGGTTTCACTGGAGAAATTAGAGGAAATGGTGTAAGTCCCAGCTGGGTTGCTGCAGCCAGAAAGCATACATAGCAACGTGTCTTACGCTGATCTCGCCTATGCCTGTCTTTTGGCTGTGTCCTCTCTTGCTTTAGTGAAAATTACTCCTGTTTTTAAGGGGTGAGATGCCAAAAGGATCCTCTGAGCGTAACTGAATATTATCTCCATAAATAAAGAGTTGCAAACTGTTTGACTGTAATACAAAGTACTTAAGAGTAGCAAACATTTATCTTGGGCCACGTGGCTTCTGCTTCAATAAACCAGTTGGGGAAACAGGGCTAGAAAAGAAGCTGAAAAAGGTGGGGCTAATGCCTCCTTTTTCAGAAGACGGAAGGTTTTATGACCTTGTCTTTGAAATCACCACTTTTGAACCCTTTAGATCTGTGGTAAAGTTCTGTTAAGAAGTGGATACTGTTTCCCCCTTTTGATTTGTACCCTAATCTATAAAACCGCCTGATGCAAAAAAGCAGTCCAAATGTCTGGACTTCACAGTTCAGGGACAAGTGAAAACTCCAGATAAAGCACAGTTCAGGAGTGACAAAAAAAAAAAAAAAAAAAAAAAAAAAAAGTGGGAAGGAGTGAGGCAAAAGACAAGCTTCATATTGCCCAGAAGAAAGGCAGATTTCAAATTAAAATGCTTACCAGGTGATTGAGGAATTTTGCCTGAAAGTTTCAGTAAACGTATCCACTGAAGGGTATCAGCTGTGTCTACAGTGTCTGGTACAAACCAAAGAAATATCCATCATATATATGTTTTGGAACACATAGGAAACCTTGGAGCCAAGACAGAATGCTATATATACATATATGGCATAAAATGAATTTCTCAAATGTAAGCATATCAGACTATGGAATAAAAACTACAAGAGCTGCCTCTTCACCCTGTGAAGCTTGTGACTGTAACAACCATGATCTGAAGAAACTAGAAACATAAATACTTCAATTTTTAAAGAACAAGCAATTAATTATTTTCCCTAAAAAAACAACCAACCAACCAAACAAAACAACCCAGCAACATAAACATAAAACAGTTACTTATGTTTACTTATTGGTTACTTAATACCTGTTTGTTCTGTTTGAATGAATAACAAGCTGGATGCACACACACATACACAGGGTTTCACACTGCCCATAATATTTCAGGCTTCATATACCTTGTTTTGCGTCTTTCCCTCCAGCCAGCTCTACATCCAGTGACTTGGAAACTGTGAGAAAGAATTAAATTTGTGGAAGGAGGGAAGGAAAATACAATTTTTATTTTTGCTGATAAGTATTTAGCCTGGCTAAAGTTCAACCTCTTTTTATCAGATGATACGCGTCAAAATATTTTTATAGCTAAGTTATGTCGAACAGATTGGCTAACCAAAATAAAAGGCCTGCGATAGGACAATGCAATTTTCTTGGCAAGCTTAGTGTCAAGGTTGTATTAATGGCACATCAGAGAAGGAACACAGGAAAATAAAAGCATCAAGGACAAGCACAAAGTTTTAGGGAACTGGAGGATGGCTGGTTAATGAGACACCGTATGTACTTGCACACAGCAAAGCTAGCCTTGTGCTTCAAACGTGCAAAAGATGAGCAGACTGCATCTTGTTGAAAGGAGATGTGAACAGGAAAAAGTAGGATTCCCTAAACAGTAATTCTCAGATTATTTTATCCCCGTTGCCTCTGAGGTGTTAGGGCAAAAGGTTAATAGCTGAGGATGATGTGGGTGCACAGCACTTGGAGGCTGCTCAGTCTGTCTTAATTATTTCTGCAGACCTATCTCACCACAGAATGACAAAAACTGCAGCACTTCTGGTACCAGCCACTAAAGTCAGAAACCATTACCCAGATCGGGCTGGTGTCTTCATACCCAGCATGGTATGCCAACAGTGACACATTCAGGAATGGTGGGATTAAATGGCAGTATAGCAAGGGATCATTCCTAACTGAGGCATTTCATCTGTAACACACTGAAAAGAGGGGACATAATCAAAATCTTAATCTGTGCAATGATTCACGTGAATGACAGCTGCTCTATCTGGGTCTGAGGCCAAACCACTTAATCCATGGAGAGGAGGTCTTGCTGCCTCAAATCTTAGGGGACTAATGCTAATGAATTGAAACAAAATAGACGTTACAGGAAAGTGATAGCCTTTTACCTGAAAGGCAGCATATGACCAATGCCCCATTACAAACTAGCTTGTTATCTAGAAAAGGAAGGAATCCATGTTTCCCATAGGAGTCACTTTACTGTGGAAGCTGCTCCTCCTTTTTCACAAATGTGTTTGCTACATGCTCACATATGTCTGAGGAAATGCATTTCCTCCCTGAGAACCAGAGGGATCCGCAGCATAAGGAAAGAGCATATGGTAAAGTCTTAGCCCCAGGGGGTATGCAGATTGGACTTTGCTCAGCATTTTTTGTGATATATGATTCTTCCCATGGAAACAAGTTAGTTTTAGGAGAAAGAGGGTTTTGTATGAAAATTTCAGAACAGAAAAAGTTCAGAAAAACAACTACATTTTCAGGAAATTAATATTGCCTCCCTCAGCACATACCTGTGAAGCTCTTGACTACAGTGCAGAATAGGCTCTTATCTTTTTGGAAACAGTGAAGCAGGATCAGTGAACTAGACAAATATATGCTAGAGGAAGCAGCAGTTGTCTGAAGGTTTATCTACGGAGAAACTCCCTCTGCTAGGCAGAAAAGAGAAAATACATCTGTTTCAAAACTTCTACAGTAAAAGCTGATAGAGAAAATTTTTCATACTGCCTTTTCAAATCGCATTCACCATTTGATTTTACCACAACTTGGACAGAGTTTGTGTCTCAAGACCTGAGTTCAGCCATCAGCAGGGCAGTCCTTCTGAGCCTCGAAAAGCTGGGGGAGAGCACAGGTGCTTCTTCAGCGCCACTGCTCAGCACACGGGCATCCACAAGAGACTCAGTCATGTGGAGGAGGAAGTCAGCATATTTAGAGGCATAACTGCTCACATCAAAGCTATTAGGCATGTGGAGGAGGACAGCATCTTTCCATGTATAACTGCTAAATTCAAAGGTGGTTGTAATGATCATGTACAAATCAATATTTCTTAAGGCTTGTCATCAGGTAAAGCTCAGACAGATTTTTCCTTGAGGCAGATAGACGATATGGAATTTTTTTACCATGGATAGTTTACGTTATCTAACATCAAGACTATTATTGTAAAACATTTAGGCATTTCTCATTCATGCCGTTCAATATTAAAAATCCAGTATTTGTGTTAGCCAGATCCCAGCAGAAAACTCTATTTTATTCAGTTCTTAAATGCTCAAGAGAAAAAAATGCATTGACCAACATCAGGGAGATAAAATTTACATTTTATTTAAAAATATATATATTAAAAAGCAATATACAGTACGCATGCCAGTGCAAGACAAACCAGTGAACACAGCATATGTGTATGAATTTGTAAGTTAGTTTCTGTATATGAGGCCCTCCTTTAGGCCTCATCTAAACATACAGGGACTGGATTTCACTTTTGCCAACCTGATCTGAAGTAGAAGTGCAACACCAAATTTAGCAGATAGGCTGATAGTTTTATTAATGGTGCAGTGCTAGAATGGAATTACAGGATCTCATTTTGGGTGGTGTGCACATATCCATTGGATTAAAGATAAAATGTTGTTTAATTTGCATTGACAAGTTAAGCCAGAGCCAACTTTACATGGCTTTTAAAATACTGTATGTTACCAGTATATAAAGAGGTGGATTAAGATTTTGCAGCAGAATAGCAGGCATTCTTCTGCAAGACACTTCAGTGTAATCTATGGGTATTTAATGTACTTCCAGAGGACAAAATTATATACACAACTTTTCTGAGCATGCACCAGTCATCCCAAGAACGCCAAAGTAGTTAAAAACCTAGATTTATAGTAAAATAGTTTAATATAGCTACTAAACTAAATGAAGAGTTCATAGAAAGGACAAATACAAAACACATGCTTGCAAAAATAGCACTGGTAGAGTAACAGTATAAAAACATGTCCGTAAGATCCTTAATGTTTGTAAGCTGCATCTGGCAACAAGGAAGGCTAATGAGATTTCAAACTACAGTATGTCAAATTTATGAGGTGTAGAAGGACATGTCCCTTACACTTATGTAAAATAATTGGCAATAAAGGAGCTTATAGAGATTCCTGACCTGATCTGAAATCTAAAGTTTCACCCTGACTGGATTTTATGAGAAAGTAGGTAGGTTTTTTTCCTTGTCTTCAAAATCTATCATTAGTTACTATCAATCTTAATGTTTCCACAGTGCTAGTGTCTGGAGCATCTAAGTGCCAATGTATCTTCTGCACTGTGAGTGTGCCGCTGAAGTGACTTTATACATATGGCATGAATCTCACCCGAGCTTTCAGAAGTGTCTAAAACCACAGAATTATAACACACTATGAAAGCAGGTGCTCCAGAAAACTGCAGTTCTGACCTTTCTCTCCCTAAAAGAACAAACAAGCACTATTTTGATGTATATGTAAATTTTTTTTTGCTTTCTTTTGTTTATGTTATGCAGTTTCTAGCTGTCCATTGTTGCACAAACAGTTAAACTTTTATTTTACTTCAGGAATGTGTCAAAAATATTAGCCCATCTCTGAGAATCAAAGCACTTACTCTGAGTATGTTTCTCTTTCAAGATACAAAAACTCCACAAATACCTGGAGTTAAAGTTACCATAAAGCTAGTGGTTAAGTCTGGGACTTTCTGAGCTGGTTTCAGTTCATTTATCTAATACAAATTTGATTTCTGATCTTAGCCAAGCCAGATAGTTTCTTTCCTGCAAAGAATGAAAACAACATCTCCTTTCCTGATGAAGCTAGTTATGCTAAAGAGTGTGTAAGACCCTTAACACGCATAAAAGAAAGAGATTTTTAAAATATTCTTTTAAGAAAATATAACATTCTTTTGTTCTGAATGATCTCCATTATTCAGTAACCATATACATAAGATGTCCTTACAGCAATAACTCACAGAAACTGTGTGAGAATGTATCATAAGGTATGCAGACTACTCCAGCCAGTTTTAGAGCCTCACAGAGCTAGATACTGAAAGACAAATAATAACTCTGAAGTCCTGCTCTGAGGCATTATAGATTACACTTGCCAAATGGACAAAGCGTAGTAAATCTGAAAAAGTCAGATTTAAATATAATTTCTGGATTTTTATTTTACCTATTAAATTATGAAAGTGTACATTTGGGTTATTCAGATGGATTTCATTCTGCCCTAGGCACTATTGAAGGGGCAGGGAGGAATCTACCTTTAAAACAGTTTAATCTAATTTAGGGTTGTGGAGACCAAAATGGCTTAATCAAAACCATATGACAGTGACCATAGAATATCACTACATGTAAGACTTTTTATATTAATTTTATGAGCACATGTAATTTTTGCTTTGGAATAATTCTGCTAGCCTAATACTATGGTTTACCTTATACTGATGACATATACTTTCAAACTCAGTTTTCCCATAGCTTTTGTCTGGGACTGGAATATAGATTTTGAAAGTGGAAAACAAGTAAGATTTCACTTGAGCCACTCTTTCAGTCCCTCTTCACTGCAAGATCATGCATACCACGTTGCCTTAAGAAGGCTCACTTCCATGAAGGCATTCCTGGCAGGGGCACTTTATTTCTCCTAGTTCAATTCCATAGCTCTCAATTTCACCCTGTATAACATGATAAGTAGCTGAGTTGCCTCTGTGTTGATGTGCAGCCTAGGACAGTGTAAATTATTTTGATTCCTTCACCCTTAAAATCCATGGGAAGGATCCAGAAGAGTTTGGATGTCATAGGAAACAACAAAGTGCTTGAGGCATGGGGTTGCACTTTGGGATCCTGGAGAACTCCTCACTCTCTATACAAACAACAGCTGTGCAGCAGTCAATAGCACAGACAGACACTGGCTGTGTTTTACCTGAAAATGGAGAAGGGCATGTTCCTGATACAATGGATGCAGGTCTTTAACTTTTCTTTGAAAAACAGTGAAACTACTTTTAAGGAAAATTTTCTTAGAAAGATCTACATATTCCTGAGCCTGAGTTGGGAAACCAGCAAGGAGTAATTCAGCTAGATGGTAAAAGGACAGCAAAGACGAAAGCAAAAAAAACAAGGCCATGTGGTGCAACCAGGTGTCATGCCTACATTGCTGCCCCTATTGCCTCGATCTCATCTGATTCTTTAAAAGTGAAGGGAATTGCCATGCATATGTGAAATCCAGTTGCTGACTGCTGATCAATCATGTCCCTCACCGTCATTCCTGAACAACAGCACAGCCTATAGAAACTGTCTTTAACCTTTCCTATACTTTTCCTTTTCCTGGAAGTTTCTCCCATCAAGTGTTCTGGGAAATGTCTAACCCATTAACAGCAAGCACAGCTGACCTGAGCAGTTCTGAGGCTAAGCACTTGTCAATTTTAATTTGGGGTGTTATTACAACAAAGTCCAGCCATGCTTCGCTAGGAATGCATATGCTGCATACTCTATTAAAACTAACTCTTTGTTCAAGGTAAAATACCTTACAGCTTAAGAATGATAGCAGCAAAATATGAAAGTGAGGGCTAGGGCCTCATTAGGCCAAAGTCCAGGCAAGTTTAATACCAGCTTTTGGTGTGTAGGCAGGGCTAGCTGGAACTGAAGTGGTGACAATGCAGAAAGGGATGGAGCCAGAGATTTCTGAATGGTCACATTTGCTTGCAGAAGCTTCAGAGTTATTTCCTTGATGATGCTAACACAGCTCTGAATTGTGTACTGGGAGGGGGAAGCTGCTGAATGAAAGCAGGGATTCACAAAAGATGGATCAGGTCCATTATGGTGCAGGAGAAGTGTGGGGGGAGGTATGTGTAGGTGTATATCTAGAAGTATATGCATGTATATGTATATGTATGTTGGTAAGAGAGAGAGGTGAGTGCATACATTGGATGTGAGCTGCATGCATCCAGGTGCACGCTGAAATGAAGCTAGGCTGTATGATAGTATGCTGAACAAGAAAAGTGCTCTAGTGAGGATAAAAGCATCAGATAAAGGTGTCACAGTGACTGTGGGACACATAAGCAGTGCTCCTGGACATGCTATGCAGGTGGTGGGTCTGGAGACCCTGCCTCTTATCAACCATGTCTGAGGCAGCAAGAGTGCCTCCCTGCCTCTGCCGCTGCTTGTCTCCACCAGCCAAAGTAGCTTGGAAAGATGAAGTGAGGTTTGCACCCATGGGTTCCTTAAAACAACACTGTAAGCACTTTGACAATGACTGAATGATAAATTCTTGAGACCTGATTTTTTTTTTTTTCTAGTGAAATGCAACTATAATATGGGAAATCTTGATGTTGCTAAAGTTGCCTTCTTCAAAAAGATATAACTTTGTTTTGTATCTAGATGAAAATGCCCCTGTCATTTTAGGACAGGACTTTGCATTAAACATGCTGAGAAAAAATCAGAGTAAATAGGCAGATAGGAGAAGAGATAAGAGGTCTGTTTAGGCTATATCCAAAAATGAATTGAAACACAGGACCTGAAGTACAATAATTTCAGCCAAAATAATGGAGCACTCTGTTACGTATTAAATAGATCTGTCTAGAGTGCTGGTGGAATTGGCAAAAAGAGGACCCATTCCAGAAAAAATGGCTGCTGCAATTTTTGTCATTTTGTCAAGTCTTTGGTGATAGATTTGGATCTCAGGGTTGGTTGTTTGGGTGTTTTTTAATGGACAAACGGTCTCTCTTTTTCTCAAATGCTCACAACATAGGTAATAGCTGAATCAGCTTAATGAAAGACACAGTAAATTAAACTCAACAGCAATCAAAACAACAAAACAAGGTTACTCAAGCGAGGACCCAGTAAGAAGACTTAGCTTAATGTGAAAGACAAAGGACTAAAAACTCATTATGGGTGTGAGGTCAGCAAACAGCCCTGCTGCTGCTCCTTTTAGTGGCAGGGATTTTAGTACAGAAGCTTTCTCAGCATTTAATGAAAAGAATAAATGAGCTTTACATGGGCTGATACTTGAAGGAGCCTCTGAAAATACAATAGTTGCTAACAGACATTGTTGAACTCATGAAGAATGAACATGTAGAGCAGAGCCTTGACACAATTTCATAATGATGTACACAGCAAGGAAACAGGCATCCCAGGAGCTGTTTCCTAGGGCTGCTTTTACTGAGTTTATGTACCTTTCCCTTTTGCAAAAGATGCCACCAGGTCACCAGCGAAAGAGGTGACTGCCACAAGCACTAGGATCTAAACTGGGGATAGGCTGATTTCTGTTTCTTCTTATTTCAGATTTAGCAGTATGAGGCCAGTTCCCATACAATAGTTCCTCTCGAGCTTTGTAGAGGCCTATGTTGCTTTTCCCAATTTGCAGACAGGTTTAGAAAATGTCTGCGTTCAAATATGTCTCTTTTTTTTAAAAAAAAAAAAGTGATCTTAATTCTTTTTATAGTTCCCATTTCCTTCACCTGAAAAATGAACTAAATTTTTTTGCAGTATTGACTTTCCTGGTCTGAGGGGGTTATGATGAGCAGATGTGTTGCAGACATGGCCTCACAAAGCCTGCATCCATACAGCCTCCTGGGCATGCTGCAAGGAGTACTGAGGCTGTATGTGATGCAAAGTGGGAATTGTTACTACTTATCATAACGTATGCTAGAAAATAAAGTCTGTCTCGAGTGCATGCTAACAAAGACCTAGGACATAGAACAAATGCATTTTATTAATACAGGGAAAGGCTCCTTGGTTGTGTTCTGTTCAGCATGTAACAGGGAATACTTAGAACAGTTTAGAGTGATGACCCAAGTAAACAAAAGCAAAATAAAAAATGAAACAGAGCGGTCTGAGAGAAACAATAATGTACTATAACATATGGACTTTTTTGGAAGTGAGGAACGATATTGTGCAACTGTAGCCCAACAGCTTCTCCTAACATTATTCTGATTTTTAAAGTCACTGCTACAACAGACAGTTTCTCAGGGTCCTAAGCTGACCATACATCTCTCTAACTGCATGAAAAGAAACCATGGAACCAAAGAATCACAGAACAGCCCAGGTTGGGAAGGACCTCAAAGATCACCTGGTCCAACCTGTCCTGGGAAAGGCATCCTGAATTAGATTTCCTAGCACTCTGTCCAATCAAATCCTGAAAACCTCCAGCGATGGGGACTCCACCATGTCCCTCGGGAGCTTGTTCCGTTGAATGATTTTTCTTACTGTAAAAAATTTCTTTTTTATGAAATATCAAAAAGGAATCCTATACTCGGGAAGTGAAAGACAAGCAGTACCTTTCTATTGGATTTCAATACATAGCCCCTTTGCAGTGTGCTGCAAATCCATGAGACTAAAGACAAATATAATTTAGCCCCACAGAAAAGGCAAGCCTTTGACTCTGCAACTGTTTTTCCGCACGCACAAGTACAGAAGTGCAAATGCAAAAAGACAGGGTGATACAAGAATAAATAAAAGTAAAAATCTTGGAAAGCTGAGGTGCATGTGACATTTCTGGTATTCAGTCCAGGACACTATATCAACGAACCCAATTCTTCCATCTTTTCTGCTGGTTAAATACTCCCCAGAGCAATGAAGTCACAGGTCTCAGTAGCTTACCGGCCTGTCTGTTACCATCCTCAGAGGCAGCTGAGAAAAAGTGGCTTCTGTTTGTTCCTCCTTCTATCTTCTCCTAATCACTCTGTCCCATTTCACATCTGTGAAATTTTCTGACAAAAATTGCTACCTGCATCAGAATCAGCCAATATGTGGCTTCTGTCCCATTTCATGGGCAGCCACAAACCCATGCCACCCCTTATGATCACTGAGCTCATGTTTCTGACAAGAATACGAGCTGGAAAAAGGTTGTAGGTTTACTAGCAAGCCCACATGCAATTTGAAACTGAAAACCTCAATCTTTGGTCTGCAAACTGAGCTAATCTGTCATGGAAATGGTCAGAGAAGCATAAATTTTACTTCAGAATATCATTGCCATTAATTTGTTAACTGTGCTTTTAAGTGTGTTTAAGTATTTCCCCTTTCTGTGTTACAACCAGTGCTATACATACCTTCCTGGTTTGCTAGGTTTAGGTATCTCCTGAGATGTGTAAGCAAGGAGTTTGGGGTAGATCCCACTGAGCTCACTGTGTTCATCACCACAGGATCTGGTCCCCCCTGTGGCTCCAGCTGCAGGTTGCCACCACTTGTTCCCCTCCCCTGCATGATCCCCTCCTCCACCCCACTGTATCTAAATGCACCTTATTTATTCCTGTGTGAAGCAGTAGGTGACTTCTGAAAACACTCTGAGCCTCTGGAAGGTGGAACGAAGAGATCGAATGTCCTCCATCGCTTTTCCTGTAACACTGTGCCAGAGACAAAGCCTTCAAGTTTCTGCTGGTCTGTAGTGGTTGAGGAAGAGTTGGGTGGAGACTGGTGTGCTGCAACTTCAACAGCCTGAGGGAAATGGAGAACTTGGGAGCGGAACTGAAACCCAAACTTCAAAATACATCAAAGGTAAAGCCTGTGCAAGTGAGAGAGCCCCTAAAATAACTCAGTTAGTTCAGTCCCGGCTTATCAAATTAAGTATTCTGTTGCTTAGTATTTCCAGGCCACTTACAGATATACCAAATACGTTATATATTTATGATTTATTTGAAAACTGAGAGTTCCCCTCTTGGTGGAAAAAAATTGCTGGTGGACAGGATTAAGAAAGAGAAGGTCAGTTTTCCTTATATATATGCAATTCCTTATATATGCTATCCATTACACTGATGTATTATAAACTGCTCATTACTTTAAGGTAAAATTCATGTCAAAATCAACAATATTTAGGTAAAAAACATGCACAGAATAGTGTATTTAATGGCCAGTCTGAGAACTACTGCAGAAATAACAGTTGCAGACCACAAGAATTCTTTTAATTTGGAGTGACGGAATGGTTTGGGGGCATAAAATATCTTTGTGAGGCCACTCTTTTTTTTCTGAAGGTATTTCTATAGCCTAACAGTGCAAGATAGAAACAACCTTAACCACTATGGATTTTAAAATTGACTTTCCATATAAAAAGATGAAGCATGTCATTCTAGTGTACTTCAGAGAACATTGACTCTTGAAATGACACAACATTACAACAACAACTGGAAAAAAAAAAAGAAAAATGGAGGGACAGACTCTCTTCAGGAGACTGTAATCTTACAAAACCTAAGTAAAATGGACAACAGATGCAGAATGAGATTGGCTTGGAAAACATTGTATTGTTAATGGGGAGCTGCTCTAGCAAGTAGGGCAAATGGATCTCCTATCCGCCCTTGTACATTTAAATCTGAACTCTGACCATCCCACATAAAAGCTGTGCAGGGACTGCAGGACAGATGAAATGGCAGCGTGAGCAGTGTTGAGCACGTCGCTGTCACTGTGCATCAGCAGGAGACCCTCAGGGTTTCCAGGAGCCCTTTCATACCATCTGAAGGGTGGGTTTACCTTAACAGCTACCGAGCTCCCCTAGATTACTCTCTAGATAAGATTATCTTGTAATTCTGCTGTCAGATCTCCACTTGGGGTCAGGAGTTAAGATTCACATCTGAAACTGAATCAGTGAAAGCCAAGGATCTTGTCCCTCTCCATTGCTGTCTTTTGCTCAGCAACTGTAACCATGTATTTCTCTTTCTGGCTCCAGTGAGAGTCCAAGAGAAAAATCAGCCAGTTTTGGCTAATACTTAACACCTGTTGGGCCCTCGAGTATAAGTAATATGGCCTTAATGTACATATTAAAATGCAGTTCATGTGCATTATGGATAAATATGTGTTAGATAAGGACAAGCGGTTTCTCGAATCAAGCAGACAAACAATGCTTTTGGATGCCATCAGTGTTACGATACACCAAAAGACATTGATTCTCTTTTAGCTTTATCCTCAAACTGCCTTTTGGTTTTATCCTCTATGAATAATATTTTCTTGGTAGCATTGTTGCAACAGTAATGATCTGACCATATGAGAGAAATAAGATCTCTGGGAAGAGATACTTTTTTATAAGATCAACTATTATACTTTAAACGTTCCACCAATCTATTCCATCAATAGTTTAGACCATTGTGATGTTTTAAAGAAAAGGTACTACCTCATCACATAAGCCTCTGTAAGCATGTTTTCTTTTTCAGTTGTGGCTATTTACACATCTTAGTATATTGTACAGACATTTTGCCATTACAAATGGCTTTGCACAGAACAAAATTCATTATACCTTGTTAGGCAGGATTAAAGCCAACTTTTTATGCTTTCTCGTTTGTTTTTCAAATTAGAATATCATACCTTCAGCCAAAGCAAGACTACCTGTCAACTATATTTTGCAGTTCTTTGATCTATTTACAACAATTACAAGGTGACTTTTGATTCATGATAGTATTTCTCTTCTCTGCAGATCACCCAGGGGCTGAAAAGATGGAAGTTACCCCAGACCCAGCAAACCTCACACAGCTTAATTCAGCAAACTAGACAGGAAAACAACAATTAAATATTGCCTTCCTGAATCTAAGGTGTTTCTTTCTTCAATTTACAGAAACCTTAAACTACCTATGTCAAAGATGCCCTCGCTGAAGAATGTATTATGGCTCTTCCAGTCATGATGAATTGGGAACAGGAAAAAAAAAAAAAGATGTCATTTGCCTGTTTCAGTTCCTAAAGGTCAAGTTTCTATTCAAGACCTGGCATTACTGGGTAGACACTCTGTGCGACTGTGACTGTGCAAAAAATGAACAGAGAGCTAAATTCAGAAGACTAGAGGAAGAATAGAGGTCCAGATGTAAAGCTGGTTTCCAAAAGGATGAGATGTAAGATGACTAAGAAGAAAACATAGAAAACCCCCTACACAAAATATTGATGAAGTGTATCTAGTGTGTTTTTCTTTACTTGTCTCTTACATTAAATTTTTTTTAAAAAATCGGTAGAAAGTCATACCTATCTGGAATATGGAGTTTATAGTTATGGCAATTAAAAGCTCTACTTGATGAAATTTATTTTTTCCCTTAAGGGATATTACTTTTCATCACTAATTGGATCTGCCTCAGTTCCTTTATACATATCTGTTGCCTTCTAGTTCAAGATAGATAACCTCATTTCAGGCATGAAACGAGGAAAACTGGTCCTTGAATAAGGTCCTGAACAAATTAACAGTGCTTTAAATACTGATGAAACACAGCTGCTCTGTAATTTTTGTATTAACTTGCAGCCATAATAGTATTTCATAGACATTTCCTGAAAGTTATGCTAGCAGGTATATGCTAACTGCAAAGTGTCTGGTCATTCTAGTTACCCCACACCAGCTAACATTTACAAACTCTGATTGCTATGAAGCACAACCTGAAAGTATTGACACATTGATTGCCCCCACTCACTTACTCGAGGGAAGGAAAATCTGTTCACATCTAGCAGTCCCTAAAGTATTCCAGCAAACCCACTTCTGGTTTTGCTTCTGCATTTGTGGTTCTACATGTGTTACTGAGCCCTGCTTCTGCTATGAATCAGTGGTCAATGGCAGCTGTGTGGACCAGCTGTGACTCCACTGTCAGCTCTCATATTCGACAGCTGGTCTTGGCAAAGTTGGTTAATATGAAAGGTAGTTGTGCCTGTGTGAGGTCAGCCTTGCTTGTTGTCATTTCTGCTTCCACAAGCAGAGGAACACCAAGGGGACACACTTCAAAGATGAGGAAACCTGAGATACAGTGACATCATGGCCACTGCCTGTGAATGTCAGCCTCTCTGCAGCTAGTTGCTGCACTGAGAGGCCAGAGAGGAAAAATTTCAGAGCAGAGATACTTGTTTGTGCTGAAGACGTCTGAGAACACATATATTTGAGGTACAGCACTGCAATTAATGGTGGCCTTTGATAAGGACAGGTTATGAAGATGTTCTTCGTGGCTTTGGAAAGTACACGGTTTTCCTTCATGTCTCTCTTGCCTTCAGTAGATTTGGTCTTCTGATGAATTAATGCTAAACAGCTTGTGGATATCCATTTCATTCAGTCATATGGAAATTAGCTGTTCAAATGAATACCCAGTCCTCATAGCAACATAGCCGATGACATCCCGATTAGCAGCAGTGTAGCTATTATCAGTTCTTCCAGAAGAGATTGTGCAGTGGGGATCCAAGGCAGGAGCTGGTAGATGATCATAGGTGTCAGAGACACACAGAAAATTTTCACTACTTTTTGAACTTCACTTCAAACTCGGAAATGAAAATTACAAACCGGAACACAACTTTGGAAAATCACCAACCCATGATTTAACATGTAAGTTGCTGCCATGCTAAGGTGCTCTGTAGGTACCTTTCAGGTATTTGAGGCTGGCTTATGCCTTGAATGAGGAAAGCGTCTGTCCCTTTCAAAACTGTAGCTAGTTTTTTCTAACAGGTAATGAATGTCCATTTCAAGCTTTGTATCCTGCTGTGCTTTCTTTCAGTGCTCCTTTTGAAAATGGAGTTCATGGATTTCATTTGCACTGTGAATTTTTTATCATTTTGCAGTTTGTTCAATTTTGTTCACAGAGTAATTGCCCTGCCCACATTGATATTACAAGAAAATGTGATGAGAACTTCTTACTATGTCTTCATTAAGCCACTCATTAGTTCCTGTACTTGTATTTCTTTTCTCCTGCCTTAGCATTCCTCAAAAGCCAAGTCACTGTTTTGTCTCAACCAACTTCATGATAAACTGAGATTTTCATGGTGCTGTTGGGAAATGTATATTGTAGAAACTCATTTGAATGATATATGCAATTAGGAAAATGTACAAGCAATAGGTCCAGGTCATGCCTGTAATGAAATCCATATGCAGGTAATGAAGCTGAATTTCAGATCAAAAGTTTTGCATAGCTCAGCTGCAAGCCACATAAACTGAAGTAGTTCCAAACTTGCCTGGGAAAAGTGATGTTTAAAAGCAGAGGAAATGTCAGCGAGATGAAGCTGCCTGTGCAGTCCCATACAGCTGCAACAGTTGTCTCTAATCTGTCTCACCTGCCTCCATGAAGTGTTTTGTCACAGGCTTTGATCAGCTACAGTCTGGTTGTTTCAGGATTGTCAGAATAAAGTGATGAAGCAGAAAGTAGTCTCTGTGTGTCTGTCTGTCTTAAAATATCTCAGCTTAAAACACATATCAGAAAGTTTCTACTCAATTTAAAAACCAGAGATTATTTTCCCACAAGATGAGACACAGGCATTATGAGAAGCAACCAGATAGTTTACTCAGTAGTTCATAGAGGTTTTTTACAGATTGAGACAAAGAGGCAGTATTGAAAAATGAATGAAAAGGTATCCTCATTGAAATGTTTCCTATTTCAGGACTCAGTTCTGCAGTCCACATACATGGTTTAGACCTAGGGAATTGACTCAGTTTGTTTCTTCTCATGCGAGTAATGCAATGGACTGAGTAAGTGGATTCAGATTAAAGCCTCCTAAACTCATCCAGA
The DNA here is from genome assembly GCF_965140245.1 of Athene noctua. Lineage (NCBI taxonomy): Eukaryota > Metazoa > Chordata > Aves > Strigiformes > Strigidae > Athene > Athene noctua. Next base: position 50,359,748 of record NC_134077.1, on the reverse strand, counting down.
TAATTTTATTGCCACTGACAGAGTATCACTACCACGAAACAAAGATTACCAGTAGCACCCCCAACCTTGTAATACTACCAGTTTTGAAAAAGAAATAAAAACCTAGGACTGGAACTTTGCTCTTAGCCTGTATTTTTTGAATGGGCTGAGCAAAGACCTTGGACCTAAGAAACTTAAACAGAGAAAAGTCAAAAAAGCAATGAATTTAACAGAACTTAGTAGCATGCTGAAATGCAGTAAGATAAAAGAATAGAACAGAAACTAGAAGGATTAAAAGAAAAAAAAAAAAGAATCATTGTTGTCAAGTTTTGGAGGAGAATCTCTATTACAAAATATTGTAGTCTGTAGAAGATGCTAGGTCAGTCATGTACCACTGGCAGCAGAGGTAGCTGGAACAGGCTTGGTAGTTACAGGGCATTTTAAAAAACTAGTTTAAAAGAAACATTGGCCCCCACTACAGATTTCCAGGCCACAGGAACCATTGGGCTGCTATTCTTTTTAACGCAGGCTGTTGTATTTAATCAATTCTTTCCTTCAGCTTGTATTCAATTAAAGTATATCTTTTGGGTCGAATACAATTTTGACTGAGAACTCCCAGAAATTAAGAATCAGTCATGTTGCATGGTGATTTGTTCTCATTATTAATCAGCCTCTTTGTCAAAAAGCTGTTTCTTACAACTTTGATTTGCTTGGCTGTGACGTGATTTGTTCTAATACCTTCCTAACAGGTTAAAGATGCATATCGAAACTGCTATTTTGTCAATTCTGAAAGCAGGTCCTAGGCTGGTTGTTTTGGTTGTTGGGGTTTTTTTTGAATGAGAGAAGTATGCTTTAAAAAAAAAAAAACAACTCACATTCCACAAGTGCCTAAAAATATTTGAACTAATTTGCTAGCATTAATATTTAATGATCTGCATTTTAAGTTTACTTAATATGATCAAACAGGGGAAAGACACAAGCATATATTTAAGACTACTTGTAAGCTACCACCCAGGAAAAGATTCAGAAGGTGCCACATAGGTACGGCACAATAATGCCATCTAAGTGCTAGGATGGGTGACAAGTCTTAATACAGGATCAGCCCTAAACAAGATCAGCAGAACGTATCTCTCATTGTATAAAGCTGATGTTAGACTAATGCCCTTATCCCCTAAGGGAACTTAGCACAAGCAGAGAAAAACCCCATCCCTGCAGACTTAACAGGGTGATGCTCAGTCCACCACAAAACACATACTGCTTCAGACAGGATTTGTGCGTGAAGGAGTTTAGGTTCAAGGTTATTTTTGCCATCATTATTTACAAGGAAGGTAATTGCTCTGCTCCACTCCAGCTCTGGCCTTTCTAATTGACAGCAGGGTCCTTTCATCTGCAGAAACATTATTCATCACATAATCAAATGATTGTCTCTATCCCCTACTTTGCCCTTCATTGTTAGAATCCATTTATCCTATTGACAGTATCCATATGTCTTTTCTGTTTTCTGCAGTCTGTATGTCAGGAAAGCACGAAGTTTTCAGAGGGGAAGGAAAGGCAAAGGAAAGAGATTTTTCTAAGTTGCTTCACCTTCTGTTGACCTAAGAGTAGTCATCATCGCCTTTGCCCTGTATGGCTGGGCTGCTGTCCCTCAGTCTATCAGCAGCAGAGAGAGACAGGCAGTCTGCTGCCAGGAACTATAGCATGGCAAAAAATATCTCTTAAGCAACAAGGTCAGTGCCCCCAATGCTTCCCTTCACACCCCAGAGTCCAAACCTAAACAAACAGTCACATCTCCATCTCTCTTGCATAACCTTAACTTTACAACCTGCCCCTGCCCCAGTAGATCTGGTAATGGCAGTAAGATAGCAGACTTCAGCCATAAAACTTCTTTAGGGGTGAGTGAGGAGCACAGTCGTTTCACTACGTGCCATGTGAGAGACAGCTGCTTGTTTCTTTTTTAGACATCCCCAGCTGAAGAATCATTTCCTGTTTAGAATGCAGGATTTATTACTAACTTGCTCATTTCTTGAGGGCTGTGGTGGTGGTGGTGTTGTATAGCAGATGACAACTGGATAAGTGAATCATCTGTTTCTCTGGGAACTGTTGGCTAACAATTCCAGAAGGGTTTGATGGTTGGAATGTCCCAATTTTCCCCAGTTCCTGGTTTTCTGACACTTCGGAGAAGCTGAATTCCTAGAAATTGTAAACTTTTGGAAACTAATCTGCTTGACAGTCTTTGTTTTTGGGTGGGTGTGTGTATTTTGCAGTTCATGCTTCAGTTGAAATTAACCCACATGGTACCTCAGTTTTCTGTGCTTTAGCTTCCAAGTGGTGCTGCACAGACATACTTCACATGTCACACTCCCATCACATCCAGATTTCAGCATATCGGTTCCCAGGCTGAGGAAATAGTAGCAGAGCTAGGTCATGATTGCAAACCCTTTATTCATCTGAACTGCATGTACGCACAGGTAAATCTACAGTCACACAAGTGAAGGACTACAGGTAGTGTCTATAACATCTGCCTGCTAAATGAAGGGAAGCAGCTGGAGTAATTCATGGGAGCTATGGACTTGAATATATTGTACATCAAAGTGTTTATATGAGCAGAAATGTGTATCCCAAGCAGTGGGGAAGAATCATTGGAAGAAGCTTTATATTGAACTGAATAAAGAAATACTTAAAAGGTGTATTTAGGAAGGAGGACATGTGAGGTTTAGATAAGCTTTTTCAAATTAAAGCCATCCCCCTTCATACCTAAGGCCACTGAGAACTGAGGAACCGATGGTGATTCTTCTCCTATGAAAAATCAGGTATTCTGCCTGTCAACAACTCTACCTTCAGCCCTCTGCTGTGCGCCAGTTTTGAGCATGACTGAGATAGATGGCATTTCAGTGGCTCAACGATTCTTCTGTGACTAGGGTGATCAATGGGCCTGACATAAATCAGATTTCCTTGGGCTGCAGTGCAAGGCTCAACCTGGCCCTGCTGTAGTGATGAGCCTGCTTCTGCTAAATGCTGAGTATCCTTAGTTCCCTGGAGTTTATGGAAAGACCTGATAGCAGTCAATACTTTGTCAGGCTGTGTCTGCACTCAGCACTGAAATTAATGGAATTATTGAATTCATCAGCTTTAACAAAAATAGAGCAGTAGCCCTTTCCAGGACATAATCTGGAAAAAAAATTCTAAATGAAAGCAAAGCACATTAAACCATAATGTTGTCATCCTTTCAAGACTGCACATCAGATCCATATGTATTGTATGATTGTTCTGAGATGTGAGTAGAAGAGCTCCATGGCAAAACCAATACACATCCCTTGGAGACAAACTCCTCAGGGTCACTGTTGCTGCTGTGAGCAGCATGCTGGTCTCTTTCATCTCATGTCTTCCAGACTTCAGTGGTGTTAACTCCATTCCAGGCGCAGCAGCAACCCTGAGTCCACAGAAGGAGAAAGTTTATCAGGACTGAAGGGGTTTTTTTGTGGGGACGTGGCATTCACAAGGCAGCTAAACCACCAAGAACGGCTGCAGAAGCAAACCTTCAGTCCTGAGTCAGGTCCTAACCATTCCTGTACAGAATTGCAGGAGCAGTGAAAAACTGTTTATTCTGTAGAAACTAACCCCAGTGAGAGATGTCCTACAGGGCGATTAATTCTCTGCAGGCTAGAGACAGCCTGACTATTTTGGATTTTGACCCCACTGTTCCTGAGAATTTTAAGGGGGGAGGTATGCAATGATGGGGAGAGTGTCCCAAGCATTCCACCACTGATTTCTTGGATAATCAGGGCTTTGTGAAGGTTTTAAACATGGCTAAAAAACTGAACTGTTAGGCTTTAAGAGAGATTTGTAGCTTTTTTCATCCCTGTCCTCTGAAATGACAGTTTCAGGAGGCACACACTGTATATATAGCCTAAATGTTCAATGTTCTTTAAAAAAAAAAAAAAAAAAAAAAAAAAAAAAAAAGTACAGCCTCCCAGCCCTTTTTAGCTACAAATGCACTTAAAATAGAACTTTGGCATTTCTATTAACTTCTAAGAAATTCTAAATTCTTTAAACATAAGGGAACCTGCAAACAGAACAGAAGTGTTAATAATGAGACTCTCCCTTCTGTCTTCCCCGTTTGGGTTTAAAATTGCATTACTGTTGTTCTCTTTGAATTTACTAAGAGAAAGTCAAACATTTATCTTCAGACCCTGAAAACACTTGGACCAGTATATAATTTTCAAGCTCAGATACAGCCAGTATCCCAAAAGAGAACATACAGAGCTATTAAATGCACTTTGGTAAGCAGAAGGGGATAAATGTGAGAGATGTTTTTTTCTTCCACTGTTATATTTAAGGTGACTCCTGAAACATCATTTGTAGGATATAATAGGCAGTATAAAGTCTTCAGACAAAAGTCTGAGCAAATTAAAGCACGTTCTGGTAGCAAAGTGTGCTTTTGTCTGAAATGTTCTCTTCTACTATTATCACAAATCATACCTCTCATTTTCAGCACTATAAGACATGAAAGAGAAAAATCAAAACGTCTCTGTTTTTACAATGTCTTTATCTCATTCCTTAGAAGAAAATTTAAACCCATCTTCTGTAGTACAGGTTAGTCTGCACTTGTACATCAAAATAACCAACAAGAGACAACAAATTTAAAAAATCTGGAACACAGAGACAGAGCTATTTAATACTATTGAATTAAAAGAAGTGAACAAAATTATTTATTTAAGAAACTAAATTAAGTTGTACATTTTTCCATACAACTTGTAATAACAGCTTATGTCAATTGGCCAATGTATTGCTTTTTACTTTCATTTTTTTTCTTCTCTCGTCCTTAAATGAAAGAATCTCTTTTTTTTCATCAATTTTATTATGAAATTATTTTCATGCTAGACCAAAATTCTACAGAATTTTTCAGTCAACTTTATGACCTATGGTAGATAAACATGACAAGTTTAAATATGATAATAGGCACTCCATTTCATGTAGTTGTTACAATAATCACAAACAGTCCAAGAATGTAGAATTTTAGTTTCTCAGCAACCTACTGCAACACAGACATAAGCCTGTGCTCATCAGGGAAATCTTAGTGGGCAATTGTCTTGTGGACTGTTAGTCTGTAAAATAAGCAAACTATTAATCAGCCTTTCCATGGCTCCCATGCTGAATCAGCTGAACAGTTCAAACAAAGCAACAGTCCTGCATGGGAATTTTTAAAAATCATTTATCAGGCTTGAAGCCTTTGCTGGCTGCTGCTGCAAAGTGCCAGCTGTTGGACAGGGATCTGGACAGCTTTCCAAAGACAAATGTCTTTAAAAAGGTGTGTGTATGTAAAAAGCCAAAGGTGACAGATGTAGCCAGGTTAAACAAGGATCTTAAAGAATATAGCCTGATGCCTCCTGGCTGTAGTTAGAGTATCTGCAGAGATACTTTCTCATGTTTCTTCTTTTAGCGCAAAGTCAGCCTGTGTGATGGCCAGGCTGCCATTTATACCCATTTGCTCAATACTCGGAGGTCGAAGATCCTGGATGACTGCAGGGGAATGCCCTGTCAAAGCAGAACCCAGGAGACAGGGAGAAGGGAAAGAAAAAGGAAAACTGAATCTAAGCGGGATCCTGATGGGTAGAGAAGGCAGCTGAATGTTTCTCTGGAGTACAGGGGGCAAACAAAGTACCACAGTCATGGGATAGAAGGGGACCCAGCACCTGCCAGAGCTCTGCATGGGTTCAAGCGCTGTCTCAGAGGCTGCTTCTGGCCCAGAAACTTCAGCGTGATGCTCATTAAGATGTGTTCGAAACCCACAGTGAGCACAAGGGGCTTGTATCCCTGTGTGGCAGCTAGCATTTTCCATATAGAAAAGAATCATTAGGGTTTAAGCAAACATGAAGAAATTGGAGACATCTATTTTTGTGGTTGAATCTACAGAGCATTAATCATCAATAAAGAATAAGCTTTACAAGACCATCTGGAAAAGTAAAATGTTTCTCATTTCTAGTGGGTCCTGAGGGACTCCTCCAGAATTTTGGGGACTTTACAAATCAGAGTGTAAAGCAAATGGGTAAGTACATGTCCTTTGTTTTGCTTGTTGAATGTCACCACAACCTCCAAGATAAAAATCAGAACCAGTGTGTACACAAGTAGCAATAGTACACAGAGAAATCAAAATAAGAGCTCCTGTGTAGGAATTTCCTGCCTGGAGAACACACTCTCATATGAATAACAATAACGTAGTGTTGTTATAGTACAGTTGTGGTTTTTTAAAAGGCTGTTATAAAATTCTAAAATCAATCTTTCTTCATTCTAGATATGTTCATACAGAAATGAACAAAGTAACAGGAAATTGTTCCCATCACAACGTTTTGTGGTATACACATACCTTGGACATGAGGACAGAGTAATATGGCTCCTGGGGGTCTTCCAAGTCTGCACATAAGCCGAGATTTTGCTCTTTGTTATTTTTTAAAAAAGATGCATTGTTCTCATTGCTTTTTACAATGAGATGCTACTTTATGGTGTCCTTAACTGGTCCAGAATTAAGCTTCATAGATTGGCATGAAAAATTCTCATCTTCATTGACACTTCTCAGCGAGAATTTTGCTAAATCTGGTATTGCATTTGGGAGAGGTTTTACCCAGACAGGTTTGAGGTATAAGCTATTTTATTCCATATAGCTGATGCTAGAATTGTCCTGAACTTAAGTTGTGAAGTCTGACCTCAGAAGTTGGTGAAGTATGTCACAGGCTTGAGTCCTAGCAAGACATCGAGGTGACATTTGCTGCTTACCAGTGGTAATTATCCCCTGCAAAAACTGGCAATCTAGCAAAAGTGGTGAAACAGATTATCTTAGCACTTTATTGGATAAGTAGGAGTTAACAGGGACTCTTGGCAACAAGTAGAAAAAACATAAACCTCTTTGAAAGGTGCATGCATCTTAGTGCATTGTCAGCTATTTCCTCTACATTTCTTAGCCTAAATTTTCCATTAGTGTATATTGTCATAGAAGCTTCACGGTGTAAGTGAAGACGCCTTGGTTTATATCAGCTACAGTCTGAAGTCTGATATGCTCACCAGCAACCTCTGCTAATGCAGAAGTACTTAAGAAACCCACATGGAAAATACATTACTGATGCATTAAAAAATAAACCAATCCTCAAATTTAAGAACAGGTCATTTATTAGGTCATTGAAAGTATTTTTGGTCTGTACATTTGATTAAAAACCACTGGATTCATTACAGCTGCCTGCCAGGGAGGCCACAGGCAGCTGTATATCCCCCAGCCCCATGTGCTGTGGGCAAGGAGGGGTTGGAGTGTTTTGGGGCCTCTCTGTGGGATGTGAGCCTGGGACGGGGTGGCTGTCACCCCTATGGAGGGTCAGGGAGCATGCACAGCAGCACCTGGACACATAGCTAAGCGCATCTTCAGGTTTGCACGGCCACAGTCTAGGCACATAAGCATTGCCATCCGAACTGCAGTAATAGCTTTAGTGCTATCTGCAAACTCATGCCTGGAGTTCGTGTAGCTGAATCACCAGTATATGTGTGTCCCAAGAAATCAATACTTGCATCTCTTCCTACAGTCATTCCTACTTACTGATCATTTCTATTCCCTTCAGCTGATGAAAATGCCTCTGTAAAGCTAACAGTTTTGAAGTACAGTTGACAGGAATGAAGCTGAAGCTCATGTTGATCTCAGTTCCACATTCCTGTGTTTTCAGATCATATATAAAGGGCTGTATGGAAATTGTCATTGCTGTAGTGCAGAACAGATGAAACAATTCAAAATTCAGTTCCCCACAGATTTATGGTCTCACATGGGTTAACCCTGTGCTTTATTTAAAGTTATTTACAAATTCAGATGCTAAGCAGATGTGCTCGTAAAAGAAAAAAAAAAAAAAAATCTCCAAAAACAAAACCCTCAGCAATTTCCTATGAGAGCTGAGAAACTCACATAACAGTCTTCCTGAAGAGTAATTGAAAGAGCATTTTTGTGCTATGTCCTATACTTGTCTCCCCATGACATGTACTGTGACCTATGTCATGAAAACAGAGGCAGACTGCTGTCAGATGTCCATGAGAACAACAGGAAAGAGATGAATGTGCTGAGACAAACCCAACCTCACTGAGAATTTTTGAGGTGAAGTTTGCATTGATCTTTAGCTCAGTACATGTAGTCTCTCCATGGGAGCAAACTGCCTGTCCCCAGCCGCCTTCTTGCGTTCTAAGTCTGAGAGACAATCATCTCCCTAACCACCCTTCAGCTCCACACTCTCATCTGCCTCTGCAGTTCCCACCGGCTGCTGTGGGGAGAGCACAGGGAAAAGAGCACCAATGCTAGCTCTTCCCAATCCTCCACCCACGATGCCCTTGGCAAGACATGAGAAAATAGACTCGTGGTTTTGTAGCAAGGCTCTTCCCCACAAGTGCTTGCCCACAGCCACCTCTGAGGGGTATTTGATCACCTCATGGCAATCTGGGTCTGCCCACCACATCAAGTCCCTGTGCAAGTGCACATCCTGGGCAAGCGCTGCTAGGTACACAGTGTATACTTTGGGTTTTTGGTAGCTTCATCTCCAGTTCTTTAGCAAAGACATTGACCTCCCATCTTCACATTGAGTACTTCACTACGCAAGTACCTAAGTTTATCCACATGGATGGTGGAAATGCAAATACCAGAACCATGCAATACAAAGCAGAAATCCAGTCCTTGTCACTTAATCAGACTTTATAGTTATCATTTTAAGTGTTCCCAACAACATGAGATTGCAAGATTAAACCACTACTTTTGAAATATCATAGCCCTAAGCACAAAGAGGTCAAGCGGAGGAAAACGCTGCTGGCATCAGTTTACCTTAATCATAGTTTCACATTGTAATCTTCATACCATATAATTGGACTAAAAGTCAAAATCAGTTCTCAGAAGTGCAAACAGGAAGATTTGTAGCTAGCCAAGCATTTAGCTATCTCCATTTTGAAATTAAATATCCTAGTTTATTAGCTGGGCAACAACAGTATTTCCAAATTATTTTTTGGGTCATGAGCAATAAGCCTATGGAATCATGTCTATCAGATATATGTGTTGATCACATTCAGATACATGATATACTGGGATAAGATGGTCTGGTTCATACATTTGACCATCCCAAAACTTTTTTTTGAGCAAAGACTTAGTTTGTCCCAAAGCAGCTGAAATTGCCTGTGGTTTGCCTTGAATAACAGAATTATTAATAAATGAAGTGTCACTGATTCCTCTGATTTGCATGATCATAGATGTGTTATCTGAAGAAGCCAACATCTACCTACAACAGTATGTGCAGAAGTGGAGTGTGAGAGCAGCTGATGAAGAGAGCAACATGCTCTTTTCTAAACCTCACAACCTTCAGATAACCTTTCTTTGACGAAAGAGCTTTTACAGTTTATGTTGCAGCTGCTACTGACCTTCAGTTAAGCCCCCAGACAGATCTTTTTGAAAACTCTACATCCTTTGTCTGGTAAGATTATTTTCTGATGCCATTTTATACACAAAAGGACTCTCTGAAGAGACACAGCATTGGTATTTTCGAGAAAGAGTGAAAGAGAACCCGAGACACAGTCAGAGCTTTAAAAATTGCTCTCTTTAATGGAACAGAAAACAAGTTTCCAAAGATAGAAAAACCATTGCATTTCCTTGGAAGATTACTCGGTATAGTTATATTTCCAAACTAAACAGATTACATTTACAGCATGATAAAATACATTTGGAAAAAAACTGTGTCAAGTACCACATATCTTTGAACTCAGAGGGTTTCCCATTGGGTTTCTGAGCCATGCTGAATTAATACTAAATTGCTGCACTACTCCTCTGCCTCCATCTGACAGAGAGAGTTCAGGCTTCCTGTCCTAACCCTTGGCTTCCCACAGCCACACTCTAGCTTTCCAGTCCCTGTCTTCTGTCAGCATGTTCAGAGACAGCCCAACAAATTCCTGTGATGTTTCTGTACCAACATCCAAAAGGCACAGGTTACAGAAGGCTTTTGATGGCATTTGAGAGGAAGGTCTTTAGAAATATGGGCTAAAAAAATTAGAGGAGCAGAAAATTGCCTTCTTTTTCCAATAAACTTGTAAACACTTCCTTTGTTTGAAAAATCTTGGAGACTGGCTGTTTGGTTCAGCTTACTTCTACAGCAAGTTCATCTCATCTTGTTCTCCAAATCCACCTCAAGGGCCAAATCCACAGAAGACAATGATAAAACTCTCTTATTTTAACAGTGACTGTTTCACATAAGCAAACAGAAATTGTTTGTAAGAATAGCTTAAACATTTTAGATGGGAAACAGCAGTTACTGTCCTACGGAGTATGCACAGAGCTGCTCTTCAGGGCAGGGACACAGGCCAGGAACTTTTGATTCTTGAAAACTGTTGGAAAAGAAATCTGCTCATTGCTTGACTTTTGCTTCCAGACTTGAACAGTAACATTTCTACTGATGGTAGATTTTACAGAAAATGTCTTAGAGATCTACCAGAGAGGTCACACTGTAATACCACACGATGAAAACCAGTCATTTACAGCTTCATGTGCATAGGTACAACTTTGTTTTAAAAAAGCTTAAAGAAGGCACAAGAATAAAGTTGTTGTGGGTTTTTTTTTTAATTGAAGGTGGCTAAAGTAGACAGTGAAATGTATGATTGAGACAGTAAACCTTTTATTTGTGGTCCTAGCTGAATTTTCTCATTTGCATGTACATTTCTGACCTAATGGAGTAGCAGAATACTTTGTTGTTAAATACTTACTGTTCATTTGGTATGTCATACAAAATAAAGTTCTTCTCTTTGCATTTTTTCCTCTAATACTTTTTCTATATTCATGGTTTATTTTTTTCTCTCTCCTACTTTATCTCCTCCCTTTGTTTTTACTAATGAGCCTTCCACTCCTCTTTTGCACCTATAGATTTTTCTCAACACTTTTCTCCATATTGTGTAGTCAGTTTCACTAATTTACTTTTTTGTCTTTTAGTCCTTTTATTCTGGTTTTCTACCTCCATTAGCCATGGCCTCCTTTGTTCTTCTTTTTCTTCTCTCACCACAGCCTCATTTTATCCTCTCCCAACTTCCCTGTAATCAGGAGGTGAAAGACAAGCATTACAGGCCCAGAGGTCCTGGGACTTCACATCAGAATTTTGCTTCACATTCTTAATCTCCTATCACTGTGTTTCCAAAAGTCTTGAAAGTACTGCTGTAATTAGTGCAACAGTTTTAATGGATACAACGAGGCTAATTGAACTTGTGGAAAGTCTGATATACTAGTCCAGAAGATGTTCTTTTGCTCCATGTCTTGTATCCCCATCGCCCTCCAAGAGGGGGAGGAAAAACAATGCTCGTTTTTGGGAAAAGGCAAATAATTCAGATCACAGGATGGTGGTCAGAGACAAATTTTATTGTGAGTGCGAGAGGTGCTTAAACACACATGTGTTAATAGATATTTAGTAGACAGTAGATGGTGCTCCAGTATAACTGGCACTAGGTTTTGTACCGGCAGCTTTTGTGGACCACTACCTTTTCTTAGCTCTCAGCAGGTGAAGCAGTTCAGGCCCTGCACGAATTTGTGGGGGAAAAAAAAAAAAAAAAAAAAAATAAAAAGAGAGCAGCAAGACCATCTCTTTGTAGGCCACAGGTTGTGACAGGATGGAAAATTAGATTTGGCTGGGAGACTGTCACTAGCCACAGCTGCCAGAGGCAGGATCATCAGGGACCTTTTCTATGGGTTACTGCTTTAGCACAGGGGAGAGACAATTGATGCCCTGTATCCTTTTCTCTAGCAAATGGTTCTTGGGTCTGTTTAGTCCTAGCTGCCCCAGTTCAGCTGATTATAAGGTTGGAGCTCAGGCACATCTCCGTGTATTGTGACAGTGATTTGTGCTTCTGCAATTTACGTTATTCTGATCAATTAGGGAGTTAGCAGACTCGTTTTTTCCTATATATAGATTTGGCTAGTTGTGCTCTGTTCACTGAAAGCAGTGTAGTGACATGTCAAGGAGGCTGCTTCATCATGATGTAATTAGTGCACATACCAGCCCTTCAGACCAGCAGCCAGCTGTGGCTCATTAGGATCTTGGCTGCAGGCTGCATTTCATTTATGAGCAATGTTCTACCCTTCATGTCTGATCAGCACATCCTTGTGAAAAAAAACCTCAGTGACAGGCATCACACATGGGGTTCTTGGACCAGCCAGCAACACCAGCCAAACATCCTGGTATGGGTGCACAGACCCTGTCATCTCAGTGATGTGAGGCTCAGAGACACTCCTTGAAAAATAAGCTTTCCACCAGTGCTCCTATGAGAGTCCCTAGGCTGTATCTCCCATAGTTATTATCTTGTGAGGGAACAGAGTGTTGATGCTTTCGTCCTAACACCTCTTCTGTGCCGATGCCTCCACTGGCAGAGCTGGAAAAGCCCATGTCCCTCCTTTGCCCGCACCAGTGAGGTGTGACCTCCCTGCAGGAAGCCGCGGAGAGAAAAACTGCAGTTTGTGATGAACCGCTACAGCTACCACCTTACGGAAGATCCCAGCTAAGGGCAGGGCAAGGGAAAGCCCCAGGGTTATGGCTTTCTAACCTGCCTGCTTGCTCTGTGAGTGGCTATACAGGAAGGAACTGGAAGCCACATATTTTCTTAAACTCTGGCAATTACTCAGCCACAAGCACGACCGTCAGCAATCCCAACTTGCAGAGCAGGGGCAATAGCTTCCTTAGGTAAGGATACACAAAATGGCATATCCTTCTGGAACCGCTCGGAGTGCAGGACTGACAAGTGCTGTCTGTGGGATTCACGTGCAAGGGGATTTTCTGCGTGACTGCTGCTCTGTAACTGGTAGTCCGAAGGTTCAAAGAGTATTTGATTTTCACTAGAGTTTCTCCAGCTGAGCTCAGTAATAAAGATGTTCCTTCAGCTGCAGTGGGGCACCCTATAGAGTATTATTAGGTTTATTCTTGTGTCAGAAATATAGGAAGCTGAGCTGTTTAGGTGAACAGCCAGTGTAAACAAATACTGGCATATGCTGCAGATTAAGCCAGGCAATCAAGTTGCTTCCTTCTAGGGAAATAACAGAAATATGTATAAAACTACCCCTATCCCTTTAATGGACTTTTAAAAATTACTCCCTTAAGCTACATATGGGCGACTTTGAATCTGATGTTAACATCTTTAGAGTGTGTTTGGTTTCCTGGTACAGGAAGTAATAACAGTAAAGCAAACACACACTTTAATTAAACCAGCACGTGAGAAAAGGCAAGGGTAATATCATAATATTACATTCGATGGCACTAGTAATATTAATGAAGCAATGGTCACTAATAAGTGTTTTTAAGATGTGGCAACAACTCAAACGTGAACAGCCAGAGTTTCAACACTGCAAAGGTCCCCAGGGTATACAGGGCACAGAATGTCAGATGTCTCAGTTGAATAGCATCTTGGTAAAGGGACAAGGACATAAGAGAAATTCCTGCTCCATGTGCAAGTGAGAAAGTGTAAAAGAAAAGGTATGAGGGGTTTCCAAGAAGTGAATTCCTGACTGCTATGCATAGCTGTATTGTGCTGCTCCTTGTCCATAAGAGCATGTACAGGAGACCAGCGGATAACGTATTAATGTAGGTATGTTATGCTGTTTATTATTATACCTTAATACATACTGTATGTATGGTGTCATACATACAGATTCTCTGACCTTGTCTCAAGGTAAGTAAGAAGTACTTTCTGACTCAGCATGTTCTCAACCATAAGCCATCCCTCAATTTAGCACCACAGTTAAGAAACTGGCTGCAACAAATCCAAGCAAAATGACATGAAAATCAGGCTTCTGAAGGAAGAGACTGCCATGTCCTACATGACATTTACTCGGGCAATGACGTTCAGCAGAGCAACCTGGGTCCAGTGCTGGGCTTGTTTCACTGGCTGGCTCTTCTGTTGCCATACGTGTTCCTGTGTAAACAACCACAGCAACATAAAACAACGTTTCTTTTCATGATGCTGTTTAGAGATCAGCTACTTACTGTGTTTTTTTCATGGCTTAGGAAAATAGTGATTTGTGGGAACATAACCTAATATGTAGCAATAGCACTGAGAATCAGATGTCGGCAGGAGGCTGCACAGCTCCTGGCACATCCTCTCCCTCCCTGCACGCATGGGAGGACATGGAGCGTCGCCTCCCCGGGGAACCATAGCTGCGGGTCCCTTACAGCCACCCTCTGCCTGCCTCTGCTAGGTTACAAGTCTGCTTTAGGCTGAAAACATCACAGTCAAAACCTGAAGTTTTTCCTGGCCGTGGTTCTTGCTTCACAACACAAGGGCAGCAGAAATGTTTTAGTGGATTTGAACTCTTCCTCTGCTAGAAAGGAAATCAGAAGGCAATGTAAGAAAAGTGAATATTTCTTATGGTATGGTCAATCTCTGTACGGTTTTTGAATGGTTTTGTAACAAACATGTTGGAGGAAAAGTCTGATCTCATTCTATGTCCACTTTTTTATTGCAATTAAGCTTTATATGTCAAACTGAAAGAGTATTTATTCTTATTGGTTTTATCTCTAATGGAAACTGGGCCTGGAGAACCATATCAGTAAACAAAAACTACATCAAACTGTATTTACACATACAGTCTATATTTCTCCCATAGCAGTCTGAAAAGTTCGGCAAAATATGGGGTTTTGGGGTGAGTTTTTTTGTCCCTGCATGCTAGAAGACCCAAAAGATCTGATAAAATGCAGATGCAAGCAACTTTGTTTTAATCCAGACCACATGATACACTAGCAGACAGCACATAACTATTTGGAAATGTATGATTTGTAAGAAGCTTTAGAGACAGCATATACCAGATTACACTATATGGCTGGCCATTTTCCTCTTGCTAAATGATACCGTTCTGAACTCATACTCTCTATTTAAACTGAGAATTATAGTGTGTACTTGTACTGTCTCAGTAGCTGGTGTAGCATTGGAAGAAAAAGGCCAGATTACTTGAGTTTCCTATTTCATTTGCTTCCTTCAACAGAATTTTGCTCTGACTTTTTATCTCTTGAAATACTTTAAAAGAGTTAGGTTTTACATAATATATTCCTCTTTAAAATGACAATTGACAAATACTAAAGACAAAAAAAAAAAAGAAGTGAGATGAAGCAGGAAATCTTATTTCAAAATATGAAATAAAAGCCTCGGGTTTTTTATACACTCAGGTGGAGATGTTTCTATTACAGAAGTACTGTCAGCAAGAATATCACAGTACTGGGAAACACCATAAATGTTGCCACTTTGATTTTTTTTTTCCTAATATAAGATCAGACAGTGTTTTGCTGCTGTTCTTTTTTAACCTTAAAAGAAAGTTTAGATCAAATTTTCAGAAGCAGCCTTTGCACGTGGGGTTTTTCAAGCCCAGATATAGGTCAGAAATAACTGTCACAGGAATTTACTCCCTACATGTGTGTGTTCCTTTGCATATGTGAGTTCTGAGAGCTGCATTATATGACATTATATAGCTATTGGCTTCAGGGTTGTAATGCAAGGCTTTAATTTCTTCTGTGATTAATAAATTGACTAGTAGCAGTATTCATAGCTTCATTGGGCTAAATGAAATCAAACTACTCCCCCAAAGCTGTGCTAGATCATTTCAAGCAGAGCAAAACTTGCAATGTATCTTTCCTGTTACTTAACACTGATGATATAGAAATATAAGAAGAATAATAGCTGTTAGAATACACTTCATAACAAAAAAGAAAAAAACTGAAAAAACAGATGTCATGTCCATATGAGGAAGTGCTGGGAGCTTTATTTTGGCCAGCAGGCAAAGAGCTTCTCAGAGCTGCCATATAGGTATGCAAGAAAAGGAAATGGAAAGGGGAAAGTCCTGACTGCATTTACACCATTCAGCTTCACTGGACTTATTTGATGTACACTGATAGAAACAAAAGCTGTGTGTCTCTGTGTAGGTATGCCAGACAAAATAGGCCTATTACAGCCTTTGCTAGACTGCAAGGCTTTTTAGATCAGAGTAGAGGAATTAATCCATGCCCTTAGATTTGAAGGTGCCCCAGCAGTGGATAACAAGGCACCCATTGCTGCAGAATACAGAATATGTTTTTCAGTGGTTCCACACTCTGCCTCAAAATATACTTAAAGAGAGTTTAAAGTAATGGTTAGAATAGGAAGAGCTGCCAAAATGGCCAAAGGTGGTCATGCTGTGCTGTGACAGACTGGGCACTGATTTAGGCCACTGAAGATTGGGGTCATTCAGCAGTTTATTGCTCTGTGTGTCTGTCCCACACTATGCAGAAACCTGGAGCTCCTGCGGTATGTCCATATGACACAGTACAAGGTCTTGCAGAAGTGCTCACTCACGATGACAAGGAAGGATGACGATGGAAGGATGTTGGGTATCTGGTGTACACTGTAATCATTTGGATTGGTGTCACCACCGTGAGCAATCAGATAAAAAGCTCTTGGGAAGAGCACAGCAAAACTGAGCTGGTGGACTGACTGACACAGAGGGGATGAGGACCCCCTCTGTGCCACTTCTGCCCTCCCACTGAGACTGTCCGTCTCCTTCCCATGAATGCCTCTATTACTAGCCATTCCTTATCTATGCACCCCATACCTGCCAAAAGCTTTGCATTCAAATCACTGTACTGCTGAGGTCTGGCAGAGCCTTCTGTGTTAAGAGGAGGCATGAAACGGGTGCTCAGGGTGCACCATCAGGTTGGTGCATTTTCATTCATTCACGAGAAGCTCTGCTTTAATTTTGACTGACAGTGAGAGTAGTTCATTTCTTCCTGAAGAACAAACAAGCATTTCTTCAGAGAGCCAGGACAGCAGTGCTGCGTGTGTTGGCCAGTGGGAAGTGTTGAGCAGTAGGGCAAGTTCATCTCTCTCACAGGGCTGGAGTGCGTCACCCCCATGACGCATGCTTCCTCTGGCGCCCACTCCATCTCGGAGCATCCTTTCAGAAAGGCTGTGTGAACTCCACCAACACAGGCAGGGGACTGCCAAAAAAAAGCCATGAACTTCTCACTTTGGGACAGAAACAGCATCTGCTGAGTATTTTCTTGATTCTGAACCCTGCAAGGTCTGCAGTTTTTCAACAACTGTTTTATTAGAGGAGGGGAAAAGTCCTCAAATCTTTTGGGAAATCTCCGGACAACTATTTCCATTAATACTTTTTGAGGAAGGCTTGAACTGCTCATTGACTAAGACAACATTCCCATAGTGTGTTCCAACTTCTGCAAAAGCCATTAACACAGACTGCTTTGAGCAGTACAGCTCTATTGGCTAGAACACAGCATTTGCCATGCAGAGTATCTAATTGGTTCCATGTAACTTGACTGTGTCACAAAAGAGTCGGAAGGGGTCCAGAATCTTTTACTATGCTCTGCTTCACCTTTAGATATGACAACAATGTGAGATTTCGTTAAATAAAAAAGGCTCCTTTCTTATCTCCCATTTCTGCAAGCACCTCAAATGTTACAGAGCAAGAAAAACTAAAACTCATATGAGTGTGTTGCATGTCCTATATTCCCCACAGCAAACCAGAAAATGGACAATATGCAATTGGAGCTTAGTCACAGCCTTCCGAGTATGCAGTATGATATACAGGCAGTAGGTGGGCTTTCAAGTACTGCAGCCAGGTTTTGCAGAATGAGATATACTTTTGTGGTAAAGGTTCTCAATGGTATCACAGGTACCTATGAAAAATCATCCAGACACTGAGGTATCCAAAGTGAGGGGCTGCTTTTGAAAAATCTGGGTGTGGTTGATCTAATTACGAAGTTATAATGGTATCTGAAGTGAAAAGGGAAAGGGATGATGGAGTCTCTCTGATCACTTCCACACCCTTGCATATTAGCAAGACAGGAAAGGCAGTAGAATAACATACAAAGGAGATCTGGGGCCATATGAGCAACTGCTATTCTCAGTGGGCCCTGTCAGAGGGAAATGGACAAAAATATACATGTTTCTATTTATAGACATACTATGAATGCTGCAATTGTTAAGAGCTTTCCCTTGCAACAACAAATCATTGCCTTTGAAAATGTTTTGTTACCTTAGATACATGAGTTGTTTCTGAAATTCAGTACAGATTTATTGGATTCTCAAAAGCCTCCACAAGAAGGAAACCTGATATAAACATACTGAGGAGTATTACAAAGAAATCTGGTCTGGATCTCCTTCATGACCTCACCTGTGATTCATATTAGTGAAGATGATGCTGCAATATACAGTTTAACGGCGGCAGTTCACAATAAGGCATCACTTAGTTGACCCCTCTAGAATTTACTCATTATATCTTGGCTGTTGAACATATTACAGAGAGGCAGCACACCCTTCAGTTTCCAGATGATGGAATTTGCCTGCCATCTACATACGGAGATATGGTACCTCAAAAGTAATTTTTGGTGCTTTTAACACATTTCTCATATTTGATTTTAAACTCTGGAAACTGGTTCTGAATGTGCCGTGGAATACACATAGCCTGCCTGTGTAACTTCATTAATTTCTCTGTGTATACCTATAATCATGTGTTTTACTTAAACCAATTAATCTGATGAAACTCATTAAAAAGAAATTAAACTGTTGTCTACTAGCTCGCTTACTTTTTTAATCCAAACATGATAATGAGAAAGAGACAATTCAAATCAGATACTGTTTTCAAAGAGGCTTCCAGGCCAGATTTAAGAGCAACAGAAAATAAAAACTTAAATAATGAAATAAATGGTATTCATTTTGCTTGTTTCTTAATTATAAGATCTATTTCAGTCTGGGTTTCACATGTGTAAATCCAGAGAAGTTTTGCTGAAGTCAAAATACCAGAAGTATGTTATTGTTCTTTCATCAGTTATGCTTTAGAGTTGAACTGTCTCCTTTATGTACAAAGCAGCTTGCTTTGCTTTTATCAGTAAGTGCTTGCTTTGCACGAGCAATTAGGATAATGTCTGGAGGTGCTCTCAAAAGCCACACTTGGCTCTTGGAGAAATTCATTTAGCTTATTAATGTCAGTGTGTTGAAATCTGTGAAACAATGAACTGTACATTCTGTATTCTCCAGCAGTCCGCCAAAAGATTGCATTTCCGTAAAGGAATTATATGTGGTGATTAAGCCTTCCACAACTTATACTTTCAGAAGCAGTAGTTTTTCAGTTTCAGAGTAATGTAATACGTGTTCACTTCACATAGCCCTGCTTCTTTCTATTGCCCATCCCTGGTTAGTTTCTGGCCAGGACTGCTGACAGTGTAGTGACACATGCCCCCCTAAATTACCATGGAGTTCACGCTTGTGAAATCTCTTCTACTCTCTTGGGACAGGGAGGTGCAAGCAGCAAACCACAAAGTCTTCCAGCACTGTTCCATGGAGCATTCCCCTGAAAGGCTGTAATTCCAGAAAACTGCAAGTCTGTGTGGAGAACGGGGGTCTGTTCACATATAGCCTGATTACCCAGCACCAATTTTAATTAAATCCTTCTGTCTCCGCTCTGAACTGTTTCTCTCATGAGTGATCTTTGTTTTCGCCTTTTCTGAACTTCTAAAAATGAGTTTGGTGGATGCTGCAACAGACATGAGTGGACATGAGATGAGATGACATGAGACCAGTAGACATGAGTGGATGTGAGACCACCTGAGTATATGAGCAAGTTGCCAAGAAAGGAACAGACAGGAGGTGAAGCTGTGGCTCAGTTACCCCCAAGAATGCAGCTAATAGCAGTAATTTGCCCTGTAAGGCATCACTGATGAGCTCTAAGGGAGATTTTGGGAGTTGTTCACACCGATGCGTTCCCTGCCTTCCCTCTCGTTTTGTCTTTTGAGAGAGGCAAAACACTGAACTTCAGCACCTAAGTCCTCATTGCTCTGAATTAAATGAAGGCACTGGCAAAAAAAGTAATTTTTTCATCATGTTGCTACTCATGTGGAGGAACAAAATTAGAAGTAAGAGATGACAGAACAGGGTATGACAGCGCTCTGGTTGGGAGTTCCAGGTATGCTGTCTAAAAGGCAAGATCAGACCTTTAAAAATTAAATATGGGCAATAGTAGTTTAGATATGAGTCATCACGGAAACAAAATGAATTACACGTCCAGCAATATGAATATTATGTTAATATCAACTGACAGAATGAGTGAGAGGAAACAAAGCCTCAGAAATACCTCAGGAGTTTTATCCAATCCATGCTAAATGCAATCTGATAGCTGGTTATTGAGGAAGACGTGTCAGACAGAGAGACCAAAATCGAGGGATGATGTCAAGGGCTATGAATTAGGAGAAAATGGAATACTCGTGAGTCACTGATTGACACTCACTGGTTAATCATGTAAGTGGACTAATCAAAGAAAGAAGGAAGGGGAAGAACATGGATGTTAATGGAAAAAAAATATGAAAGTATGCTTCAGAACATAGAAGTAGGGATACTTTATAGTAGTTTACAGCAGAAATAAGATGACCTAAGATGTGTTTGCAGTGAAAACTCTGTTGGAAGATCCCAGCATGCCCTGTCACATACACTTTGACAAATCATATTATAAAGTAAACAAAAAACCCACATGTCTTCCTGCTTCATTTCTCTTGTACTGTTTCCCCAAAATAGTGAAAATTTTGTTTGCTAGCAGCCTTATAGTGTTTGGTAGAAGTGGATTTTTCCAGCATACTCACTGCTGGCTGAAACCTCTTGAAGTTTGATCGTATCAGTGGAAAAACTCTTAGCAATGGAGTGGGGGTAGTTCTGTCAACATGGAGGAGTGTCACAAGTCCCAGCTTACATGTGTCTATCTCATTATCAAACACCAAATCATATTCCTGGATTTTTCAAATTGATCTGTCATGAAGAATATAAAGCAATAAACTCCTACTATCCTACTTAGAACAGAACCATAAACATCTTGGTGTGAGGTTTTCAGGGACAGGTGGTAAATTTATGTGATTGGTGGACCCCTGTCCTCTCCTAATATAGATCCATGGTCTCTAAGAGAACCACTCAGAGCCTGTGGAAATCAAGACGACTCTTTCTGCTGGCTTCAACTCAGGCCTTGGTTTCAGTGATACGAAAGCAGCAGCTGGAAATATATGGAACTCCTGTAAAGTTTAAAGATTTGCAAGACGGTTGTCCCGATTCAATGTCGGGGGAGGTTTCGATATGATCCCAAGAGTGAGATTAAGACACAAACGAGGTCAAATACCATATACCCAAAATAAGTTTTTATTATTAAAAAAGAAGTGAAGAGAGGTAGCAATAGGACAGAATGGAAGGAAAAGACAGAAATAAAGCAAGGATGTGGGATAGGACTGCAAGAATAGTCACCACCATGGATTCAGTGGCATCCCCTTGGTCCTCAGTCTTCAGTTCTTCGGTGGTGGGTGCACACGGATCAGGCCTCAATGGTAGATGCACAAAGAGCAAGATTTTCTGCTGCCTTTTTAAGTTCATCGTACCATCTGATCAGCACATCTGCTCACCTCTAGTTTCTTTTTCTCTGGTCCAACAGGTTTTGCTGCATCTGGCTGCAGGGCAGGACTGTTCGCCTCTTGTCAGTTCATCAGCAATGCATGCATGGGGTCTGGCCTACACAATGGAGCCACAAACGGCTCCAGGATGGGGCCAGCTCAGCACACCTCTGCCCCTGCGAGGCTTGTCCGAAGAGTCGGGACAATGCAACCGCAAGGAAGTGGGGGGGTGCATCCTTCAATACACTCCCGCTGCTCTGGGCAGCAGCCCCCAGACCAGTTCACTGGCCGCAGCAGCTTCTCTTGGAGGTTTGCACAGACACAATCAAGCTTTGAGACAGACATAGGACATTTCAGTCTCTCACAACAGCTCACAAGAAAGCCAGGTGATTTATATTGTACACTGAAATACTCTGTGCTGATTTGTAAACACAAAACAATCAAGGTTGCCTATGTGTCACTGCTTACCAGGGGAATAATTAAAAATGGGCTGCAGCATTTGCTGAACTCTTGTTACCCGAGTTCATGCTTTCATTTCCCAGCATGTCCTGTATTCATGGGAAGAAGTCCTAAACAGGAAAGTATTCTTTGTCACATAATTATGGTGACAGTGAAGTACATCTGTTTAGTTTGTTTCCTTCTGAAAGCTGTCCTACACACTTTAATATTAAAGTTCTAAATGTTGCCACTTCTTCCAGTCTTTCATAAGGTATTAGTAGAACATTTATTCCTAAATCACAAGTCATGAATTATCAGCTGATACCGAAGTCCTGACAAATTAGTTTCCATCTCACACCATACAGGAAGCTGTATGTTCCAGTTCCCACCAACTTAGAAATAAGCTGTGTGGTTATTAAATGACAAAAAGTCCTCTGCCTCTTAGGAGATTCTTCTTTTCATCATAATGGTGAGCACTTGATCACACAGTGTATATCTTGCTGTACTTACAGTGCCACCTCTATTAAAAACTGAAATACTGTCTCTCTGAATCTATGGGAGTTTAAATATTGTACTTTTGTCATGCTGATCTCTGTTTCAGTGTTGTGATGCATTTTCCACAGAAAGTTTCAGTATTGGCCTTTAATTGGCCTTAATGATCTTTGATACAGTTAGTTTCTGGGAAGACAGGGTAATGAGAAGTAGGCAGCCTTCATAAACTCCAGGCACAATGCCAACCAGCAAAAGGTACACTGGAGTGGTTTAGACTGGAAGTGCATATTTGTGCTAAAATGTCGCTGGAATACTTGCAAGATCTTACTGTCCTGAGAAGCTCTTACCAAGCAGAGTCACTGTAACAGGCTGATGTGAAAGTGTGGAATCTTTGTTGAGCTTGACTTAGTTGAAATTTGTCCTACATATCCATGAACTGACTGGTCCTTACCCCAATTCTTCCTACACTGATCTCTGATGTTCTCTAAACTCTAGATGCTCTCTCTAACTGCCTTAAGCCAGCTTTTCATGTAGCCCTTTCCTGACAAGTGCCTTCCCTGCTTTCATTATCCAAAGCACTTCAGAATGCCTTCAGACTCTGGTATCTGTAAGGAAAATTTTGCAGAAAATAGAATTCTTATTTCACTTCAGGCTCATTCCTCCAGAATAACAAGGAAACAAAATGAAGTACAAAAACAATTAAATGCTGGGTTTTGGTTAACAGAGTCACAATAGTGAGATACTGACTGAACAGTGCTGTAAAAATAAAATTGAATCTGAAATTGCGAGATATTAATAATTGCAAAAATATTTAGGCAACATGCTTCTGGTCCATTTGAGAACTGAAAACTGATGACTAAAAAAAGGTAATTTTTTTAATTAGAAAGCAGGACATACAGCCTCTTTATCTCCAAATGTAAAATAATTATATCTCACATGAAATACAATTATATCTTACAACAAACCTGCTTAAATCAAAATAATCACCGTTTCATGAAACAGAAGACTGAAATTCAGGCCCATGTTTGTCCCATGACTTTCAGACTCTTGCACTTATGCCGATAATGTAACACCTGGAAGCTATCTATTCAAAAGTTTTGGAGAAGATGCAGACAATACACACATTACGTAAAATCTAGTTCAGTTGTCAGATTTTAAGAAGGATATATACTATTCCCAACTAATAAGTAAGCTACCACTCTTCTAAACATTTAAAAATGTGTTTCCAATGATTGCACAAATCTTCCAAGAGGAAGGTAATTTGTTAGACTTCTAGGATCAGTATAAATTCATGTTTAAATTTATGTTATGTAGCATAGATATATATTGATTCAGGGATTATGGTAGATAATTAGCATCAGTTCTTTAATTTTATATTGTATTTATGTGTTTGAATCTAACCTATTTTAGTAATAACCAGCATTACAGAATCTATATTCTTAATT
This sequence comes from Athene noctua, assembly GCF_965140245.1. Lineage (NCBI taxonomy): Eukaryota > Metazoa > Chordata > Aves > Strigiformes > Strigidae > Athene > Athene noctua. The sequence goes on along the minus strand of NC_134077.1, from coordinate 50,335,966 downwards.
ACAGTCGAAAACACAACCTACTAATCACTGGATATCAAATATTCCTTCTGCCAGGTTACAATGTCTTTTAAAATCTTAATATCAGAGACATACTCATTAGCTTCAGCTGTAAATCTTGCCAAAATCTTGAAGCGCTAAGGCTTGGATAACAAGCCCAAGCCAGAGTTGACCTATAGATGAATCCTGTACATTTTATAACTGATAACCATTGTGCTAGTAGGTATTGTACTGAGTTATAACAATGCTGATGTAAAAAGTGTTAAAGTATTAGAATACTGCAGCCTGAACAACAGGCCCCAAACTGCAGCTGCTAACTTAGTGTGTAGTCATTAACAAAAGATGTAAGCTCGCTAGTGAAAGATGCAGCTTAGACAAAATATAATCAGTAGTGAGGAGAGAATGTATCCAGCTTCCCTTGTTCAGCCTTGTTCAAGGCTGAGAACCCACGTATCTGGCCTTGTTAGAAACTCCCTTGGTTTCCCCCCCTGAGCCCTGGCCAGGCTTTGGGTGGAATCCAACAGGAGGATGAAACCAGAAATTTTCCGCTCAAAACAAAGGTGCCAGCTATTCTGGCTTGTCGATCTCTGGTAGTTAAGGCTGGGCCTGTTCGCAGCGACTTTGGCAGCCTCACCCACGGGTGGACGCACCCCGTAGAATTTCCCCCTTGCCAGGACAGGCTCTGCAAACCCTCGCTGTAACCGGGGCTGCCCAGCCACTGCGGGTCTGGGTGATGGTAATACATGCAAGTGGTGATTTTCCTTAATCTCCATTCTCTCTCTCGTGTAGTAATGATTTAATGCATTACCCTGTTTTTTCCTTTTGTTGCTTTAAGTGCACTGTTCTGCTTTTTCTTACTGCATGTTTTCTGTATTACACTGTTATCACTAGTAAAATATGCCCGCTCTTTTCACTCTGGTGTCTGAGTTTAATTGGTATCCTTAAGCAGCAGAACAAATCTACGAAAGTGTCTGATTCAGTCCTTGATTAAGGTAGCAAACATCCCAGAAACACCAGAACAGGAGCGACAGCCAACGTTTGGTTCAAAGACTGTTTAGCCAGATAGGATGCTATTTGATATCTAAGTCTTTGAAACCCAGTAATATGATTTATTTAGAAAAAATCTAAATTGGAAAAAATGGGCAAGTCAGTCCTATGATGTGGCAGATTGCCATCTCCATCTCCTTTACTGTTGAGTTCCAAAACTATTCAGTAGTTCCCCATTTGGCTGCCTCTACCATTTTTGAATACACAAAAGTTATATTGCAAACTACTGCTTTTCCTTAGACTGTAGAAAAATTTGAAAGTCCACCTAGCCACTCTTATTAGCAAGTGATGTGTGGGACTTGTGATGTAAGCATGCTTTTCTACAAAAACCCAAAGTGTGCTGTGAACATGAGGCAGAGACAGCTATTTAGAATGATAAAACTCCTCCCTACACAAAAATATATTTAAAGACTGTGGAGTCACTTCTCTTGCTAATGAGCAATGGAGGGAAACCTCCCTTGACACTGCACCTCAGTATTTGTTGATGGTGGCTTACAATACAGAGACTGCCTTGTCCATCTGTGAAGGGAGTCTGGTGAATAGCAGCTTTGGTGGTTCTGAGGCTGCTCTTCTGTACCCATCCTTCAGTGCAAACCATCTTAGTTAATACAGTCACCCTTGTAAAGATGCTAACTTCATTAGATAAGGAGATGTTGCACCAAACATCATCAGTGAAGTTCAGAAGCCCCTGCAGACTTGTCGTGGCTCACCAGGAGTTGTTTAGGACAGCCTCCCTTCCCTTGGGACTTACAACCAAGTTTGAGATACCCTTGGAGTGAATTAAGGTGAAACGACACCAGCCAACCAGTTTAACATTTTGTTAATACAAAACTCAAGACAAGTGGTTAGATACATTAACTTGATGGCAACTACTTAAGCTGGATATCTTAACTGGATAAGCAAACCTCATACTATATGTTTTTACTTGGATCTAGTTACAACTTGTTAAAGAGAAAGTAAGGAAGAGAGGCAGAGACAGAGAAACAGAGACAGACAAAGATATCATCACTCATGGATCCAGCAGCGTCCCGTTGGTCCTCTTGATTCTTTGTGTCTTAGTGGTGGGGGTCTCCTCTGATGGTGGTGGGAGTCCCCTGATGGTAATGGGAGTCTCCTTAGTAGCTCCTGATGGTACCATTTTTATACAGTCCAAGGCCCAAAGTCTCCACTCAGTTCCAAGAAACTTCATGCATATGAATGGTGGTCATGGCATCATGTGGTGGTAGGCGTGGTCTGGTTGCGCACAGGCTCATTGTGTTACAGGTAGTCACAGGGAGACTATTTCAGGGGTTGTATCATACAAGACCCTTTCCCAAAGTCAACGACCTAGCACCCTGCACCTGTGCAGTTAGTTGTTGACAGGTTCTTGCCCAGGTCAACACCACAGACCATATTGTTCAGTCTTACCTCTGCAGGGTCGGAAACCAGTGCCTTGTTCTTGCTTGTGGTTTTCTCTGTATCAAGAAAAGTTTAATGCAAATGTCTGCACATCCATCTGCCACAGGACTCTTTCTAGTCAGTGGAGGAGATAAGCTCTGCTGTAGGGAAAATCAGATTTTGTTGCTTGAGTGCCCGGAATTGTGCTTCTCTTCCTCAGGGGACTTAGTAGACATGGTCTTGCAATTCTTCTCATACAAAACCCCCAAGCGTTTTTCTTATAAACCTGCAACAATTGTACCAAACAGTTCTCTGTGCTTCAGCTTTTGTTGTGCCAGTTCTTCAGCCCAGGATCCTTCTCTGTTGGGGCTGTGTTGTTTCTCTGCTTGTGCTTGGCTCTTTGACTTGCTGGTGAGTTTTCTCTCCATAATCCTTGAAAACTATAGGAACTATTTTAATATCCAGCAAATACCTCACAGACAGTCTCCAGGCACCCAAACTTCTTTCTTGTTTTCAAAATCTGTAAATCTCTACTTTTTCAGAAAAAAATACAGGGTGATGCTTGCAGCAAATAAAAGTTTTCACTTTTCCAAAGACAGATTAAACACCATGTCTGAATTTCAACTACATATGTTGTATTTAAAATAAATAAATAAATAAAAGGCAGCCAACTATGCTCCTCAAAACAACATTTCATTTTGGTTAATGCAGTCAGATGTCTTCTTTTAAAGTTAGGCTGTGATTAGAAGTTATGCACGGAAAGTACAGCAAGGATCACAGCTGCCCAGAGCAACATGGGCTACTCAGATTGTGGATCTACATGCATGTCAGTAATGAGGTCTAACTGTTGGCTTCATTCCCACTTCTTGCACAGATGTATAGAGAACAAATGGGGAACAAGAGCTGCCCTTTTCTAAAGGTCTAACATTGAGAAAGACATAAGAACTACTAGCAGAAAAAGCTGTCAAATGTTCTTCTTTTCAGACACTATTCGTGCAATTGAAACATACCTTCAGTGCAGTTACAGAGGGGCAATAGAAATCACGCATACTACATGGAAAATGATGCTCTGAAAAAGGACATCAAAATGCAGAGAGAACTGGGAGCTTCCCTTCCCTTCCCTTCCCTTCCCTTCCCTTCCCTTCCCTTCCCTTCCCTTCCCTTCCCTTCCCTTCCCTTCCCCTCCCGTGGCCTCTCTTCAAAAAATTTATTTCTTTAAGAAGACGGTAAAAAAGGAACTTATGTCACCTCTTTTACAGAAGAAATATTTCCAGTTTTTAAGAGAAATCAGAGAGAAGATAGAGATAGAAACATGAACAGGATAAAGGTTGAAAGAACAGACTTAAAAAGAGATGTTAAAGTTAAAATTGTGTCAGAATCAATTCTGTTGCTTAATTCTTACAGAACTTATGGAAATCAGTGAGTGTTTTCCTGAAGACTTCATGACAGTCATCAGTGAATTATGTTTTTAAAATTCAAATCATTGTAGCAGATAAATAGACTGGTCACTATTGACAGCAACTGTTAGAAAGACCAGTTAAATTCTGTCATTTGGGCATTTATCAGCATGATGTGCATCTACACATACTCATAAAGTTTTGGTCAGAAATTATGCTTACATAGTGCACTTCAAAATAGATGCCTAGATCTGAGATTTTCTGGTTCATCTATGAATGTTACAGACACAAATTCAGTAGTGTATCTCTACTAGGTGGAAAAGAGCCCTGGGAAGTTGGGTTTTTCCATGCACATTTTCATAGCTTACCTCACCATTGCCCTATCACTCAGCATTCATTGATAGTCATTATGATGGTAACCATATGTCCCTTGGCTGTAAACCAGTATTTAAGGAAATGTTCAGGAATCTATTGAAGAAGCTGTCTCTCTAGGCAGATGAATTTTTTTTTTTTCCCCAAATAATGTGATAAATCTGATAAAAACCTTACAATAAGAAGTTGTGAAGCTTTTAAATAGCAGATGGCCCAACATGATTTGTTATTGACTAAGTGCCTCTATGAATTCTAAGATACATATAAAAACACATGGCCATTTGGTTAAAGTACAAATATAACCCATGAACTTATCTCACTGCTCAAGAAGCATTTAACGTCTACTAAACAACAGATGTTGAAACATATGGAGACATGGCTAAAGGCTGTAAAAGTACAAATAATCCTCAAACTTTTCTGTTATCTTTTAAGTATTTTGGTTCCTCTGACATCCTGGAAATGTCTGCTTGGGCATCATGGGGAAACCTGCCTACCAGGTAAGTGCCAGCCATGTGAACAGATCATAGTACAAGTTGTCATCACCGGGATGAAGTAAATATGTGGCTTGGGTCTTCGGAAGAATAAACAAGAAAGAGTCTGAGAAGAGAAAGAGATGTAATAAGATGGTGAGAACAGCTGTTTTAAGACCAGGGACTGCCCTTTGGGCACCACACTTCTATCAAGGAGAAATCTAGAGCAAGAGCAATCCATCTGACTCATTAATTGCCATCATGTACCTGGACTGTGCAAAGCTTTTGACATTGTCCTGCACAACATCCTTGTCTCTAAATTGGAGAGATGTGGGTTTGATTGATGGACCACTCAGTGGATAAGGAATTGGCTGGATGGTTGCACTCAAAGACTTGCAGTCAACAGCTCAATGTCCAAGTGAAGAGCAGTGATGAATGATGTTCCTCAGGGGTCGGTATTGGGACCAGTGCTGTCATCTTTGTTGGCAACATGGACAATGTGATCGAGTGCACCCTCAGCAAGTTTGCTGATGACACCAAGCTGTGTGGTGCAGTCAACATGCTGGAGGGAAGGGATGTGCCATCCAGAGGGACCTGGACAGGCTGGAGAGGTGGGCCCGTGCAAATCTCATGAATTCAACAAAGCCAAGTGCAAGGTCCCGCACATGGGTCAGGGCAGTCCCAAGCACAAACACAGGCTGGGGGATCAGTGGGTTGAGAGCAGCCCTGCGGAGAAGGACTTGGGAACAGTAGCAGACAGAATACTGAATATGAGACAATAATGTGTGCTCACAGCTGAGAAAGCCAGCTGTATCCTGGGCTGCAGCAAGAGAAGTTTGGCCAGCATGTTGAGGGAGGTGATTCCTCCCCTCTACTCTGCTTTCGTGAGACCCCACCTGGAGTAATGTGTTCAGGTCTGGGGCCCCCAACTTAAGAAGGACATGGACCTTCTTGAGTGGGTCCAGAGGAGGGCCACAAAGATGATTGGTGGCTGGAGCACCTTCCTTATGAGGACAGGCTGAGACAGTTGGGGTTGTTCAGCCTGGAGAAGAGAAGGCTCTGGGGAGACCTTCCAGTACTGGAGCTTTCCAGTACTTAAAGGGAGCCTCCAGGAGAGATGGGGAGAGACTCTTTGTCAGGGAGCTTAGTGATAGGGTGAGGGGTAATGATTTTAAACTGAAAGCAAGTAGATTTAGATTAAATATAAGGAAGAAATTTTTTAATGTGAGGGTGGTGAGACACTGGAACAGGATGCCCAGGGAAGTTGTGGATGCCCTTTTCCTGTTTTGGTCAACCTGGTCTAATGGAAGTTGTCCCTGCCTATGGCAGGGGGGTTTGGAACCAGATGATCTTTAAGGTCCCTTCCAATCCAAACCACTCTATGACTTTATGATTCTATGATCTTTTCTGTTTGCCTCTGCTTCCAACTCATTTTGTTTCTTTGCTGCTGTTGCTGGGGACAGGAGAAGGGAACAGGCTTTTGTGGCTATGTTTCTGTATTTTTTTTTTGTTTGGTTTGGTTTCTTCTCTGAACTAGATACCCTTTCTCTTTCACCACTCATCAGGAGACTGCTTGTTTCCCAGGGATTGAACTTCTCCTTATTAACTTTTGCTGGCTGCACTCTGTTCCTTATTAAGACAGAAAAGATGATTTGGCCCACAGGTCTGCACATGTGAGCGACTATGCTGAAATTGCTGCACCGTGATAGTTAGTGGTTGCCTTCAGGGTACCAGGTCCCTCAAAATATTTGGCTGGTTTTGACTCCCCAAAGGAAAAATAAGATGTGAGGTAGGATCACACCACTATCTCCATACATGAAATTATCTCATTTGCATTGAATAGCAGGAGCTGAAACAAGCCTGGGAAGGTCTGGGCACCATTCAACAACCTCTTTTGATGTTTCAGCCTTGCCCACACAAGTTCTTGCTAGTAAATTTTTCTTGTATTGCATGTGTTGTTGTATGGTACAGACACAAAAATTAAAAGAAGCTCACTTTATTTTTCTCGCACTGCATTTTGGTGCCATATGCTGCATTGGCCCCAAGGGTCAGCTCACTTAGGGCAGTGGTGGTTAAAATAAGACTGATTTTGGACTGGTGAACAGCCACTACAAGAAAACACTAAAATCAGACCTCAAAAAACTACCCATGCTCTCTTCAAAGAAATGTGGCCTCAATTTAAAATAAAGCAAAGAACTACTTGTGATCCAGCATAGTTTTATGGAAATTAATAAATGCTTTTTTTCCCCTTTGTAGCCCCACACAGGAGGTAAGGTGAGCAAGTAATGTTCGGCACAAGTCACCTCTTCATCCATATCTCTGAAGGTCTTTCAGAGCCCTGGTCCCATTGAAGTCAACACCGTGGCTATCCAGAAAAGAAGTACAATGTAATCTTCACAGAATCACAGAATCATTCAGGTTGGAAAAGACCCTTGGGATCATCAAGTCCAAGCATCAGCCCTACTCTACAAAGTTCTCCCCTACATCATATTCCCCAGCATCTCATCTAAACAGCCCTTAAACACATCCAGGGATGGGGACTCCACCACCTACCTGAGCAGCCTATTCCACTGTCTGACCACTCTTTCTATGAAAAATTTTTTCCTAGAGTCCAGTCTAAACCTCCCCTGCTGGAACTTAAAGCCATTCCCTCTTGTTCTGTAGCTAATTACCTGTGAGAAGAGACCAGCACCAACCTCTCTACAGTGTCCTTTCAGGTAGCTGTAGGGAGTGATGAGGTCTCCCCTCAGCCTTCTCCTCCTCAAGCTAAACAGTCCCAGCTCCTTCAATCACTCCTCATAGGATTTACTCTCCAGGCCCTTCACCAGCTTCATTGCCCTCCTCTGAACTCGCTCCAGCACCTCGATATCTCTCTCGTGTTGAGGTGCCCAAAACTGGACACAATACTCCAGGTGTGGCCTCACCAGTGCAGAGCACAGGGGGACTGTCACCTCCCTACTTCTGCTGGTCACACTATTGCTGACACAAGCCAGGATGCCGTTGGCTTTCTTGGCCACCTGGGCACAGTGCTGGCTCGTGTTCAGCTGCTTGTCAATTAGAACCCCCATCTTGACACATGCCTGAATTTCTTGAAGGGATTTTCTGTCTAGTGTTTCTTCTCAGAAGGCTGGGGTTTGGTTTGGTTTTTTTTTTTAGGAGGCATAATCCAGCAACATTTATTTTCACTGAGTTCCATAGTTTTCTGCTCCAGCTGAGAACGATGAACAACCACATACATTTTCATGGAAGTTGTGTGGAACTGCTTCCTGTTTCCCATTATCCTACAGCTCCCTGTGTCTTCGTTACCACTAGTATTAAATCTATGTGTATTCATTAACTATGAGCTAGAAAAATCACGGATGCACAGGGAATAGGAGAGAAGTTTCTCACAGAGATCTAATGGTTGAAATGTAAATCTGCCTCCTGCTGAGATGTAAATTCAAATCCAAGTGCAGCCAATATCCTGGAAGGCATTTAGAGTCAGCCGATGCTGCTAATCTTATTATTTTGCCTCCTCTTTGCTGAACTGGTAGCACTGCAACTGTGCAAGTGCCAAGCACAGGAAGAAATAATAGAGTTTTTAAGTTTGGCTTCATTTTTGAAGTTTTGTACGAATACAGATGCATGAGGAAAGACCAGAGATTTGTATATCCCAAAATCTATTTTGAGACTCTATATCTATACAGTCTCGTTGTTTATAGTATGAGACTAAAGGAAGATAACTGAAATAGAGTCTGAGGTGTGAACAATAAGAGATATTATTTAGGCTGAGTTATTAAAACAGTATAGAATATATTCAGTGCTGAAGGCAAGCTGGAGAAAGTCCAGACAAAACAGTGGGAGTGATAAGAAATCAAGAAACATGTCCTGGGAGGAAAGGTTGAGGGGAAAAAAGTGTTTAAGTCATCTAGAAGACACAGGGACATGACAACAGTCTTCTCATACTTAAAAGGTTTATTGTTAAGAGCCTGGTGACCTACTGGTCTCTTGTGACCATAGGGGAGGGTAAGAAGTAAGCTTGAATTTTACAGTAGAGATTTATAATAGATGTTATAATTTTTTTCTAGTGTCAGTACAGGAGAGCTAACTAGTTCAGCAGAGAAACCTGGGCATATCTGGGGCACAATTCATGTAATCTGTGACTGTTTTACAATAAGATGAATCACACCCTGGAAGTACCCTTTTTGTCCCATGGGTTCTGAAGAAAGCCTGGAGTGACTAACTCCAATGTAGTCATCATCATTCCATCAGATGAATCCCCATCCCAGATGTCCAGCTTGCCTTGATAGTCCCAGAGCACAGAGGCTGTCTTGGCACTCTGACAAAATATAAGGATGTTATTTTTTTTCCTGAAGTTTTGTCAGGACACCAGATTTTCACTGCCTCTTCCTGTCAAGCTGCAGTCCTGAGAACAAAATAATTCCCAGCATCATACCAAGGGAGATGTCAGGACCTCTTCTGGCCCAGTTTGTGACCCCACCACACAGCCCGCTGCAGGATGGTGCCCTTTCCATCTACATTATGCCCCTTTGAAAACCACCATTAAGTATTTTTAAGAGGTGATCAGAGAGGTGTAACTTGGGGTCAGTCTAGGTACGATTCATCCTGCTTTTGTGCTTTGATGGAACAGAAAACAGAATGCTGAGTTATGAAAAGACAAAAGTTACTAATAGCAAGATTTGTTAGAGTGGGGTAGAAAATTTATGTCAAGGATAGGAAAGGAACATCAATGAATCATTTTAAAATGGATTGGGATCGTGCTGAAATATAAACTGCGAATAACACTCCTAAGAGGACCTTGAGGACCTGGAGACCAGAAGCAATCTAATAGGTCTTTTAGAAGGTTAGCCTCTACAAGTTTCAGAGTACGCAAAGTGTATTTCCTTCACAGATCAGTAAAATTGGAAAGACGCCCCCTTAAAACAATGGTATACATAGAAGGTGTTACCATCTATATGGTAACTTTTAGGACAAATTCTCATCGTCTGGCTTGCTGCTTTATTACAGGTTGAATACTCAGAGCCACCTGCAGATACAGCCCTCCCATCTATAAGCTTTTAATCTAAAGCAGTTTCTCTCTGCATATTAAATGCTGTTTTCCAAACCCAGTTTCAAGACACACCTTTATTATTTTCAGTTTTTCAGCTCTTCTGGTAAAAACTGAATTGTTTTCGTCCTACAGCCTTCCAGGATACGGCCAAGCACTTGAAGATCTTCAGTCTAAATCACAGCAAGTCAAGGTGGTCCCTGACCTGAGTGCAGGAAACGTAGGTTAAAAAGCTGCTTTTCTCCTTCTTCCCGTTATTTTCTACCCATTCTGCAGAGACAGCTCCTTACATGGCTAAGAGCAGGTGCAGCTGCTTCCTAATTTGATTTTGACAAATGGTCCTTGTCAATATAGGTGCTCTTAGAAGAAGACAGAGCCATGAGTGGTTACAGGGGGACTGGAGATGGTAGCCTTTTAACACTGCTCAGTCAAAGTCAGAAGAACACAATTCAGTATAACAAAGTGCACGTTTATTGACTAAGCACGGACAAAATGGTACTGAGCAGAAACATGGAGAGGATGTCAGTGTCTTTTTCTCTTTACAACAATTCACTTGTTACACCTGCACGCTGTTAGAAATTGCCTCCAAGGCCTTCCAGTCCCTGTGGGGAAAGCTGTCTCCAGATAGAGAGAAGTTTTGCTTGAACAAGGGTGTTGTGAGGTACACCAGAGGCAGTGCTGCTGGTTGTCTGGGCTTTTTCTCAGACACAGCACCTAACACAGCTGGCCCAATGAGTGATGGTGTCTTTCTGTAAGTTGTGGATTTGTGTGTAGGGCATATTTCTGACAGTTCACACTGACACCAACAGCTTCCACTCAGTAATGAACATTTATTTATTTATAATTCCTCTCAATTCCTGTTTGTGGTGCTGGGCAGCTCTGGAGCAGCTCCCCAAACTCCTGCCAGCTTCAGGAGATACTGAGATATATTCTTCTAGTACTGAACAGCTGGAGTAACAAGATGTAATATCACTTTTAATTGTTTCTTCAGAAACACTCCTGTGTTCTCTTCATGAGAGTTTCTGGACTCGTGGTTCAAAAGAACAGTGCTCCCTTGTTAGTCAGAGGTCTCAGTGAAGAGATTCATGTGTCCCAGGATGTATATGAGCTTAAGTGGTTTGGTGGATGAAAGCCAGTTTGCTCAGCAGCATCCCTGTTGGATAAGGTGCCCACAAAGTAGACTGAGAAGGTAGATGAAAAATCCATCAGTCATACATAGCACATTTCACCTATCCAGGATCCAGCTTAGAAGCATTAAGGATATATTTTAATTTCTTAGATGCAAAGTCATTCTGCTTTTAGCCATTTCAAAATCACAAAGGACCATATGCTTTCAGAGAAACTCAGTGAGTATAAGATGCTATCAGTGCACAAAAAGGTATACATTAGACAGAGTTATGGAAATATTAAGCATATTGGGCCCGAGTCTGAACTCACGAAGGAGTTATGTAGAGGCATAGTGCTTTGGTCCTGACTCACACAAATTAATGCCAGATGAGAACTGCAGTGTTTGTACTTGGAGTACAAACACTTCAGTAAAGTGGAAGCTAATGCAGTCATGACAACTACTAGAAAAGATCACAAAGGAACCAATAGTAGCACTTTGTACTAAGATGCACTCTTACTCATTGCTAAAGTCCTGGGCTAAACTTTACATTAGCTTTCCTTTGTTTTGACTTTAGATTTTTAACTACTTTCCTGTGGCCTTTCTCAGATGTCCTGATTAATACCATATTCACATACGAGGTTTTTTTGCAAAGCAGCACTCATTATCATGATTTTCATAGCAATCCTGTGCAACAGGAAAATCATAGGTCTTACTTAAAAATTATTCCAACAGAGTTCTACTTCCATAGTCTTACTCTTAGTTCAGTTGACCTGAATTGTCACTTGAGTAACCTCATTAAAAGGTTAAAATTCCAAATGTGATGTTTCTACCAACTTTTGACATCCAGAGAGTTTTGGTGATATTTCACAAATGTTCATGAATTAAGATTCATGCAATTACAGCTAGATAAACATTACTGGTTTTGCAACAGGAGAAATGGAAGTAGATATGTGTACAGCAACACAGAAACAGAGCTATTTTGGAGTAACTGAATAATATACTAGTATTGCATGCGGGTGAATTTCTTTCATTGCAAGCACAACCGAACTGAAAACCTAGGAAACTCCATCTCTTTCTATAACCAGTAAGTAAACCTCTCCACATCATCTTCAGATGAGATATTTTTGTTAAAGCTATAGAAAACTTTGCCTGGAAATTGGATGATTCTAATCCCAGAAAATTTGCCAAAGTCAAAATTCAGGCAAAAACCTGACAAAGTAGCAACAAACATTTAAAACGTAGAAAACTACCATAACAAACTAAAATTCTTAGATGTCTAACTACAGATGGATGTTGGAAAGATAAAGTAGACAGAGAGCTAGTTGAGATGCATTTCCCACACATAGCAGCAAACCTGACAAAAAGGAGTGAAGTGACTTAATTTGGTATGTGGGTAACTTCAACGTTATTTTCATAAGGCTAAAACTAGGCAATGTCCCAAGTTCAACATAGACTTCTACGCTGCTCCCTCCCAACCCACAGGTTGAAGAGGAGTAACAATTTGGTGGGACACTGGGGGTAAGAGTGTGCAGCAATGACAGTATGTTATTCCCTTTCCTCATGCATAACCTTGAGCTAGAGGAGGTGCTGGGATGGGTAAGTAAGGAAGCAAAAAGGCATAAAATAGAGTGCTTCCATGGAGGGTAGGAACATTTGGGGGTTTTCGTCCTCTTCATCAGAGGGATATTAAATTTTCAGTCATATTTTCTTTTCTTTTATAAATGAAGCAATAAATCCATGAAAACCGGGTTTCAGACTCATCCAGCATCTGCATGTAACAAGACAACTGCACATAGACCAGGCAAATAAAGCAGCCCTAGGATGAGGACTGTGTAGCTTTAACAGTTTACAGTCTCCTTACACACAGTGGTCATCCCTCATGTCAGTTAATGAATGGATTTTCTTTAAACAATCTGAACTGTAGCAGTTCTAGATTCCTAGAAATATTTTCTAGGATATTTCCTAGGACTGCCAAATATGAACTATGAACTGGCATCAGATAAAACCTCTCAAGCTAGCCCCAGACCCTGTGGTGTTGGTTTTCCACTATGTGTATTAAATTTGAGGGAAAAGATAAGCTTGGATGTATATGCGCATAGGGAGTTTTTCCCTAGCTTTCCAAAGAGAAAGAATTTAAAACCATTCTCCTTACTGCTGGAGCAATATGAACAGTGCTGGGAACTGTATAAATCAAAGATTAACCTTCACTACATGCATATTTTACAGCCCACTAAGTAGGGCCTTATTAAGAAATTAATGCTGCTATACATCTCTTCTCCCTTTTCTGCCTTCCAGCAACAAAGAGACGCACATGGGAAACATAATTTACAGACACTACAAACAGCAATGTGTCTGCACACAGAAATGCTAACTTTTATAGGCTGTAAAAACAGTTACTGTTCTTTTATGGAATGGTAAGATTTGAGACCCCCTCAGTCTGAAAAAGAATAGCCTCATAAAGCTAAATAATGAAAATAGCACAGAGAAAGTGTAAGTCTTCTCATTAACTGAGAATTTTTGTAAGGTATAAGAAAGCAAAAGTCCTTGCAAAAGTAGCTGCCAACAATTACAGTCAGATAAATCACTCAGGACGTGGAGTGGTCTGGCCACGCAATGCCCACTGCAGGCAGGGAGTACCCCTTCCAGCTGCAAGAGTTGCAAGCCTCAGCCCCATAGTTGCCTTTGCAAAGTGGGAAGCCACAAAGCAGTCACTTGGACCAGTCACTTAATTTGCAGCATGTTAAGATTTTAAAGCATGCAAGAGTGCTAGTATTTGGTGTGGAACAGAATAAATAAAGAGATGCTTGTGGTGCTGGGGGGATGAAAGTATCAGACAGAAGCATGGCAAGTGATAAGGATGTAAGGTCAATTTTATTTGGAAGGAAATGGTAGAACACATGTATACACAATGAAGAATGTCATCAACACCTACCCAAAAGGGGCCCCAAGAATACATTTGTGGGTGAGACCAGTGCAAAGCGAATCTTGCCAACAACCAAAGTTATGCTCTATTTATTGACTGAGACAAAGGCAGGGTATATTCAGCTACTGAAGATCTACATCAAGACATTGTGTGCACAGCTCCAACTGTCTCCAAAGATCAGGAGAAGAAAAGACCTGCATCCCCACTACTTAGAATAACACAGGAGAAACAAAGCAGAAGTGGAATTAGCTATCTTTATTCATGCTTTAAGCAGGAATGATAGAAATGCTTTTAGCTGCTTAGAAAAAATGCCAGTTACAAGTATGCCAGTCCCACAGAAGGAGTTAGATGCCTTTGGGTCGATAACATCTTTTAAAAATAGAACAGTAGGGAAATGGGGAATCTGCCAAAACTGTGTTTGGAGGAAAATCCTCTAATAAGGCTAAATTTCATGAGATATTGAGAGAGTCATCATCACTTATTAACCACAAAGAGAGATATGAATATTAAACTGGCTATACAGCACATTTTACACATCTCAAAATAATATTCCACTCCATATGTTTTCCAGCTTGTGGATGTTTGCATCTCCACTGCTAGCAAATTATTTGACAAAATATTGAAGAATGCCCTTCCACTTTTAATTTTGATAACTTTGTTTATGTTTACCACTTGAGTAATTAATTTTGCACAGAATTTACTTACGGGTTTTATAGAAAATTTCCAAGCAGTAACTGGTAACAAAAATTGCAATCTTTAGTTTAGATCAAGTACTTCTCAATGGTGTTTGCTTCTTGGGAAATGGAAGATTTATCATAGTGGACAAGCTGCAATTTCCTCTTTTAAATTTTTGATATTTTCAAAAACTATGTCACTGTTGTTTGTGTCTGAACCGTTGAGTTTTGGTTAAAATTGGCTTGTCCCATTTTGTATTGCAAGCTCATTTCATATATGCTTGTCAGTGTTAAAAACATCAGCTTCTCTCAAATTCAGCAAGTAAATGTAAGTCAAATCACAGATTCTCTACTGAGTGCCTTCTTCAGATCACTCTGTATATAAAGCAAAGGAAAAGGATGAAGCTCAGAGAACTTCCTTGTGAAGACAGAATCTGCCTCTTTGACTGAGGAAATATGTTTATTTATCCTTCACGAGATTTCACAATCTGGTGATACTTTTGGATGCAAAAATGCTATCATGTAGCAACAAAGATCAGGATGAGTGGTTTTTAATCTATGTCAGATTGAGAGACTGTGACCGTTTCACATGACCCATATGTCAGTTTGATATTTGATTACTACTCAGCACTCTGAATTTGCCTAGTCTTTAAATCAGCTAGGAAACTGTACTTTGCATACAATAGAAAGACTTTTTTTTTTTTTTCATGGAATACATTGATGTATTTCAGGTTGGTTCTTTGGACTTTTTCACCCTGTAAGAGCAACAAAGCACTTACAGATTTGGCTTGATGTCTATGTGAAGAGCAGCAAATCCATTCTGGACACTTTGGGAATCCCCAAATCGGTATCACAATCTGGATCTGAAATTTGTTGCAGATTCAATGCAGTTGAGGCCCTTTAATTGTGATGTTAAAACATTGATTTACATTATGGACTGCAGTTGCTTCAAAAACCATACTCCCTGAGGCCAAATAGAGCGACTGAACAAACATTAGCAATGAACCATAATGTTTGGAAACATCTCACCCAGTTTTCTTTTTTTCTTGCTCCTCTGTCTTGCTTTTAAGACGTAGCCTTATATTTACACCACAGTTCTCCGGGTTTTCCACAGAGCAATCTGCTGATAGGATGAAGTTTCCTGCAAGGAGACAACCATATTCCCAAACCCTGGAAAAATTTATCGGGTTACCAGTAATTTGTCAGAGATGAGGTATAGCAAGCTGAAGATTTTGCAAAAATCCCACCAAACACTTCTCATCAAACAACTGCAATGTGGAAGAAACACAAAGAAACAAAACCTGTGGTGTGGTAGCCACAGCTTTGGGATAGTTCTGGAACAGTCACACTCTTCCTCATATAAGATTTATTAACAAAGTCTGAGAAAGAGGGAAAGGGGAAAAAAAAATACTGTAGCCTAGTGTATAGGATGTTTTCCCCGAATAAAGAGGTCCTGGTTGTTTGTGAATGACCATGACTACTGAACATAAAACAGTTTGTTTTTAAACATATTTGGGTCTTCTGCCTCTCACACATGCCAGAAATGTTTCTTGCTAGGGCTGACAATCTTCAGGTGTTAAAGGAACTCCTGGAAGCATAAACTCTTGGTTTAGAGGAGAAAAATGCAGAGATAGGTGTAAGCGTCAAGGGAAAACCCAGGTGACTAATCATCTCAGGCATCCCCCTTCCACCACTGTGATGCCACACAGCTGTATGTCACACAGCTGACAGACTTTGTGACTAAGGCTGGTTTAATCTTGCAACTACCTCGGATGGTTGGCAGCAACTGTATTACAAGTACATGCTGTTAGAAGTAAGTGAGCCACTAGAAGCAATGCCCATGGGGGTGCATATACAGGCATTTGAAAGTAAATGAGGAAAAAAAAACCCAATAACCATCACCTCCAAGTTTCTTTTCTTACATTCTTCCTCTCGCTTTGAACACTAGACAACAGCAATTTCCACAGCTGTTTAGCAGTGCCTTTCCACTCATAAAATCACACGTAGGGCTGTTCTCAGACAGCAGGGAAGCCGCAATAGCAGTAAGCAGAGAGTCCTATTTAATTGCACTGTTACTGAACGGGGTCTTAACTAGAAGTGGCATTTTATTTGCATGTCAGGAACCCAGCTCAAGACTTCTTTGACATTAAATTGTTTACTATTAATCCATCAGTTGTATTTGGCAGGCCGGCTCCTGCGCAGTGGCATGAGCACCTCAAAAACTCTAAACCAGAACATCAGAGCAAATCAGGCACTCAACCTATGGGATTCCAAGGCAGGACTCTATTTTATGGAGCATCAATGTTGAAGTAAAACTCTTTGATCCCTTATTCCATAGCAGTGAGCTGCCATGGACTCAGCAGACAGCAGATGCACTTACTAATTACTCCTAATTGCTGCTGTCTAGACACCACGTGAAGACTAAACTACCAGCTTTGTTTACAAACCAGCAAATACCTGCATACTCTTCTGGTACTATTCTGATTCACTGTGTGCTGAGTTTGCATACAACAGTGCCAGTGAGAATAACGGTTTGTATCATTTTTGCAGTAATCTAGACAACTGCATAAAGTGAAGAGTCAAGTCCTCTGTTGCTAACAACCTTCATTTTCCTTCATCAAATCCTTACTGTGTTTTTATTACTTTGTACCTCAGGAGGAAGTAAACTCTCAGTCAAATGTCTACAAATGAGAAATGCTCACAAAGAAGGCTTCCAGCATGTGAAAACCTCACAGAGATTTTGTGCACAAAACATTTTATGCAACCTCTTTAAAAAGTGGATCCTTCAATTTAGTTTAGTTTTTTTTAAACTGATACCAGTTTAAGTAGAAAATGTTAGTACCTGTCACCCTGTTGTAAAAAATCAGTTGTGATTGCTTTCACAAAATAAAAAATATGGACTTTCACAAAGTTCAAAATTTTTTGCCATGCCGTTCTGGAACTTGTTGTCAATTGTTCTGAAGTCATGAAATTGTAACCATTCAGCCTTTACTCATCTTTCCTGCAGAGACCAATGTATGGATGCAAACATTAAGAAGCAGCAATATAAAATCGTTTATACATGGTGTACAAATAATATCTACCGTCTTACCTCCACCATCAGTTAGTGCATCTTCCATTGTTCTGCCTCATGGTGTTTTTTCCCTTTTTAGTTGTCATCAAATCTAAATGCACTATTTCATGCGTCAGATGAAAACATTTATAAACATCTATTAATGGCACCTGCACAGGAATTTCCTTCCTAGATCACACTGATCTTGCACAAAAAAACCCTTCCAAATGAGGCTGGACAAGAGAGAACAGTTAAACCAAGTAATGGAAATAACAAGTGAAAACAGAATAATGTGGTGGTATGTGGAAACAAAAGAAGTAGAAAAGAATTTTTGGAATAGTAAAAAAGTTTATTAGGAGGGACCAAGTTAATGTATTGCTCTTTACATGAAAGTAGAGATTTTTTACATCATTTTTCTTCCCTAAATGGGAGAAAAACTGTCACCATGAAATGGTACCAGATGCCAAAGTTAGCCTGATTTTAAACTAGGATTATTGAAGCCAAAGTCTTTCTTAAAGTGTTAGATGGTTGGCGTCCCCATTTCTGCAGACTGTGCACAAACCTTAGATAAGGGCTAATAAGAAGATACTAAGGTCTCAAGAACAGTACATAATATTAGCGTTTGAACACAGTTGTGAACTGAGTGGCCTGACCCAGGGCTGATATTATTTGATTCAGCATAGATTGAGGCAAACCATATCCAGCAACCAGTCAGGCAAGCTCAGATAAACTGTTGCTTTGGGAAATGGTGCAAGCTGAGCTGTAAGGTTTCAGGTAGCTTCTTTCCAAATCACCCAGGAGAACCAGGAGAAGTAGCAAACTGGTATAACCAGTGACAACCTCCTCTATCAGTACCCCTCAGCCAAAATATCCTCATTGCATGGCGTGTCCATGTTAGCTAGTCTTGCCTTGTCACAGCACAGCTGGCAGCCCTTGGCTCTGGCCATGGCTGGAGACAGGATCTGTGCCCCAGCATGGCACAGGACATGTGCATGCAAATGTACACCATGTAGAGAGGGAGAGAGGAAGTGTCCAAGGCATCAGTTCCCTATAAAAGCTTTCCCTCCCTACTGTCATACAGTCAGAACTCTTTTTTTCCCCCTTTTAGCTGCAGCACAATTACTGTGAAACATTGATGTTACTTCTTTTGACTTCCCTGACTAGATCAGCATTTAGAAGTTTGGAACTTATTTGAGTTAGAAAGACAAATTGGTGAAAGGACATGGGATTTTTGGAAACAGAACCCCCCCTCTATTTACAAGAATAAACAAATTCATGCTTTCCAGGGCACACAGGGGACCCAATATCCAGGAACAGCTTTACAAGTGATGGCTTCCTGCCTCCTTAAGAGAAATTTGACATAAATGTCCTTTGCCAAGCCTTTATTTAGTGCCAAACTGGTATTTTGCCAGAAGTTCTGAAAATTTTCTATCTTTGAAACTTTGTGCCTTTCTCACTTCTTTCCATCTCCCTCCTTCAAAATGCTTTGTCAAGTCTCTTCTGCCCAGACCATCTGAATTTGTGAACAACTTACTATTCACCATTTGTTTTGGTTGTAATTACATGTTTCATCCTCTCCTACAGCTCTCTGAAATGCGGTACATAACAAGAAACCTAGCACTTCCAAATAAATTCAACCTACTCTGTCATTCTCAATACCCTTCTGCTTCAGACCAAGTGCAATATCTCTTGTATTTCCAAACCTTAGTCCACACTCCCTTAAAACAACAGAAAAAAAAACAAACAAACAAACAAAAAAAACCAAAACGTGTTGATGTTCAAGTTCACACAGTCCCTCTGTCCACAGATGGCCTCTCTCCAGCTCTCACTAGTCCCAAGACACATCTTACATACTCTTGTTCTTAATGTTTCCACTGATGCCAGGTGGCAGTTCTCTTCTCCTGCAGAACTGGGCTTTCCAATACACAATTATCTCCCTTCAAAGCAAAAACATTCCTCGCAGGAATCATAAGGAACAATAAATCAGAGGAAAAAAAAAAATGGGTCATAAGCTGTATCAGGGTCTGAAAGGGTGGAAAGTAACTCTTTAGGAAAGACAGAAAAATGGCATCAGACCAACTGTGTTTGGTCAGTTATAATACTTGGTCATTTTCTTATGAATAAAGGTTTTATTGTATTTCACTAAAACTCAGTATTTTGTCATGTATTTAATCAAGGCCATCAAGTGCTCCATAAATCTTGAGGTATCCTGGAGACTGAAGAACACTTGACTGAGGACACACACATAAGAGCCAGATGAGGTTACAGGGTATTCCAGAGCATAAAGTAAAACATACTGGAAGACTGTGAAGAAACTTCCTAAAGTGAGCAAGGCTAGTAGCCCAGAAGGATTTCCTGCATGTGTAAAAACTTCCCTTGACTGCAGATATTGTGCCTTGCTTGCTGTAGAAGGGAGGGTGTATTGAGCTTTTAGAAGGGCTTTATGTGAGACAATTAATAGCAAAACCATATTAGCTCTTCAGGAGAAGAGAGCAGAGTGCAGTGCTGATGGGAGGTCCTAAAGACTGGCAAGCGAGCACTTGTCTTGAACTCAGAGTCAACCACAAGAAGACTTGCTGAAGCTGAATTTCCGGTTCACCTTGTGGAGATGTTTTCTTGTGACCTTCTTGGCTGAAACTGTCCTCAGTCACAACTCAGTGCTGTAGGATCCACGAGCCTGAGGTTGCAGCAGCCATCATAACCCGAGGCAGCCACCAGCAGAAGACAGAGGGTGGTTGTGTCTGCCCCAGCACTCACTTGCTGCACCCTGCTATGCCCAAACTACTGCCATAATTCAAAAGTGTATCAGGTCAGAGATTATTTTAATTACAACCATGTCGTTTGAAGTTCAGTTCTGCAAGCAGTTCAAGCAGCACCACCAGTGACCCTGAGGATAGCTCAGATCAGATTATTTCACTGAGAAATTCCCCAGCACCTTTTCTCAAATCTCATGTAAAGTAAGGTCCATTATGCTAGCCCTTTGATTTCTGATTTTCTGCAAAAGAGAATGCCAATATCCTTGTAGGAGATAGCTGAAACATACCTTGTAAGTGGCTATGTTAGACTGATTCAGCTGCTGAAAGCAGAAAATACTGGGTGCTGAAGAGGCTGGGGCTCTACCACCTAATTTTGTTGGACATCTTCAGGGCTTGCTGCTGTAGGTACCAGAGGACCTACTCTCTCCTTACCCAGACTACATCCCAAGGGAATAACAGCTCTTCCTATCTCCTCTTCGTCTCAACACACAGTAGAGGTCTGCAGAGGTCTCTCCATCTCTCCACTGCCTGTCCTGTGAAAGTAAACACTTACTTTAGGAACCCCACCAAGGACACCACCCCCCGCCCCCCCCCCCCCCCCCCGCATATGACTATCTGTTAAGGTGCTTAATTATCAACAGATTCTGTGGTCTAATTAATTAGGGAGAGATTAACCTAGCCTTTCAATACTTTATTGATACAATCTGTATTATAGCTTCCTTCCTGCTGGAAAAACACATTTTGCAGTCCTACACCATTTTCTTCCACAGTCCCAATGAAAAGTAGACATTTTGCCCTGCTGCAGCTTCTAAACACAATGCTGTGTCACCCAAAGGACACAATGTCAACTAGCTGTTCTGCTTGTTACATTGCTATACAGTCCCAGGCCATGCCCACAGCACATGCTCACAGCCGGTGCGAGCAGCAGCAAGGCAGACTGCTGTGTGAAGCATGGGACACAGCATGAAGATTTATTTTTGGCTCGCTTCATCTTGGATGATCAAACATCAGGCATTTCAATGCAAGACCCCGTCCCTAGGGCAGCATGGGGCAGGGTGGCGTGCTTCTCACACCCAGGCACTGTGCAATGCTCACCCTTCTCCTCTGGGGACCACAGGCACTATCTGCTCTGAGCATGGACCTGACTCCTGGGACCAGCAGATGTTAGTATTTATGGAGGAAATTTTTTTTTGCCAGAAACAGCTTTCAAGGGACAATAGCTAATGTTTAAGCCGTGACTTTTTACCCATGGAAAACTGAAATGCTTTACACTCTAAATAAGAGGAGACCAGTCTCCTGGCAACAATGTGTAGGTAGGATGCAATTACTGCCTGATTCCCATCTCCAGCCACCCTCTGGTGCAGCTTTCCCAGGAGGAGGGACTGCTTTTTTATAAAAACTCCGTCTGCCCAGAGGGTGCCAAGCCTACCTGCCACTTGAGCTAGCATGGAGGGGAGGAGGGGACCACTAAGCAGAGAGGCACAGCTCTTGTCCCAGGGAAGATTTTGTCCCTGGGTCAGCATAGACCGGGAAGGAATACTGTCAAGTGAGGAAATAAGGGTCTTCCTGCTGCCACAAAGGTTTTGAACAAATGGATCCTGAGTTGCACACATAAAACCAGAGATGCATAAATCCACTTCATCCCAAATGCTCACCGCAAGAGGGTACATTAATGGGAAATATAATTATTTCTTATTTTTATTTTGGCCTCTGTGAGCTGCTCTGGACACCCATGGAAAATGCAGAGCTTATACAGTTCAGGGATCACAGTGAGGAGCACAGCACATGCCCACAAAATGATACAGCCATGGGTGCTGTTCCCACCATGATGTTAGCCAGCTGACTTAGATGTAGCCTAGTGTAGATACACATTCAAAGAAAGCAGTAAATCAGGATGTGCTATAGCTAACCCCAGACATACAGAAATCATGAGTCATGCCCAGAATAACCCAGAGATTAGCTTTAAAATCTGTGGGGTTTGAAAAGCATAATAAATGTCATGCTGCTTTCATTTTCCTGCCATCCTTTAATATTTCACATGCACTTTTATTGGATATCAAGTAACCATATGTTTAAAACTGTGATTTTTTTTAAAGCTAAATCTGGAAAGACCCTATAATAACCTGATTGAGAGGGCTAAGGCTTTCACCAAAAAATTGCCATTAACAGTGGGAATTTCTGTACAATTGCAAAGGTTGCTAACTTTGAAATGTCCCAAAGTCACCCTTAATGGAGACTATGACAAGAACAACCTCCCTGACTTAGTGTTGATACCTGACTTGGTATTGACAGAGAAGTCACTACATTACAGTTATCTCCCTGCAGCACAGCAACTTCTAATATATCAACGACTTGGAAACAACTCTTCCATACAGCCTGTGCCCCTTTATCTTAAAATAGGGCTGTGTGTTTCTCTGTTCCTAGATATTTAGGAAACATCAGCCTGGACTTTTTAGCCTTCCTGTCCCAAGTTTCCTGATAGTTTAAGTGGCACAAATAAACCACATGCTTTTAATTCATGGCTCCAACTGCTTGTTTTTTGTCAGTACTATAGCTAAGCCATGGCTGAGAAAGCTGAAATTTAAAAACCATCCATATATTTACTAAGCTGCTACTCCACCGACTAAATCTGAATACAAGGAAAACTTGGACAGCCTTTGAACTATTGTGCACCACTACAGTGAAATGAGGTAAAGCATCTGATTTGCCTGGGGCAACCATAAAATAACAGGCATCCTGGCCATGTGTGGTTGAGCATAATGGGACTTCGTGTTTAGCCACTCCAGCCAAACCAGTGCCTTTCTAAATTTCCCATGTTTTTGTGTTTAAACAAAGTCCAACTCTCCCAGGCCCTGCGAGGAGCAGCAAACCCGGTGGTCCTCATTTTTTGTTTTCTTTTAAAAGCTGGGACATTTTGCTGTATTTGTCCCCCTACCACCTATGCTTTCACTGTACTTACTTTGCAGTACCAGTTACCTCAGCTGTTGATCCCAGAGAAACTTCCTCTGCTAATACTCCCAGGAATAGAAGACATTTGTAGCCAAACTGGTAGTAACTCTGTGGTTGCATGCATGTTTGTAAAGTTTGTTTTGTATAGATTAAATCTGAGGCAAAGTGACAGGATGGAAGTTTCTGCTACTTCAGGCCATGCACAGATGCTTTGTCTGAGGCCTCCTTATCTTTGCCTGCAAATCCTATCTCAAATGACTTTCCGTTCTGAATCAACTTTTTAAACATTACAGGCTCTGTAAATCTTCAGGATAAAAAAAAAAAAGCTAAAAGAGAAAAGAGCTCATTCTTTCATCCCCTACTATTCCCGCCATCATCTTACCCTGGAGGAGAGGATCTCTCCCTTGACATCTGGCAGAGAGAGAGAGAGACATGGCTGAAAGGAACCAACATCCAGACCCTAACCTTTTGATTTTACTTCTGAGCTAAGGTTAGGAGACACTTCTAGCAAAGGAAAAGCAGGGAGGTGCATCATGGAGCAGTGGGAATTTTACAGCACCAAAGGTCAGAAACCTGGGCCACCAGCAGATGCACACGTGTGCCCCATATCAGCAGTTTCCCTCCAGGGAAGAGCTCCTTGCCTTGAAGCTCACAGGCTAAAACCTAAAACTAAAAAACCAACAAACAAAATTAAAATCCATTTAGGAGTCTTCAAGGGCTGAAAAGAGCAAGAGACTTGGTGCTACAGGGAGTGGAACAGCTGAAATAGTTGGTCAAAAAGAAACACTGCTAAAGTACCTGAACAGAGAGACTGGCAGCATTTGGGGCAGCACATGGGGAGTGCGTGGGGCAGGGCCTTGTGTCCCGGCCACCTGCACCATGCAGGAGTCAGGGGCTGCTTCTCTGGACGCAGACAGGCCAGTGCCTCAGCAAGAATCAGAGAGGAGCAGGACTAGGAACAACTACAACTGTACTTTGGGTGAGGAATAATTCAGTGTTGATGTATTCAATCCTTCCCGCTGCTTCAGCCTCATAATTCTTAGTAAATACTGTTTGGCAAGGCAATTGATTCTTCTTTGTAAATCGGGAAAATTAATTATCTAGGCAGTGAGTAGTTTAGTTTAATTTTCCTAAACATCTGGGTGAGAGCTTGAACTAGTCTTTTATTAGGAATACCTCAAACTTGATGTTGGTCCTTGGAAACCTGGTGGTTGAGTCATGACACAGGGTTATTGTATCTGTGAAGATACAGCTAGCGTCCATGAAGTGCAAACAGTTTTCTAGTTGAGCACTGCCTGGTTAGCATGCTGTTCTCCATTTGTATGCTTTGGGATAAGTGGTGATGCAGCACTCCAGTACTTCAAGAAACTTTCTCCACAGCACATAACAGATTAGTTGGGTGTTTTTTCCCCTCATACCCTTTTCTTGCTGATTTAAGTAAGTCACTGCCAGCATATAGTATCTATTTAAGGGAGTTCTGCTGTTCTTCGATGTGCTGCAAGCAAAAGGAAGCTAGCAACTTCTTGTTTTGGTCAGGGTCCGCTGGGAGAACGATTTCCTCTCATCTTTAATTTGATGCATTACAATGGTGTTTTCCATTGCTGCAGTTGCAAGGCTGTCTTAACCTCTTATGCAGCAGCACCGCTTTTGTGTAAATGCCCATCTGTATGCTTCTTCAAGAAATGAGAAAATATAGATGGCATGTCATGTCACCCATTAAAAAGAGAGTAAGTCGCGGTAAATTTCAGACACATAACCCATCCAACTTTGTTCCTCTTCCTTACGTAGTATTACCCGTATTTCTCCCTTTGCCTGTGAAGCACATACTGCTTTTTTGTAACAGTGTAATTCCTTTGATCTCAGACTTACTGTAAAATGGGGTCCAGTTTCATTTTGTGTAGTTTTCACTGGAACAAAAAGCCAATAATATGCATTTAAATACCTCTCAGTTTCTCTCTCCCAGGTTTGTGCTCATTATATGCTCATTACAATATCTCAATACAATTTATATTAGCTGTAGATCAGAATCAGAAATTCTAGTTATACATCTATTTTAGGTCTTTCTGGACTATCCCACAGCTGAGGAGCAATGTGTAATGTAGTTCATTGTAACTGGCAGGCCTTTGCCTATAAGCTGTTAAGGCTGCTTGCATTTGTCAGCAACACTGAAGCTGAGCTCTCAAAGACCTATTTTTCTGGAAGATGGAAAAAAAACAACTAGCCTTTCAGGCCAAAGGCTGGGCCTCTTTTTTTCTAGTGCAATGGCATCCTCAGTTTGCTTGGAGTCTTTGGGCATTACTGCAACACAGACATTAAGCAATGATAAGAATACAACAGGAGAATAAAAAAGCAACCACATATAATAAGTTCTTACCTTCACAACAAAGGCAGCTAATATCCTTGAAACACTGTGAGATGTTTTCCCACTAAAAGATTCTACAGAAAATAAGAAAAATCATCAACATTTTGACATGATTCCTCCTAACAGTTTTAATGAACAGTTTCTTCTTGCAGGGGAATTTAATGAGTATTAAAAAGCATTTCATTTTGTCAGTGTGAAATAGATGAAACCAAAGACCTTGGTGACCAGCACTTAACATTTGCAGATGAAGGTACTCTAAAAAGTCTCCAAATTTCCAAACCCACAGACTGAGGAATACATTGAATTAATTGTAAACTTCTCCCTTTTTTTTCTTTCTTTTCTTCCTTGTGATGGATTTCTGGAAAGACTAATAGGTCTTATATCCATTCCCACTAACTTCAGACCCTGCTTCCCTCGGTGTACACCAGCAGTCAGACACAATATTGCAGAATTGCTCTAAGTCCATAAGAGTTCAGGAGAGTCAACAGGGAGAGCAGGGTCTCATTTGCTGAGCCGTGGGAGTCCTTGGGCTTTGGCCACTCTCCCAGTGTCCTGCTGTAGGTCAGGGTGCTTCTGAAAAACACTAGTCACCCAAAGACACTTGTAGCACATAGATCTCTGCATTGACAACTCCTGTGCAGCTCAGTGGAAGAAGGCTGTTTCCTTTTGTGATTAAAAAACATACAGGAACACTGGGAAGCAGGCAGGTGGCCCTGGCATCCAGTCTTAAAACATGAGGATGGATCAACAGTGGTTTTCTTTGCTCAGAAACCAGCATTAGCACAAAACTCAGACACAATTTAGAGTCCCACTGTTTCCACAGAAAGTTTTTGTTAACAGAACAAATGTACAGCAGTTACTGAAGAGAGAAATCAGCTCCTATCCAAGCAACAGAGACAAATACATAATCAGCAGTAGAGTTACAAGCTCTTATGTATGTATCATAGTGTATATTGATGGCCATGTGCAAAATACCTAGCAGAAAAACTGTGATAACGAAAGCAAAGATGGATGCAAGGATGGGTGAAAGCCTAAGGCCCGCAGAGTTAGGTGGGCTGTCTCCTGACCCTTCTCGTGCAGCAGGGTACTTACACTTACACAGAAATGTTACGGGAAGTATTGCCTTAGCTTGGATGCACACAGATTTTCATAGCTGAGTTGCTTCACTGTCACACAGTTACAGCTTCAGTAATGTAATGAAGCCAAAGAATTGCATTTTGAAAATAACCATAAGCAGTGTCACAAACTAAAACCTCAGAAAACATCCCCAGAAAGGATGTGGTAAACATCTGTCAGTCTGTATCCTTTTAAAAAAATACCCAGGGGAAGTACATTTCATTACTGACTATGCATATTTACTGCAGGCTTAACCTTTTCATTGAATAATTGAGTATCCTTCATGTTCTGAACCAGATGAATGGTTTGGTAGAGTTGTTAGGGAGATTAAACTGCTTGTAAACAATCCTGGCATCCATCCATTCTGTTCTCTCTAGAAAAAAAAGTCCATCAATGAAGTAAGATCACTCCAGAGGGACCAGTTTCAGAGCAGTGGTTTATGTAGCCACAGTTGTTCAGGAGATGTTGAATCACTCAAGTAAAAAACTAGTTGCTAATGACTGAGAGATATGCCCTGTATTTATTTCAGAAGATTTTGGAGCAACTTAGCAGTCTTTTCTCTCTTCCACTGTGAATCACACTGCATGAAAAAAAAAAAGGAAAAGCCATTAAAATTAGTAGTTAAGCACTATTGCATGAATGCTATTAAGCATATCTACAAGAAAGGATTAAGTTTTGGACTTCTACTAAACTTAATATTAGCTGAAAACTTCCTGTCTATACAAAGCATTATTGTTTGACAACTACAACATTTCCATAATACACTTCATCAAAAATTATGTGTGTATATACACTCCAGCTTGACACCATTTTAACATCATTTGTCTTTGAAAACATAATGAAGGCATATGCCAAGAGGACAGAGGTACAGACTACTGGATGTTTATATATCTCAGGAGGGCAGTTGTGTCCCTCCAACCCTATTTGGTCTGCACCCAAACTATTTTTCAAAATTTTCTGCTCTACTGCCAGGTGCAGGGTGTCAGGGCAGGAGAGGCGCCATAGTGAGGGACAGCAGAGGAACACATTACCCAGCACCTAAATTATACATTGCATTTTGTATAATTTAGGCTAGGGTTCTTAATACCTTGGAGAAACACGTTTTGTATTTTTCAGACAAAAGGAACAAAGAAGTGTCACTTAAACCCAGCTAATTGAGAAAGCTAACTGAGGTACCTAAGATAGATGCATGATCACCTGAGATTGTCCCACTAATTTTGGTACAGAGAGAAGCCCTACCGGAAGGCTTGTCGACCATCAGCTGGGACACGTGTATGTGCATGCACATGTACGTGTGTCTGTGACCATCTAAATAAATGGCTGCCCTCGCAAACCACCCACCTCAGCTAAGTGCCTACAGTGGTGGGGGACAAATTTGGCCGTGAGATACTCGTGGCTTTCCTGCCACAACAGGGCTAAGACATACAGAGAAGCATTGGCTTTATATTTATTTACTCAGTGGTCGATAAGAGCCTGCAGAAGGATGAAGACATAGCTTATGGATCTGTATTTATTTCTCTATAAAACTAAAAAGCTAGGACCTCTTTTTATACCAGATGAACTTTCATAGCCTTGATGTATGTTTGCAAATAGCATGAGGTCAATGAGTCTTGAGAGGAGAATTTATGCAAATGACTGTAGGTGTATTGTAAGTAAGCAAAGCCTTTACTTCAGTTTTGCTCTCAGCAGACTGGAGCGTGATGAAAGATGAGCCTTGTTTCTCTTGTCAGGCATTCTGGATCAACCTGTTGAGCATTACTGTGCAATCATGGCCATAAGTACAAGATGTGATTCTTTCCAAAATCAGCCATCAAAATCTGTTCATTAGGATACATCCTTCTGTGCTATTCCCCATAAGCATGTAAAAATACTAACACAAGGAGGATTGGAAGCGGCTGGATGCTGTGCCCAACCAGTTAGCCAAAATACTGCAGGTAGAAGTAGAAGCTAGACTTGATATTGTAGAAAGCTTCTAAAATTTTTGCTTTTGCAAGATACTGCTAGTATGAGGTAGATAACTCTGCACCATCAAGCGATATGTTACTTCCATATCAAGTTATCATAGGCACTTGTTAAACAACAGGACAACTGCTATTTTACCTATCCCTTATAGTTTCATTAAATACAACGCTCTTGTACTTTCTACAAAGTAAGTGGGAGGATAATAGATATCCCATGCTACTCATCTCGTCCTTGAGTGTGGGGTGGGGGTTTTTTTGCAATATTAATATGTCTCAAACCTCTCAAAGTCTCAAAACCAACACCACCGCAAGTGGTTTATTGATATTGCATGACATAAATGCTTAAATTCAAACGGACATGAAACTGGAAGCAATGTAACCACACCAGCACTGCCGCTCAGTGAGCCTGATCAGCTTAGCAAAACAGATGCAGTTTTTCAGAACAAGGTAATATCCATCCAACATAGATATTCCAACTTAGACTAATGTTAGAACCAGCATTACTCTTTTATGTATAAGCCTATCCTAAAGCTCAGAGCCATGCCACCTAGCATCAGGCACCTAACAGACATATTTGTTAGGAGCATATTTGCCCTAGCATCACTGTACACTGGATGAAGAGATACACTTTCCATTACCATTAGGATATTTGGTGAATTCCAAGACACAAGCTCCTGTTTTACTTCAGTGCTTTGAAAATACTATCCTTTCTTTCCAACTTCCTCAGTTTTCAACCTAGACTCAAAATTAAAAGATGGTTATAATTTCTTCTATCTGCCATATTTCTCTCCATTTATTTATCAATTTATAATATATTATGTAATTAAAACAAAATAGTATGTGAAAGCTTTGGAGCATCTATGTATTCCGCATTTTTTGGCACAGAAATTCAAGGGTGGTGCTTCAAAACCAGAAAGCGCATTACATAACGCACTTACTCCATGGTGCTGCTCAACATGCAGCTCCTATTTGAAACTTTTTGTCTGACCATTTTGATTTCAAGAGCAACAAACCAAATGCTAGATGTGGACAGTTTCACATTTCTGAATCCCAAAGGCTGGTGGAAAAGACAGTCACACACAGGAGAGAGGAACAGTATGTTGGACATGGATTGTACTGAATATTTTAAGCTGAAGTAATTGACGTAACTCATTTAGAGACCAACTCCAGTGCCCAGTGTTTGCATGCTGTGTGAAGGATGATAGGAGAAGAGGTAGAAGCACGGTTAATTTCAGAGGGCATTGCTGCCATGGGCTGCCTTGACTGTGACCCCAACCCTAGCATCCTTGTGCTCATGGGCATCTCTTCAGGCTGCCATGAATTCAGAAGTCCACATGGCACTTCATCAAAACATAGATCTTAATCTTGAAAAGAGAAAATAAAGGAAAAAAGAACATTTTCAAAAATAAAAGCTGGCAATGAGGACTCTGCGCAAAGTTGGTCAGTTGAAGCTCAGCGCCACGCTAACAGATTCGTGAGGCCCTTGGCCGATGTAGCATGAATATACAATGTGGGCATCCTAGCAGCACGGTCTGGATGCATTAGATGAGAAAACAGTGATTTGGGAACTACACGACCTTGCGCTACTGCAGACATGCCCCAGAGCTAACAGAGCCCAGACACCACATCACTGCACTCTCAGGGCTGGGAGGCTGCAGTCACATGTTTGGCTGCTTTAGGTCATATTAATTGCAATTTTTCCCAGTGGAAATCCCAAAAGAGAAGGAAGGAAGCCTCCTGGGGACTTCACTTATGTGTGAGCCAGGTCAGCTTACAAAAATATGAGAGGAAATTCTTCCTGCCAGGACTCCATGGAAGGAGCCATTGGAGTTTCCTGTTAAATATTTGCTTGATAGCCATGAAGCACACTTCTGCTAGTATTTATGTAACATCAGAGATCTGTACACCTCTTTCCTACTTCTACTGCAATCCTCTATCAGTTGAAGACATTTTGAGAGTTACTCCAACCTGCATGTGTCCAGAGCTGGCTCTGGCACAAGGGGTGAGCCTCTAACATCTGTGGTTCATTCCAAAATCAAATTTGTTAAATATTTATTTCAGGACCATTCCCAAGAATCAAGAGACTCAGTTGTAACTGCATTCTGCCTGAAATTTATTATCAGTTGGCACTTCAAGTCTTTTTAATGCCTGAGGCCAGAGTAATTTTGTACTCTGCACACTCACTGCAAGTGCAAAATTTATTTCTCAAAAAAATAGCAGAGGTATTTCACAACATGAAAACTTGTATGCCCGAGAAACTTTTGCAAGCCTGTTGTAGCTTCCACTCACATCCCCATGGCTGCTGTTACATCTTTTTATGCTTTAAGATGTTTAAAAATTACAATCAAACAACTCCTGATAACAAAAAAATAATTATCCTTCTTCAGACAAGATTTCTTCCTGTGCCAAGGATCACAGTGATGAGCAAAGCAGTATCTTTGCATGCCCACACAGGCCTCTTCTCTGCCTTTGGTGTGTGCTAGCTATACACAGAATTAAAGAGAGATTAGTACAAAGAAGAGACCTTGAAAGCAAGCCTTAACGCAGATTTGCTTGGCTGATTGCTTTTTGCCTATCACACCCTTTATGCAGGGTTACGCTGTCAGATTTGATACCTGTTGGACTGTGTCTGAAGATGCCTCTAGCTCTCCCTGCATAAAGAGGTGCAGAGGGCTGGGCTGGCAGCCCGCTTGGAGCCAGCCCTGGCTGTCTCCTCACAGCGTGGCCAGGAAAGGTGTCCTGACTATGCTGCTGCTGTTATGCCACCCCAGAAACTTTAGGGTTACCTTTTAGCACTTCACCTTCACAATTCCAGCGGGATGCGATGGACCCAAGCAGCAAAAATCTTCCCTTTCCCACAGCAGTGTGCAACGCTCCCTGCACAGGCACTGTGCCAGGCCAGCAATTGTACTACGCTTACCCCAGTTACTTTTACAGCATTTCTTGTAATTGTCAAAGACACATTAGATATTTACCCTTACCTGTGGTGGTTTGATGTTATTTGTTCAAAAGCTGTGCTATGACAGCTGAGGTAAAGCAATTTTTTGCACCACACAGTAATGAGAGTTTCTGTCATATCACTTCAGCCAATTTACATGCTAATACACTGATCATTTTTAAAAATAAAACTAAAAAGGCTCAGTGGGGACTATCTGTGCTTTTATTTTAGACATAACAGGGATGTAACAGTCATATAGGAAACCACGAAGAAAAATAAAATATTCCACAAATAGGAACACCTTGGCACCTTTCAACCATTCAACACAATTTACAAAATACTTTGAGTGAATAAAACATCAGTTTGTAAAATATCCTCAGCTAATTTTACCCTCAGACTAACAGTTAAACAGGAACCCACCCTGATTCACTGTAGACGAGCAGTAATGTAAAACAACCTTTAGTGGTAAGGCTTATTTACATTTTGTTGCCTGGTCAGTCTGGCATGTTCTGCATAAAAATGTGTGATATACAACTTTTTTTTTTTTTTTTTTCAAATCAGCTGGTGTTTTCATGCATATTATTAAGCCACTTCAAAACCGGATTTATGTGGAGGCACATGGTAAAATGGTATGGATACCTGCCTCATCCAACCACAGGGATGTCTGCTTATTCCTTTCCTGGCTTGCAGTTTTATCCCACTTGCCTTCCTCCCACCACCCTCTCTCCCTCCTCTACAAACACCCACTCACCACTTAAGCATCAGCAGGCACTGAGACCCGTTCTATCCCTCATGTGCCAAAATGTCAGTGAGCTTGGGTACCATGGCAGCCCTGGTTTGGCCACCCTTTGCTTTTCTGAGCCTGGTGGGCCCAACTACCATGCACCTCTGAGGGAGGTCTGCAAGGCTGTCATGTCGGCCCTCTTTCTCAAGTTACTCCTTTTTTAATCCATTCCCCTCCTCATTCCTCAAACTAACAACAGCGTCAGAAATCATAGGAAGTTGGTCTCCTCCTTCCACCTCCAAATACAACCAATTATAACTCAGAGTGAAGGCTGCTACCATGCCCATCTCACCTTCTCCTCTCTGCTTAACCTACCATAAGCCAAGATAGGAAGTCATGAAAGGGAAAAGATTTAAAGGAAAATTAAATCCAGAAAATAGAAAGTGTCAAGATCATAGTCCTGGCTGACAGCTGCTGGGACTTTGGCTTTGATTGAGTGCTGGATACCAATACACAGAAATGAAAAAAGAGAACTTGTACCCAAAGTGTCCCAGAAACCATAGAGCAGACTCATCTGCTCCGCCTGTCTATGTAGCACAATATCCACTTTCACTTCTGCAGCTCTCTGCTGTAAAAAATCAGGGCCCATTTGCCTGCTACACGACTTTTCCAACAAAATTTTCCCTGTCATTGGTCTACATTCTTCATGGCACTATTATCCAAGCAAAGCATTTTTTCTCCCTTATTATTAATAACATTTAGTTTGACGTAGTCTCCATTGGTTATTGTAAAATCTTTGAAGCTATCTTTACATCTGTATTTGTGCATCTTGACCACTTTATTGTCTCCCACTTTGAACAGCATAAACTCTGAACATTCTTTACGTAAAAAAACCACATGCAATATACTCAAATTCCCACAAAAAAAAAAAAAAAAAAAAAATTGTTCTTACAGAGGAGATGATATTTGCAGTAATCACCACCAAAACCTGTCAGAGAAACATATACCTTATTCCCAAGTGTCCTCCCTATAGGAGGAAGGGCATAGAGCATTGAGGACTTGGTTTGCACGAGCTGTTACAGCATTTTTCAGGGCATTTCAATGTGATTGATGGAATTGCTCAGCAGCCAGCCCACCGCTTCCTGCCACAGAGGTTCCCCTGCTTTTGAAAAAGTTTTTTGAACTACAGCAAGTAGCACTCATAGTAGGCAGATATTTCTGAACAGCACAGAACCCTAGCAGGAACTTCCATCCATCTTCCAAAAGCTTGCTTTCTGCAGCTACTCAGTTAGGAACTACCAGCTCCTTTCTCCCAACCAAGTGCCCAGAAAAAGGATTAATAAGTTGCAGAAATAAAATATAAGTTTGCTGCCCCAGAATGAATTGAAGGACCTCAATGCCATAGGTGTTTCTGAGCACAGATCTTCCACTTGCAATCAGAAAAAGCAGTTCAGATCTCTTAAAGTTCCTGGTATCACAGACCTCTTAGGATGGTCTACATAAACATTAGGACATCTTTGACAGCAACCAAACAGACTTTAAAATAGGGAGGAGTAATAAACTTTCCTGTACATAAAGAGATGTTTCTTAGCAAAGAATAGCCATACGTTTTTTATCAATAGTCCTGATATCACTCAGTAATTCCCACTGTGAAAATCTGTTAAGGCTCCAGGGTGAAAGGCAAGTCCTGTTATACAGGACAACAGCAATGTATACACCTACTCCCACAGAACCACAGTATTGACTACTCACACCAAACCACTTAGCAACTAATTAATTACAACCAGAGATAGTAAATTTCCAGATGATGATTGCACTTTCCTTCACACCAATCAGGGCTCCTGTGAAGGTGTCCACTGGGGCAGTGCTGGGAGAAGCTCTGCACGTCACTAACAAAGTGGCCTTTTACATCCAGAAATGGACCTGCTCCTGACCACTGTGCCAGGTCTTCAGTTGCATCCCACCCCAGATGAGATTTCATTTCAGACAAGCACAGAAGCATTTCTTCAGAAATGCAGCCATTCCAGGAAAGACCTGGCAGAATTTTTCCTTTGGTTTCAAGCTCCTCTTCCATGTTACTCATACTGCACTGGTCCTGAAGTATCCTGAAAGGATCTATTTGCCTTTGCCCTACTTTCTTAATGAAAGACATGCAGGATTAATGAATGACTGTGGTGAAGAAGATATTCCACAGACAGTGGAAAAGATGAGCAACACAAGAGCAGAACACAAGAGTTAACAGTATATGCTATAGAAAAGGGGGAAAACCCCCAATACCCTTCAAGAGGCCTTTCCTACCAATAAATCCTTCTGGCTTTCTCTCTACGAGAGAGGCAATATGCTCATGAAAACTCCTGTTGCTTTGGCACACATGCACTCACACCCATCTTCCTCCTGCAGTTCTGCCACAGTCCATCCATTAAAGCAGGCACTCTCACCCGAGTCATCCACCCCCTGTATATTTATAGTACTTCTGGTATTAATTCACTCTTTTTGTGGGTGATCTCTTGAGATATCCTTCTCCCTGCATCCTGTGATTATTCATGAGAGCTATAAATACACAGCTGAGTGGGTCAGCACATCCCTTCCCCCTCTCTGAAACAGATCTAATCTACTCAGAGACTCTGGTCCTTGTTTTCTGAGCAGGGACCACTTCACTGCTACAAGAAGAAACTTGCAGAGGATATTGCTGAGACTACAGTATCTGATGAAATAAAATTAGTGAGGTGTATTTCTCCTGAGGAATAGGGAGAGAAGAAACAGACTTGTACAAGAAAGATAGGCAGATGCTTTATCTTTGCAACCTCACATGACCTACAGCAGAGCATCTGTGGGGAGAGCTTCTCAACTTCATTGTTAATCTCTAACCAGTGGCCACGTGGTTATACCTGGAATCATGCCACATTCAAGAGCAACTTTTAATACACTGTGTCATTTCTTCTTCTTCTGTGCTAGGGAATCATGCCTGATTCTCCATTCTTGTAACAGGAAGGATTCATATCAAACAAACTAATTTAAGCCACACTATTCTAAGCTGGCCATATATTAGAGGACATTAACTGATAGGACAAGAACCAAGGTTCAACAGAAAACTCACCAAACAAGCCTGTAAAAACATCAACCACTGTCAGCATGACCATTAGCATGACAGCAAATACAGATCACAGAAATCCTCCCAAATAAAATCATGAGGCTCTTTAGAGCTTAGAGTGGTAGGTAGGTGTCTCACCTCATTCTGGTATGTGTTATTATAGTCCACCTTCTTATCATATGCACATCTTGAGAACTGCAGGACTATGCTGAACTACCTGTGAGAACGAGAAGCACAGGGTCCATCCAGTAAACTCCAAAACAAGCAGTGTACTTTTTTGTTTCTTCTCTTTAAATGGATGGGAAAAAATAATGTAAATCCTTTCAAATTAAATTAACGAATTTATCCAGAGATCTAGCTGAAGGTCTGTCTGGAACTTAAATAAAAAACGCAACATTGTTCACATAAAAAACTTCTGCTTATGGAGATCTTAAGAATCTGCTCTTCAGTAACACACAAACTACTTTTTAGTGACACAACAGTTGGTGCTTTCAGATTCTTCTGAAGACAACTCACTGACTAACCAGAGGAAATTAAAACTAAGAGAAGAATGCAAAAGGTGTGAGGGTTCTGTGCACACACAGAAATTCAATAATGTAGCTATTTTCACTGAGACTACAAAATTCAAAAATACTTGAAAAATACGGCCACAAAGCAGATTTTGAAATCACCAAACAGCAGTCAAAGTAACACATATTTTGTTTCCAAAGCTCACCTATAAACTGTTGCATTCATACATTATGGATGAGATTTCTTAGGAGGAAATACTCTTTCAAGAGTACTTGTCTTTGCCCAGAGTCCTTGGAAATCTGCTGTGCATTGAAGGAAGGTGTCACAAAGAGCATCAGACCTTTATTTCAGTCTTTCATGGGATATGCAAGGTTATGCCACTGACAAGATTTCATTTTTTTATGCATAAGTAGGCTTCAAAGAGTTAGGGGCTGAAGCCAGAGAGCGTGGACCCCAGTAAACAGGAAAATTTCTATCAGTTTCAGTGTCTTCAGGCAGAAGACTGTACCAGCTGTAAATCACTTCAGAGCAGGAATGCATGGCCCATCATTGCTGGACCATAATCAAATTAACAGTTGAGAATAAGAACTCTTAATTTTCTGTTTCTAGAAAGGGAGTAAAGAAATTAACCGAAAATTGCACATTGATTTAAATGTGCAAAACTGACAGGACTCAAACCAACCTCCAAAGTCTGCAAATAAAAAGGAATGCTGTAAACTATTTTCCACCACTGTCACTATCGTGTGTTGTTCCTTTGTCTTCCAAGGACCACTCTGTCTGGAAGCAGCACAAGAAAATGACCTACAAGAAAAGGAATGGATATAAACCAGCATTTATGGGGAAAGGGTGACTGGTACAGACACAGTTGTATCTGTATACAAAGGTTAGCCACATGGCCACTGTCCCTTATACCCAGTGTGAGAGCACATGTGCACAGTTTCCATCAGAAATAGTAGTGGCGAGGTGCTTTAAATGGGAACAGAATACAACTGCTGACTTTACTGCTCTTTTTCTTTGTAGTCTTTGTAGTCTACAGGTAGTCTGTGACTCTTTAGCTCACAAGACTATGTCGCTACTTGACAAAATCTCACAGCACAGATCTCCTGATACGTTATTAGCAGCACAACATTTTTTATATGCGCACAACCTCAATCCCATCTTCATGTGTTGACATCCACTCCTAGACACACTGGTCTTTGACTACTGCCTTGTGCTGGTCCAGGTCCCACAGCTCTTAGGAGTACTGTAACATCAACCCCTCCATATTTTTGTAATGGCAGCTTATCTCTTAGCCACTGAAAACGAATACTGAAATATAAAGATACACAGAAAAAGTGATATAGTAGTAAAAAAAAAATTAATGCAGCAACTGATTTTTATCAATGAAATAGAACAATGACAGATTCCTATAAAAGTATGTCTGGACTTCTCTAAAAAATAAATACCACAAACATCAAACAGCTCTTAGAATGCGATGTGAACAGCTTATTACATCTTTATCACATCATGGAAATGTTCTCCTACATATAATTTAGCTGATTTTCATTAGGAGACTTTCCTTTGGAAGAAATGCCAGAATCAGCAGGATTCACAAGCCTTTACACAACTCCAGGGAAAACTGAAAGAGCATTGAAGAAAATACAGAGAAATATGACAGATTATAAACTGAATCTCATGCTGAGCTATGACTTCTGCTTTCTGGACTTCCTTGATGGCTAACCCAAGCTCCTGAGGTTTTCAGCTGCGTGGTGCTGAGGTGTAAAAGTATGAGGGGTCCCCTGTCTTGGGAGTCATCCCTTTCCTATGCCAGTAGGGTGGGTGGAGGGGGTGTCTATACTAGGTGGAGATCTGAAATTGTGGGGAGCAGAAAATCATGGATGCTGAGACATATACTTGTATTTTTTACACTAATGTATTACAGCAACTTACAGTGTAATAGCAATGACAGTCCTGGTGCCAGTGAGGGTGTTTACCTCCCCTCCCCTTTGCATGCACAGTTACCTGGCAAAGACTGGAAGGATGCCACTGGTAATGATTCTGTGTCCACACGCTTTATATGACCCTCAGCAGAGATGCAAATGAAGGATTTGCTGTTCCAGAACAAGAGCTCTGTATTTAAGCTAAATAAGGCTTTGATTATGCCTTTTATTCCCAGGCTTGCCAAAGGGTGGTGCATAAATAACACTATTCCAAAAGCATCCCAGAAAATAACATGCCCTGGAAACATACATTTCTACTTTCCTCTGGAGGTGGGAGAAATTACTACGAGCAATGTTTTTCCTCAGGCACCTCACACATCGGCTGACCCATGAGCTACATCTAGTTCTGCATCCATTTACTTTCAGCGCTGCCAGAGACCCAGGAGACAAGGTTTGACCTTGGCAAGTTGGTGGGAGCTGGTAGCCTAAGAGCCGTAGCACTAAAACTGACAAGATGTTAATTTTTGGTAACACTGATGCTTTAAATATTGCTGTCCCAGTCATTCCTAGAAGACTTTTAAAAGAGTAGCAATGAACACCTAAGAGAAATGAAAGGAGTAGGCAGAAGGTGTGGAGAGTTTAAATATTGGCAAGAGAAGATACATGTCAGAGGTTTCAAGTCTAAGAGAAGAAAGTAGAGTTATAGAAATATGTAGGAATATAGGAATAATTAATATAGGAAACTGAATAGGAAAAGAAGATGTAGTAGCTGGAGAATCTGAGTTTCTAAAAATGTATGACACATGAAAAGCTGAAGTGTAAGACAGAACAGAAAGGAGAAGCTGTGAATAAAGAGGAGCCTTAAGAAATCGCAACAATACAATGAGCATTAATATCAATGGGAATCTTTCTGTTGGCTAAAAAAAGACAATATTTGACCCTATTTGCATTAATTGGTAGGTGATATATGAAAGAAAATGAGGTGGCCAACAGACCTAACCACAGGTTACTGACAAATATCTTCTAACAGAACCCAGACAGTAAATTTACGAAGGTCCTCCTGGCAAAAAGGGTGGAAAACTCATGGTGTGTGTGATTGCTAGTGTGGATTAACTGATACAGCAGCCCCAGAAAATGGCTTCATGCTAAAAAACCCAAACAACTTAAGTGTACAGCATGCAGTAAGGACATGACCCTGAATTATGACCCTGAGACTGTGACAGACAGGACAGAAAAGGTGATAGGATGTCACTAAGAATATGCGTTCCTTCGCAGAGCTAGTCACTTTGGAGTGCCCCATGCCAGAGTAGCAATAAGGGCTGCAGGCATTTGTCCAAGTCAGTGTGGGTGTTACCACACAGCACTGCCTCACACCACACAGTCCAAGAGGAACAGTAAAAAACACATTCAAAACTTCAAAACAACTTACCACTACTTTCTGTGCGGCTATGGTATTATGTGGATATGATACGACATGGATATATGTGGGGGCATTGGGCAGCCTCACTCACCTTCAACGCTTCTTTCACCAGCAATCCCACTCCATCCAGTGACACTACGTGGAACAAGTGATCCTCAGCCTGGCCTGCAGGCCATATTGTAATGTGGGCACTACTTACACAGACCCTTACTGTGGCACTTCAATGCCATGTTCCATAAGACAGCAACAAATACACCATCCATTAGCTTCTAAGAAGCTCTTAAAGTCTAATTCACATAAGGGGCACACAATGCTTCTGGGGAACTTCTTGTTTCAATAAGCAGTAACATTTCTTAAGAATGCTATGTAGTATGGGAGGAATTTATCTCCCCTATAAAGGGAAACAGATGTTGTTGAATGCAGCAGGACATGAGATCATTAAGGGGTTGCTGTGAGGGGTGAAGGGTTCTTTTCTGAACAGTGCTTGTTTTATACTTTTCTAAATCATAATGTTGAGTCATTATTAAAAAGTCAATACATGTGCCTGATTTTCAACATTTCTGAGCACTCTCAAGCCCTATTAGCCCTGGTAAGAGTCAGAATTTCTCAATGGCTTTGAAAACCAGGTCCATTATCTCTTAAAATATGCTGTTTCTTCTCTTCTCCTACTTCTCCTTCCTTATAATCATTCTCAGCATGTAAATTACTCATGGCAGAAACAGCCAGCATTTCAGTGCCTAGACTGACCTTAAATCCAGACTGTTTAGCTGTAAGCCTAGGTATAAGTTTTAGCCTAATATGCTACTAATAAAAATACTGTCCTCTGTTTGAAGTGCTTTCGGCCTGTGGCCGTGTTCTGTGGCCACTGTGGAACAGGCAAACTGGTTTTGAGGCAACACGTGTTTCCTAGGGGGTTCTGATCTTCCCAAACAGGTCTTAGGGGGGGCATAGATAGTCTTAATCCAGGCTGCCCACACTTGCAGGTATACTACAAAGCTCTGAAGACATGGAGAACCTTAACAGCCTCTATCTTTCCAACACATGGTTACCTGGACAGCTTAGGTGTAGCCGAAGTGTCTGTGCTGACAAGGGAATAGGTGTTTGGTTTCCACAGACGAGTTCCAGATGTCCTGCTGTGAGTTTCCTTCTTAGCTCCTGACATGCCTTGCCAGCAGTGACTTGTCCCAGCTTGTGGTATTCAAGATGTAACTGTCCATAGAGTCCCTGCACACTGCTGGTAAGCATCAAAACATAAGTTGGATTGCATTTTCCAGAATAAGCTTTGAGAGAATTTGGAGACAGAGGGAACTGAATTAGTGGGAAGGTCAGTTGTCATTGTTTGAGCCCAGAAGACAACTGAACACCACACAGCTGCTCGCTCACCCTCCCCTACCCGGGGGATGGGAGAAAATGGAGGGATTAAGGGAGACTCATAGGTTGAGATAAAAAGTTTAATAACTGAAATAAAATAACACAATAATAACAATCCTGGAAAGTACAAAAGGTAATGTACAATGCAATTGCTCAAGACCTGCCAGCTGATAACCAGCCTGTTCCTGACTAGTGATCCCAGAAAAAGCCAAGAACCCAAAACCACAATCCTAGAGGTGAGAGAGAACCTTCCACTTCCTGGCCGAACTTCCTCTATATTCTGAGCATGACGTTACATGATATGGAATATTTCATTGGCCAGTTTGGGTCTGGTGCTCTGGTTGTGCTCCCTCCCACTTCTTGTGCACCTGTGGATGGACAGGACATGGGGAGTTGGGAAGTCCTTGATCTCTTAGCAACAACTGAAAACATCAGTGTATTATCAGCATTCTTCTCATACCAAGTCCCATCCTGAATCCAAACCACAGTACTATTCTAGCTACCAAGAAGAAAAACTCACTCTATCACAGATGAAACCAGGATACTTGTTAACTGAATAAATTTGACATGGGACACAACCGTGTTGTTTTAAAGCGTGGCATGCCACAGAGCTCTGACTCACAACCCCACATGTGCTCAGCAGAGGTGATTCGATGTCATGGACCTGGGGGCAATAACCGTCGCAGGGGCTCATGTCCAGCCCCATCTGCTGCTGTCCCCTGGCCATGCCCAGGGGAACTGTAGCCCCATGACCAGCCCTTGCTCTGCTCCTTGCTGTGGATGAGGGCCTGGCCACATGGGGTGGCCCCTGGCAGGGCAGCC
The DNA here is from genome assembly GCF_965140245.1 of Athene noctua. NCBI lineage: Eukaryota > Metazoa > Chordata > Aves > Strigiformes > Strigidae > Athene > Athene noctua. The sequence continues at coordinate 50,294,563 of NC_134077.1, read as the reverse complement.
CCTCTCCAGGCTACCAAACATTAAAGATGTTATCACCACAGCTTGATCATACCTGCTTGAACAGCTTTTGCAAAGGAGACAGCAGGGCTGATGCTAAATCCACCCTAGCCCACAGCGCTCCACAGCCCAGGGTACAACATGGTCATTGATGGTTTAAAGCAACAAGACCAAGCTGTAGACTGTCTTTAGGGAGAAGGTAACCACTTCCAGCAAAAGGTTGATAAGACAACGGTGGGCAGCAAAAGCTTCAGCTTAATTCAGCAGGACTAGAAAGTTGGTGCCCCCAGTATTATGACAGTTAAATACTGCACATTTAGCATCACAGTGAAACAAAGTCCATTCTTCCAGCATTGAGAAAACATTATCAACACTATCAACACAACATCAAGGGAAAACTTTACCTTCTTCCTTTGTGCTTCTTTGCTGTCCCAAAAGAGGTCTGTTTTCAGCAAGACAACCCAAGAACCCAACTGTTCACGAATTAGGATTTTTCTGGATTTTTTGCTTGTCCAGGCCTTCAAGACTCCTAAACTAAACAGTTGCATCCTTCCTTGATGCAAAGCAGTGACGCTTCAGTGAACAAACCTGCCACAGTACGTGATGGGAGATGGCAGCTAGGGAACTAGCTCTCCATTTTGCTTCAGTGGATGAATTGATTTCCTCAACTGTGCTTCAAATGCACTGAATCCAGGAGGGATCCAATTGTCTCTGAAATGAAAACTGCCCCATTTACTCTGAAGACTTTTTAACAGAAGTATCAGGGTCACGGCAGTCACTTTGTTAGCATTTCTGAAAGCTTTTAATCTGAAATCCAGAGATTCAAGTTTGCTGCTTTGGCTCAGTTCTTGACCAGATCTCAGATGGAAAGAACTTCTTTTCCACTGACTAAAATTCTTGCAAACAAAACACATCTCCTGCTGCTTCAAAATGGCACTTGTTACTCTGATGCTCTAAACACTGAAGTTACTCAAAAAGTTTGAATGTGTTAATTCTGTATTCTGTGGATGTCCCATTTTCATTTGCAAATGTGTATTACTTGAACCAAGACCTTTGCCCAGCAATGAAACTATCCATATATCCATCTCCATCTTCATTGGATAACATCTGTTTAGCCTCTGCTTGCTTACATTCCCTATTGGTTATAATCTCATTCTTTACTGTATAATCCATTCAAAACCTCAAATAGATTTTAATTTTTAATCACACAATAGTTCTTGGCTAGTTTAAAAGGAGTTGAATCAGATCACCTACAGTTTTGGTTACTTTTCAGACAAAGTAATCCCTACTTTTTGCCACCTTTGCTGAGAGCTGAGTTTTCCCATTCTTTCAGCTGTCTCTATTGGTTTCCACAGAAAAAAAATATGTCCCTTTGTAACCATATACACATACTAAAAGATAAAATGGGGCAGTCTGCTCCAAAGGGCATGTTTACCTTCCCATTGCTGTGTTAGACAGGCAGAGCACTCCTCCAGGGATGGTGTGCATGCTGCTGCCCACGGATTTGGTGGTGAGTGCCATGTCTCAGCCATCTCTGCCCACTTCATGGCTGGGCTGGGTCCCGTGGAGGCAGCCTGGGGAGCAGGAGCTCTACAGGAGCTGTGGGTGACTGCTGACACTGCAGTTGTGGCATTCATGTGAACTGCCCAGGTCACCCTGAGGGACTCTCTCTGGTGCCCTAAGGCTCAGTGCACAGGAGGGAACCACAGCTTCAGGGGAAGGGTGGGAGTAATGTGCAGAAAAGAAAGGAGGGACAGGCCTTCAGACAGCAATGTGGGAGTATGGTCTTCATGTCTGAAGGGTTGAGCCACAGGATGCAGATGGGGAAACCCAAGGAGATGTTTCACTGAACTCATTTCTCCTTCTCCTTTCTCTGCATTTCACTTTATACATCATGTCTGGCTGGAAGTGCTGCAATAACAACTATCTTTCTTTTAACATGTGCAATCTGCACAGTGCTGTACGTTGAGCTGAGTCTGTCTTAACATAACGCTAATGATGAATATCTGTCCATGCTCTGAGCATCTACACTGTTACTCCTAGAGGAAGGTGTCACTTGCAGAAGCAGACAGAGTTCAGCTTAGCTAAACACATGATCCTGGTAGTTAACATACTACATACAGCTGAAATATGTCCTATGGGCATTTATTGTATTTATTTATACATAATACATACAAGACTGTACCTCTCAAAAATACTGCTACAGTTATAGAAAACAAGATGAAGAAAAAAGGATGTTCAAAGCGAGAGCTTTCATACCAGCTTGTATTGAGCTTGTAAAAATTCAAATTCTTTCAATTTTCATAATCTCAAATAATGATCTCAGGGAGCAGAAATTATATGTGAATGTAAGGGGTGCATGCGTTTGGTTACCATGTTTGTTGATCATTTCTAGGACAAACTCCAAAATGGCATATGAAAGCTATGTCAATATTTTAAGGTTTGAATCTTATGTCAATATTTTAAGCTTCGAATCAGAGTATTATTTTCCAAAGATACAAAATTTAAATGTATTGATTCAGATATATTATGAGATGCTGTGATTCAGACAACTTTGATAAAATGTTAGCGATGTTGAGGTAACAGGATTTGCAAGATCTTGGCCTCAATCATTCCTGTGGTGGTTTTACAGGGTTAGTGTGTCAGCTTTACTGCTGCTAAAGAAAGGAGAACACATACCTTTAAAACAAATAGAGAAGTCAAAAGTATTCAGCAAATACATAGCCATGACATACAAATGTATGAAGATATGTATGAAAAAGGTCATAATTTTTGAAGTTTCAAAAATCTTCCCTTGCTTACTTAACAGTGATTGACGGAGGACTTCTTTGATGTAGTAACCAAGGGTATTTTGATCACTGTAGATTATGGCTCAACAGCATTGCAAAGAAATGTACTTTTTGTTTGTTTGTTTGTTTTTATTTTATTTTATATTAAGCCAAAATATTAATTCAAAATATTTTAAATCTTTTAATAATTTCTAAATTAAACAATACTGCATTCAATAATGGCTTAAAACTGAGTTGGAGGGACAGAAATAAGCACAGAAATGGTGCTACAAACAAAAATATGTTGTAGCACTTCATCATCTAGACATAATGCATAATACATCTCGTTAATATAAAAAAGATGGCTCAGCAGTATAAAAGTAGAAAGCTAAAATATGTTATAATCAGATAAATATCATACTGGTTTGAACTGTAATTTTAAAATTGCATTGCTGCTGTTTTGTTTACATACCAAGATAGTAAAAAATAAATAACCAATTTTCCAAATGATGGAGCTTTCCTTCAGAAACTCCAGCAAAGTAAATCAGTGACAGACCTGTAAAGCACTGGAGGATTGTCAGTGTGAAGAAATTATAACTAAGGCATTAATAAAACATCACATGAATGATTTTTTTTAATCTTGATAGACAGAAATTTCCAAAATTTTATCATGTACTAAACAGTTAACAGAAAAAGAACATTCTTCAAGGATTTAACTGTAACTACTACATAAGAAAGATAATATTAATCTTGAAACATGATCTGTTTTGTCTGTACAGAAACCACAATATTGTTCATCTGAGGGTAATTTCAGCTTTTATTGCATATTTATATATTTTATCTATCTGAACCAGAAATAACTTTAACCTCTTTTTAAACTTTCAAGCATGTGGTGAAAACTCATTTATATATCAATGGCATCCATCTCTCACTGCATTCATTTGACCAAATGCCACATATAGAAGCAAAAAACCTTTTTTTAACCAGTTATTCTCCATGTAATACTCATGACAGAAGATCAAATCTATGGGCTGTCACAGCATGCCGTGAGGCCCAGGACCACTCAGACAACTTCACTAGGACTTCTTCTGAGCCCATTGCATTGGCTGAGCCATCTCTCTCTGAGTTGCTCTGCTGACCCTTCCTCTGCCATGTGCAGTGTAAAACCCCTCCCCTTTTCTCAATACCTGCAGAAGTGGGCAATAGTCCTGCTGTTACATGTGCCATGGCTTGTCCTCTTAGTCAAGACTATGCCTTCTTGCAGCATAGGAGAAAAGAGCCCAGACAGGATTTAGCCGATGCTAGCTTTGTTGCTGGAAGCGTGCAGAGCATCTACAGACCCTGCTTAGGTCCCCCGGCCCCTGCACCCTGCCCTGACTTCTCATTGTATTTAACAGCCATTGAGGGGCCTTTACTCCATGTGGTTTGTTTAACCACTCTTTCCCTTTCCCTCCTGCAGCAACTTGTTCCACAATTCAAGAGCACATTGTCAGAAATTTGTATCCTTTTGTTTTAAACTACTCCATCTTAGTTAGTTGTGGTTTTTGCTTTCCTCAGACCACTGATTAAACCTAGACAACTTGTGTGTTCCCTGCAGGGAGAAACCTTTCCATTGCCTTTTGTGCCTGTTGGTGTTTTACTGCATTCATGAGGAGATGAAGCAACCAGAGGCACCTGTCTTAACTCAAGGTGTGGTGCTCACAGAAGGGCTTAACCAGGGCTTCCATTCTGTTCTTCATTCCTTTCTTAATTATTCCTAACATATTCAGTTCCCCATTGACAGTTAATGCATGTTGAATGTTTTTGAAGAACTCTTCACAAAGACCTCTGTTCTGAGTGGTAAGACTCCATGTAAATTTGTCCATGTATCATTAGAGTTGTTTTTCCTGTTTCACTTAGCAGCATGGAAATGAACACAGCATTTTATCAGCAGGTCACTCAGGACCTCCAGGTCTTGGCAACATCTTGTTCTCAGTTTTAATTTCACTGTCAAGTACCCCCAATAACGTCAGCAAATGCTGCTCTCCCATTATTCATCCTGTTTGCCCACTCACTCAGGAATTTCCAGGGCAGAACAGACTCCTCACTCCCGGGAAATTGGGCTGTTAACCTCCTGTTGCTATGAAAATTGATCATTGTTCCTGGCCTTTACTTTCGATCTCTTACTTGGTTATTAATCTTTTTATCCCACAAAAATGTAATTTCATTTAAGAGTACTACAACAAGGTCGAGAGCTTCACAGAAAGCTGAGTACGGTATGCGTATCTCTCCGGCATGATGTTTGGAAATGAACCGGTGGGTTGTAGCAGCTATTTCCGAACAGGCTGAGCTCCCCAATGTTTTTGCCAACAGCTGCTTTGGCCTGAGATGCCACCCCAGGCAAATCCCCAGAAGCCTCTCTGCAGGGACTCTCTACCACACTTTGCTTCTGGGTGGCTTCTCCAGCTTGCACCGCAGTGTCATGCCACCCGCCTGCTTCCAACAGCATCAGCAGCCACTGCATCCACAGGGGCCAAGAGGCAGCTGCAAGAAACCACTGCCCGCTGCCAAGCCAGACACCGCTCCAGCACTGCCGTGGCTGAGGTCTGTTTCAGTGATGGACAGGAGAGCTGGGGTGTGAGATCCCTTGCGCTCACTGGTGGGACTGCATTGTCCAAGGTGCTTTGTAGCAGAATGGCTTTCAGACACCACCATGTCAGACAGCACCCTCAGAGGCCTCAGTCAGAGATAACATCTGGTCTGCAACATCAATACCCCACTTCCCATGCATACTCCTCTGCAGTAATTTCCTTGTAATGTAGCGGGGCCTTGCTACAGGCTGCTCCTACAGGGTGGTGGCAAGCCCAACTGAGGAAGACAAATCACAATCCTCACAGGCAGCAAGGCACAGTCGGTCACCTCCTGGCACCATTGACAAAAAATCTTTCTGATGGCAGTATCCTGTCCCCTCACCTATGACAGTCTTAACAGAATGACTATTTCTTCTTGCTCCTCTCCAAGTAGCCAAAAGGTAGTAAAGAAAAAACAAAAGAATAGGGACAAGAACAAAGAATAATAGCAGACCACAGAGCCAGGTCAGGTGCTGCTTACTCTTGCATCTGCTTTCCAAGAACTAGGTCTTGATGGCATGTGGCAAGCAGCTGCCAGGAGGACTGCAGATTTTCCTGGGGTGGTTTGCAGGGAAACTGCTGGACAAGGCTTTTCTGTACAATGGGGGAGCAGCGATTCACAGGCTCAGGCTCCCCTTTGCCAAAAAGTGGTGTGTGCTTTTATGCAGCATGGAAGTTTTTCCACTCCTCTTTCCTTCCACAGAAGAGAGCAGCTATCACACAGCACAGGTGGGGGGTGGACAGGAGTTGAGGCCAGAACCACCACATCTTGCAGTATAGCCCTATCCATAGCTAAGTGGGGCCACATCCATTGGGTTCACCAGCTTTGAAGCAATGTTACCAGCATTTTGCTTTGTGGAGTCCTTATTTCCTATCAAGGTCCTAAATCAGAAGAGCTTTCCTACTCATCGTCAGCAAATAAAAAGCAGTCACAGAAACACGCCGTTTGTTCTGCTACATCAGCTTAAACTTCTGGCTATAAAAAGCCTAGTTCTGCTTTCTTCCAGGACTTTTCTTCCCGATGAAGTGGCAGTGCAGGCGACCTTACAGCCAAACCCGTGGCACGACTCCCAGTGTGACAATGCTCAGCTCCAGACAGGAGGCTCCCAACAAAAACAAGTGATTGCAGCAAGACAACTAGGCAACCCTACACGCCTGCCTGTGCTTAGCAAGGTTATGTAGTGTTCCTGTTTGCCAGCTCATGGTATCTCTTTCTGACAGAAAACTTTGCTGTACCCACAGGCATCTTACAAGTATGTTTAAATCAGAGGGTTGTAGGATCCAGGCTTCAACTTCTTTTCCAGAGTGCTGCTCCCATCACTGAGGCGATCTGCATGCCTATTGCTATCCTTGAGTTGCTATTATTACATTAATAACTCTGTCAAGAGGTACCTTAATAAGAGCACGCTGTAATTTGCAGCTCCGGGTCAAACTAGCCATACTTTTGCTCGGAGCTTCTGAATGCTTCACCCTGCGTCACCCATCTCGAGCTCTCCGAAGGCCACGTTATTAGACACGGCAAACCAGAGGGGCAGATGCAGGGGGGGGAAACTTCATTCAAGCATGCTAATAGCTCGAGCTGAGTAAGGACTACCCAGAATTTCCTCCCTCCCCCTCACATTTTTGTGGACCCTACAAATACCCGGCGGCGGGCTCTGCCGTCTCACACTCGCCCGCGGCCGCCAGTAACGGGGTACGGCGGGGGCCTCACCGGCGGCCGAGCCCGGCGGCAGCGGGCAGCCCCGCGGGGCAGCCCCTCGGCCGCGGGCGGGCGCCGAGGGGCGCGGAGGCGGCGCGGAGCGCGGCGGGACGGTGCAGGCGGGGGCCGCCCGACCGCTGGGCGAAACCCGTCCGGAGGAGACGGCGGCGTGGCAGCGGCGTGCCGGAGGCAGGAACCGGGGGGACGGACGCGGGGCGGGGGTGGGGGCAGAGAAAAGCCCGGCGGGGGAGGCCGGGCGGGGGTACCGGGGCGGGGCGGCTCCGGGCAGCGGCGGCGAGCGCGGAGCCGCGGGGAGCGGCGGCGGGGCAGGGCCGGGGAGATCCCAGCCCCGCCCGGCCCAGCGCAGCCTCGGGGGCCGAGCGGCGCCGTGCAGCCGGCGACGTCGGATGGGGCGGCCGCGGAGCGGCGGCGGGACGCGGCGGGGACGCAGCAGGTACTTCGCCTCTCCGCCGGGACGGCCCTGCCTGCCCCCCCTCTCCCCGCTGCCTGGGCGGCGGGCTGTGTCCTGCCGGTGCCTGCCCGCCCGTCGGGGCCGTCGGCGCGGCCGCGCTGTCCCCCTTCGGCGAGCGCCGGGCGAGGTGTCCGCGGCCCGCGGGGCCGGGAGGGCGGTGCCGCTCCGCCTGCCCCGCCGCCTGAGGCGGGAGCGAGAAAGCCCCGGTGCAGGCGGCCGCTTCAGGAGGTCACGTAAAGGCGTCGTGGCCGGCACGGAGCGGCGGCCGGTTGAGTAAAAATCCCAAGGCCGTGAGTAGTGTTTCTCGTGTGGGACGGTCACGCCGCGGAGACGTCGGGGACATTCACGGGTAGCTGAGGCAAGACGTTTGTCATCCCAAGAAGTTCACAGGTCGCTGCAGTAATGCAGATTTGCCAGGGGAATCCTGGAGTTTGGAGTGGAGGGAATAGGTCGGAGCGCTGGGCGCCGGCGAGGGGGAGGGAGTAAATGTGCCAGCCTTTAAGGTGCAAGAACTAAACCAGCCGGGAGTTCCTGGGTGAGACGTGCACGGGCGCTACTCGCAATTACAAAATACAAACTGATTTTTTGACAGAAGCCAAGAAAAATAACCAATTATTAAAGGCTTTTCTAAGGCTGTAAGCTGCCAGCACGTTCACTTCAAAAAAAATCGTTTTAAGTTTATTTGAGTTTGTGGAGACATTGTTCTACAGCAGATGTTTGTTGTCTAAACTTCATTTGCATCTAGCAGAGCTTAATTTTAGAGTGGAAATGTGTATTGAAATGTGCTGCTATTCTCAAAAGCCTTTTCTGTTCTTAACTTTAACACTGCCAGGGTGTGCCTGATAAATTACACATGTTTACTTTTCATCAGGAAGGCTTTACAAGTAAGTTAAATATACAAAAGTTTGGCTTCACATGTGCATTCTTGGTTTTCCCTTTGCCGTTTTAAAAACTGTCATTGGTGGCCAAATTGTATGGCTGTGTGTGAAAGGGAGAACTGCTATGTGTGGGGTAGTGATGATGGTGAAGGGGTGTCCGGTCTCTAGTGAAGTCTATTCGTGGATATTTGGAAGGCAGGAGAATAGGTTTCCAGCTGAGTTACCGTGAGTGTAGTGAATGCGTAGCATCCCATGTTCTTGTGGAATCAGAAGGAGATAGCAGAAAGTTAAGTCATGTTCTCACTTATGCTTCATTCTCACTTGTTGCTTTGACTTCAGGATATCCTGAAAATTGAGAGCAGTCTGGCTCACTGTTTTGAAAATAGAAATTTCTTATTCTTCCAGCTGTAAAGTACCCAGTGACTCATGAGATGATAAAAGCCCTCAGCTCCCCGTGGGACTCTTACCAGAGCGCCCACTGGAAGCAGAGAGCAAAGATGTACTGAGGATGGTTGCTGAAGGGCTTTGGCATCCCCATTATGACAAATTCCTTGTTGCCTTCTGGCACTGGGAATTACACATCCCCAGAGGAGAATTGCAGGTTGACTCCAACTGCCTTACCCTGGGCATTATCTATGGGCAGCTGGTGAGAGGTACAGCCCTGAGACTCTACCTGTACCACTGTGTGGTGGGACTCGAGAGGGCAGTGGAGTTGTGCCTTGCCATAGGGCAGGTCGAGGAGCTGTGGCCTACCACACAGCATTGCCCTTTTCATGGCATATGTGGCGTAGGGACCAGACAGACCCTGGTGGACCCTAGGGATGTGAGCCATGGAGAGCCCCTGCTTCAACCTGGAAAGGTGCTCAACCCTACTAGGATCCTTGTCCTCTGCAGGAGACCACACTAACTGCTGTGGAAACCCCAAAGCATGGTGGTGGGCAGGAGAGGGAAATGATGGTGCTTACTGCTGACCTCAACTGCTCCCTCCATCCTTGTAGCAGGGAGGACAGAGGTCAGCCAAACAGCTGAAGGAGAAAACTGAATTGTCCTCCACATGACTGGTTCTTGACATTGTACCACTGCCTTTATTTAAGTCATTTAGCAAACGCTGGTTTGGCCATCACATACATGAGGAAGTGTAGCCAGATTGGCCCTGCACTCCTGATAAGTTTCTCTTTCTCATAGTAGCTCGTGGTGCAGTGATAGGGATCCTCTGGCTTGCTTTAGAGAGAATAAAACTGATTTCCATTGGTATTAAGAGCTCATGGTATTGAGGTACCTCACCAAGGCAATGCTCAACATACAACATGCCACAGACAGGCTCTAGAGGTCATTTTTTTTTAATATTTTGAGCCAAGATCCATACTTTGCAGCTAGTGGCTAGTCCTCTGTATGTGACTGGGACAAAGTTGTACAGCTGTCAGGAAGCAGTGACACAGGTATCCTGGACCTGGCCGCTGCTGTCTTGTTACTATAATACACAACAAACTTACGTTTTTCTAACTGTTAAAAAATTAATGTGTTTTCTGAGTTACTTGCTACAAAGCAGGAGGAAAACAAAAAAGTCATATGACTGAAAGATATTACCTGGAATTGTTGCTGGCAGAAGAGAATAATTTTAATTTATTACATTATTACTTATATTAACTTTCAAGTGGCTTGTGAGTGATACTCATTCTCTGAGAGTCCTGGCAAATAATAATGTTACAGCCTCCATTGCCTTGCCACTAGCTTGTCAGAGGCAAAAATTTACTTTTGTGATACTATGCTGTAATAACTTTCAAAAAATAAGTCATTATGAACAATAGAAGATGTTGATTTCTATATGATTTATGCTGATTGAGTGCATTGTCCATGCCTTCAGCCAGAGGAACTGAGCACCATTATGTTTAGTAGACTTATGACAGTTTACAGCTGCTGAATTGTGGCTGATAAAGTCGTAGGTCTGGCACGTAATTATCTTCACAGAAAGAGATGTATTTGTCCTTTGATAGACTAGTATGATAACTCTGCTTGGAAAAAACTTACAGAAACATTTATTGTTGCATGTGGTGCTCTGAAATGATATGAATATGATTCTTTCAGGCAGCCATCAGCCAGTCTCCTGAGTATTGCTAGTTGAGCTGTCATTAACATACTTTTCTAGTCCACTGTAATTGTTTATTTTACAGTGGAAAGCACTTGCAATTCATATGGACACAGTGGCATTTTGTTATAAGCCAATGCAATGAAAAACTGTGATAGTTTATGTGATAACAGTGTGCAGATTGTAACTGAATTACAATTAAATTGAACCTTAGCTGAAGTGAAGTGGTTCTGTTGAAGAGCTTCACTGTTACCATGCTTCAGAAGGGAGGTCAACAACTTAAGAGCCCAAGTCTGCTCCTGGGAAATGAATGAGGTAGTTGCTGTCATCTTCAGAGTATAAAAGACTGAGGACACCAGGCAACAACTGTGTTTCTTGGATAATTTGTGTCTCCCAGCAAGTCTCTTCACCAAAGTAGTTTGGCATAAATAATAGTAATAATCATGGGTAAATAGTAAATCATTTTATCAGAAAATAATTTTTACATACCCTAAATGTACTAAAATTTAAGTCAATTCACTGTAGGCTTTTGTCAGATTACTTCTTTTCTGATGGAGGGAACCCAGAAAAAGGGAGGATGGGAAAAGAGGGTTTTGGTCATTCTTTAAATCCCTTTACATTCATCTGGGATGTGGTTTGCTCCTCCCCTCTTCCAGAAAGCACTTGAAAATGCATATCACACTTTTCAGGTGCCCAAAACAGAGTGCTGGAAGAGCAGTGGATCATATGTTTTTGTGATTTTACAAAACTTGTATATAGAATCATAGAATAGTTTGGGTTGGAAGGGACCTTAAAGATCATGTAGTTCCATCCCACCTTCCCTTGATACCCATCCTTTGAAAGTGTCTTTCATGTGTTTGTGAAATGCTCATGACCCTTGAGTAAATAAATGGCAAGGTCAGGAGCTCCAACCCTTAAAGAGTTCCCTAAACTAAGCTATTTAATTTCGGGCCAATGGAAAGTGTCCTACCATCCAGCACAAATTTTAATTTTTCTTACCTTTCCCAGAAAAAAATAAAATCTTTACAAATTTGGTTCAGATGGAACCAGTTCTCTTCTCATCCCCATCCTGGTTTGGTTACCAAGCTGAAAAATTGACTATCTGTTCATCCTCAGTACATGTGTTTGGGGCATGAGCCCTGATTCTCATTGGCCTATTCAGCAACTAAACTGTAACATTTCTGGTAAAACAGAGTTTCTGACATCTTCTGATATTTTTAGAAATCTGTGCAGATCTCTTCCAATCTTTATATATGGCAATGTAAAAAAAAAAAAAAAAAAAAAAAGGCACCTAGGATGATCTGCTGCAAAAATGCAACCTATCAGAGTCTATGAGAAACTGTTGCAGTTAATCTAAGTATAACTTCAAGAAAAACAGAACTAAATTGAGGACAGTTAAAGTTGATATAATTATTTTTTATTTAAAAAAACCCCAACATTAAATGTATGTCTTGTACACATATGCAAATGAAAAGAAGTAAAGTAAACCATAAAGAAAAGTGATACTTGCATAGATGTGACTTGCTAGGTTTATTTTTAAAAGGGTAGCAGAAATCCAACTAATTTGAATGGGAAGTAGGATTGATTTTATAATGACTGGCTTTCAAAGCATCTCCTTAATTGTAAACAGCATAATTTTATACCATTAGGGGTGGGAAGTTATTTTGGCAACGTATTGGCAACATGCACACTGGCATCAAGACTTGACACCAACTTTCTCAGGGTCTTTGCTACCTTAGGTCTGGTTGGGAAACAGCAGCAAGCTTGAAAGGCAGTGAATTTGCCCTGCTGCTGATCGGGCAGTGATGGTTGGTTGGTGTTTTGGTAGCACCACATACACTTAACTCTTTTTCAGAAGGAGTGAGCCAGTTGCTGTGCAGACTGAGGCTTGCTGGGGCCATTTGGTAATCCTTCTCACTGCTCTTTTTCAGCATGGAAATTTTGTAGTGGGAAACAACTATGAGTAGTTTTCCACATTACCCTTGTATTCCCGCAGCTGAGCTGTATCTGTGCAGAGCATGACTGACATCTTACCCACAGCCGCCTTGCTAAGCAATGGCAGACGTTGGTACCTCGTTATAGCCAGTGTCCCTCTCGGCTCTTGGGTGTATATTGTGCTTGAGCACCTGCGCGGGCCATGGGTGACATGGGAAGACAGATTTATGTTGCGTTTGTTGATTTTATTTTCAGAGCCTGGTTTGCGAGCCACTCTCTAGAATTAATATGCAAGGCTTGCTGGAGCTGGGGGCACAGACCGCCTGCCCAGAGGAGCGTTTGGAGGAACGTGGCTTGATCTCCCTCTTGTGGAAAATTATCGTAACTAAATTCTCGTGATACTAAAGTAAAGTCCAGCATCGTCAAACAGATGATGGCAGCAGTTACTGTGCCACCTGATGCTCTTGTCAGCCCTCAAGGAAATGAAGAGATGGACTCTCTGATCGTACTGCATTATAATTACACAGGAAAGCTTATTTTAAGAGAAAAGGCAACTGATAACATAGACCTGCCCACTATTGCATTTCTGATCCTGTGTAGTTTCATAGTCCTGGAAAACTTGATGGTGTTGATTGCCATATGGAAAAATAATAAATTTCACAACCGCATGTACTTTTTTATTGGCAATCTGGCTCTCTGTGATCTTTTAGCTGGAATTGTTTACAAAGTAAACATTCTTATGTCTGGGAAGAAGACTCTGAGCTTGTCCTCCACAATCTGGTTCATTAGAGAAGGCAGTGTGTTTGTCGCCCTGGGAGCCTCCACTTTCAGCTTACTAGCAATTGCTATTGAGCGGCATTTGACCATGATTAAAATGAGGCCTTACGATGCAAATAAAAAGTACAGAGTGTTCCTTCTCATTGGTACATGCTGGCTTATTGCGATTGCCTTGGGTGCCTTACCCATCCTCGGCTGGAACTGTATAAACAATTTACCAGATTGCTCAACAATTTTGCCTCTGTACTCCAAGAAGTATGTTGTGTTCTGCATTAGTATCTTCATAGCCACTTTGGTTGCCATTGTCATCCTTTATGCCCGTATCTACATCCTGGTAAAGTCCAGCAGTCGTAATGTCGCTAACCACAATAACTCGGAGAGGGCCATGGCACTCCTTAGGACTGTCGTGATCGTTGTTAGTGTCTTCATTGCCTCTTGGTCTCCACTGTTCATCCTGTTCCTCACTGATGTCGCCTGCAGAGTTAAGGAGTGCCCTATCTTGTACAAAGCCCACTGGTTTATTTCTCTGGCAGTCATCAATTCTGCAATGAACCCCATCATCTACACTCTGGCCAGTAAAGAAATGCGTCGGGCTTTCTTTCGTCTTGTTTGTGGCTGCCTGGTGAAATCCAACGTGGCCAGATCTTTGCCTATTCAGCCCACTCCAGATCACAGTCGAAGCAAATCCAGCAGCAGCAATACTCAGAAGCCAAAGGAAGATTTTCCACCAGTGAATGTTCCCTCGTGTATTGCTGAGAAAAATGAATCTTCATTTCACAATGGAAACTTCTGTAAATAAAGGATTCCTCAAGTCAAGTACCTTTCTGTGGCTTTTAGACTTAAACTACAAGTGTAGTTTAAGCACTTAAGTCACAGGGGAAAACACTAACCACTTATTTAACTTTGAGGACTTACTTATCAAAAATCATTTGCTTTGAGTGTTTATTCAGTAAGACACCTGATTCAGAAAACCCCTTTCATGCTACCCCACAGTCAGGACAGAGTCCATGCACATCTAATTACATTGTGCACCATGATGGCATTGCACGATGAAGCTGCATTTGGCACGGCCTGGTCTTGCAAGGCATCAATAAAACCTGCTAGAAACTTCATCATTCACTAAACACTGCTGATGATCGGAAAATGAGCCCAATTATTGCTGACTGGAAGAAAAGCTCATTCCATATGTTGGTAATTACAGTTCTCTGTATGTATCTTGCTGTTACGTTAATGGCCTTATATGTATGTGGTATAAATAACTGTATATTTATACAAATCCTTATTAAAATGTTGTTTGGTAAAAGTTTACAATATGCTAAACATTGTATTGCAGTATACAGTGTAAGGTGACAAATTATACAGAGAGATGTATTTCAATGGGGATATTTGAAAGTATGTGAAGTAGTACCTTTTAACTGAACAATGTGCTAAACATATTGCAGTGTATGGTGTAAGGTGACAAATTATACAGATAGATGTGTTTCAATGGGGATATGTGAAAATATATGAAGTAGTAGCTGTTAACTGACAAGAACTTTAATATGTCATATCAATGCAGTATTTCTTTTCCACTGTTACTCAAACTTTTCATGTTTAGTGAAAGACAACATGACAGTTGTCACTGTGACATTTCACGACCTAATTTTAAACAAGCAGTAGTAAATAACCATTGAAAGAAGCTTTATATATTCACTGAAGTAGTTAAAATGTGACGTAACAATACATGTGTATCAAGTGTATGCACTGTTTCAATGCATATGTTTTTACTTACTATTTCCAATGTATTTAAAAATGTATGTCAAACCTGTGTAAACCTGTGTACATTATGGATGCACTACCTAATCTGAGATTCTTCAGTTCTGAAACAGAGACGTATCATTTCAGAAAGCAGGGAACTAAAACGAGTCCCTGTGGAGCTTCTTTTTTTCTTTCCAGGCACTACCACAACATGAGATTGTGTTAGAAATTCTCCTTGGGAAGTTCAGCCAGTCGAACAACATCCCATTTTCTGGCAATGGAACCCTACACTCCTAATGTCTCCAGGTACATTTGCAGATACAAGAGGGAAAATGCGGTACAACAGGATCATGCTGAAGGGCATATCTCCGTTTATACCTGATCCTGTCTTGGAGCTGGAGTGGAGGCCTGTTTAGTTTGGAAGACTGGAGCTTCAGACTTACTCTTTTGAGAGGATGTTCCAGATAAACCTGTATGAAAACAAGTTTATGGCTGATCGCTGAGGCCTTATCAGCCTCAGTGCAGGATGGTGTTCAGCATCAAAGGGATTTCCTGAGACCTAGAGCAGTTAAGACTTCATAAACACCTGGTTTCAGGTCACCATGGGAGTGGCCTGTGGTACTTCCCTCAATAGTATTTTATGGCTGGAAGCTGCAGTAGAGGTTGATGGGAAATTCTGAGACTAGTTCCCATTGTCTTTCAGTAAGAATGTAAGCATCTAACTTTACTGGGCTCTTTCAAAGGTTTGTTCTTAATGTCTCAAACCACACCTTGCCTTATGCACAAAGCGTAGATGAGGCTGTTTTAATAACACATCCTGAAAGAGCTCATCCTTAGCTTTACTCTGGTCTTAATCATGTAAAGCAGCAGCATTAGATTCTTCTCAAGTATGTGCAGTGTGTAAGTTGCGTATGTGTGTAGCAAAAGCCTTTAAAATGTAGAAGTTTGCATTATGATTATCTTTTACATGTTAACAGTGTGCTTGTAAATGTTTTATGCTGTTAGAAAAGTGTGAGAACAAAGAAAAACTGTATTTGAATAACTGTGAAAGGCAGTAGTAAATACGAAGCAATTTCTACCAAAAATGTTGAAAAGCAGTGCACTTAGGGAAGAAGAAAAAGCTAAACTAACCTAAACATCATACAACTATTAAGTGCAGATACAGACTGGGTCAACAGCTCTGTAGCTTTGTGAGATGTAAAACTGGTAACATTGCATTGCCATAGCTTACAAATATTACTGCAAGATCTAAAATCTTATGCATTTTCAGTGTGAGTGTTGTACCCTGAAGTTGTGTCTTTGAAAATGCTAGCTAAAATACTTGTATACTTCTAAATGTCGTTTCATGTGGTGGCATGTGACAGAGTAGTTCCTTGTTATTGTAGAGGAGAAAAGCCTTAGCAAGACAGTGGTTTGAAAAAACATTATGGCTGACCCCACACCAGCTCTCTTGTCAAGGATGTTATGTGATTCTCGCTATTTAGGTGAAAAAAAGAATAATATTTTAATAGCCAAAGTCCAAGAACATGCCACAAAAGTGAGTTCTAACATCTGGATTCTAGCCTTAGCTATTGTCAGAGTTGATGCAAGGTACAAGTAATGCAAGCAACTCTACTGTTGGAGGCCATGTGATTGTGTGTCAGTACAATAACCTTTCATTCTACTTTGATTTCCTTCTCTTATTTTGGAGCTGTGGGGATATTTTGTTAGTTCACTACTCTGCTGCACTTAAGCAGGCTCCTAAGATTCGTGGATTTACAAAGCACTTACGACTGAAGAGAAAAAAAACTCTTGTGGATGCAGTCTTCAGTGGGTACATCCCACTGGGACATACTAGGTAAAGCACAGATAACTGGAAGATTTCCGAGCAAAATTTTGAAGTAGGACAAGTCAAGGGCTTAACAGCAGTGGAGTGCAAACAACCAGAACAATCCTTGAAGCTGGAAGAAGATGGAGAATAGCTTCTTTCACCCTATAATATTAAAAAATTCCTTAAAATACATCCCAGAATCTAAGCTTTCTATCATGTAGGCTGATCTGAGCATACAAGAAACTGAATCAGGTCTCCCTTTCCCAATTGATTTTGTGTGGAGCAAAAGCTACAAAGGAGACTAACATTTCGTTCATATTATTTCATGAATTGGAATATTTATTTTGGTTCTGGATTACAAAAGAAATTCGAATCAAAACACCTAAGGAGAAAAAAAAACCTTTCATGAAATGCTTTCCAAGAGTCTTTTATTGCCAACAGTCTTACAGAGTATTTTCAACTCATTAGGTACCATAAACATTTAGAAAACTTTCAATTAAGTCTCAAACCTTTGAACCAAAGCTGTTGTGTAGCAGTCATTTTTCAAAAAATTGTAAAAACGGTTCTGGCCTTCTGTGGAAAACATACATTTAAGCTCTGGGCATCGTGCCTGAAAGCACTACCTGTAGTATGCTGTGCAGCTGAAGACAGTAGGCTCTGTCTTTGCCATCCCTGGAGCCAGAGGAAGGCTTTGCCCCTGCTTTCCTGGGAGCAGACTTGGTACCTTGGCTCACCTGCTCAGTGGACTGTCTGCTCCGGCAGCACCATGTGTGGCTGCTCTCTTGGAAAAGCAAATCTACAAGGAGTGACTGTAATTGTGGTGTTGTGCTGCCTACGAGGTTTGTGATTTCCAACTGCTGTAGTAAGGAAATGAAAAACACACCTGTGTGTGAAGTGCCAGATGCCAAAAATCTGAGGTCCTAAGAGCAGCTGGTCCACCCCTGCTGAGCCAAGATGTGTTGTCATCCACTCCAAGTAGTGCCGTTTAACCCACTAATACAACCAAGGGTACAGCTCAGACCCTTTGGGGAGCTGTGGACCCCATGGCCACCCCAGGCCTGGAGAGACTCCATTCTCATGATAAAACAGCAGGCACAACAGCAGTGATCAAGTATTTCTGCTTGGCCACCACTGAGCCGTGAGATCTCCTGGCAACTGAAGTGGGCTGGAGGCATGATGCAGAGGCATGCAGAGGTGTGCTGATGGCCATGCTGCCTTCAGAGCTGCATTTCTTCTCCCCAAGAGCAACATAACTTCCCAGGGCATTCCTAGGCTTAGCTTTTCTCCAGGTGGGTAAGAGGGAAGGGCCTTTCCAAGGAGTTGCTCAGGTGGTAGAGGAAGAGGATTTGGGGAACATCAGCCCAGCTAAGCTTCCTTCTGACCTGGAGACTTCCTCCTCTTCACAGTACACTAAATAGCTGCTCTTGCATGGACCTTGTCCTTGCAGTCACTCTCCACGGAAAGACCGTGGAACAGTCTACCCTTCGTTACACTCACCTGTTGAGTGTGCCAAGCAGGAAAGCTGCCTTATCAGGAGAGGGGATTTTCTGGCCCAGAAAGTGGGCCTGTATGAGTGATTACTTGCATTGTGAAAATGGCATTTGTCAAAAATGAATTTGTGGAAATCAGTGTTGCCTCTATCAAAGAAAGTAGTTCGTAGACTTACTAATATTCAATACCCAGGTAAACCACTTTGCTACAAAATGGGCATCCCTTCAGGTAAATTAAAAAAAAACAAAAAAACCACCAAATTAAGAACATTAGGGAATTTGGGCATAGGATAACAGACTCAAGCCCACTTTACATGCATTTTGATCTGATAGTAGTGCTCATTATTTTATTACTTTGGCTAATCATATACAAACTGTATAATCAGAAAACAGTTGCATGACACATATTCCAAATTCTGATGTTCAAGAACTTCTTCAGAGACAGTATTTGCCTCTGTAACAAGAATACCACAATCAGCAGACAGGCAAAAACTTGAGATTCACAAAAGTGGTTGGGAATATAAATGATCACAATGTCTACATACATTATTTTTCCTGCAACGCTCGGTTAAAAACATTTCTAAAAGTAATAAATACTAATAAATAACAAATGTAAAGTTGATCTCTCTTTTACAGCAAAATAGCCACTTTTTAGTTTTGTTGCTGTTGCCCACACAACGAAAAAAAACTCATTTACTTTAAAAAAAGAAACCTGGCTTCTTTTAAGGTTTAACTCTGCAGAACTTCACTGAAAAGTGGTTATCACACCAATCCAGCCACGAAGGACAAATACATACCAAATACAATCTTTACTTTCTTCACCTAATTAAAAAAAAAAAATCACTTCTTTTGAATGAATATATGCCTGGGTGTGTTTGGTGGGTTTTGCCTCACGGAAGAAAAAATCTGTCATTTGACCTGTATTTTGTTATTTGACCTTCATGATAGCTACATAAAATGTAAATCTGCATGTTAATCTCAAAATCTGAGGCTACCTTTTCTGATTCATCTGTGCTGTCTCCCACAAAATGGGGTAGCAGAATGAGTCACCCAGCTTTAGCTTCTATCTTTGGTTTTCATGGCTTGTTCTGTTGTCAGACAACTTTTTATATGGTGCTTTGGCTAGAAATGTGTAGTTCTAAAATCTTACCCCCTTACTGAGACGAAAAAGAAGCCCTGCTTTTTCTCAGTGGAAGCCATACAAGATGCTTATGTTGGAGTATTCAGAGGAACAAATCAGAGTTTATGAATGAAAATGTCTCAGAATAAATGAGCAGTAGGCATTGCCTAAGTATTTTGCAGTTCTCCTCCCTAGGGGTTCTGCTTTAACCCTAGAAAGCAATTAGCATGGTTTAATTTGGCGACAGCTCTCTATTCTTATTAGTTGTTTATATGCCTGTTGGCTTATGTTTCCAGGCTTCACATTTCCTATCCCTGGGGTTTTCTCTCCAAAGGCAGCTTCTCACTCCCTATCCCAGCCTCTGGTTAACTGCAGGCAAACTGTATATCCATGGTATCTTTTCCACAGGCCTGCCCTCATTCCAGCTGCATCCAATGCAGATGTGAGCAAGGTCCACAGACACTGTGAGTGCGTAGAGTACAGCTGAGCACAGAGCTTTTAGTGGGAATCTGCACATATCCCAGTAGCACTGAGCAAGCATAGATTTGTGGAGAGTGCAACCCTAGGCTGGAACAAAAAGACCATGCAAATCAACCTATTTTTGGCAGTACACTAAGGTAAATCTGAATTTGGATTTTATGCAGACATATTTTGAAAATGTCTGGAAGATAAAAAGGGAAGTGTGTGTGTTACTTCAGGTTAGACTTTGTTTATGCAAATATAGTTTACTTCATATAAATTTTTGGTTCTACCACTTACTTCAGATACATATTGGATGCTAAGAACAAAGACCTGAAAGCAGGATTTGTAACCTTTTGTCAGAACATTCACAAGTTCCAAATTTCCCCTTTAGAGCTGCAGATTTCCTGGAGGCTGCAAAACTGCTGGCTTTCAAATGGAGCATTTGCTACTTACAGTTTAAATATGCATCAATTCTATTATGAATACATTGTAGCTGGCATCTGGCACTTGATGTGCTAGCAACAATCGCACTGTGGTATAAGTTTTTTTTTTAAACTCTCCTCATCTTACTGCACAGCATGATGCCTAGGAACCGTGATGATAAGAAATGTGAGCACATTATTCCGCAGAGGAGAAAAAGAATGAACCCAGGATATAGAAGATTGAGTGTTGGCAGGTGACATTTACCAAACTGTTAGTAAACATTTTCTTCTGGTGACAGTGCACCTTTTGCACTCAAAACCTGCTCGCAGAACCAGTGTTATCTCCCATTGCGAACCCTGTAGAATATGGAGGGAAGCTACTACATAACCTGTTCTCACTGTGTGTGCAAAGCGCAGGGCAGAGAGGCAAGCAGTACACCATAGGAACTGGATCTCCTCCTATGGTCTCCACCCAGGCATGGCCAATTTGAACGTCCTCTTCTTGCATTAGGGAAGGAAACCTGGGAGTCCTCGCCCTTAGCAAACTCCCACTTAAGTCAGAATGTAATTCAGTTTTCAAATCACATTTGATACCTTTGAGGTTTCATTGCTTCTGAAGCATCTGAGATAACTCAAAGTTTGGGAACATAAATGTACCTCAATGTCCAGTGTATCTCTGCCAGCCTCACTGGAAAATTTTATTATCCTAACAATTACTCTAGATCTGCAGTAAAATGAATCAGAAGCATTTGGTTCTCTTTCAAAGGTTCTTTGTTTAAAAGAATCAAATGCATTTTCATTGCCCATAGTTCACATAGTTGCAATACAACTGGAATCTAAACTGATAATCAGCTAGGATTCAGAATCAATGTAGACAGTCTTGCAGGATATTTAGCTTCAGTTCTGACTTCTCAGCTATCCCCTGGGAAAGTATCAAAGGATACTATAATATAGACTAATCTCAGTGATTTCTATTGAGTCTATTAAATTTGTTCTTTCAGTAAAATCCCAGTTCTTGAAGTCATGGTACTGAATTATCACCAGCAAGTGTCTAGCCCTTGGGATTCCATAAAAGAGCATAAAAAAAGGTGAAGGGACTCAAAACCAAAGGCAAACATTAAAAGGCTCAAATTATTATGCTGTCAGTTGTCTGGTTTTCAGCCAGTTGCACAACATTTGAGACCGTCTCATAACTTCTACCTCTCTAAAATTACTGGCAGTGTTGGCTCCTCACAGAAATGAGCCCTGCCTCTCTAGCGGGATCAATTAGCTCTTGTTGAGCGAAGTGTAATGACCACAGGCTTGGATCTGCTATCCAAATAGCTATACAGGTTTTATACCATTTTCATATAGGGGAATGCTAAATCCACGAGAGTGACAGTGACAAAATGCAATGGCACGATCTGCAAAAGGAGCATTGATTGGCCCGCATGCTTTTCTTTCCTGGACAGTTTTGAGATCATTTGGTTCCCAGCGACTTAGAAAGTCCCGGATCATCACACCTGGCCAGACAGGATCTGCTGCCCCACCGAGGCAGCAGGGCACTGTCACAGCCCAAAGGCACAACCACTACCTAGGACTGAACTGCATCTGATAAAGCTATGTGTAACCTTTGCATCACCAGCGGGCATGCTGAGCTGGGCAAATTGGATGTGCTGACAGAGCAGCTTAAAATAGCCACATTTTCCTGGAGGCAGGGTTTGTGAAATGTAGTCTGGGGAATTTAATATTTATGCCAAACTGTTTCATTTTGTGTCTCCTTGCCACCTGCTTTAATTTCCAAAACATGCAGCTAAGTGGCTGCTAAGTTATTAAAGATACAGCTAGGACAATGGTAAAAAAATTTTGACACTTACTTCAGCATATGTTTAGTGCCTTCATTCATACACCTGTATCTTGTCACATTTTCCCAGGCATACACTGACAGAGTATGCAGGAATCTAAACCAGACATTAAGCAGCAGGTGGGATTTTTGAAGGTACCTATGGGAGTTAGGCACCTGGGTCTTATTGAAGGGATATACAACATTCAAAGTACAGAAGAGGCCTTCTCTTACAGTTAGTGATATTGCACTAAAAACTTTCAAGGATGTAGCTATAGGGAGGTGGGAGCATGGAATTACAAGCGTTGTATGTGACAAAAAAGGTAGCAACCAAGATACTCCAAACTGGAATATGGTAAGACATGGATGCTCTAAATAAAGTAATTTTGATGGATATTACTTTGGGTTATAAGATCTCACGTTCTCTTGCAATTTCCAACCTGGTAAAAGGACAACCCAAATCTTCAGAATTCCACTAATCTCAGTACCATTGGGTTGCAGTGCTGCATTTAATTTCTTTCCTTTGCTCTCAGCTCCCACCCAAACCTAGAAATATCAACTAATAACTATCTGCAATAAAATTAATCACAGGCATTTCTTTCATTCATGTCTTAGTTTGGCTTCTGAATGTCTTGATTACAGAATAAAGTATATATATTTATTGAATGGATCATGTAGTTAGTCTTCAGTGCCTCAATCACTTTTGTTCTTGAGATCAACCAAAAGCAAACTTCCCAAGCTGGAACAAAGCAGAAGATACAAGAAAATTATTCCAGAATTTTAATATCATGATCCTACCTGAACGTATTCTAAGTGAACCCTGCAGTCAGTTTGGTTGTAGTTCGACAAATCTTTAAACGTAGCAAAATCTTAAAACAAAAATCATTTTAAGTAGATTTAAGTATTGACTGCTTCAGGGTAGGCAGGTGCTTAACCTAGACTTATCCTGCTGACTCTTGGCCTTCATGAATCAAGTCTGAAGATTTTGTTCAAGAAGACGAACTTGGAACACTGAAGGCTAAATCCTGAGTCTGGTACAAACTTTGACTTCACAGGAACTGTGTCTATTGAATTTGTCTCTTGATAAGCTTCATCAAATAGGAAAATAACTTCGTATAGTGCTTGCGTTTGAATAGTACAAATCTTCCTTGAAACATTTCCCAGTACCAAAAGGCAAGGACATTTCTGCCAGAAACACATTTTTAGTGTATGGGTATTTTTCAACTTGATATTTAGAGAAAAGCAGTATATTTGCATACATATCACATGCTGAAGGCCAAAGTGAAGTTATGCTTTGGTAGGTGAATGCAAATGGCGTAATTTGCAAAACTAAACACTGAGTCATGACAGTTTTCACTTTTATAAGAAGAAAAGATTCTTCAGGTATGTCTTTGAATAGGCGTGTACATCTTGCATTAAACCTATTAAACACAAGTTACTTGAACTTGCCTGACCGCTACGTAACATCTCATTGGAGACTAGTAGTCAAGGTCACCTAGATCTTCACCACAAGCAGAGAATTACTTATAAATAACCTTAGCACTCAAATGAATAAATTAAAATTACAGAATATTGTTACATTATCATCAGAAAAATCAAATGCACACACCTCATACACAGAGAGATCACACCAAATCTTTGTTAAAGCAAAATACAAATGTTTTGTGTAGCATCATATAAGAATTCAAACGACATCAGCAAGATAAAATGCTTTTGATATCAGTGACACTGAATAACACTTTTAAAAATCATTTTATGCTAAATTTCCGAGTTGGAATACTAGTTGCTGAATTCAGACTGCTTCCATGGTTAACCAGCATAATCCATCTGTAGTCCCATAGTTGTGCTTCTTATGTAAAATCAGAAAGAATTTTCCCAATATTCATTTTCTCAAGAAATTGAGACTGCTGAATTCTATTTTTATCTGAACAATCACAATTGGCATTTTTCTTCTCGTAAAAACACATGGCACAAAAGATAGTTCTATACCATCCACAGACTGACTTGAAAAATATAAATATATACTGTATTTATATATATAATGTGTATATATACACTATCAACATTCACATTAGAGAATCTGAACAATTTTATTGAAATTACTTTTTAAGAAAGCCTTCTGCTGTGACTTCACATCTACATAAAGCATTGAGAATGTTCAAGTGTACCATGTGAAATGGGGCTTCTTAAACCTAAAGAAAACATACTGGTGAAATATATGTGAATATGTTTTTTTTTTAATGTGCAGTTTTTTTCATATCTGCAATTTCTACCACTTAAGCTTGCCAATTACAAAAACTAAAATAGTCATCTGGAGTCAGTGTTTCCTCTCCACAGGCTGCTGCAGGCAGAGTTCACTCCCAGAAGAAACTATTGGCAAATGATTCTCAAGATGATGATTGATGAGATGACTTATACTGTCAAAGACACGATCTTTTGTACGAACCTTAAAAAAAAAAGATGCAGGAAGATAGATTAAAAAACAAAATACTTTTTCCCTTAACTTCCACTAAAATTTTCTAAGAATAAAATGACACAATTGATCATGTTTTAGAGACTGATCCCTCTCCCATCAAAATCAGTGGAAATTTGGTATTTCTGGAGGTTTGCTTCCGTTTTGTCTCTTACTCCCTCTTTTCTCACCAAACAGGTATTTCACTCTTTCTGAATAAGTCTGATTGAAAATTTTCTGTACAACATTTTGATTCACTGTAAACTGGGTTTTTAGATCAAATATTCTTCTCCAAGAGATCACCTACTTCTTCTAAGTGTTTTCACCTTTTTCATTAAAACGATCTGTCCCTCCAGAGATGCCAGAACCCAACTCTTCTCTGTGCGCATCTTTGTGCTTTCCTTACGAAGATCTTCTTCTGGTGCTGGAAAATCCCCTTCCCCAACAGTGATCCAGCCACCACGTGTGCTAGGCTTGGGTTTGTCCCATGCTTCGTGGCACACCCCTGTGCTTTTGAAACTGAAACACTTCAGGGCAGGGAACTAGCCAATTTACCAGCCCTCTGCACTGGCATCCTGCTAAGTATGCCAAGTAGTATACCCATGATAAGAGGAAACTGATATTGCAAGGGTAAAACAGTCAACGTTATCAGGACAGGCCAAAAACTAATCTATACTACAAAATAATATAATTATTTACCATCTTCACAAAGCATTTATTTCCAGTGTTTAAAACGAGTTAGGCATACAGCTTCCATGGGCAGAGCAGAGGTCCCCTCAAGCAAATGTCATGCTGCAGTAAAGCTTTGTACTGGGATGGTTCTACATTGCCTCAAGCTAAAGCCTCTGAGCACTGCCCTCAAGTGAGGCATGTAATCTATTTTCCCTGAACTTTTCTCAGAAAGAAAGAACGACTTTTGTTAAAACTTTCCAAAGCCAGCTTATGCTGTGGTGGGCACCTTCCTTGATATATTTGTCTTCATCATTAAGTTCTGTCAAAACTGCTAGAAACTTAGCACAGGATGTCACAGGGCAAAAACCAGAAACAATTTAGGTGGCAAATGATGCTATCTGCTTGGTCCACATGTAGCTGCAACACTGAAGAAAACCAACAGGCTCTCCCAATTTCTGAAAAATACTGCTTTGAAACATTGTTTTCTGTAATTATTCAGAGCTATATTTTAAAAATTAAAATATCTCTTTAAAACAGCATTAACTTTCCTTATCTATATTCAGATTAACATATTTTCAGTCCATTCAACGCAGCTGAGATTT
This sequence comes from Athene noctua, assembly GCF_965140245.1. Lineage (NCBI taxonomy): Eukaryota > Metazoa > Chordata > Aves > Strigiformes > Strigidae > Athene > Athene noctua. Next base: position 50,268,753 of record NC_134077.1, on the reverse strand, counting down.
TTCTTATCATAAGCAATATGCTCCTGACATCAACAGAGTTCAAACCCTAATTCTAAACCTAGTAAAAATTCTATAGTTCTCCATTTTAAGCATCCCTTACCTGAACTAGACATCCTTTCTTTTTGTCAGCTGGATGAGAGCAGAAGCAACTGGACAGTTAACTGTGCTCTGGAAACACACACAATGTGTGACTGGGTAATTTGTGTGTGACATGAATTTTCAGGCAGCCTTTGTGGGAATCATTTTTTACAAATAATCAAGTCAGGGCCTTCACACTTCTTCACACAGAAGAAATGCAAGCCGCTGGGCACACTGCTGTGGCTGGCCACACACAGGCATTTTATTGACAATTCTCCGCTCTGACAAGTCACAAATGGGCCTGCTCAGGAGCTGTGTCAGGATTCCACAAATCATATAGACAGCACAGCTAACCTAAATACAGACACAGAAAACCTGTTCTCAAGCGGTGCCTCCCGAATGAGGAGTTTTGGAGACATTTGGGGCACGATGGCACATCACAAGTAGGCTGAGGGAGGGGACAGGTTCAGAGAACAAGCAGGTGCCTACACAAGAACATCAGCAAATTAGTACTGCTCTTAAAGTCAGTGCAGAAAAGATGGAGGGCCTCTGATCTTTGCAGGAGGAAAATGTCCCAGGAGTCACCATAGGGCCTGAGTATTCCATGCCAGACAGCAGAGCAGCAGAGCTCCTGGTGGGACATAACATATCTGCACTTGCCATGTCACACAGCAGCATTTTCCTCACAGTATCCTGTAACAACTATTTGTGGGTTTATGCTGAAGTGAGAATTAGAGGGCCCTGCTGCAGGAGTCACAAAACCACTGGCAAAAGTTTAGCAAAGGCAGCTGCCCACCAAGAAGCGTAGGGCCAGTTCACCAGGCTGGTGTCCTGGTCAAGCCCAGGACTAAGCAGTTGGCATCTAAAAGTGCAAAACCATTCTTTGACTGGCCTCATGTGGCAAATGTAATTACAACAAGTACCATGGGCATTCCTCACTGCAGCGATACATACTATGCAGGACAAGCATAATTCTGCCACAGGTTTCTCAGCTGAAACAGATGCCAACAAACCAACTCCTTTACAGGAGTTCCTCATTTACTTTGGGGCTTATCATCTGAAGTCGTCCTTTACAGAGGAAAAGGAGTTGCCCGTTGTCAGCTACCAGGAACCAAGAATAAAATGTGTGGCAAGTCTTTCATTCTCTCCGATGAAACTAAGCCTCCCTGGAAGCAGGACACGACAGCTGCAGAAAACTGAAGCTCCCTTGCCCTCTCCATTCTGCTGCTGGCAGGGCCCCTTTGTCAGCTAAGTAAGTCCCTGTGCAGCAAAGAGATGGAGCAGGTTTACCCCAGTTCTCTCCTGGGCTTACTTGCAGGAAAACACAGAGGGCCTGGTCTGTCTAGCTAATGGAGATGTCATGTGGAAACTGCCAGCATGCAAACTGGCCAAACTTGCACAGCCACCAGCTTTCTCAGCAGGAAAGCTAAAGTGGCTTAGCTGTACTTTTGACTAAGACTACTGCCACGGCTAAATCTTGACCTTGCTGGGAAATCAGGTCCCTAAGGCTCCCCGCAACATGCAGAAATCATGCAGTGGGTCTTCTGCTAGGCATCAGGGAGAGAATTAGAGGTGTGATGTCATATTAGAGATATGAGGCTGTACTTATGATCAGTTGTGAATAATCTGTAAACAAGATTAAACACATTTAGACAAAATGTGTAGAGTCAGAAAACTTGTATTACTGAGGAGTCAGCACTTACGGTTCCTTCTGGGTCCACCAAAAGAAGATGCTTGGCTTGTCCATTCTGCATGCCTGTCAGCACATAGGAGCCAGGATTTGTGGCACTCTTCCTCACGAGGAAGTCTCCGCATTTCTTTAACAGCTGTTCTGCTTCTTTCCTGCTCATCTCTCCTTGATACCATGGCTCTGCACTCAGCTCCTCAGCTATAGTCCAATCAGCTGCTCTGGATAAAAGAGGACTGATGCATCCTGTGGAAGTGGATTTCCTCAATGCAGCCTCAGATGTTTGGTTCTTGAGGGCATCCTCAAATGGTTCTGGTTATGAAAATGGACACAAGGGCAAGTTCATTCAGAGGTAAATCATGTTACATATTGGGGATATTCCAGTAATTTTAAACTGGATTTATTTTGTGTTATAGCCACTTCCCTTTATCTTTATGAAAAAACAGGAAAGATGTACTGCTAGGCCTACTGATTTATTGATTGTATTAAAACCAAAGAGTTTAATATGTTAAAAATGTATGTTACGCACAGAAAGATGCTGATAAAAATCAGAGCAAACCTTGGCAAGAGCTTTTGAAAGGTAATGATTTTATTTCAGTAATAGCTATTGTCAACAGTTGCATTTATATGCCCTGGTACTGGGCAGAGCTCTCCTTTTGTCTTGCCAGGTATGTCAGACAGTTTAATTTCAAATACATTGTATAATATGGGTACCCAATGTCATTATACTCATATCTGGCCTCTTTTTAAACAACATATTAATTTAAAAATTATCCATTACTGAGTCTCCAGCCCAAGGGTATGTCTAGAAGGGATCAGTTGCCCTTACCACTACCTGCCTACCCCTAGCCTCCACCTGGGAAGAAAACTTTGCAATATAGACATAGGCTAAAACCTTTAATGTGATTTACCTAGCTGATATCTTTTAAACCTCAGCTAAATCCTGAACTCTGTGTTATTTCCTGTAGAGTGGAATGGAAAGATGTGTCATTACAGACCTCAACAGTCTTACAGAAATAGCAAATAGGTCAGCACATGCTTCATTATATACTGACCTATTGGAAGAAATTTTCTCTTGCAAGACCTTCATCTGGCCAACTAGTGCATATTAAAAAGAGCTATTGTTCTGTGCCCATTAGACTTAACGAAAGGACATCAGCAGAGCAGTACCATGAAGCAATACACCAGCTCTAAATAGACTGCTCAGATGCCAGCAGTACACAGCCATGTTTGCATGGGGCAACAGAGATGTTAATTTAGCTCAGAGAAACAAGGTAAATATTGTGCTGTCACAGTTTACTGATACCTCAGCTAATTCTTAAAACCAGCTTATATATGTCTTTCACTACATTGCAGTCTGCACTAAGCCCAATACATGTTTATCTTGACAAACCACTAACTTAGGGCTAGTTGACACATTTTCTAATACTACTTTTCTCCAATGATCCAATGGTTAATAAAGATTAATGAAGGCTGGAAGATGAGAAATCAGTTTTCCCTATTTTTAGGAAAGGAATGCATATAAAATAGAAGCATGTGCGTGTTTTAAGGGTAAAGCAAGTCAGAAAACAAGGTTAACATCCGTGATTTCAGACAGAACACTTTTTTCATTTCAGATCTATATTCACATATAGATATTCTCTCAACTTGCCTCCCTTCCCCTTCCTTTCAGTCCAAAATCTCCCTAAGCCGTGGAAATAGAGCTCTCAGCAACAACATGCTGGGAAGATAGCTTCATGTATACTGAGAAAACAGAAATGTAGATATGTTATTTTATAAATAGCATATAGACAGCAACTGCTTTGTCTCACTGCCTTTTAATTATATGAATCAAATATATCATGTGTCAGCAATTGATCGGAAGTAGGAAGAGTACAAAACCAAAAGAAGTTTCTGTGCAGCAAACGGCTTTCCCCATATTTCCTGTTAAGTATCTCTTCAATGCTGAAAACAGTGTGTATTGGTAGCACCAACATCAAATTAGGACTAATGTTTAAATCATTGTTTTATGGCTATGATTCTAGTTTTGGAAAAGCTGCCTTCAAAATTGGAACAGATAGCTAGATAGGATAGTAGGTCTAACCAGAGCAAGGGATAACTCAGCCTTTTAATTTCCCTCCCAGCTTCCTAGCACAAAGATTTTGTATATGCATTGACTTCCTAGTAACATTCACAGGATATGTTGGAGCTAATTCTCCAGCCATTCACTCCTTCACTTTTCTTCATGACAAGCCTCCTGACTTATTTTCCTTCTGATGTAGTTGTCTGTGATGCTAAAGATAACAGACTGCAACTCACCTTAACTCAGATTTCTCTGGGTACCCTTATTTTAACTCGGTTCACCACCATGCACTCTAAAATTCACCATAATTCCACCAGGAATACTAAAATTTGGAGAAATTTAAAATTATTTTTTTACAGTACTAATGCATAAACATATTAGGTTACTTGTTAGATAGGGAGTGAATAGGAAGGGAACTCACTCATGTCGAACAGATCCTTTCCCGGGCTGCTCTCTTTGGTATCATCTGCTGTTCCAGTGAAGGTATTTTCAGCATCTGCCTGAAGTGCCAGTAGAGCTTCTATATTTATATGCTGTGTGTTTACATACGCTGGCATCTCTGCTGTTGGGGTTACTTTTGATTTCCCTTCCGATATACTACAAATATCCAGAGATCCTAGAAAATTCAAGACTTTTTTCCTTCTTTTTTTTGTATTTGACAGAACAATGTTGTTATAATGACCAAATAATACGATACCCCATCACCACAGGTTTAAAATTCCCTAGAATGGGAGATGCAAAGTAAGTAACTGCAGGATCTAGTAGAAGAAAATATTGATGAATTGATTCAGAACTGTGTTTCAATGAGGGCTTGCAGGGGGGCATTATTATTCAGCAGGAAAGAAAGCTTTTGTAAATAAAGACTCACAGTTTCAAAAATTATATTCAGTTGGGGAGTCATGAGAGGAAGAAATGGAATAAAATCCTTACATCTGTGCAGATTGACAGCATTTGAAAAGAAAGTGTCCCCAGAAACACAGTAAAGCTGTCACATAAAGGTGGAGGGGTGAAATTTCACACACATATTTTGATATGATTTGCTTAAAATTCACAGACAACAAAACCAAAAAGAACATTATGCATTATTTGTTATTCATGGGCAGAGATCATGTGCAAACACACGCAATGCTCCACATTTAATTTTTTAAAAAAAATGCTGACTTTAGGCTATTCCTTTGGAAACCCCATGTTGCATACCCTAGTGGGTCAGATTTTCAGAACAGAGTATGCAGCCTGTCTTCAAATACCATAGTTATGGCAAGCTATGGAGCTGAAGATTTGGGGCAAGTCTATTTATGAGCTGCTCTGCAAAAGGTGAAATTTTATGAAGGTGTGCATTTAATAACTTATCCAGAGGTAATTATCAAATGCTTTCAGTCATATCAACACCAAAGTTCAGACAAAGGGAATCTATCAACAAAGTGCAGTTCACTGCTTAAGACACTGAGAAATCAGACTTTTGCATGCTTTGTCCACCCAAGACCTCCTGAAGTATTACAGCTAAAACTAGCAAAACTCACCTTGCTTAACAGGCCCAGGATGCCAGTCTTCACTGAATTTGTCTCCTAAGTGACGACTCTGGTAATAGATTTGCTCTCCTCCTACTCCTGCTGCAGACTAGAATGGACACATGTGCAAAGACATTTTTAATTACCTTTAAAATGCTCAGATATATTATGAGTGGCTCTGACAATTTCCTTGGCTGTGTTCTGTGTACTCCCACTCTTCATTTCCGATTCATCATGGTGTCAGAATATATATCTCACAAATGTGTTTGTGTAGGAGTAAGATGTTACCGGTGACCTTCATGTAAACTTCCCTGCTTCCTGCTTTTATTAGCCCCCACAACCCTAAATGATGCATCATCTCCTCTAATACATTTGTCTTCACATAGCAAGCCCTGACAAACCGTGCCTGTGAAAAGCATTCCACAGAAGCATATGAGAGACCAGATGACACCCCCAGCACCTTCCAAAGCATGAGCTGAAAGACACACATTGGTACCAGGGGACACACCCAGGTACTGAAGGGAGGATGTTGTCAACAGACAAGGTGCCTCTGGGTTTAAGCAGAGTTGCGCTGGATATGTAAACTCCTCTTAGGTGGCTATGCTGATACTGTAGTCAAACTTTCAACAGCAATGCTGGCAGAAATATCCAGAGTGACCTCAATTCAACATGAGGTAGAAAACCTACCTAGGAACCTGGCTGAACACTGCCGATTTATGAACATAATGAACTGTTAGTAATGACTGTACTAGATGGTTTAAATGATTGTGCATCAAATCTTTTCCAGTTAGTGTGCACTGACACTCTCATTCTACAAATGTAGTCACCCTCCATGGATTTCTCTTCCTTGAACCTGTGTAATCTTTTAACACTGTGAGGAACTCACCTCCTTTTGTTTGACCTGAACCTGCCTAATTTGTTGCACCCTAGATCTTCAATGCCCATTCAAAAGGAAACTGGCCACACATGAAAGGCTATGAGCTATAAATGATCCCAATGTATCCACGTTAAAGTATACATTTAAAAAAAATTTTGGATCCATTAGCAGGAGGACAGAGATGCAATTGCACTAACCTGAGCTGTATCTGCAGCAGTGGGAAGTCTTGTTTTGAGCCTGGCATCAATGAAGCCACCAGGGGGGGGCATTTTATTTGGGATGTTGTTATAATAGGGATGTTCGGTCGCCTGGTTATCTTCATCCATCCATGGCTCATCAATACTCTTCATTCTGTAAGAAAGTGAGTGCTTTATTTTGTCCCTCACTTGCAAAGCACTTACAGATATTTGCAGCATGTTAAGATTACCTGTCAGGGGATCACTATTGCTTATTATTTTGACAATTCAGCTACCATGGTAAGCCAGGAAGCAATTACAGATCTTGCAGCAGACCCTCTCTGTTTAAACAAATTAATCTAAACCTCCTTTGCAACGGATGAAATTCTTTATGTTGAGTAAAGAGTGTTTTTACTTAGCTTTAAAGACTGTTATAAACTGCATTAACAAATTATTTTATTTAACTTTACAGTAGCATTTGTGATATTATTAGCTGATTGATTGACTAAGCATTAAAACTTTGTCTTTTGTTATGGCTGCTCTATTACCAGCATAAATCTGGAAGAACTTCACAAAACCAAGATATGAGATTTGTGGTTTCAGTCCACATTTAACAGTCATTTACAAAAATCTGAAGTGAGTACAAAATGCTTCCCAATTAGGATAGTAGCATTTTATATTCACCATACACTCATTTTACTCTGATATAAGAGATTACACAGATGCCGCCTCACTGGGATTTATACTAATGTTAGCAAGAATATAGCAATCCATGACAAAAACACAGCTCACCAAAGAAAACAGAATACTACATCCTAATCTTTTAAACATATACAAGCCAACAAATTCTGTTATTCTCCAGAGAACAATGCAGTCAAAGCCTCTGTACAATATATCACATTCCTAAAAACCTTACCTGGCTAATTTCAGAAAGATTGAAACATCACTAGTCATTTTGGAAGCCCAGCAACTCTAGCTTACTTTATCTCACGTGACAGAGCTGCTATGACAGTAACAATGAGGAAATGCCACACATACCCATATCTGACCATCGAACTCTGCCTACTAACTACAAGAGAAAATACATGATCATTTCAATAAGTTCACTGTGAAATCCGTATTTAGCCCATTCTTTTAAAATGACTGTGCTCCTTTCACATTCATTAGGCAAATGCTCCTTTGCTAATTCAGAAGAAATCTCTTTTTAAAGTATTTAAATCCCATCCGTCTCCAACAACTTTGTCCACAGCACATTTTATCAAGTAAATACAAATCTAAAGAAGATCCTTTAGCAGTCTCCTGCAGTCATACTCACCTATCATGGAAAGTAGGTATCTTAGAGGGGCACCGCAAGTATTGCTTAAATCGAAGCTCAAACGCTTGCCCTATGGTGCTGATGACATCCTGGGCCAGGCCATCACAGCATTCCAGTATATGACAAGCTAAATGAAAAAGATTTGACACATGCACATGAAAATCATTGTTCGTGTTATGGCAGGGTGCACTGACCTATGACAAAACACCTACACATCAGGTATAGTTGCCCTATTCATGGTGAGCACGTTTCAATAAAGCCCAATTCTGGCACAGTGAATTTGAGGCAATGGGGTCTTTTTTAAGGTTAAATAAAATTGCTCTAGTGTGTAACTGCAATAGGCAAGACCACAAATCAGTTATACAATTCTAACAAGTTCATAAATACAGGAAATCTCATAAAATTTAACTTACTATTACCTAAATTCAATAGATTATATTAAAATTCTCAGCTATAAATTGAAATTATAAAAATATTAGGGGATGGTAACAACAAAAAAGCTTTCTTTGCTTTCCTCCTTTTCATTACTTCAGTTTTATGTCTAATCACGTCAAGCCCTCAAGCTGTTCACTTCCTCTGAGTTTCCAGAATTTCCCAAATTACAGGCTGAGGGAGGAGCAGTAACGAGGATACTTTCTAGATCCCGGGCTCTGATCTGATTCCAGTAATAGAATCTGGTATATTTTCCTGCTTGTCTCTATCGAGACACTCCCAGCAAACTGCGGGATCACTGGGGAGCACAGAACCAGGACCTTGGTTAGCTCCAGTGCTCCCTCATGTGCCGTAACTCTGAACCCACCATGACAGATGCAGTAAGGAGGGGGCTGGCAACACAAGCTCTCTTCCTATGAGAGACCAAGAAACCTTTATCAGCTGTCTGAATAGCCAAATCCATTCCAGTTTTAAATCAGACAATGGCTCAGAGGTGTCCTCTTATGTGACACCATAAACAGGTGAACTCATGAAGATTTCACCAAACACTGCGGGAATGATGGGTGTTAAGAGCTAGAAGCTAAAGATCTGAATGAACACCAAATCAGTGATATTCAGAAAAACCCAGGCGAGTTCATTTTCCATATTCAGTGCTGGACAAGCACATGGTCTACTGGCTAGAGCTTGGATTGGATTTGAAACTCTGTTTTCGAGGTCGTGCTACAGCACAGTGGGACCTTCTTCAAAGTTATTAATTTCTATCACCCCTGAGTGCTTTAATGACCTCAGTATAAATTCTTCCACTGAAAAACTGCATTTTAGTATATGCCCAGTGTCCAGCTCAGTGGAATCAAGTGCTTTGGATGCCAATGTCCTACAAATAAGGGCTGGTCATGACATTTGTATGACGTAATTTTAGTTAAAGCAATATGGGAAGCTAAGGAGGTTTAGCAATGACTTCTCAGAGGCTGATCTACTGGACAGACTTCTGAAGAGTCCAGAATAAAGGGCCAAGAAACCTGCAGTTATGCAGGTATGGAATGACCAGGACACCAAGCTGTCTCTCCCTCAGCATCTGCAGCACTTTACACAGCATGAGATGGTATGAGATGCTGGCCTGCTAAACAGATCCAGTAATACTCTCCTCTCACCTTATAGCATCTATTGTGCCAACCAGCATGCTGAGGCAATGCCTGAGTGAGGGGAAATGTCCTTAGCTGCATGTTAAAAGTGGATTTGGCAGCCAAAAACAGGACCTCCATGTGTTCAAAGACAGAGGTAGACATCCCTGGCTAGCACAATATATTTGCTGTTTAGCCCCTCTGCACCACTGCTGGCAGCAGTGAACAATCAGCCCCCAGGTAAGGTGCAGACCTCTCTCCATGAACATGGGCTGAAAGTAGTTAGGCCAAACAAATCTAAAATTTTTGCACTCTAGTTACTGAGTGGGGATTTAAAGAGGCTACATTTCTCGCTGCTAAACCTAACTGGAGCTAAAATGAAGCATGAGTCATTAAGTAGTTTCAGAAGGTGACATAAAGACAACCTGTTTCCTTGGATACATGGATGGACTTTCAGCAGGTAGATGTGCTTCTTGTACAAGGATGAGAAGGTATGGATCACACAGAGTTCATTTCTCATGAAAGTTACAGCAGAAGATAGACAGCCTTTAGATTGCTAGATCCAGGATATAAAGCATGAAGAGAGCTTTTCCATCTTTGAGAAGAAATGAGTCTAATATGCAAGCGAAAGCTATACTACAGCATCAGTGCTAGTGTTAGAAACAGCAGCAGTAACATTTTCACTACATACAGAAGTAAATTTGAACTCACTTCTGAAGTAATTTGCAGATAAACCAAAGATTAACAGAATGGCCAGTGATGGTGAAAAAGAGCAATCCAGGTCCCTTGGTAAACTAGACCTTTAAAAAAAATGTGTTTTAATACTTGTCACATACAAAGTCACTGACGAACAAACGCCTGATGTACACACACAATTGGGAAAAGCTCGCATGGAAAGCTGTAACAGAAGGCTTAAAGATCACAGCATGAAAGAGTTTTACATGAGGTAACAGTGCTTCACTGCCGCAAAAAGGGCTTATGAGAAACCAGTTAATGATGAGGACAAAAGCAAGTATGAGTAGGAAGGTGCAGCCTCTGTTATAGGTTGCTGACAATACTAAATTAATCCAAATAATAACAGGCATCATCTACCTTCTAAAACAATGCAGAAAAATGTAAGAAGGAGGAACAGAAATTATCTGAAGGATGGATGATGTGCATTGCAGCTGGAGACCTACAGAGTTCACTCTGTCAAACTTTTCCTGAAGAGACAAGACATGACTTGAACTAAATTACACTACAGGAAGAAAATACCAGGCGCTTAACTAACTCCTCAATCTAGGATAGACTAGTTCATCAAGGAACAGTGACAGGAAGTAAGGCTAAACACAGCTAAACACGTTCAACTTAGATATAAGGAAAAAACCACAAGTGTTCATTAAACATTTTCTATATAAAATCCACCCACACAGAAGCAGAAAACAGAGCTCTGGGTTCCTCCAAACCCTACAGTGCAAACGCCTGGTCTATGATGCTGGTCCACTACATTGCCACTGAGATCTCTCAGAACTAGATCGTTCCCTGGTTTAGCAGAAGGGTACTGCTAAAGCAGGTGGAGAGTAGCTCTGCAACACATAGCCTACGATCTGATGCCAGAGCCTTTCTGATGGGAGACACATGGTGTTGGAACATAGCATGCATGGCAAAGAACTGGACTCTCTCCCTACCTCCCACTCCCCATATTAGTATATTTAGTGCAGGTATTATTTATAAGCTAACACTCCCAAGTCTGGACATCTCTGCACATGGTTAAGGTATTAAAAATAATTAAAGATGAAAAAATACAGAAGTTATTGAATTAGCTGTGCCCATGGTAAGGTCGCAGCTCAGGGTCTGCAGCATTGGCATTCTGGAGTTAAAGTGTCTGAATTCTGCAGAAATCTTGTTGAAAGTGCTTGATATTTTTTTGGAGCTAGTCTTTTTTTCCTCTATGAATTTATGAATAATAAATAGATTCTCAGGTACATTATGCAATACCTTGTATCTAGCATTGAGACCTAGTGACACTTTATGCATTACAAGCAGGCATGTTTTCTCTGCCTATTATTTCACACTGTAATTTACACTTTTTATAATTTACTTTTATTTTTGAGAATATGAACTGGATCTTGGTCTTTGAAGACAAGAGGTTCCCTGTTCCTGACTGATCTCTCATAAAGTAATAATACAACCTTGAATAAAACTTCATTGAGAAAGAGGATTGCAGCCTCCAGCAAGCTGGCTCAAAAGCTCACTATTTGGTAAAGAATCTGATTCTGCCAGAAAGAATTAGGCATATACTGAGAAGACTTAACAGATTCAGCCACCTCATAGGAGGACTTAATCAGAGGACTGTTTAGTTCTTGCACAGAGGTTGGGTATAGGTAATAATTAGCTGTTAGAAGCTCATGCAGGCAAGTAAGGCAAGCATTAAATTTAAGAGATGAAGAGAATCTAAATGATATTTGGAGATGAACTACAGGCAAGACCTGTTCCAAGTTTGAGAACCAACTTGTGTATGGCTGTTCCTTATTGCTACACAATCTTTCCATGACTCTGTCAAAGGCAATCTTTTACTGAGCTGCATTTATTTTTTGCTGGAGAAAAAAAATAAATCAACTGAATTATACCATGAATAATTCATGTTCTCAAAGGAAAAAGGATGTCAAGTAGACATTTCTAACTTACCTCTCCGATTAACAGGATCCTTAGCTACATATGCAACATAGTCGGTTGTATCCTGTTAAAAAATTAAGATATCCACAATGAATGCAAAAAACCTTTGCACTGATCATAGCAAAATATCACAGTACAGAATGTCCATATTCCTGTGGGTAGAGCCTCAAATGACATGTTTTGCTCTCCAGCTGTATACTACTTTAACCCCATAAAACATTTATGGGTTTTGGTACTGATTCTACCACCTTGCTTTCTCCAGAGTGTGATCTATTCCAGCAGAATTTAAAAATCTCTTCCATGACCTTTGAAAATCAATTAAACAAATTTAGCACGATTTGGATCATGCCTTATTTAGAATGGAGTAGAATTACAAGTCCTCATCTCCAAACTACCCAGAGATTTTGGTTCAGAATATGAGTAATCAACTGATTCTATGGCAGAAAGAGTGGGAGTAACAGCCCTGCTCCCCAGAAATGGCTTTTATTCATGTGGGACAAGCAGGAGTGTTTACTTTACTAACAATGCCATATGGCACAGAGGCACTCCACCATGGCTTGGCTGTGACAAGCAGTATCCCAGGATGCTCTCCCCGAGGCCACGGGCTCTCCCAGCCATCCCTGTTGCCACACACCGGGTGGATTTTCTGGCAAGAGTAGGCTGACATCTTCTTTGTGGATTTTTTGCTTTCTCTCCTGCCACTCTCACGCTCCTGTGCACAAGCAGTGGAGACTTATATCACTGCACTGTGCAGATGAAACAGAAAGGCCAGTGATTCTGGGAAACGTGAGGCCTGCTGGCACATCTGGAAAATGCCATATATCCTTGATGCGATCGGAAAGTCCTGCTTAGCTCTGTTATTTCCTGACATGCCTGGCTAGTCAAGTACAGCTAAACCTAATTGAGGTATACATAGGATACACTACAGCTGGCTGCATAAATCTATCCAAAGCCTTTTCGGGTGACCGATCCAAGACCATTGACAATTATGTCAAGATCTAATGTCACAACAAATGTCAATCTTCAGTTAAAAGACAGACTTCTTTAGCTTAGTTTTCTCTAGTGCAAGCACACACCACCACCACCCACCCAAAACAAATCACTGTACTGTATGTCTGTACAATTTCCTTCCTAAGGAGAGGGCAAGGGAAATGATGAAGCACATTCATAGTTCTGTTGACAGACGCATAGCCATATCACTTAATGCACTACTGGAAGGCACTCAGACACAGCAGTAATGAAGTTGGTCTGTAAAAAAAAACCAGCAGGGAATAGCCCTAGCATTTTGCCCAGTAATTTCTTAAGCACCCAGTGACACAGTGTCTGGGCAACGATTTGAGTGAAAGTAATGATGCATATCAACAAGTAAGGGAACAAGAAAAGTGGCTATGTCTATAGTTGCAAACAAAACAGAGCCAAGGTAAAGGCCCAAGAGTTGTGTATACTGTTTAATTGTTGCTACTCTCCTTTGCCTGGCTGTGCTGGCTTCCCATGACATGCTCTGAAACTCTCTGAGGGACCAGCACGTGCTGGGCATTGAAACCAAAAGACTACTGGGAGAGAAGAGAGTGAATATGTGGATACAAATTGCACTGAGCTATTTTGTTTCAGGGCCAGAAAATGGGCCACAGATCATTTTATTTACCAGTACAGACATAGCTAATGGATACATTTATGGCTGAGTAAATCATACATCTATCTCACAGCTAGTGTGGGTGTGAGAGACTGGAACCACCTACTCTTTATTTCACCTAAAGCTCTACGATTCAAGGTGACTATGACAAACCATTAAGGACCTAAGCTGGGCACTTTTCACAGAGGCTAAATTAGAAGATTCCCATCAAAAGGCTGTAACAGGGCTGAGCTGATGCAGCAAAGTGGTCCCTGACATTCAAGTACTGAAGACAAGTATAAACTATAATTTTCGCCTCAAAGAAATTGCATTGTGGCGTTAAAATTTGGAGGCAGAGCTGAAACTGAAAAACTACTGCCTTCAGGGACCTCTGAGAGACCTGCCTTATTAGACCTTATGAGATTCGCCTCTCTGGTATTTCAGCAGACATCTCCAAAACCAGATGTCTTGTCTAGCAGCCTGGTAACAGCTACCTGAAATTACTATGGATAAAAATTGTTTAGTGTATCATAAGAAAGGGCTGAAGAGAGCTAAAGCTGATCCAGAACAGTCTTAGAAGTGAACTAAAAATTATTCCAAAATGGTGTGTAAAAGCATTTGGTGGAGAGATTTTTAAGCTGCCACGTACTGACACACAATGTCTTTCAGAAACTTTCTGACTCATTGCAAAGGGGAATATTGCAAAAAAAAATATATATGGTACTCAAGCTGTTCTCCAAGACTGTGGAACACTTCTCCAGTGGATATAATTTGAATAGGTAATTAACAAAGGTAATTTTGAAATGTAATTAATGTTTAGAGTGGGAGGAAAGTTGCAAAGCTAATTGCTGGCCCAAATATGGGGGAGATACTCAGAGCAGAAAAGTGGATGGGGTGAGCAGTGGGGACAGTCTCACTTCTAAATAACTCAAACTTCAAAATTTAGAGTAGGGAAGTATTTCCTGAAGAAACATGGGCACAGACCTGGGTTCCTAATTCAGCATGGCCTTTCTCCATCTTAAATCTTATATGAAAAAGTGAGTTTATGGGCTAGAGTCCAATTGTGTTTGGGGAACAAAGTTTGGTGGTGGCAGTCCTGCACCAAGTGGAAATCATTAAGGGCTGATGAAAGTTATGTCTGGATGACCCTCAGATGGGTTAATAATGCTGTGACTTAAATCACATCCTTGCATCTTGTCTTCTTCTGTGTGCCTGCAGGACCAAGGAACCACCTGCTTTATGAACAAGCTTTTGATTTAAAGTTGTGCCAGATACTAGCCCACTGAGACAAACCTGTAGAGCACCATTATATACTCACACCTACCTTCTCCACCCCCGGAACGAGATCACCACGCACTGGTCTTATTGGGAATGCAACTTTACAATTTCACTGTGTCTTGTAGGCTCCTTTACACCATGCAATTTTATTTCTCTGGTAGCTCACTGACTCAGTAGCATGATTTTTCTTTCTCTAAAACATTTGGAAGAGCTTGTTTACTCCAAATCCAATCTCTACTGCTGCTCCTCTCCACTTTCCTGGTAAAATCACTCTATCAGTGGGCAGTGTGCAATGGTGTTTCTAGGACTTAGCATTTGGGATGGCAGATGGGGAATGAAGAATCTTCTTACGGAGGCAGGGAACTGTGGTAATCACTCCTCTGCCCACTTCAGGAATTGTTCATTTACAGCATCCATTGCAATCTGTTGTATTTCAAAGTTGTGTTGATCCATTTTTTGTTCCCCAAATTATTATGATATGGTGTCTTTTTCCCTTCTGGAACTGAACTGAGCTCAGCAGAGCTATACTGAGACTGAAGTTTGCCCTTATGTTTTCTGGGGATAGCGAAATGAACAGAGAAAGTGCCAAGGATCTTCAACTTAACAGAGTTGAACTGAGAAAACGAACTCACAAAGCAGGCTAGAAATTGCCTTACCTGTAGTACATGACTGATAAATGACAGATAATCACATGATGGAGGAAAAAGCAAACTCGTTTGATTAATCTAGGTTTAAAAGCTTTCAAACCTCCAAGTAAGAAGTGAACAATGTCCCTGTTTTATAATTCTCCCATTGTTTCCTGGGTGACAAATACTTTTAAAGAACATTTAATATGCCTTTGGATGGACTGCTTATAAAAACAGGGAAAAGCACAGCAAGCAGGAAACCGCCATTTGATCTAAACGAACCAAATGTGTAGGTGTATCTGAAAGCTTTGCAAAACTAGAAAGAACTATCTGGGCTTTTCCTGGAAGCCTTTCTTCAAGCTGCATGAGTGTAGCAAATATACCTGAAGGCAGTATTTAGCACAGTTTTCTCAACGCGCATTTAAAGACAACAAGAAAAAAAAAATATATGCATGCATTGCTATAAATACAACTGCAACACAGTTTATGACTGTAAAAAGTGCAAAATAAAAACCACTCAGAACAAAAATTCTCATGAAACCCATATGTCTATACTACATTACTCGGTAAAATAGAGCTCTGCTTATCAGTTGTTATATGTATGCTCACAGCCCTTTGATACTTTTTGTTTCAGTCATTCAAAGAGCAGGATTTATTACTGCTTGTCAGTCGTTTCCCTCAAAAAGACTTTGATGGCAACAATCAAGAAGAATTTATGAAAAAAGAAACAGGAGCTATTGTGGTTATATTTTTCCTTCAGTAAGCTATGCAATAAATTTTGTCACACAGTCATCATAAAGCAGTATCTACATGGGGGATAGCTTTAAAGGAATGCTTACCGGATCACCTCCAGACGCAAAGGAAATAGATTGCATATGGTGATTTGCTATGATCTGCATGGAACAGAAAAAGTAATTGTGATTCACTAGGTTTTCTTACAGTTTACCCTTCTGATTTCTTTTTGTATAGGGGTGAAAATCCAAAACCAAGATCCAAATTAACTCTGTGGAGTGCAAAGAGTAGCATGATAATATAAACAAACTTAAGGATAAATGTATCTATTCTGGTGTTCTTTAAAACCTAGCAGGACATGGCAAAATTGCTAAAAGTGTTCAGAACTCCTGTAAATCATACAGATCTGTCATACAATATCTTTGGAGAAATTTTAATCTGCTAAAGCTCACTTTCTTTATTTCAGGTAGGGATGCATGGAGCAAAAGGTTTTCTGCTGATGCCACTCTGGTGAAAAAAATGAAATCATGCCAGTCTGTACACTAAGGATCCTAGCATTACTTCCAGCACCAACTGCATCATTTTATGTTTCAAACACCAATATGTTTGCAATATGCAAACAGAATTTTGAATCTAGCTGCAACGTAGCATTGTGTACAAAATCTCAGGCACAGTCCAGGGCATTTGAAATTCATTTTGCTTATGTACAATTTGAACTAATATGATACTCCTCCGGAAAGAGACAAATCGTCATGAACCTCTCATAGAAGAACAGTTCTGCTCCATTGCTATTCTGAGATTTAACCTATGAAATATTTTAATAAAGAAATCATGTAACAATCAAGAAAGAAAAGGTCATTTGAAAGAAAATTTCACTAGATCAATTGAGTCACTGAAACCATGCCAAGGAATTTGGCTGGTATAGGACAGGCTCCCCTATTTAGTGACTCAGAGCATGTGGTAATAGTCACTTGGATCTTGATTGCTCACTTCAGAGAGCGTATGGCATATTTTTACTTTAGAAAATCCTTTTTGAAAAAAAATGAGGCTAAAAAGATATTCTCTGGGCTGTTTTCCCCAATCCTCCATCTTAAAGACTTGAACTAGCAACTGTCTTCCTTGGAAAGAAAAACGCCTAACATGAGTTTCTCTAGATCTTGGTGCTTCACTAAGTCAGAGTTGACAACTATTTGTAGTATGTGTAGAGTGCTTCACTTTCAATACTCCTGCTTAATTTTTAAGTATTCAGTGGTGAACCATCATTCTCTTCCTCATCAGTGAGAATTTCCTTCTCTTTTTCCCATAATGAAATGATCCTAACCATAAAGGTGAACTAGTGAAGATTTGCTACACTTTTAATATTGTCACTGTCTTGAACTGAGCAAATAACCCAATCTTTTAGTACAGCATCATAAAAACCAGATTGCCTCAAAACATTTTTCCAAATTTTAAGAAAACTAGAATGTGCTTGAAACCATCAATTCATCAGACACTTTTTTTGTTTGTTTGTTTTTAATTCCACAGCTAAATAGCTAAATAGCTTAGTTTAGTTTGAGGTCAGTGCATTGCATTTCTTCCCCACCCCCACGCCCCCAAAAAATATTGAAACAAAGCATAGCAAATTACCAATGCCTTGCATTGCTTAAAATGAAATGATTCATGGCACATAGTTTAAAAACATTCCCGTCTACCCAAATCCACATATTAAACAAATAAACAGAACAAAATCATCTTAAACAAATAAACAAAACAAAATCATCTTCCACTCATCCGTGCTTAACATGTTCACAAAATTGATGTGCAGGGATACATGCAATTGCTTTCCTGCTATCCCAAGGGCCAACAACAACCTTATTTTTTCATTCCCTCCAGCTCCTCAGGCAAAAAGAGACTATTACAGAAGTTCACAGCCATCTTCCTGGGTGAGACCTCAAAGGGCAGTTGCTGGGCCATGCTTATTTTCAAATCGAATGCTTGGCACAAACAAGAAACAAGGGAGACCACAGCCAGACTGGAGATCTCTGAGAAACCAGACGTTTCCCAGGCCTGCACCACCCAGACCAAGTCTATCTCAAAAATAATGATGTGAGAGAAAGATAAACAGTTTTGTCAACTCAGAGAAAAGGCAAAACATCTGGGGGAGGATTCTTCCCTGGGATAAATCAGTTTTAACTCCACTTCTACCCTGGTGTCAGCTGAAGACAAGGTGAATTGCAGCGTATGGCGCTTTTTTAGTAGATCTAATTAACACCAAGTTCCTATGCTTCTGACTGGGGGCAACTGCCCTTATGAAAGGCACTGCTGTGTATACTCCCTAATAAGGCTCCAAACTACTGCAACCAGCCATAATGCTGCTCTCACAGTCTCAGTGCTCACTGCATAAGATTATGATGTTTTCTAAATAAGGACAAGAATGAAGATAAAACAATGAAAACATAATAATAAACAGCAAGCTTTTTAATAGATGATGGATGTATTCTTTCATATTATTTAATCCTGAGGCTCCTAGGGACAGCAGGAATTACTTTTTTTTTCTCTCTAACTGTATCTGGGCTGAAAGTTGCATACCCTAACACAGTGTGTGGTTCACAGCAAACAGTACAGTAGTGAGTCTGCATGTCTGTCTGCCTCCTCTTTATATATATCCTAAGCAAGGATTTTTCTCATCTCATACATCATTCACAATCCACTGCAGTGATTCCCCAAAGTCTATCTGTACCTTCAGCACAATGAAAAAGAAATGGGCTGCCTGAAAAAGGCTCTGCCTTGTCTCTGGAAAGACTGGCATTTCACAGCACTGCAAAATCTCTGAGGCTGTATTTTTAGCAGCGTCTCAGGACCAGATTGCCCTTTAAGGCTCTAAATGGGAAGAACTACAACAAAATTCGGGATGCCCATTCGTTCCTTTAGTCACTCCAAATTCATCCCTTTTAACACTCTAAAAGTTTGTAATTGAACTCAAGGAGAACTCCCACGACCAGAAAATGCCATTTCATGTCATAGGTCTTTTAAGAGCAAAACCAAGCTACCTGAAGCATGGCCAGAATAATCCACCAAAACTGTGTTGAATAGTGGAATAAACTATGACTCCTACTACACTTTATATCCTGTTTTCATTCATTTTATAGACATTACTGAGGAATAATAACTTTGAGCAATGGAGTTTTTCTGGCAGACAGCAAATAACTGAGCAGTAGGCTGTTCATCAAAAGCCTCACAAATTAATATGGCAGTTACACTCACCTGTTTTGTATCAGGAGTCATTAGGTTTAAACTGGTAGTGGAGATATTCAGCATTATGCTCATTCCTGCAAACTGAAGATTGCTCTTTCCCAAGATGCTAGAAAGAACTTTGCTTGGTGGCTGCAAGGGGGGGGAAAAAAGCACATTTGTTCTGCATTTATTTGGGACCACCTTCATTGTATGCAGGGTTAGGTGTAATCTTAAAGGTTTCTTAAAAGTTGCTGACTTTTCAAAGATCATTTCACTGCAACAGCTGTTGTGCTCTGGAGACAATTTCTCATTTATACTACTACTACTAATAATAATAATAATAGCTAGGCAGCTGTTCATCCACTCTTGACCTAACAAAATAAGGGGTTTGTGAGACAGCAAAGTCTCATCTTCATCAAGGGACTAAGTGAGCAGACTAAGATGAATGCCTTAAATCAGTTTCTTAAAATGCCATGTTCTTATTCTGTAAAAACAGCTTCAGCTCCCGAAATCTGTTGTTTGCTCTGCATCTAGTGACTGCTCTACCACCTTCCCACATGTAAAATGGGACTCCAGTGATACTGATGGGATGCTCACAAAAATGGATACACAGTGTCATTATGCTTGTAGGCTCCTTAGCAGTAGGCTAAAACCTTTGTATGCACACAGCTAAAGATTACTCTTAAGTCAGAGAATAAGTACAAAGTGTTGGAATGTAATAAAGGGGATGTAATACTACTGATAACTTTTGTAGGCTTTTCACTAGATATTTTTTAGCAATACAAGTTATGCTACCAAAGCAAAATTTACAAACTTTGCACCTTTGACAGCTACAGGGAACCACATAGCTGCATGAGAGCAGCCTCATTCAGGTAACCACAGCCTGTACAAAATCAGGCTGCCCAGCAATAATAGACCAAGTCCTTCTACTTGTGCTGGTGAATATTTATGCTAGTCATTAGGATATGAAAGCAAAGCTGTGACCGGAGGCAGGGTTCTTCTGCGACTGTATTTGCATTTGTCCTAAACTGCCTGCAAGTTTGGAAAGTTTTATCCCTAGCAGGATGGACACACCTGTACTTCTTTACTCCTTAAAGCTTACATATATTCAGTTTTAGCTTCTTTTCCCTCTGTTTAATTGTTTAAATATGCACTGCCTACATACTGTTCATATGTAATGTTTGTGCGGCACTATTTTAACTTCGTCATGTTACAGAGCTAATATTTCATTACCTTCACTTTAAAACAAGCCCTTTTAGATATTTTTGTTTCTCTTCTTTCCTTAGCCCTTCATGATTCCCCAGCTCATGCCTAAGGATCACCTGCCCACAGTGTGGGTAAAGTGTGAAAACTTGCCCTCAAGAAGTACATGTCACCTTAACCAAATCGATAAGCCACTAGTGGCAAAAACATGATGAAAGCACAGGCTGGCAAAAGATGTCTGTCTTTAACATTTATCTGAAATTCTGTCACTGAGAATTTTCTTCTCAGCCAGTACACTTACTTTACAATCACTAATTCTTTTCAATAATGTATAAGCAACATTGCTTCTAAAAACAGTAATACAGCAAGGTGTCTCACTAGGCACTTGGGACTCTGTTTTACCCACTTTTCCAATGACAGCCTCATTTTGCTTTCCAAGGAAAAAGATATTTTCCTCTTTACTTTTGGGTTTAAAAACAAAAGCCAGAGAACCGAGAAATGCCAATGAGATAAATTCTGTGGTGGTGGTGGGGAAACCACAATGACAAATTCCAACTATGCTGTGACATATGTTGTCACATATGCCTTATTTTACCAGGGGAAGATTCTCCATTACAGACAAGTGGCATTTCATCTCATCTCTTTCTGCTGGGATTCCACCTAGATGGTGGAGCAGCTGGGAAGCAGGCAGACCTTTTCTTTCACCTGCCTGTTCTTCTCCTGCATCCAACAACACACACATGGGCTATAATTAACTGCTTTCTATGCTTCTTCCTTTAGAGCTAGCATTAAATCCCATCTTTACTAGCAGGGCCCTGGAAGAGCAGGCAGTGCACGAGCTGAGCTGAGGCTTCCTCCATTCCATGCCTGTAGATCATAACTCCTATCACACAAATAAGAATAAAAGCATGGTAATAACTGTGTCAGGCCAACATCCACTGGACCTGTCATCAGTGTTGTCTACAGACCCATCAGCTGCAGGTGGTTATGGAAAGAGCACAGGGAACAGAGGATCACCTCGTATGTTCTCTCCATTTCCAGAAGTGATTCCCAAACTCATTAATTGTCACCAGCAGAGCTATGCTCCAAGAAAAGATCTAATCACTTTCAAAACTATGTATATTTTTGGCCTCTGCAATAGCTTCCAGCACCTATTTCTACAATTTACTCATGCATTTTATGAAGAGGCATCCCTTTTTGTTAGTTTTAAGCCTTCCACCTGCAATCTACAAAAGAAAGAAAAAGGAGGGGGGTTTTACAGTAGAAACATAAAGGCAAGCCACAACCTTTTTCCTAGATGTACTTATACTCCTAGATGCCTATAAAAGCAGATGCTGACCAAAAGGGCAAGAGGCAACATACAGTGGGTGACAACAGCCAATACTTTAAATGATTAATGATCTGTAATTCTCAAAGCTGCTTTAAAGTCACCTGCCTGCTGTGCCTCGTCTTCTCTGTGTTGAGATAAAAAAATACAGTCAACTGCACTACAAGAAAAGAAAAATACCTTTCGTTTCTTGAAGGCTCCTTTGGCACCAGGCACAGCTTCACAAACACAACTGATTGCTTCCCTGAAGAGACAGAAAAAATCTTTATAGTAAATGAATATGTGGGTTTCTTCATTATACTTGAATGCACTGGGAGAGAACAGCTTCAGACCTATTTCTGTTCACAAGTGAAGATAGTTACAGGTCAGTTAGCTCTCTTCTCAAGGCTAAAACAGGTGCCATTCAAATTTAGATTATCTCAGTGTGAAGCGGAAGACAGTAAATAATGTTAGTGTAAGGAAAAGTATCTTGAGAACTACAAACGATAAGAATGTTTTCTCACTCTATTAAAAAGACCTTTTTTCACTGTAATTTAGAATATTTTAAAAACACCTTCTTCCAAGACTCATTTCTGTATCTTATTAAGACATGAGGAATCTGATCATAAGATATGTCTTTAATCAACATTGCTTTACACCTTTTTTTTAAACCTTTATTGTAATGTAAGAGGTAGTAACTATCCTTTTTCTCACTACTATACTATGTGCTTTTCCAAGCAGAGCAAAACCTCCTGGCTTTAGATGATACCAGAACCCTAAAATATTACGGGTAATAGGCATGTGGTGTACAATACATCCAATGTAAAAAATTTTAACTGATATTTGTTCAGTATGATCTGAACAATTTATTTGTGGTCCCATTTTTATATTGTAAGCAAAATTAATGCCATTAACATTTTGCTTCAGTTTTCTAATATTGCTTTCTTCTTCCCATTGCACTCAGGCTAAATGAAAGAAATGCATGTTGAAAAAAACTGAATTCATACTTTCTCACAGAAGAGTAACTGCATACTACAAAAACTCTTGAAATCATATTGCCACAAACAAATCTTATAGATTCTTTCAGTATTTAACAACTTATTATCTGAATAGTCAGTCTGGTCAGTATTCATCATTTCTCCCATGCACAGAAAGACCTTCCTGTGACCATTAGCTAAAAAGCTGTAACAGACGTATCCCACTGGTAAGACAACAGTTGCACAAAGACAAGTAAAGGTGACTCTAAACCTTGTTTAACTGTTTTAAATATGGATTGAGACTAACAGCACATTATATTCAGACCTAAAAACATAAAAATACCCATGTATTTTATGAAAAAACCCCAACAGGATGGAAGACAATTAACTACAAGCTAAAGAACAGTCAAAATTAATCAAAACCTGGATACATCACCTTGATAAAAACATAAATTATTTTAAGTTTATGCCATGTAAAGGATATTTCAACTACACAGTAGGTGAATGCACAGGATCAACAAGTGAGTCAGGAGAGAAATGTCATATGTGTATAAGCATTCAACATATAATGGCTCAGCAAATGTCACAGGTTTATCCAGTAGTAATCAGTAATTGCTATATAATTATGTCTTGGATGCTTTTACCTAGAGTCCAATCCAAAGTTTCAATCACCTAAAAGAATCACATGAATTTACTATTTTTAGGGGGTGGGTGATTGTGGGGGTGGAACACGTCTTGCAGCAGGTTTAAACTCCTGCCATTCTGAAGAAGCATGAGATTTATAGCAACAGGTAGTCAAAAAGCTTTCAGGCACACAATCCTTTCTTCAGGTCTAGAGAAGAGCTTGTTTGTTTCATAACTTGTCTTTTTTTTTTTTTTTTTTTTTTTCCCCAGCTACATCTGCTCATCTAATAAAATTGCTTCTCACTACAAACCCTGCCTTGCATATGCCCTCAGACCATCACAGCTACAACAGCCCTCCATTTCACAGTTCAGCACTTGTATTCAGTTCCCACATTTACCACAACACTTCTTTGACTCCAAACAAGTGTTTTAGTTAAAGTAGCTACTATTCTTACAGAGCAAGTAAAAATTGGTTGGTTTAAAAAAGTAGCCCTGATGTGTCTTAGAAATACAGCACAGCAAGCATCACAGAGATGTCATGATACTGACACATTAGTTACTCCTCAAATAGTAATCCGGAAAAATAAATATTCTTCTCCACCAAAAATGCTTTTCTTTGAATCAGGAAAAGCAAACAGTCATTATGTTGTACAGAGCCATCCCCTCAGCCTTGCTATTGAGCTAAAACTTGTGGTTTCCCATCTCTTTCTTGCACCGAATCAAATCCTTTGGAGGCAATGGGGTGGGAAGTCCATGACTGTGGCAGTCCGCAGCCCACTGCTGCCTTTGAGACCTCTTGCTTCACCAGGTGTGTCTGAGCTTCCCAGGCATTTTGGCTGCAAGTTGCTGACACAGAGGCATCACCATCACTTCATCCTCTTTTGTCTCTTCCAGTGGTCCAATTAGCACACTGAGATCCCTCATACAATTTGCCTCTCACAAAAAATATTTGTATTTTAGAGATATGAACTGTGCTTGAGGAATAAATTCAACTGTAACTGATACCGCATCCATTTTGTTAAGGTTCCTTACTTCATAACTTCCTTTCTGTTCCTATATGCCTCCACTATCTTCTATCTGTAGCAGCAACATGGAGCAGGTAGGAAGCAAAACTAATTTTCAGGCCAGTGCACCCGACAAAAAATGTTTACAAACTTGTTATTTTTCTGGTGTAGGGCTGGGATTTGTAGTGGTTTTGCAACTACCTCTTCAGCCTGCCAGCTCCTGATAATCAGCCATAAAGCGTGTTATTCAATAGACCCATCTGACTCAAGGACCTTGTTGATCAAAACTGCTACTTGAGTGTAGGAGAGGAAATGCACCAGCTGAAAAGGCTGAAGCCCGGGGCTGAGGGTTGGAAGGTAGCTGTGGTTACTGTTTATACGCCCTGTCTCGGCAGAGCAGGAAAAGCACTAAGCAGCTGAAAAGGTAGATATACATCCTTTCAGTTAGTAACAAAGTGCTGTAGATTTTCCAACTGTCTTCCTTTCAGTAAAATATCTTGGTTTTACTGAACTAGGGTGTTCCCAAAGTCTGCAAGAAGACTGGAGGTGGGGGAAAGGACCTGAGAAAAGTGACAGCTTGTTGAGATACATCTCAGATGTGGCAGGACATCTGAACTTAAATTTCACAATTATTTTATCTTCATTTTTTGAAACTTGAATACTAAATGTACTCAAGCAATGGCCGGGTTTAAGTTGATAATCCTTTTGGTGAAAATGCTGAGAACTTCAAAAAATATATTCATAGAGCAATTCTGCCTAGGCAAGATCAGAGAGGCCTGACAGCAACTCTTTGTGTACCTGCAACAAAAGGCACAATACTCTTCCCACCTGGGAGTTAACAAGTCTTGAATAAGTATCTGATGAAAACAA
The DNA here is from genome assembly GCF_965140245.1 of Athene noctua. Classification (NCBI taxonomy): domain Eukaryota; kingdom Metazoa; phylum Chordata; class Aves; order Strigiformes; family Strigidae; genus Athene; species Athene noctua. The sequence goes on along the minus strand of NC_134077.1, from coordinate 50,243,397 downwards.
GAAGAAAAAAGACAGTTGAATATCTGCCATTGCTCTGATAACACACTTTCTCCAGGGAAAGGTTCCTGGATCTCTCTGTTCAGAATATTCTAGATCATTTTGGGGGAGATGTCTTTACACAGATAGCCTGGTGATGTGGAAAGGACATTCTGAAGACTTCTTTCTAGCTTGCACTGCCAGGCAGCATGGGGCAGACATAAGCTTTCTTTGCAGCAAATCAAATTTGCAAATGTTTCTGCAGCATGAGCACCTGAACCACAAATCAAGCCCAGAAACAGGTATCACTGCTAGGTTGAGAGTGCCATTACCTGACTTGTGCATGCAAATTGTTGTCTAAGTAGAAATTCTGGACATTATCTGCATGGCTAAACAGCACAGAGTTTGGGAAAGTTGGATGTGACTACATTTGCTTCCTTTCCAGTAATAAAGTTATTTGACATAGACACACATTACACCTTTCTAAGACACATGCTGTTTCATTAGTTAGGCTCAAATAAATACCAGTATAGAGTTATCCTGATCTCCCGTAAAATTAGCTACTGCGCTGTCTGCAGTAGGGACCACATGCTGAGTTCCAAATCTGTCCAAGAGTATTTTCTGCTTTGCAGATGGTCATACTGTGGAGTCATTTTCTTGGCACAAAATGTGTTGTGTATTTTGAATATAATTTCAGCATGCAAATATATCCAGTGAAAAATTACCAATATGTATTTTCTGAGGCTGACCTGTTCTGCTTTAAAGGGACTTGACATCTAAGACAGAAAGAAGACATTTTACATTGCCATTTTGTTCCATTAAAAAGGCTAATGCCCTGGTATTTTTCATAGCTTTAGTCATATTTTACTCTGTTATATAAAGTAGCCCACTCAGGAAGCTCAAATCTGTTCCTCTATGATACACCATCACATGAAAATACCGTCCCTTCGTGTGGTTTCAAAGAGTCTTTTGGCTGCGATGCTAGTTTTTGTTGTTGCTGTTTTTAATTAAAATTATTTAATTGATTAAAAAACAGAATTCTAGAACTCATATTTCAGGGAAATGACAGGCACATATAGAGTGCACAGACATTCTCAACACATTTTCAAAAATTATAGCCATCTCAAATATTGAGACAAGACACTGACTAGTTATTAGTTTGAAATGTTTTCTGTGACAAGACATAAAACCTACTAATATTCTCATTAATATCTTCTAGTATCCTACAGTGCTCAAGTTTATCTTTGCCACCTCCAAAGCATAAGGCTTCACAGGTTAAAAAAACAGACATCAAAAGGTGGACTTTTTAAATGAAAGCATGACATGTCTAGAAGAAGGCTCCAGTTATTTCTTAACAGTATTATATTCTTGCCAAATTTAAAAAATAATTTATAAATCATTACCAAGTTGTACCAGTATTTGCTGAGAACAAACAAAGTCTATACTAAATATAACTTGCTTCTGAAAAAGAAAAAAACAGAGACCAAAAATGCATTTTTAGAAATCTGTTTAATAATTGAAGTATTATTTGTTCATTTGCAAAACAGGCAAAGTGAGCATGTGCTGTATGAAGTAAGACAGGGGACATTCACAAGTTCTGAAGACTAAACCAGTATATTACTGTTTACAGAACTTTGAACACCAACTGGTAAATTCATCATTTCCATGTCTGGAAGATATAAGTCTGGAGAAGTAGCTAAGGAAAACAGAACAGAGAGTACAGATAGGACGGGGAGGCTAATTGTGTGGTGTGGATGCGCCTAATGCCATGTATAAAGTGTACAGTGCAGGGAGTACCCCTGCGGGGGAGCACCCCCAAAAGTGACACAGAGACCAAGTGATGCCATTTGTCACACCAGCCTGACTGAGATGAAGCCTGTCCTGACTGCACAAGTGATGGAAAGCCTGGAAGAAAAGGTTTGTGGAATAAGGCGACATCGGCAGATGTGACATGCAAGCTGTTGTCACTCATAGAGCGAGGAGACGACGAGTCCTCCTTTTCTTCCTCTCAGCTCCTCATTTTGTTTCTTGAAACGGAGTTTTTTCATGTGTAGAAAATCTACAAGCAGAAAATGAAGGGAAGCTGGCCAACTTCATTTTTGGTTTATTTAATAAACTTTATACAGTGAAAGAGTTGGCTTTGACAACTGTTAGACATAGAGTACCACATGCTATTAGGTATGTAGTATGCAATCTATCCAATGGTTGTTATTCTTACACTCCTGCATCTTCAGTGGGAGACTCTCATCAATCTGCTAACAGAAGTCCATGCACTTGAAAGGACTCTCTTGTTTTTACTGCCAGAGAAACTTTTTATCTATTGATATGCTCAGTGACAGCTCTGTTCTCAGTATTTATAGATGATCTAACTTTAAGGAATATTTGAAGCAATCTCAGTACAATCTGTACCTTCTTTTATAACATGCAAGTTTCAGAAACTGTTTCATTCATCAGTAACAGAGAAGTACACCTGATCTTGATGACTTCTTCTAACACAATAGTTCTGAACAATGAGTCTTATTTCTAGAAATGTAGAGTAAAACTGTTTATCCAGTAGCACACCTTATTTAGAAATATCTGTTCACCCTGTGTGCACACACAGATCTGTGCTAGCCGAAGCACCCATTTTTAACTTGTAACTATGGTAAATGTATGCCCCCAACAGGTGATGCCAAAAAAGGCATACAGCTGCCCCTCCACTGCTGAGAATACAGTCATATACATCTGCAATTAACCATTATTTAGACTCTGACAGTCTTGGTCCAAAATTTGGGGTACCTTTCAAAGAGGAAACATCTTAAAATATTGGTTGCAGCTTTTATGAACACAAAGTGGGGGTATACAAAACCTCTGTGTTGAATGCACACCTACAAAAGCCTTCCTTCTGCACCACCCTCCATCTGTCAAGAATAAGGTTAATGACACCAAAAAACTAAAGAAAAAATGTACTTAGATGTTTAGATCTGTTAAGTAGCTCAATCCTTTAACTTCTTTTTTTGACCTTCAGGCTTTTTTCCACTAGCCTGGTCTCTAGCTGATTATCCTAGTAGTGGTCAAGGAGATGGAGAGAGAGTAAAACTGTATTCTGTTGCTAAATCAGGATCATAGTAACCTCCAAACTGGATCCAGCTTCAGGTCATTTACTACAATATATTCTCTCTTAAAGAGTAGCCCATAGCAGATATTTCAAGGAAGGCATAGAAACCTTACAAAAAATCTAGTCTAACAAATATTTTTCTCTAACCCTTAATTGGCTTCATGTCCAAAGCATGACTTTGGAGATAGGTATCTTGCAAAATCTCTTTTTTATTAGAGTATACAAGTTCTAACACTGCCCTTCTGAATGAACCCATAAGATATATCACTTTTTATAAATATACAAGCTGTATTTTCCAAAAAGGACCATTCAATGACGATGAACTGTCTCGTGAGACAGGACATGTCATACAAAAGACACTCAAATTCATTCTGCTTTTGTTTCTCTGTGTAATCAAGCTGCTAGGTCCTATTAGCAGAAGAACTTGAGAGTGTCTCTGTTTTCAAGGTGCTAGGCAGTTGTTAACTTTGCATTATGATTTGCATTTAATGCATGTTAAGACCACTCTGCCTCAGTCCTTCTGCTTCTGCAGAACCATGTGGAGTCACCAGCTCTCTGAAAACCCAAAGTACAGCTATACCCATACAACTTCTCCCCTGACCATTTGGCTTTCAACTCTCAATGTTCCCCATCCCCAAGAGGCTCTTTTGCTTTCTCACAAAGCCAAGTGAAATGGGGGACTCAGTTAATTACTCTCACTCAGGCTTCAGATTACCATATATTAGTTGAATTAATCCAAATACTAACTAACATTTTCCCCACTAATACTACACGGAAAGATTTCGGTATTAAGCATACAAAACCCTATTTATTCTAACCAATTTCTGTGCTAATGATAGCTAAACCAGCAAATGTAAATTATTATCTCATAGTAACAGGCACTATAACTGTCATTGCCCCACTTAGAGGTGTGCTGTATGAATTATATGGACATCTCCATCCACTTTGGAGATGCTTGATTCCTGGTAAACTGAGCAGTAGTCAGCACCCTGTGCTTCTCAGAGCTTTGGCCCTGAAGTAACTGTGCACATATAAAGAAGATTCTCTTTCACATCCCTTCTTGAATACAGCTGTGTATCCAAGACTGCAGTGTGGCTATGCATGTTATGCCATCCCCCAAGCACCATTCTCTAAGCACTACCCCACATCCAGAGTCCAATTAGCAGAAAGGAGGAGTGAACCACACTCACCTTCCATGTAACAGAGCATGTTAAGGAGTGGACTGAATACAGAATTCACTGCAGATAACACGTTACCTATCCACCTTCAAAAACCCCAGGGGAAACATTCTTCCTTTTCAGTGTCTTCCATCCTTTTTTCAGTGATGCTTGCTGACAGTGAATTTCTGCAAAGAATACAGATATGGTTGAAAGAAACACTACATCAACTGAATTTCATTTATATTGTTTAGCATTGGACTCAAACCCAGCTCTAAAATCTGGATTTCTACCATCCATCTGGAAGTTTGAGATATTGGCATAAATGGGTTTGATTTTCACAATTAATAAAGTTCAGGCCCCAAATTGGGAGAGGAATCTCTTTCAAATTGTTCAGCCCAACATAGAGTGGACTGGGATCAGAGTTTGGATTTGGGTCCACTGCTGATACAAAGTATTTTAGTCCCCTGATCTATTTTGCTAACTGCTATTAAAGCAGCATGCAATATGATGTTTTACTCAGCACAAGGAGGTGTGACTTTCTGAAGCTGCATGCAGTAAACTGATTGCATTCAATTACATACCAATGAACATGCAGCCTTGTAGTCCAGAGACTGCTATACGACAAACAGTGCATGCAACATTATTCTATTTCAAACCAGTGCATAACTACACTCATGCATGCAACACAATAGTGAAGACTCATTACACTGTAACAGATTTAACAATAAGCATACAAACATATTATATGAACCGCAAACACTGCACATGTTGCAAAAGAATTTTACCTGATTTTTTTTTTTTTTTTTTTTTTTTTTAAACAAACAGCCTGAGAGAACAAAGGGCCTGGCCACACAAGCTTATGAGTGGCCCCTTTCTGTGATGATGATGGTAGGTTTCAGATGACCTTAGGACCACTTGCCACCTGTGGTTAGCTCAGTAGTCTCGCCTGCTAGTCTTCCTGTTCCTCCACTCTGTTGAAAATGACATGCTTCTGTTCATCTTGCTGCCCAGGAAAGTCATCTTGACTTCACATGTATTACAAGAATTATCACTGGGTAATTTGATGCAACATGTGGATTCAGCTGGCTTTTATTTATCATTATGCAGAACTGCTGGCCTTTGGCATATGCATTCATTTCTTTCCTCAAGAATTCACATGACATCACATTCATTAAATAAAACAATAAATACAGTACAACTGATTAATATTACTCTAGTTCTCCTATTTCTCCTGTAGTGGAACAATCTTGAGACTTCAAATGTGTAATGATAAAGGAAAAAATCTGTTATAAATTGTACATAGCTGTTCATTTTTCCTCAAATCAGATCCAAAATTAGGACAACACCTTTTGTCTGGCACCACCAAGGTTGTTAAGATCCAGTGAAGAGTACAACAAGTGAAAGTGCTTTGTCACTGCTTTCACATGAAGATAAATGTATTGCTGCAGGTTTTAATATTTTAATTTACAAAAAGTGAAAGAGCAAAACAAAACCAAGTTACAGGCCAGGTACAACACTGTTAGATGGCACAGGTGGGTTTTTCACAACTATGACAAGGAAAAAAAGACTGCTGACCAAAGTGTTTACACAGGGGCTTCGATCCAGTTCCTGGAGTTGAAGTCACAGTTCATTTGTCAGACTGATCCATGCATATACACTGATGTATATGCTTTCCTAATGTATTAATTATGACAGCTGTGATTTTCAAAGCATTCAAAAGATGTGGACAACCTTCTCCCATTAACTTACGTAAAATGGGTGTCTAATACACTAGATAAAAACTGGGCTAAGATTTCCAGATAAGTAATTTCTAAATGTTCACCCAACAATGTAAGTGCCCTTTACAAGCACTAATACATTTAATCAGAGAGTTGTCTTTGGTGCTAATGGTTTCTCCAAAACAATGCCCAAAGTTTGCAGCAGAGCCAGAGACTACACATGTCACCCTCCCATGACTGAGCCACAGAAGCTTTTTCTTCTAGGAATTTGTGCTGCTCATCTTCCTTCAGCATTTTGTTCCTCCTCAAGGCCAGCAGAGAAAAAGTGACATATGCAACAACCAAAAGACAGAATAAAGTTAAATGTAGGATCCTAATGGCTGACCTCCTTCCGAGCTGTGCAACATGAAGGAAAAGCAAGGGTAAGAGAGCAGGCATGGGCAGCAATGTGAAGCAGTGCTAGAAAGGCATACGTGTCAAGCACGATGTGTGCTTATTAGGAAGGGATGCATCCAGATTTCTGCACTTAGACAGGTAACTTGGTTCATCCTTTCTAACTTTTTTTTAATCATACTTAGTAAATACTGCATAATACCAGAAGTCATACTGGCCCAAGACAGATCACTTTCTTCTGTGACTGGTTTTGCAAAGCCTTGGAGAAAATAACAGATTAAACACGTGTGATGCATGCAGTAGGATCAATTTATAAAGATATATGTCAGAAAGGGATCAGAGCTGCTTTCTCTGGGTATAGGATCTGTTTCTCTGGGTATAGGAAATGGCACAAAGAGATTTACACAGCCCCATACACAGAGAAGCTTCTACTGCGGCTATGGATCAAGGTTTTCCAGCTGCAGCAGTCACAGCTAACATTACTAGATCTACAGACCCAACCCACAGTCACACTCCATCATAAGTCATCATGTTACAAGGATGGTTTTCTTACTGGTGGCAGGCTGCAGAGAAATCAGGAATGGACATACCTAAATACAAATGCATGACATAGTAGACATAAATGAAACTTTCGGGTGCTTTTATTTGAAAACAAAGGGCTAAACAGATCATTTGGTGCCAGGTGTCTTCTTAAGAGGGAATCAGTGCCTATAATATCAGAACATCAGCCTTATTAATTCAGCACATACCTTGAGGCCTGTTATGTTTCTTAATGCACATGAGCAAGTTAAACAGCAAATGTGAATTTTAATAATTCCTTAAGAGTATTTTCTTAATAGAAGGCTTGTGTGTGAAATGCTACATGTCAAAACATGTGGGTACATAAAACTCAAGACATGGCATGCAGATTTCCAGAGCAGATGAATTTATGAAATGCAGATTAAGATGACAGATCCTGATTCAAAAATCACCTAAAAACTCATGCTTTCTAAAAGTTTTAGATCAGGAACTATATGATCAGAAGGATGAGTCTTCATTGTTATATGATAAACTGAAAATTGCAATTGTAAACTAATGAGTAAAATAAGAAGATACACAGCTTCCTGTTTGAAAAAATATCCTGTGCTCTAGATGTGGTCAGAGGAAGATGAGACAAGAAAATGCTCACCATGTAGTCAAGTATGCTATAACTTCACTAGAAAAAAGTATAATTCCAAGTCTGTTTCACAGTAAAAACCAAGATTCATTTTTGTATTGCAAGAACTATAAGACAAAGATACTTTTGCAGACCATAATGCTTTAGATCAGCAAATGTGCTTAATTATTAATGGCAGAGTTATGCGTTGAAACTAGATAATAGGAAAAGTGCAACACTAATCCAATGAAGGCATATAGTAAAAGACACTGTGCAGAAAAATAAAAATTAACTCAGTTCAACTTCAGGTATAGAATACAAAAACAGTAGCTACCACAACTGTTTCATAAACCAGTATTATTTAACTTCCGAGTGATAAACACAGGCACCACCTGCATTGGAACTACAAGACTGCTTAGACATTAAATAATTTTAAAGTTCACTGCTGCAAATACCTCAGAAATGTGCACAATGATTCAAAAAACCGCAGTAGTAAAATTCTCAAATGCCTCCATAGCCTACACTGCCTGAAAACCAGTTTTATGATTTACCTGTTTTATGATTTACTTGTGCTTTTACACACCTCATCAAAGCAGTATCTTGACAAATTAATGATTAACACTTTGAGGACTTACAGGGTCCAATTCAAAGCTGCTGTATGCAAGTGTTAACTCAGTCAATGCATATAGACCATATGATCATCAAGCAAGCCTAAAAATAAGTAATTTTTCTCATTTAATAAAAGAAATACTTAGCTGTCTATGGTATGTCAAATGGTTTATGATAGACTATCATTGACTGTAAGACGCCTCAAAGAGGTGAAATTCAAGCATTGTATCCAGTGATATCACTTTTACATGCGTTCCTTTGGAAAGGATTACTTCATTATATCAATGCCAGAATTTGAAAACATGGTCTCCCGTTGCTAGAAGATGTCAGTGCTACAGTCCTCTAAAATCAATGAGCTCAGCTTTTCAAGTGAAAATGCCTGCAAAACACTTACTTTCTATAGCGCTCAGAAAATAGTCTCCTAGAAAAAAAAAATATTCATGGACACTTCTTGAGATAGTGCTGTACTTATGTACTGCTCTTACAAAAATACCATGACGGGTTTAAAACAATTGTAACAAGAACCTAATACAAGCTTATTGTTTCTTACATACAGTCTAGAGAACACAACATTCTTTCATTTGTCTCTGATATCATTGCAGTGATATATTTTCAATTATATCTGTTGTACAGCCAGTTTGTAATCTGACATCTTTTCATAAGGAATTACTATAAAAACCTATTACATGCAGCTCCAAACCAGCTCCCTAGACTAATTTTGACAAATGCATTGTAGATTTTAAGCATATTCTAATTCTCACTGGCTTAAATGTCATTAAATTGGTACCCAAATAAGTGCCTTATTTAGCATAACAAACAGGCAAAAATTTTCTAAAGCAGTTCTTGGCACATCAAAAGACCGTGAAGAAAATACATTTTAAGAGCTGTTGGAGCTATATTAATACCAGATGAGAGATTTACCTGTAAAAGCAAAAATTAAAAAGTGGACTTACAGTATCCAAAAATTATTTACTATGTGTTTTGCCATCTTCATGGTCTTTCCACTATGAAGACACAATTTGAAGTTACTTGAAAAAACATACATGTACAAGTCTTACCTTGCAATCTGTGTTCTAGTACTGAAGTCAAGAGATCTCATTGAGCGCAAGACTTCTATACACCCCAAGTACTGTAAAGAAAAATAAACAGTTGGAAAAAGTATTATAATTATTCTTGAGTTCTGGGAGAAAATCCAGCTAATCATAAAAGACATTGTACAATTCTTATTTTTACATTTATCCTATGTGTCAGGTGGGTTTTTAGGATTATGTTCTTGTATGTCATAGATCTGTTCCATAGATATTTTATTTCATTTAAGTCTCAAGTTTGGTTCAACATATCTTTTTATGTTTAATCTAATCACTGTAATACACCTAGTTCATAATGTGTTGATGTGCTTTTTAATTTTCCTCTATCTTGATTGTTCCATTTTAGATATAAAGCTAAACAAAGTAGAAAATAATATTAACGTAAAAGGAAGTGTCGTAAAGCAAATCCATCTAGCACTGGTTAGCAGGAAAATCTTATTTAAGAGGAAGATAACTAAGTCTTATTGGAACCAAAAAGGTAAATTATAGCAGGGAAAGCTGAAAAGAGCATCAGCAATCCAAAGAAGATGCCTTAATGAACATCTCAGGGATAGATGGGATTGAGTATTTTCATTAACGACACTAGTAGAAAGATATAGGAAAATGCTAACAAAATATACTAATAATGTATGCTGGGAGATTACTTCAACAGGGTCATTCAAGAGAGGAATGACATGAATGTTAGCTAATATTGGGAAAAGACCAGACTTACTGACCCAGACTTCTGCCCTGCATCTCCATCAAAAAGAGGGAGTAGAATTAGAACATATGTTAAAATATAACAGTATCTAGCACAGGACTGAGAAAAACTCAAGTGAATCTTCTAGCCTTGCTTCCAAAAGTGGGCATAATTTGCATGTGCTAAAGTCTACATGCAGCTACGGCTCTTGTCAGATATTTGGATAGTGGCTTGGTACAAACCAACTCATGGCTGGCATATCTCATGGCAGTATCTCTGCATGTAGATTAGGTATTCAAGCACACACCTGACTTTTGAAAGTCAGGGGAAAGAGGGATGAGTCTTTACATAATGAGCCTGATAATGCTATGCTAGTGTTGTGGTGTTGTATCAGCTTTTATATCAGATTTCTATCAGTTTTTATATGTATTTGCAGTGTAATGCAATCTGTTTGGGTATGAAACTGGTGCAAAAACTCAAGTGAGGCCACCATCTTGTGTCTTTCAGGGAATTTTATTTATACTGAAAAACGGATCTTTTAGTTAGAAAATTATTACATCAGTAACTCTATTATCTAGAATTTCAGAAATGTTTTTTCTATACAAACGTGTGTATCACAAACTGTTTACAAACCGAGTCTCTAGTTTATATTCAAATGTCCATTATTTAATTTATTGCTGTCAAATGTTATGAAGTCATTACAACACTGAATAAAATAATCAAATTACTCTTATTCATTAAATTGCTTGAACTTGGATTATAATAGCCCACAGTTTCTGGGAAGGGTTATTTCAAGATCCATTTCCTAGAATTTTTTAGAGATCTCCTGCAATTTTATGTTTTTTGAAAAGCTTGCAAAATCCCTATGGAAAATGTCTAATCTATAACGATCCTGCCACATGGAACTTTCAAGCTTTCAATAGTCATACTGTCAAACTGTTTATATGATCATCACTCCTCTATCAGTGCAAAATAAGGTAACGCTTGTATCTTATTACAAGTAGATTTCTTTTTTACATACACTTCTGCCTGAGTATTTAAAGCATTCAGAACACCATTTTCATGCTCTGATGCAGGAAATTTAACCATTAACTCTATTTTTAAGTATCTCAGATTGTGATTTGATTTGCTTGGAGATGAAGTTCGTTAAACATCAATTGAGATAATCAGCTGAAGGCAGTTAACTTATGCCAATACATAGAAATGAAAGATGTTTTCTTACACTATTTTTGTGTTATTTTTGTTTTAGTTCTCAAATTTTCCCAAGTATTTATTTCATATAAGATACTTTTGTAATTAAATATGCTGTAAATGGTATAACTATTCAAAAGGTATCACTGTGATTTTTGTTTACTAAAATACTCGGGTTTAATTATTTTATCAACCTGTTCATTTAGACCACTCAATACTAAAACACTCTTGGATTGCAGTTGTTCCTTCAGCTGTATTTGCCACCAGTCTTTTAAAGCAAAGTGATTGTACAGGTTTAAGAACCAAGTCCAACATTTTAAAAGCAAACTCTGGAAGGCAGTTTGACAAATACATGCAGGCGTGCAAATAAATACATGAACACGTGTGCACACAAGTCACTGTCAAAATAAACACACAAATAATTAGACAGATACCCATAAACATACTTAAAAGGCGTGCATTTAGACTCCTTTGAGTCGTACTACCTGATCTGCATTAACAAAAGTAGCGACAAAACCAGACTGAAGGAAGGTCAGATGGAAAAATTACCCTGTACTTGTTTTATGTATAGCATGGAGACAGCTGAACACAACATAGTAAGGCTTGCAGTATTCCTGACTGATCAAGGCAAAGATGGCAACTGATTTTCTGGGATAAAAGATATGAACACTTAATCACCACGGCATGTTTTCAAGTAACGAAATTACTATAAAAACTGACATTCAAAAGGTCCAAAGGCCAACTACAGGGACATATAACTCACCTACTGCTATGCTTCAATTATTCCCCAAGACCAACATTGCTCTCTAAAAATATCCATTTGATGTACATCCTGACAAGGATCCACAGAAAGGAGACATACAACCAAGATAGCAAGTAAATAAATTATTCATTTATTTCAACAAATAAATATCCTGATTAAAAAGAAATGCTACCTTTAGGCATTCCATGAAACATTTAAAATATAGTTATAAAGCAATGTACTTCTAAAAAAGCTCCTCTTCACTCAGCACTTAATGTATATTCTAACCAATCAGCTCCTGCGCACTGTGGTATTTATGAGCTCCCACTAGCATCCTCCCTCTCATTGTTCAGGAAACAAATATACCAAGATGCAGCCCACCTTGAAGTAGGAAGATTTGGGAGTACCAGTTCCAAGCTCTCCTAGATAATGTTCTGCCTTGTGTCCACTCTTTGATACGTGAATGAATCTTCAGCTTGCATTCTTTCATTGAATGGTACTATGCCCCGAGGAAAAAGTCTTTCATATGAATGAATACCCTCCCATTCAGAGGTTTTAGATTCATAACTAGTACTCTGCATGCTGAACAGCACCTTGCAGGAAGCTGACATAACTCTAAAAGCAGAGTGCTACATACTCCTGGGACCATACCTCACTCATTTAATGAGGTTCCAGCATCCTTACTAGATAGTATTTTTCAAGGTAAATGTAAGAAAAGGCCAGATATCCGAGGTTTCTGGTTTGTCCCATAGCTGAAACTTTCTTCCATATTCCCTAAAGTACCTCTGTCTTCTCTGTGACTCAGTCAGAAAATTCTTTTTACCAACTAAAATTTTTTACTGTACCCTGTGTAACAAATGGCATTGAGTTCTCCCAGGATTTGTCAGAAACATGTATTTCAACACGAGTGCTGGGTGCATGCATGTGCTTGGAGCAAAGAGAAAAGGCAAACGAGAGTAGTCACTGTCAGAGATGCCTTTTGCTCCATAACATGAACAATCTTGTTCAGTGTTTCCTAACAAGCTCTTCAAAACACAAAGTTACTGAAAGAAATATTCCATTATTTGACTCAGAAGCTAGTAGTAACAACAGCAACAAATATTTTTATAAAAATGTAGCAAGACATAGCCCCATACAGCATTGCAGCAGTCCAACCTAGAAGTGACAAATGCCTGAATGCTTGAATGGCATATGCACATCTAATAGCAGACGAGTGTCTGCCCCAAGCATAGGTAGCATGAAGATCTGCCTATTACCTACTCTCAAACAAAAGGACTCCTAATCTCTGCGTTGGAACTACTGGAGTTAGATTATATTGCTTCTATTGCAATATGCATTTATTTATGCATCAAAATGACAGTTCCTCCTAATTTCAGAATCATCATTAACAGCCAAAGGGGCTTGTGAAATGAACACTGGGAGTTCCACAATGTTCCACAATAATTACAACTTACTTTCAAGTTTTCCATTTACCCTAAATCATATTAAGAGTCAAGCCCAGGTACAAACCTAACAAGCCGTGTGTAATACAAAAATAGTTAACAGCCCAGGACTTGATTTCAAGGTAACTGTGTACTAACTAGGTAGTCAGGATTTTTAATATCCATATGGATACATGAAAAAGGGAAGAAAAAAAACCACAAAAGCAACCCATGTCATAGCCAGAGACTGCAGGATTGATAATTGCAAGTATCTTACAAAAAGTTTTTGTCTTTATCAAACTGATAAGAGACAGTGAACCTGAATTCTTTTGCTATCATATTAGACAAATTTCCCAGCTTAACTGAATTTACAATTCGTTCTCTCAACCACTGAAGTGTGGAAAAAAAAAAAAAAAGAACAAGGAACTGTAATCAGAATGTGTTCTCTTTATTAAAATAAACTATTTAAAGGAAAAATAAGTGCCACGATATTTCCTAATTTTTAAAATTGTGCTCTAACTGAACATTTACTACCTTGAATACCTTACTAATTTGACTGAGACATGCATCACAAATTACTTAACTCAGCTAATCAGCAGAAAAAATAACAGAAATAAAAGATAGCTTATCACAACATACAATTGCTTTTTTACTTCATAGGGAGATCACAGTGTAGTTGATTAAGCTACACAGTATCTTGTAGCAGTAAGTTTATTAATTTTGTGAAGACAGTAGAATATTAGAAGCATTATAAATTCATGAAAACGCTGAATTTTTATGTTGAGAAAAAAAGTTATAAAAATACATTTTTCTGAAATACTTCAGGCATATCTAGCAATACAAAATCCTTGCCAATCCATAAAACAACCTTCTGACTGGTAGTTGCCAGTCTGCCAGGTTCTTCATAGTATCCATCCGCTAACAGAGGCAGTAAGAAGCCATTAACAAAAAAGCTGTCTGAAAAAATACAGTAACAATACAGTCCTTGCTATTTTTTAAGATAGAGTACAGAGTTATACCTAGAATCTGAAATACGTAATTATTGCGTCATTTACTCATAGAAAAATCCCATACCCTGTGCTAAAGCACTTCCACAGAAGAGTGTAAAGATATAGGCACATGGCAGGAGGACCTTTCCTTCCACATTTTTAGGAGGAAAGATAACAGCTTAGCATTTTTGCAGACAAATCTTCTGTCCTCACTCATGCAGCCTATACAAGGAGGACATAAAGCCTCCACACCAATAGTTTTGCACCATTTGAATTCTACTTATTGTGTACACCCTCGTACCAGGCTAGCTCATTGGAACTGTGTGGGAAGCAGATGAGGTCTGGAGGCATGGCTCTAAATCCAGGTAATTATGGGAATCCTCTTCTTAATATGAAGCTGTGGTTACTCATCCTGATCATGACAAATGGCCCAGACATAGAAAACTGACCTTCCTGAGTTCTTCACTTAGATTATCCCATTGGCAAAGCAAAATGAATAGGGAAGAAGAAAAGAAAAGAAGGAGAGTGCTAAATAACAGTGGGGATGCATCGCATATTACCCACAAACGCAGCAAGCTTCTTCAGGGGCTATCCTCTTAAGCACAGTTACCTTTAACTGCAACCATTTGCTAAATAATGCTTAGTCTTTAACAACAGCTAATACTGAGTGGTATTTAGAGCACCCACTTAAATTTCTATAAAATTTTGTTTCCAATAGTAATGACATAAAATATGATGTGCTTACACAGCAGCTTGAAAAGCATAAATACTCTCACCAGTTACCAGAAAGACTTTCAAACCTTTTCAGAACAGGTGAATGGTTTGTTTGGTTAGGCTAAATATGGAGACAGCCTATGTTTTGAATTCACATTGAATAAAAAGATTGCTTTAGAAGGATGATGTAAACATCTCTACATAGCAAAGACTAAAGCTGTGCTGAAGCTGTTGTGCACACTCCATCAGGACAGCAGACAAGAGGTAGGATATGAGCTGATGTCATGAGAAGTTTTGAGGACTCAACTGAAAACTGTGGTAAACTCCTAAGGCTGAATTTACACTTTAAGTCTTTTAAATATAGAGGTAAGTGCATTCATACTGGAAAAAGAGTATATATAATGGGACTTTATACAGATGATGCTAGTCATTGACCTAAGGATGTGGCTCAGATACCTGACTGGGACATTGATCTTGGTGGGAGCTCAGTAAACCTTTCTGGACTCAGTGGTCTACTTCTGAAGCCAGACTAGAACAAAAGGTAGCAGTATAGGAAAGTACTTCTGTGTACCACCAAAACCTCAGCATTTTCTGCAGACCTCCACTCTAATGTGCAGTAATTTTTTTTTTTTTTTTTTAACCTTAACAGCTTCCCAGTGTTAAGAGGGTGTTTGCACAAACCTTTCCCTGGTAGGTGGCACAAACCTTTTCCAGGTGTTGTCCTGCCATTGCTGTGGTAAACATCCCACCCAAACTCTGGCACCACAGAAGTCTTCAGGACACCCTTTCACTGCAGTTGTTGCTGACTACAATTGACTGAGCAGATAGCGGCACGGTGGGAAGAAGGTTTTGCATGCACACAACCATTCAGATTTATGTCAGTGTACCTAGATATTTTAAGCAGAAGGATGCAATGGAAGATTAGTTCTCTGACATTTCTAATGTAGGGTGAGTTACAGTATTAGAAAAAGCTGTGGGCAGAAGAAAGACTGGATATTCAGGGAGATATAAATTTGTATTGAGCAGCAGTCACAGAGCTTTAAGTCAGCTGCTTAAAGATTTCACTTTCTCTGGTAGTTTGGAATAAAAATATTTACCTTGAAATGCTCTGCTTAGCTATCAAGTAACACAATTCTGAGATCTTACCTAACATGAGTGTGATTCTCCCATCTTTGCCATAGTCTCCTGCCCTTCCCTCCCCTTGGAGCAAGACACATCTTCAGGACTACTTGGAGATGCAGATCTCCAAGCGTACCTGATGACTGCGCTCTATCAGCATATCTAAGGGACTGGCTCTATACCTCTGCCCTGTTCTTCCCCCATATCTGCACAATGGCACACCTGCTCAGGGTAGCAGCAATCCTGCATGAAAGAAACACCGGTAGCCTTGTTCTCAATGAGGAAAAGGCCCTATATTTAGACACTGTCAGAATCTTACACCAAAAATGTTTCATAAACATATGTTGCAGTGAAAAACAGAAAGTCACTCTTCTGATTTTTTTCCTGTATTCTGCAGATGGTAATTTTTATACCAGTAAGTAATCATGCATAGAGCTTTACAGTGAATCAGTATTTCCCCCAAAGGGTTTTTTTTCATTAAAGAATGCATAATCTAATCCAGACAGAAATCTCTAAATAAGGATTGACTGAATGGAAATGGAACGGAAAATCTAAAAATAAAGTCTTCTTCAGCGTTCACCTACAAGTAAGCCTTGACCTTTTGGCTGTAAATCTATCATCACAAATTGCTCCATAAGACAAGAAACCAACAGAGCCTCTGAACTAGTACAAATGATGATGGATATGACTGTCAATTGCATTTCTCTTGGAAACAGGTGCTTTGCTTCTTCGGTAATGGGTGAGATAACACAGTTCTCCCAAGAATACTTCCAATTTTGCCAACACCTAGCTCTTTCCTATTTCCTCTTGTATAATAACTGACTTCTGGAGTATACCTATATGCATACTTTAACAATTCTTAACCAGTGAATGTTAGCCTACTCTTTCAACAAACTGCCTTATCCTATTTGAACACAAGGCTCAGGTGTACACAATTGTCATAATAAACAGATTTGGGAAGCAAATGTATTTTGTGCATGAGATCAGTACCTCCTAGAATTTATATACTTTGATCAGTTAATTAACATTATTTTTAGTATCATTCAGTGCTAATTTGGCAATTTATGATGTTTACAGTGTACTGCTACTCTATTTTATTCTTTGAACTGAATTGATTTTCAGTAACAAGAATGCTGCTAAAATTATGCCATTAAACTATTTTGGTAAAATGGTAGTCTCCATAAGCTCTTGATTTAATTATCATAGCAGAGTTATAAAACATTTTCATAAGAGACCACAGTGAAATAAGACTTTCTCTGTATATGTGTGCCTTGATATATTTTGATTCACTGCACCAAACAGAAAGTGTTTATCATCCAGAGTATAAAATAATCAAAAGAAAGGTCACATTTTAAAATTTTCACTGTATGAGTGTAAGTCACTCCAGATTTGCTAGACATCTAGCTTTAATCATGTAAATCCTTTTACAGTGAATTTCCTGAAGATTTTCATAAAGGCTTTCAGTCATAAGTAAAGCAAAACTTACTTCCAGAGGGATTCTGGGATCAACTATGAAACAAAGTGCCTAGAATTGACTAAGTATTACTGAAAGACTGTGAAACTTTTTCATCTAAATAAATTAATCCTAAATCTACCCCACTGCCAATTAAAAAAAATCAGCTTCTAAATGAAGAAAGTAACTACATTGTTCTATTTCACACACTCTTCTTGCACTCAGTTGTTCAAATGATAAAAAAGAATCAATCCACCTTACCATGACCAAAAAAAAAGGGTTTTTTTTTATATATACCTTTTATTTTTTATATATTATGTTTATGTATTTTTTTATATATACACAGAAAAAATCTACAAATACAGATGAAATATTCTGTAGGCACTGAGGAGAAATCTCACAATCGCTTTCCCTTGTTCTTGTGGGAAACTTTAACTTCCCAGACATCTGCTGGAAATACAACATAGCAGAGCGGGACCTGTCGGAGAGAATCCTGGAATGTGTAGCAGATAACGTCCTGATGTATCTGGTGAGTGAACTGACCAGAGAAGGTGCCCTGCTGGATCTCCTCTTTGTGAGCAGAGAAGGGCTGGTGGAAGATGTGGTGGTTGGAGGTCGACAAGGGCACAGCGATCATGAATAGTTCTCTATTCTTAGAGAGGTCAGGAGAGGGGGCGGCAGAACTGACATCCTGGACTTCCAAAGGGCTGACCTTGTCTTGTTTGGGCACCTGCTTGACAGGATCCCTTGGGAGACTGTCCTGAAGGGTATAGGGGCCCAGGAAGGCTGGGCGCTCTTTAAGAAGGAAGTGTTAATGGCTCAGGAGCAGGCTGTCACCAGGTGCTGTAAGAGAAGCCAATGCCAGAGAAGACCACCCTGGCTGAACAGGGAGCTTTGGCTGCAACTCAGGGAGAAAAGGAGAGTTTACAGCCTTTGGAAGAAGGGGCTAGCCACACACAGTGATTACAAGGATGCTGTGAGGCTGTGCAGGGTGGAAATCAGGAGGTCTAAAGCCCAGCTAGAAATTAATCTGGCTTCGGCAATCAAGGACAACAAGAAATGTTTCTATAAGTATGTCAACAGCAAAAGAAAGTCCAGGGAGAGTCTCCATCCCCTGCTAGACAGAGGAAGAAACATGGTAACAAGTGATGAGGAAAAGGCTGAGCTGCTTAACACCTTCTTTGCCTCAGTCTTTAATAGCAAGGAAATCCAGCCTCCTCAGCCAGAAGACAGACTGGGAGAACGACACCCTGCAATCCAGGAGGAGACAGTCAGTGACCTGCTGCATCACACAGACACACACAAGTCTATGGGACCAGATGGGATACACCCGAGGGTGCTGAAGGAGCTGGCTGGGGTGCTCGCCAAGCCGCTTTCCATCATTTATCAGCAGTCCTGGCTGACCGAGGAGGTCCCAACAGATTGGAAATTGGCCAGTGTGACGCCCATCTATAAGAAGGGTCAGAAGGATGATCTGGGAAATTACAGGCCTGTCAGCTTGACTTCGGTGCCCGGGAAGCTGATGGAACAGCTCATCCTGAGTACCATCACACAGCACATGAGGCACAACCAGATGCTCAGGCCCAGTCAGCACGGGTTTATGAAAGGCAGGTCCTGCCTGACAAACCTGATCTCCTTTTAGGACAGGGCGACCTGCTTATTGGACAAGGAAAAGGCTGTGGATGTTGTCTGCCTTGACTTTAGTAAGGCCTTTGACACCGTTTCTCACAGCATTCTCCTGGTGAAACTGGCTGCTCGAGGCTTGGATGGGCACACGCTTTGCTGGGTAAAAAACTGTCTGGATGGCCGGGCCCAAAGAGTTGTGGTGAACGGAGATAAATCCAGCTGGCGGCCAGTCACGAGTGGTGTCCTCCAGGGCTGGGTTTTGGGGCCACTCCTGTTTAACATCTTTACTGATGTTCTAGACGAGGGGATCGAGTGCACCCTCAGTCAGTTTGCAGATGACACCAAGTTGGGTGGGAGTGTTGATCTGCTGTAGGGAGGCTCTGCAGAGAGACCTGGACAGGCTGGAGCCATGGGCTGAGGCCAACTGCAGGAGCTTCAATAAGGCCAAGTGCCGGGGGCTGCCCTTGGGCCACAACAACCCCCAGCAGCGCTACAGGCTTGGGGAGGAGTGGCTGGAGAGCTGCCAGTCAGAGAGGGACCTGGGGGTGCTGATTGACAGCCGGCTGAACAGGAGCCAGCAGTGTGCCCAGGGGGCCAAGGTGGCCAATGGCATCCTGGCTTGTGTCAGCAATAGCGTGGCCAGCAGGGACAGGGAAGGGATCTCACCCCTGTACTCGGCACTGGGGAGGCCGCCCCTCGATTCCTGTGTTCAGTTTTGGGCCCCTCACTATAAAAAGGACATTGAATGACTCGAGCGTGTCCAGAGAAGGGCAACGGAGCTGGTGCAGGGTGTGGAGCACAGGTCGTACGGGGAGCGGCTGAGGGAACTGGGGGTGTTTAGTCTGGAGAAGAGGAGGCTGAGGGGAGACCTCATCGCCCTCTACAGCTCCCTGAAAGGAGGTTGCAGAGAGCTGGGGATGAGTCTCTTTAACCAAATAACAAGCGATAGGACAAGAGGGAATGGCCTCAATTTGCACCAGGGAAGGTTTAGACTGAATATTAGGAAGCATTTCTTTACAGGCGTTTTTAGGCGTTGGAATGGGCTGCCCAGGGAGGTGGTGGAGTCCCCATCCCTGGAGGTGTTTAAGAGTCAGGTTGACATAGCGCTGTGGGATATGGTGTAGTTGAGAACGATGAGGGTTAGGTTAATGGTTGGACAGGATGATCTTCAAGATCTTTTCCAGTCTTGATGATTCTGTGATTCTGTGAAATATAGAAATCCTACACATTGACTTCAAACATGCACAAATATACAGTGCCACTGCTATTAAGAAAGCTTATAAAGAATCCTTAATGCAGTATTTATAACTATTTTAAAGTTTAGGCAGGCAGCTGTATATACCTGCTAACAAACGAACAAATATTATCATATATTAAAAGATACCAAGATTTGCCAACAATCTGAAAAATCTGGAAATAGCTTATTCCTTCTTTTCCCCACATAGATCAGAAACCTGTGGAGTCCTTCAGTAGCTAGGGATTCACCTAAACAAAGAGGCCTTGGAGAAAATATGTTGAATGCCTCCAAATCTTACTCATGATGAGGTACAGAGAGAGCACAGAGTTTGCAAAAAAAAGTATGTGCTACTGATATCAAGACAGGACAGAAGGTGGAACAATACTAAGCAATACTTTCCATAACTGTTGACACATCTCTGAAGTATCATGAAGATTTTATGTAACTAAATATTATCAGTTGTTGAGGAGAGGAGGTATCTGAAGAAAAGCTGTGCAACAACATGCAATATTTTCACAGTATTTCAGAGTAGAGTTTCCCTCTGTTGACAGAATGTATTTTCACTTGATTTTACTAGAATAAACTGGATTTTTTTCTACTTTTCCTGTACCATAGTTGCAGATAGAAGTAGCTGTAGAAATCTCCACACAACCTGAGAATATGGGGCATCTTACTAGTAAGAAAACAATTTAAAAGTCTATCCCATAAAGCTCTATAAGCAAAGAAGAATCCACTCTATTTGGGATACATCTGCAGTTCTCAATAGATACTAACAATGGTTTTACATTTGTCCCTTCTGAAAGCATTCTGGCAGCACCTCACCATCAAATCATACAGTAAGGATTCTGAACCCCTTAAAGAAAGGCGAAGGATTCAACAAGGGGAAGAAGAATATATTTTATCTTATCTTGAAAAGCAATTTTATCAACTCTAATGTTTCATTTCTTGCTAGTAAAGGGAAAGATAGCAGTGGGAAGCAAATTTTGCTTCTGACAATTTTCTGATCTCCATCTCAAATGGGGCTGAAAATAACAAATCGTCAAAGAAAATACCTGTTTCTTATTTCCTGCTTGTATGTGGATGAAATAAGACCGCCAACATCACGCTCCAAAATATTCACACATTTCAGATGGCAAATGGACTCAGCTTTCACAAGATTCCACAAAAAAACCATATCCATAGTTTTGCATGTACAATATTTCTTACGGTCTTATTTTATAGATGTAGGTTTTTGCATGCAAAATCTCAGAAATTCTAGAACCAGAAGTGCGTGCATTGGACAATGATTTATTCTATTATTTTAGATGTAAACACATTCTACATTGTGCCTCAATTTTTTGTATGTGCCAGAAGTTTTCTTTAAAAAAGGCTAAATTTGGAAAAAACTTTAGTTCTATACTTTTCGGGTTTGATTTTAAAAATATCTAATACTGGGTGAATGCAATTATTGCAGTGTGATATTAATCACTGTGAACCACTTAGAGTATGCACTGCAGTATCACAGATGAACTGTTCTGTTTTCACAGTTGCATACTTTAATTCAGTGAACACTTTCTGGTCTGTTTTGCTTGCTACCTTGATTATCCACTAAGATATACTTCCCTTTAAAGCACCACGCAGATTAGTTCTAGCAGCTTATGTAGCTTATGTTCTGCATCAGAATTCCTTAAACACAAACATGCAAGAGCTTCTGCAGCCAAAACATTATGCCTCAATAGCTGAAAATCATAATTAGACATTTCAAACCATAAATATGGACACTATAAATATATCTAACTATTAAAGAACTTACACTACCTCAGTCATTAAGTAGAACTGCTTGATGAGGACTATTATAAAAGCACAGACCCAGAAGATGAAGATCTAACAGGTGCTTTTTCACTATGCCAAATATAAACCTATGCTCATTATCTGAAATGCTACACGGCAATGCTTTCTAAATTGTACATTTGGAGGTGTGATTTAGGAAGGACCTATCACTGTTAGAACTGAAAATCCAAAACATAGAGGGAGGGACATGGAGTCCTTTTTATATGAATGCTACATGTACCTCTGGTCTTCCATCACAGGAGTCTAGCAATTAAAATACATCTTTTCCCATCAATCTTTAAGTTACTTATGCTTAAGCTATAGTTACTTGTGTTCACAGTAAAAGTGTCAGATGTGCAGAACAATGGAATAAGGTGAGAGATGTCCCAGGCTGGATTTAAAACATGAAAAAAATCTCTAGAATTAGTCTTCCTGCAGGATAAAGGCCACGAAAAATCCCAGCAGAGCACCTCTGGGAGGCTGGGGGCACCACCAGACCTTAATGGTCCCAACCAGCCTCACTTGGGAACCCTCCTGATCACCCCTGCTCAAAATCCCTGACGTCAGTGTCAGCTCAGGATGGGCACCCACAGATTCCAGCTTGTGCCCATGCACCGAACAGCCTTGCTCTTTCAGCTCCTTACAGAAATAAAAGATATTGCAAGAGAGGGTTTGTATGTTTCCATTCATTTAGGGCTCTCTGCTTATTTTAAGACTATAAAATTAATTTGCAGAAGGTTAAAAATGACAGAAAGATACATCTTCAACAACTGGTATTTTAAGTTTTCTCTTCCAGAGTGGGCCTGCTTCATGTGCAAGTTATTTAGCCGATGTAACTATTGCTGTAACAAATGGTTACAGAACAGTCTCAAATCTGGGGGGTATTCTACACTACATTAATAACAGTATTTTAAGTAGTCTCAATCTTGTTTCCACTTGAAAAATCTGCTGCACCTATCTCCATAGGCTGCACATCAATTCTACTTCTTCAGACATTTTTCACATAACTTACTACTCCTTCTGCCTATCATTGACCAACCTGAATCGCAATTCATAACACTGATCTAAAAAATACATTCATAAATATTGCTTACTTCAAGCTTAAAAGATATACCAGACTAAGTCTCTAACATGAACAAAACCTATCTTGTATCTCACTGTACCCAAGGTATTCTTCACAACTCTGATCCTGCAAAACATCCACACATCATAGGAACTTTGAGCTTATAAACAATTTATTGTTTTTTACAGAACATTTTTAAGCATACATTTCATAGGGAATCTTCTGTTTACCCTGTCCCCTGTGGCACGCACTGTTTGCTGGATGACCATCTTTGACAACTATTACAAGTGTACCACAGAAAACCATGATTTAAAGGTAGTGTCCGCTGACCTGGGCAAAGCTGTCTTTCTGTCGCTCCAAAATTTATAGCCTAATTTCTGTCATAAATGTGCTCAGTTTGCAAACTGAAAAGACATTTTCTGATTTGCCTATTCTTCTTACCCAGCTAGGACCTTTTACAGCATCAGACTTTCACTCTAGCAACCTTACAGAGCAGCTGGGTTTGGTGGAAAAGCACTGTACTTAAGTGTTGTGTAAGTCTCATCTCTGTCAATAATTTCCTGGACATCCTCAAGCAAATTACTCTACTTCTTTATTTCCTCTTCACTAAAACCAAAAGATTGATACTTTGCATTAAAGCTTGTACTTCGTAGAGCATGAGGATCTACCTTCACTTCGTAGAGCATGAGGATCTACCAACAAGTGTTCCATAGGATCTAGATATTATCATTATTATTATTATTATTATTAATCCTACAGTAGAGTGAGCTGCTGAAGTGCTGTAAAAGAAACAGGTTCAATGCATCTGCCAGTGCACCTTGACTTCATACCAGCCCTTGGTAAAGCTCATTAATTCTGACAGTTTTTATCGTGCCTGAGCATTGTTAAGGATAACTGTCATCTAGGAACAGAACCATGCTGTGGACTGCCTTCACAGTTTCTGCCTCTGACCCAAGAAAAGGTTTTGGGTAGATTCAAAACACTTGGCTGGTATGTTTTTAATAGTTTATTGTGGTGTTTGGAGTGCAGCTTCACACTTACTTTCTTTCAAAAGGAGACTGCACAGTTTATCAGCCTAGCCTTTTCTCTTCATTCTTGCTCAGACTTTAGAAAAAAGTAAGTAAAAATGAATGACACCGTAGCATCTGCACTTAACATGTGGTGACAAAACATGGCCCCTACATTTGGTGGCAAAGGAGGTGTTTCTGAAACATTCTAATTTCTTGGGAAGTTAATGGTACTTTTAAAATGTCCTGTGGTTAATTAAAGCAGCTTGTCTATAAAAAAAAGAGACAACTCTGTTTTGATAATTACTTCATCAGAAGTATGCAGTGTCAAATATCAGTCAGGATGCTGGTGTCCAACAAGACATGCACTCCCTTGTCTAATAAATAATGCCTTGTGAATAAAGGCATGCAACAATATATTTCAGAAGGATGGAAATGGTGCTGAGCAAGTTAAGCCAATATCTTAAAATATCTCTCAGTCTTGTTTAAGGTATTTGGTTAATTTCTGTCTCTACTTTCAGCATTTGTTCTAACAAAGACAAAAATCCCTGTATCAGCAAATGTAATGTGATGGTGCTGTGGAAAAAAGGCCTAGACAGCTTTTTCTGTTTACCTCACATTATTTTCTTTGCATCTCCCTATACCCTGTTTATTTTTACTTTTTATCTCTTTGCTTGCCAATCCTGTCTAATTTAAAGGGGTTTTTCTGCACTTTTAGCTGTGACTTGGAGTCAACATTTTAAGACTGAAATCTTTCCTGGCTCTATAAAAACTCATTTGAAAAATCTAAGTGAATATCTATCAGTTATTAAACAAATATTCTTGATTACCCTTACTGAATTGCACCCAATCCCCCTCTGAAAACAAGTGATGACTGGAAATGTGTGGCAACAACTTCCATCATTATTCCCATCACAACTCAAATAGACAACTCCGCCTCAGACCTGCCTGGAGCAGCCAAAGGTAAAGCTGCATTGCATTTTGTCATAGATACATAGAATCAAGTGAAATATGAATATTGCATGACTATGTAGAACTGCAGAAAAGTAATACTGAACCCCTCTTCCTCTATGACTGTGGAATTTGTTTCATTGCTTAGGGGAGTAATCACCCTGAGAGAGTGCCAGTAGCTGGGAAGGCTGGTTGTCTCTGGCACTATCCCAGGGCAGAACTGCATTTTTTCCCATTGCAAACAGTAAGAAAATTTAATATTGATACACTGTGCATTCACTTCAACTTTCTACTATGAAAAGAAGCCAAGCTGCAGCACAAGTATAGTTAGTGAGTTAGCGGAGACAAGGTTCCTCAATGGATTATGTGGCTAGGGGACAAAAGAGTGCCCTGTCACTGGGACAAGGGAGTGCCTTGTCTCCAGCAGCAAAGGCAGGCATGCGTTTTCCCTGAAGATCTCATTTAATCTGTGTGTTTTCTTTATGTTTGTAGTGGTAGATATTTACATTGGCCACATGGTATTCTTACTGTAACTGTTATTTGAAGATGAGTAAAGAAACCAACAATCCAACCGCCAAGGAAAAACAGAGAAGGAATTCTGTCTGAATGCAGTCTTACCTCCTAAATTGACCAACTAAATTAATCTGTGGATTTTAAAACTGTAAATAGCTAGCAGGACTGTATAATTGTCACTTTAAACAAAAACAGTTCTTACTTTAACTATTCAAATCAACATTAACAGTGCCCAAACTGTGTCACTTACAAAATAACCCTAGGTGTGGAAATTATGCCAAAGCTTCCAAAGCATTTTGGAAACACTCCAAAAGTACAGCAGAACAGACATTCATGTTGAGAGTTGAAGCCTTCAGCACCAAAATCATTACGTGCTTTGCTTTCTATGAAAGGTGTGCAAATGTACAGTAATACTCCTCGTTTCATGTAATTAGAATAATATTATAATTAAAGACTATATGATTTCTGCTCATAGGATTTGATTTAGTTTCTGTGAGAAATGCTCTTTTCATATCAGTGGGCTGTACAACAGACTCACTGTTTCAGATCCATGGAGCTCAAAAAATAGGTTTCTGACAGAGCAACAGGCATCAGTATTGTTCTTTCATAGCCCAAATAACAGTGAAAGAAAATGCAAAGGACACTAACTGATTGCAAAGGAATATGGCATACTAGGAGGGATTAATTGTTAAAACCAGTGCTGTCTTCGTCACTTCACATCTCTAACCGGCATGCATGCAGCTTTAAGATCCATAGTGGTAAGCCACTTTCCTAAGTATTTGAGCTCTGTCTAACACTCTTTAGGTACCTGGGTCGAGGATAGCAAGAGTCTGAACTAGAGGATCAGTATTCAGTCCTATTATCACCATAGGGCTGAAACACACAACCCACTTCGTAAACATGTAAACCTTATCACAAACAGGATGCTTGGGGACCGCGTTCCTTATTACTAGAATCACATGCATTAGTTCAGTCGTACTGAGTATGTTTTTAGTCAGGTCATGTCAAAGTATCAGTGACTAACCATTAACACTACTGCAACTCTGATAGAAGGCAGAATTTAAATCTGATTTTTAAAAACCTTGCACAAATTTTTCTCTAACGAAGGAAGATAAATTTAACATCAACCAAAAAGAGAAATGAAAAAGTCTTGCTGTAATACTCATATTCCTTCTATTTTTTTCAAACAAGTAGAATTTAAATTTGACTTCATGTCTATTTAAAAAGGAGTAAGAAGGAAGCAAGAAAGCCTTATTTTTCATTACAGGCTACACTGGATACCTTTCAAACAGGTAAGCAGAGTACCACCACAAAGCCACAAGGCATTGGTATCTTGCTTCTACTTCAAACTGACAGCCAATCAATTCTGGTTAGAGCAGAAAGAAAAAAAAAAGAAAAAAAATCTTCCAGAGAGCCCTGAAGCCTTCTGGGGGAAGGCCACATATGCGGCGATTTCTACCATGTTAGCTCCATGTAAGGCTGTGCTTCACAGTTTGGGTTAGCCACTGAAGAGAAAACTAATTTTGTAAATTCTGTGTCTATTTGCAGAGATGTGATAAAATCACGGCTGCCCTGCACATACACTGAAGACAATACCATAGTATAGAATAAAAGGATGCAACAAGAGCATGCCACGGCAGTTCAGTTCATCCTTAAGCTCTTACTTAACTTTGAGCATATAGGAGTAGCCTCAATTATTTAAGTAACAATGTTCCCATAAACAGTGTCAAGTAGAAATGTTTGCAGAACTGAAGCCTTTACTTGGTGATGTGTTTCAACAGCTTCACAAAAGATGTCTATTTTCCTCACCAGATGTAAATCACTGTTACTCCCTCCAAAGACATGAAAGTGTCAAAATAGGTATGTGTCAATAAAGAAATAATTGTAGTTAGGATTATACTCATTAGATACTTTGCTATAATATTAATAATTTAATATGCTTTTCACTGAAATGTCTGTCTTACAGTGCTTCTTTTAGATTAATTTATTTTTCCTTCCCATCTCTCAGATACTATATTTATATCTGGTTTTTAATGCTAGATTTACCCAGGTCTGTTCTATACCACTGTCGCGGTTTTACAGCTCATTAGCTCTTGTGGATATACCATATACAGGGATATAAAATACTGCTACAGTATTTTCAGTTTATTTAGTTTTGAACTACTGAGAAACAGCATTTTAAGCTCATCAACACATGTTATGAAACCCAACCCACAAGTTACCTAAAGACAGACATACATTTGCCTCCAGTGTTGATTGTGCTTTTAATTAAATGTAACAAAACCCAAAGCATCTATGCCATTACCAATTAAACTCATCAGTAGACATTTATCATTGGAAACAAAGAGTTTTCACCAAAACATTTAAATACTGCTACATTGCATATTTTACACTTTTTTATTATATGTATTTGTTTTTCTGACAACTTGAACATTTATCATCACTCCTCATAGTAATGAGTCCCTCTATGGTGAAAACACTGAGCTCTTCAATGACTTCCATCACAGCAAACTATTTCATTTTTTTTAATTAATCCATAATTTGTTAAAACTGTTCAGCGGCAGTGTTAAGTAAAACACGAGTACGTCACCAGTTTACGTCCCCTAATGTGGCTACTGTCATTGTCTAATTTGTTATAAAGTCTTTTTCTTGTTTTTGTGAAAATTTTCCCATTAAAATAATATATAAAAATGCAACATGAAATCCACAGGGGGGAAAAAAATACAGAGAGGCAGTATTTTTATGGCTGAAAACAATTCCATCACAGCAGACCATGAAGATCAGAACACAGTTCCTGTCTCCCATAATCCTACACCCATTATTAAGCGTTATACTACCCATTTAAAAAATGGGTAATATGTGAAAATGTGGAGACAGCAGTAAAGTTACAGATTTGTCATACATTGCACACAGAAACTTTGCATCTCTTACTTCAGAAGATTTCCATGCGAGTTATCAAACTGCCCAGTAGTTATAATTTACCCTGTCGCATAGAAAATTTTCATGTTTTGAATGTGGATTAATGAGAAAAGAGTAACCCAGTGCATATTTACACACAAAATGATAAAAGGTTTGCTGGTTAATAACAAATCTCATTTTTGTCTCATTTAACTAATGGCATATGGAATTTTCCACAAGGCATATGGCACTAATTAAACATGATAGGAGTCTCCCAGATAGTCAATACAGCCATGAGGTATCCAAGGAATGCTTCCTTTCAGTATACATTATCTACGTATTGATTTGATAGCCGGAATGCATAAAAGTCCTGGGAACTACCAATGTTGAATGATGTGGGAACTGCATTTCAATTCTTATCTATATGAATACTGTGGTTGCTGAGGAAAATTCTGAAATACTTAATGAACAGGCAAATCATGAACTAATCAGGACCGGTTTATTTTCATTCATACATTAACCACTGATTCTGATATTTATTCTTAACTTTTCTGTTTACATTTAGACGACTCTTCTGTGACCCTATATGCCAGAGAGGAGGAAATTAAAGATATCCCCATATTTTTTTAACAGAAACAATAATCTAGGTTCCATACATTTTAATGGCTTTAATGAACACCTAAAATATGTGTGTGATGCTAATGTTTTATTTTGAAAATTCTAATATACCTAATGTGTATAAATACACCTTCATGTGTTTGACACCAGCTGTGCTAATTAAAATATTTGTTCTATTGTCAGTGTTAGATATGGGTTAATGATTAACTTTAAATGTAAATCCACTGGTATATAATTTTAATTCCCTTTTCAATTCAAGGATATCAGCTTTCTCTAGCATACAGAACGTCAACCACTGAAAAAGTTAAAAAAATTAAGACTATTTGTCCTGCTTCATAATGATAACTTTAGGTAAAACAACAGCAGCAGTGAATTCTCACAGTTATTATCTGCTTCCTTACAATATCCTAAGCAAAATAAAAAATAAAACAGTTGAGTTCCCTGAGCTAATGGGACAATGGTAAATGACCTTCCAGTAACCAGAACAATTCTGTGAAAAAGAACAACGGTGTCTCAACATCACTATATCTAGCATCAGTGGGTTATTTTTATCGAGACACTTCTTGAACAGTAACAGAGCAGCCGTTCGTATTCTGAGACAGGACTGATTCTTTCCTAGATCCAGTAAATTTCAGAGTAGTAAAAAAAGACAGTACAATTTCAATAGTGCTCTGAATTGGCCAACTTAATCTACCATCATTTGCAAGATCTACCATCACCACTAACGGAAAGAAATTAAAACTGCTTCCTAGTGCTCCAACTGTTAAATATACACTCTGCTTTTGATAATGAGACTTGAGAAAAAACGGTAAGAGTTAAGCACCAAGGCTGTCACTCAGTTTTAAAGCATCCTGGTATAAAGTCACACTGTGAATTTTATATATGAAGTCACACTGTGAATTTTATACCCAAAATAAGACAAGATTAAAAATAAACCTGTGATGTTATTAATAGTCTGCTACAAAACAGCCTAACACTTAAGATAAAAAAGCCATTTGGCAAATAAAACATGGTGACTGAAGAACAAATTCTGGACAACAATGTTCTTTTTACACTTTCTGCACACTGTGCTGGAAGGTGTAACCAGTATCTTACCTGACTACAAAAACATCGCACATACCCTTCTCTCAAAGGCTCTAATTTAACAGGTCATTTCAAAATACTTTCAAAGCATATGGCAGTATTACCCTGTAAATTTAGGATTCTCTGCTCTTGACGTGCTGTATCAGTGAACTGAAAAGAGCAATAACATTTAAGGTGGCTCAATTCTCATTATGTAAAACAAGCTGCATTTTCCTGCTCTACCCACAAGAGTATTTCTATTTGTGCAACATAAGATTTGTGCTCTGTGCCTTACTGCTCTAAGATTTCAAATATAATTTCACTTTAAAAACACACAGGTCCTTAGAGGTATTTTCAAACTGAAATATCATGCAAGATTAACAGTTCTTCACACATCAAGGAGTCTTTCTTTCCTCCTGTATATTGCACCAGACATATTGAAAGCCTATGTATCCAAGATATATACAGTATGCTAGATATCACTGAAAACCTAAAGGAAAAAAAAAAAAAAAAAAAAGTAAGAAAACCGGCTTTTAGCTTAGGAGCAGTATTTTTACACAGCTGTAGAACATTATCTGACAAAGAACCTATTTGCAGGTTTGCTCTAATTTAACAGATTAACACAGCTTCCCAACCCTGCCTTCTTGCATTTACATACCATGCATTATGCCCCAAAAAAAGGAGTATACAAATAGAGATCCTTTCAGCCTGTCTAGCCTGTCATCAAAACCAGCAGAGAATTTTTCACTGATAAAAACAGAATGGAAGGAATCAGACCAACCTTCACAATGTACGTCACACCAGGTCCCAGGATCTTCTCACTTGAGTGCAGCCATCCTCGAGAGGGTTTACTGGCAAAGCTGCTACTTTGATTCCAGTCTTCACCTCCTGGGTGCATTTCCTCTGACCGTGTTTTTTTCCCCATACTCATCTTGCTCACGTCCTGCTGAGAACACGAAGTGGCAGAGACAAGGTTACATGTGTTGTCTGAAGCCCCTGCTGCTGAACTAGAAGCACTCGAGCTTCCCTGCAACTTGGAGACAGCAAGCTCCTTTACTGCAGAGGAGAGGTTTTTGATACCCAAAAGGCTGCCTGTGTTAGAGAGTTTCAAGTGGGACACTTTATGGATAAGTGTACACAGGGTGGTGGGTCCATCTTCCTGGTCCTTGCGAAGAACATCTGGCGAGACCAGGTACGAAGGTGCTGTTGAAGTCGTAGCAACTGCTGGGACCTTGCTGTTCATGGACAAATTGTGAATAAGATCATCAACTGATGTCACCGAATCATTCCTGAAGCGGTTATACTTGGTACGTTGAAGCATGCCCTTCTATCTGGTTTCCTGCATATGTTCTGGCAAATTTGATGCCAAAGCAGGAGATGCCTGTGCTAACATAGCAGGCAATTCATAACAACACGGATGGATAACAAGATTTTGGGGTAAAAAAAAAAAAAAAAAAAAAAAAAAGTATAAGGAAAAACAAACCAAAAAATAAAAAATTTAAGAAATTTCTTATGGTTCCCCGTTAAGGTTGGGTGAAGTAACAGTTTTCTGTGACAGAGATCCCAGTCCTGCTTAGAGCTGCCAACTCGCTCACAGCAAAAGCATGACTCACACAAATGAGAAGGACCCTTTTCAACAAAAGGCTCAGTGAACACTGCAAATCACTTCCTGTAGCAAAAAAAAAAAAAAAAAAAAAAAGAAAAGAAAAAAAAGCCATCCACCCACTTACAGCACACTAGCACCAATCAATTCTCAAATTTCCTTTTCCTATCTTCTCAACAGATATTTTCTTCCAACCTTTCATTCCTCCCCCCCCCCCCTCCCCCCCCCTTTTGGTACCAAAGCCAATTACCTCTAAAACTGAATTAACAGCCTTTATGAAACACCACACTTTATTCTTCAGTGTAAATGTTCTTCCACCTCACATATCTGTGAATCTATAAAGAAGTCACAATTAGATAGCAAAAACATGGATAATATTTACACATATATGCCCCCCTCCCCAGCAAAACACAGACACCTTAAAGGTTTTCAAAACAGATGACAGAACACAGAATATACACATCTTCTTCCACAAAAGCAGCCTAACAGACTTTAC
Organism: Athene noctua; assembly: GCF_965140245.1. Taxonomy (NCBI): domain Eukaryota; kingdom Metazoa; phylum Chordata; class Aves; order Strigiformes; family Strigidae; genus Athene; species Athene noctua. The sequence goes on along the minus strand of NC_134077.1, from coordinate 50,211,030 downwards.
AAGTGCCTTTGTGTCAATGCTGTCTCTCACAGAAACTGTTACATCCGATTTTTGATAAGAGAAAGAAATCCTTCTCCCCTGTTACTCCACAACAACCTTCTATTTTAATGCAGGAATTACGTAAGTACCTATGTGTGAAGAAAAGTATTTTTCTGATGTCCAACAACAGGCTTAACAGATTTTTTTTTCTTTCACCACTGATACTGGCTCCAAAGAAAAACATGAAGAGGATCTTCAATTCACTGGAATGTTTGGTTTAGTTCTGAAAAACTGAAAAAACCTAAAAGAATATTCAGAAGTCGAGGTAGCAGCAAACTGACATCCTGCAGTGAAAAATAAAAAAAATGCACCAGGTCTTATTAAGCATAAATGTCAAACACAAACACTTGTTTTAAGAAGTAGCAAAACATGCAGAAAACAGATATTTCATCTCTCCTACATTTTTCTGGAAAATACAAAATGTGTACAGCATTGTGATGCTCAATGCCCATCACAAGCCATATGGCTTCTATAAATTGATCTTTTTTGCAAAACATCCTTTGAATGTAGGACAATACACTCATTATAAACAAATTCAGACCAGAGAAGGTGCATACTGCAAAGTTATTTTTTAAAACAAATTACTAACTGCAGCACAATTTAAAGGGAAAATCCTGTGGAATTCCTTCCCTCTCCCATGACTAAAGCCTGCAGTATACAAGTACAAATGCAGTGAAACAGCCAGCTCAAATACAGGTATTTAATTAGTATATTCATGACACATTAAATTAAGTCAGCACCTCTTATCCCAGCAGTGATGAGTAATGGCAATGTCCTAGTCAGTGTAAAAGCAGGTTTCTAGTGATCTGCGGAATAGCCTTTCATCATCACACTGCAAACCTGCTACAGCATCCACACAGCATTCATTCCTCTCTTCATCCTCTTAGTATAGCAACAGCAAATATACACACCAGAGTCTATTTTTACGTGTCCCTACTGCCCAGAAAACCCTACTGCTCCCAAATGGCTTTCTTCATTAGAAGCGGCTAGCGAAACTGCAAAATGTGAATGAGATTCTGTGCAAGTGAATGAAAGGGCTGGCTAGCATCCCCACATTTCTGTGAATGAAGCGAGGCCTCGCAGCCTCTGCCAGGCAATCCCTTGGGTGCTCACCAGCCCAGCCAATACCAGCCGGCTTTGATGACTCATTCAGCAAAGCCTTGCTAAATAGTGGAAGATCCCATTTCAAGCACAGGCGGCACCTTTTTTGCAGCAACACCAGAAAATGAAGGCGGCGTCTGAGCAGACGAGGGTGGGTCGCAAAGCCCCCGTGGAAAAGAGCGCGTTGCCGGAGAAATGCATGGGGTGTCCACAGGGGTGGCAGTTGAGGAAAACCAGGGAGTCAGATCTGAGTTTCTCCCCGATGTGTTCATTCAGCCGGTTCATTTACATCCAGGGATGGGAACATGAATGTGCACGTTTCGTTTGATGTTCGATTGCTCTCTGTGTACACTAGCAGATTCACAGATTTTACAGGTTTGTCTTCAGAGACCCCTGATGCAAAAAACCACAACCAACCAACCTGCTTGGGGAAGAAGAAAAAAAAAAAAGACAAAAAAAGAGCATATACTTATTTATCCTATTAGCAAAGTAGGTATTTAAAAACAGTATGATCATCAGTCCACTGAAAGAGAGGCAGAGAGAAAGCTAGAGAGATAAAAGCTTCCCGGAGCACCAAGCAGAAGGACTAATTTCTGACACTGCTTCATTGGACACAGAAATGCTATTAAGACATCTGATGGATGTTGAGCTCTACTGGAAATCTGACATTAGACATTGCAAAGGAGTCATAGCCACTGAATTATGCTGTGCTTAAAATCTGGTGCTCATTTCAGTGTCTGATTGGGAACTGGTTTCCACTACAAATCTGGTGCTAAACTGGGAGAACTGAACATTTTAAAACCTTGCCTTTTATAGTTCTTGGGACTAGAAAAGGTAGGTAATTTTGCCTTACAGGCAGCAGGTTCAAATCCAACTCCAGGAAATAATGAAATTAGAAGACCTTGTAATAGGCATAAACTGCAATTAAAATTAGAATTTAGTTAATTCTAGCTATTGCCAGACATTATAATGCCTTTGGTATTTCCAATAACAGGCCTGTAGCTTGCACACTGACTATACCATGCTAGCTTTAAATGTTTGTTACTGCTATTATAATAGTACTACTGATAGCAAGACATTCAAACTGCCATTTCTCTCTAATCTCTCCATCTGCAGCTATGCTAGGTCAGCTAGTTGAAAATGAGCCTTTTTCCTTTCTTTTTGCAGGGATATGAGCCAGACGCTGCCACCATGAGTAACAAATGACCATTGAACAATGAGTTAATTGTTGACTCGGTAATAAAATGGGAGGTGGAGACTCAATGTTGATAAATGTAAAATAATACATAATCCTAGCAATACATACACACTGAGCGGGTGTACACAGCCTCTAATGAACTACAGCATTTCTTACAAACTACTGGTAATTTTGGCATCTCTGACCATTCCCTCTTCTCTGAATTTTTTCTTCATTGTTTTTTCAGTTATGTTTTCTCATGGATCCTCCTCTCACTCTGACGCAGTCCATGTCTCATGTGACTGTTCCTCCTTTTCTTCCTCCAGGTGGCTCTCAGGGATTCATCCTTAGCTGCCACCTTTTTTCCTTCTGTACCTTTCCCTCTGCAGCTCGTATTTCAGAAGCCAGTAAGTTTTATTAACAGCAAAGGGTAGGGAAAAAAAAGATACTGGAGGGAAAGAGTAGAGAAAGGGGAGAAGCTGCATTTTGGTTTCCCTTGTTAGGATGAGGTTTAAAAGTATTTAAAATGCTGCAGATCCAAAGGTAGGAGACATTGTCAATACACACACTAAAACAGCTAAGATGGTGTGGTCACCATCGAGAGTTAACACAGGCAGTACAACTGCTACATTCCAGGACCTGTAGTAAGAAACTCTCGGATGCAAAAAAGGTGACATTACGTGGCCCATATTTGGAGGAGTATTGACCATATAATCAGAATCAAGCAAAGACACCTAGTTCCAGTTACACACTGTGGTTAAATATGTACTCTATACAAAGAAGTGCTAGAAACTTAAAATTCTGCTGAAAGACTACTTCCATTTTGAAAGCTTATGCCCAGTGGCAGTAAAATTGCTTGTGGAGTAAACTGAATTTTACCAAAAAAATGAGCATGAGAAAGACAATGACTCTGGGAAAAAAAAAATAAATCCAAATTGAATTTGAGTTAGCTGTATTATAAGAAACAGTGAATGTGTCAGACAAACTTAAATATAGATGTTGCCATTAGTTTTAATTGCAGCACACAAAACGTAGCCATAGAGCTATTGTAGTTGACATTCCTCTTTACAACAAGCCCTAAATAATTAACATTACTATGATGCAGCATCTCTCTTCATCCTCTTAGTATAGCAACAGCCATCAGCAAAGAGAGTGCTATTCCTCACATTGTAGTATGATGGATACAAGCATTAATGCTCTGCTTTAGTAAATCATCTTGCAGAATCTTTAATATCACAAATGGTCAATTTCTCACATAAAAAGATAGTGTTTCAATAGTACAAAGATTTCTAATATCCTGTGGAGACACTTATTCTCTTGATTAGTTAATTGAGAAGGGAAAATAACAGCTTTCTTTGCATGAGATACATATATACCAGAAATCTCTTATCCATGTATTAATCAGCCTAATCCAGCTTTATTTGAGACAACGTCCAATGTAGTTACAGACAAACAACATAACATCAAGACAAGCTAAAAAGCATTATGATTTAACCTTCTTAAGAAGGTATGTGGCTATGATAATTAAAAAAATTTCTAAATAATTTTATCTATTCCGTTTGTACATATCATATTCTGTCTTCCTCTGTCTCTGATATACCTGCACACAGAGCTCAGTTACATGCTCCTCTGATTTCAAGGGAGACTCATCACACAGCTGATAGAAATATTGAGAGGCACTGAAGACAGTGTCATTTAAAACAGCCATGACTATATACCTCTACTTCAAAACATTTTATAAGAAAATCATATAAAACTCGGCTTACATCACTTAGATTTTTTTTTCCTTACTGGGTGTTTGAGTGAGACCTCAGCTTACTGTGCTATGGAAAAAAACCCCAACCGCCACCAAGGAAAAAAACAAGGCCTGTAGGTAAAGGCTATGGTCCTCCCCTAGCAAAACCTCCAAACTATTTTAACAAATTCTAGTTGATTTATTTTTACAAAAAACTGCTGTAAATTGCCCCATCTCCCTTTCATTCTCGCCCCTTCTCTCTCACCCAGAGTTTTTCTGTTTCCGTGGCAACCTTATTGCTAAGGGTGGGCTGCACCAGTAAATGGGAGCATTATCTGTGGCTTTGCAAATTATTTCTCTGGAAAACCACATTGTTGGAAGTATCACTGTTTAAACTCAGTGATCATCAATGATCAACTTCCAACTTAATTTAAATCAGTCAAATGTAAAATTACGGTCTGAAATATGCCTACAAATTTCTGTGTGGATGCTTCAACTTTGAGTCAGAAGCTGACCCTAAACAAGGAGGATGTTTTTTCTGTTAGTTGAAAATACTGAAACAATTTTGTCTTAAGACACTTTCACCCTGTGAAATATAACATGAAATATTTGGAAGAAAATGAAACTTGTAACTCCTTCTGCTCCATTTGTGGTTCCTGGGGGCCTATCGTTAAAAGTCAACATACTATAAAGTTCAGAGTAAAGATGGATCTGAGATAATACCCGAATCCAAACACAACACTAAGCTTTTGCACATTTGTACATTAAAATCTGCAAACCAGCACTAAATCAACTTTGTAACATGGGACACGGTCTTAAGAAACTCCAAATTTTTACAGTAGATTCTTATTTTCTCTAAGCCAGCCCCTGAGATGAGAAAGAGAAGAAGCAGCAGTGTAATAGGGCAGTATTTTCCAAGTACAAGCTAAAGCTCAGCCATGTCTGCTTGGTAGCTTGCATGTACCACAGATGTTTTTCAGTGTTCTTTCTCTTTCTCCGTCCCAAGCTCAGGCCAGACCTCTGCACCAGGAGCTACACTCCAGCTGGAGCATCAGCCCAAGCAGGGACTCTTTTTCCCAAAGAAATACCTCCCAGTCTTGTTTTCTTCTGTGTCCACAAACTATCACAGGGTTGACAAACTATACTGTATTGTGAATAATGTAATAAGAGGCCTATAACCTTCTCTCTGGTCCTATGATGCACTCATACTGATGATGGAAATGAGAGTTCTTCTAGGCATATATGCATTACTATCCAGTTGTCTACAAGTGTTTTTATTTAAATAATCAAAAAAATTGGAGATTTGGAGAAGAAAGTAAACAGCAACCTAGTTCACTGACAAATTATGCAAGAAACTTTTTGCTGTCTTCCTTTGATAAGGAGCCAGTCATTTACTTATTTGTTAACCCCGAGTCTTTTTGGTCCTCATTCATGAGATGTGTTTAATAATTCAGTTGTTCTCTTTTCTACTTTGTAATAAGGTGTCTAGTTTTGTTCTGGTGGGTTTTGGTAGAGTTTTTTGTGTACTTTCTTTTAATTTTGTTTAGATCTTATTTTCCTAGGAATGGATTGCAAAGTTGCTTTAAAAAAAACTGTATATGAAGTTCTGACTTCACAAGTTTCCTACTGATTTCAATAGGAGTGGAATTATATTGTAGGTTTCCCAATCCAAATGCAAGTCTGGGAATTTTAATTGTTTCTGAATTTTTGCACAAGATTTCTTAGGTAAACTGATTAAAATGTAGAAAAATACCTGTGAGGTATCGGTTCTTAAACTATATTTCATTGGTTACCATTCAAAACATGTTTATTTTTATGAAAATCTAAATGGCTTTATTTTTTCCTTGTTAAATACATGAACAAAAAATTTATTACATACACAGTATACATACAAATACGTGTTTTACCACAAGAAGATTTATAATCCAGTATCTACTCTTCATTAGGACAGCTAAATACTGACAAGAAAAGCAGCAATGGAAAGGATGATGTGGAGAAATGCACAATGCTCTTTTTTTTTGTAGCTTTTGGCATGAGGCAGGGCTAAGTGTACCTTGTATGAGCAGGCAGCAGTCCATTAACAATACTGAATTTTTCCAAATGCGTATGTTACCCCTCCCCTAATTAAAAGGGTATAATCCAGATGATAAGAAACAAAAACCAACAAAGAGTATAAATGGCCATCTTTGCCTTATGTTACACACCTGTATATGTGTAGAGATTTGGTGGGAGTAGCAGAGCTGTTCAGCCTGCTCTCACTCTCCTGTCACCAACTGCATTACCTTTGCTGTGTTGACATAAAATGCATGCTGTGGCATCTGGCTGAAGAGTAACGCAGACAAAATGGTTGTTTTTTTCAACCAGAACAGTTCTAGACTCTGAATCACTAAACAAATTGAACTGAAGGCAGATCAAGGGTAGGAGTAAGCAGCCATAGAATGTGAAGAGAGAGAGGAAATCTTATAAATTGCATAGGCCAGGACAAATGCCTAATACCCACTTGCATCAACTTTACTGTGAAAAACAACCCACTAATTCATGCCACCAAACCACAGATTTTCTTGGCAAACAAAGAGTTACGCGGCATGCTGTATTTATAGCAAAGCCATTACCGATCAGCACTTGTACTGAAAGAATTCTGGCAATTCTACTGCAGTGGATAACAGCATTGGTGGAGGGTTATTCACAACAGCACTCATCCTTGCAAATTCAGAATGTGGGGTACTCTTGCATTATTTGTACAAATTGCTGGTGTGAGACACTGTACCTGTTTATGCCAATGCTGCTTGTTACCTGACCTGAAGTGATGGTTAAATTCTGTCTGGGTACTGTCACACAGAAGAGGCATCTGCAGACACATATATACGTGCATGTGCAACAGGCGTGCACATATGCATGCATGTATTAAGGCTGTATTCTTTTCTCAGCTAAGTTGCTTGCCTTCCTTACTTTTGAGTCAGACTACCTAGGTATGACAGCAGGTATGACAAACAGGGTAGCCAACCTGCGAAAGACCTGGTAATGGAGCAGGGGTGTGTGACAGGATTTAAAGAGCTTTTTAAATGATTGCTTGTCTGGACTGAAGTTACAAATTCCATTGCTAGTAATGTGAGGAAAGGCAAGAAGTAAAACAGCTGCAGATGAGAAGACTGAGAAACTCTGTCTTAGGCTCCATGCACTGAAGCAGACCAGAAGCAGACCAGAGACAAGCATCCTTCACTCTAAAAAGGACTCCCAAGGTTAAAAAGCATTTAGAGTGGCAGAGGGCGACAAAGATGTGTATACTGCTCGACTGTCATCCACAGCAACTTGTGTATTTCTTTGCTATAGCATATAGGCTCCATCAGAAGATGTTTTGTTTGCTCAAGCAGGACAAGCCCCTGAAAAGCTTCAGTACAATTAAGGCTGAGAAAGGATGGAAGCTACAGGTATTCTGAGGGTCAGCATTACTCCAAAGGACTTTGGGCACATGAGCTAGGACAAGATTTCAGTAACAACAAAGACACGTAGCAAGGATGTGCAGCAGAGAGGCTGGTCCCAGAAACTTGGCCAGAGCAGGAACTGAAACCCACTGGCCAAGCACAGCTATTTCATGGGTATCCAGGTCAGAGGAGCTATCCCAGAATGGAAGAAAATGGTCAGCCATGAGGGTCTGTTGTGAAACGCTTTCCTCAGTAGCCTGACTCCAGAGTTGCACAGGGTTCACTAAGAACTGGGCTTCAGCAAGGCACTGATGACAGGACAAAGAGGTAGAGGAGAAATGCCACTGGCAGAGACACTGACCCCAGCTCCCAATACCAGAAGGGAGAAAAGGAAACAGGATGTTGAAGGCCCATTATGGCAATAAGTAAAGCAGAAGGAAAAATCCTTCTAAGTGGCACTGAAAACAGCCTTATTACCTGCTGGCAACAGTAGTGCTTTTATCTCCAGGTAGTTCAACAAGTTTAAGCGACAGCACATCTGTGAGACTAACTGAACGCTATTGTTACATTCAACATCTTAGCATTGTGTAAATGTTAATCAGCTGCTGTTACTATTCACTTTGACTGGGATAGGAAAGAGTAAGGATCTATACTGTTATCAAATGATTGCATGCCACTGAAGCAACCTGTTAAGCCTCTTCTCTAACAGTTATTACTGACCATCATGAACAGCAAGTGACCTTACACTAATATTTGAATATGACTAGCAGCACTTTATGTCTCTAGGGCTCCCAAAACAATGCCACAGCAATGCTTTGTCCTACTAAAGCTGCTAGTATACCCAAGTGTGAGAAACTATACCAATAAAAACATGATTTTGCACATCACATTGTGTAAATACTAAGAGCCTGCTTTTGTGCAGCACCTGACCAGCATATCTAAACTGGCAGAAATCTGTTGTTTGCATGCACTAGGATTGCCATGTGGCTACAAAATCCTTAAGTACAATTAAACTAAAACCTCAACAGTTAATGCTAAAATAAGCCTACTGTACAAAATTTTGTATCAGAATAAATATACACATCTGTCTTCCATGCAGTGACTCATATCAACGTGAATGTTCACAGACCACCATGATGACGGTGTGAGAGAAAAAGAAGATATTAGAAGGTTTCAGTATAGTGATATGTAGGTAGGTGGTAGTGTTCCTAGACAGACACTCCCTTAGCTTGCCAATACCATTTAAATTTTTTTTTAACATTTTTGGCCAAAAGTATTTTTTAAAAAAAGCAAAATAATGTTCTTCTAGAAGAAACTTTCTATAGACATAAAAAAGTATATATTATATTTATCTGCTCTGTGCTACATCTCCATAACTCTCTAGCATGCAGACACTTTCACCATGTGTACACACAGTCATTCCACACAATAAACTTTCAGTCACACAAAACTAACACCTGCCCTCTGCTGTCCAAGATGCAAAAGAAGTTGGAAAGATCTTTTCCTTTCTACAGAGCACATTAACTCTCTCTACAGCATTAGCATCTACGGGCAGCTAAATCACCAGCCTGCATATCACACCTAGAAGAGGAAGTAAGGAGAATGAAAAACTTGTGTGTCCCTGCAAGGCCATCTTAGGGCAGAAGAAGTGGGCCATCAGAAAGTAAAACTAGACTTTAATCCTGTTTAAGGGTGGCTACGTCCTGCCTGCCTGTCTCATCTCTTTCAGGAGCATACTGCGCCAACCAGCAACTCTATTTTCAATTGTTCCTCAGTTTTTCGTGCTTTTTGAAAGAAAGTAGTCTATAAAATGTCACCAATAGATAAAATATCCTCCTCAGCCGTTAGGGGTGTCCTTTGCAGCAGAAATGGTGTTTCCATCACTTAAGAATGGATATAAATTGCCAGGAGAGGTGATGCACAGTGAACGGAAGCATGATGTGTGAGCAATGTAGGGAGGATCATACGTTTAAGCTTTCTATAATTTTCAGTTATGTCCACAAAATTACTCTGTAGCTATGAACAAGCAAACAGATCAAAAGGATAACTAAAAAAAGGAGGTACATTCTTCATAACATAGATAGTAACAATCAAAAATAGAGTCATTTTTCTATTTCCCATGACAAATTCTCCCTTTTATCAAATAATTTTTAATTCAAGATAATAAAATCTGAAACTTCTCAGTACAGCAGATGCCCAGAATCTTATTAAAAAATAAATAGTGGGTTGAACCAGCAAAATATTCATTTGCATCACCAGAGATTTTACTGAAATTTACCAATATGAAAATATTTAAGGGCTGATAAGTGCCTTTTTGAGAAAGCTATTTATTTTCTAAATCATCATTAATTTGTTTGTTTTGAATAGAACTTTGGCTAAAGTAAAGTAAAATTAGTTGCTAGGAAACTACCATAAAATTGTCCTTTATGTATACACAGTGACTATCAAATACCCTTTAGCCTGGTTTTCATTCAGTGGTTAACTCTGTAACTGCTCGGTAACTCTGTAACTCTTCCTGTGCATTACCAGTCAATGAACAGTTAATGAAACCCCTGAACAAATTCAGCCAAAAACCACAAAGGAGGTTTTAAAGATGTTCACTAACAACACATTCATGGACTAAGCAGACAGAGAAAAAGCTGAAATTCTACCCATGCCTCCAGAGAGGAAGACACCATAGTGTTAGCCTGTATGTCTTCAGATCTAAAGCTTTTCATAAACATGCTTTACTTATTATCTGATATATTACCAGTACTGCAAAAATTCACAGATAATGTCAAAGACATTGGCAATATAATCAACATGGTTAGCGGGAGTTGTTCTGCTGTGATTGTATTGAAGTGAAAAAACTGTATTATGCCATAGAGCTGTGTTTACACTTAGGAGTAAGAGTGATTTTCTAATGTAAGTTTGGAGCTTCAAACCACTTTCTCCAAAATTCAGAGACTGTTCACATGACCTTAATCTATCTCACAAAATATGCTAGCCTACCTTTCACCGGTATCTTTCTGCAGACTAGGATAAACCTGTCATAAATGCTTAAAAGAATCACTTGACAGTACCTCAGCACATCATTGTACTTTGGTCCACTTGTTTTTATTATGGTTATCTCAGTACGTTTCATGCTAACACTTAAAAATTTAAAACCTGAGTTTGCCAAGTTCCATAAACTAAAGCAATTAGAACCAGTTCAGTTGATCCATCACAGAACCATCTCACCGTGATCATGAATACTATCACTAATTAGAATACAAACCTCAAGATTCCTCAGTATTTTGCCAAATCTCAACCACTGGTCCAGTTGTTCAGTTGCACATTCATTTCAATAGCACTAAATATGATGACCCTATGCAATTTGCAGTTTACCAACAGGCTTGAAATAAGATTAATCCTAATATTTAAAGTTAATAACTCATAGAACAAAAGATAAAAAGGGTCTGCTGTTCGTGTCTACTCTAATCTTTTGCATAATGTCTTCTGTGAATGAATTCTTCACTGGACCACTTTGTTATTGTCAAGGAAAATATCTAGAGTTTATTAAAAATTCGTAGAGGCTGTCACAACTCTGGGTAAATTGCTACTGTAGTCAGTCACACACTTGTACAGTGTTTGTAAGCAAAAGCACAAAACCACCTCACATTACACTTTTGAGTCAGTTCTTAGCATGGGGAGATAAATAAGGTCTGTATCAGCTGTAGATATTCTAGGTAATTTTTAAGGCTTAAATCAATCCACTAGTAGCTACCAGTGCTGGGCATACTCCTACATTATGCATATTAATGACACAGACAGATTTGCCCCCACCTGCTGTGATTCATGCAGTCTAGCCAGATAATACAGTAACATTATTCAACAGAGCAAAGGTACAATCTACAGGTAAAAACATACACAAATTTCTCTGTGCTATTCTGGATCTGGATTATGGACTCCAGCAGTAATGATATTCTGCTGTTACTTTTAATTTTAATAAAAGTGTGGAAGCCCTCCCTAAAAGAATAATGAAAAAAATTGTCTCTGCAGGGCATATTGCCAGGAAGAGCAGAGGGCAGGGGAGAAACATACTTCGCAAAAACAAACTGTGGCCATGTAGTCCAATACTGGCATTTCTAACATTGACTTCTAAAATGCATCCACATAACAAATATTTTTAGAAAACAAATGTTCACATGAAAAATAATTTTACTGTTTCTTTGCTGATCTTCTTGCCCTCAGATCAACTAGGCAAAATGTATGTGTATTCATATATATGTATGTATATTCATATATACACATGGAGACACACACTCTCCTTCCCTTTCTTTCTGTATAACCAATATGAAGAGGCAGTTTATTTGTAAAGCTCCTTTTCTCTTAATGTATAATCATATACTGACTCGTATTATGCATACAGTTTTGCTATAATTTGAACACATTTTATAAAGACCAAGTAGCAAAATCAGCAGACATCTTATGCAATTCATTTTTTTCCTCATCACTACGCAATACTGTATGATGGGCAACTATGCATGTATTTGGGCTTGTTAACTAATGTTGTTTTCCCCATTACTTGACCATTCTCTCCTGAAAGTGCATTTTCACTGCAGAATGCCAATGTCAGTATTTAGACCATATCACACTCTTCAGTCTTTAAAGACTACCTCTTGAAATTAGCAAGAATATTAGACCAATTTTAATTTCATTAAAGGCAGTGTTAATTTAAAAATACGTAGTATTTAGGGATGCTGATTTTTTTCTGTTAATTGGGAGTCATATCATTTCAAAATCAACATTTGATTCCATGCAACATTCAAGTGTACTTGATACGGAGATTGGTTCTGGTGTTCATAGGGTTAACCTGCTGAGTCGTGACTGCTTGTAACTGTCAAATTCTCTCCAAGGATAAATAATTAAAGCTTCAGGAAGAATAAGCACACAGGAAGTGGTGGAGATTGGATGTACGTAGGTGTTGAGGGCATTCATTTTTATCCAATCGCTGAATAAAAAACACATTATTCATGCAATCTTGTTCATTCACTGCTACGTGACCTGCACCACAATAGAAGACTGCAGCATCCAGTGCTGAACTGAACTGCATTCGAGGCAACTAGAAGAGGACTCTAACAGTACAGCACACAAGAGCAAAATGCTACACTGTAGGTGTATATGCAGCCTTTGGTTAATGCTGTAGCTCTTATGACTAATGCTGGAACGACACAAATATACTGTTTCTCACAGAATTTTTTTCTTTGGGTGCAATAAAAATAGCAAATATGAGCCTTAAAGTGAAATGACTTTTTCAGCTTCTCTTCAGCTTAGATCTCCCACGTTATTAATGATCACTTCCAGATGAAAAAAACCAAACACATAACAAAAACCAAACCAAAGTATTCATTAATTGGCAGAGAAAAACAATGCATTGTAGTATCTGTGCTAGAAAACTTATGAAATAATACTTCAATCAAATGAACACTGAAAGGTGCAAAACCTACAGTAAAGCAATCTTAGCTGTGAAGCTCAAAAAAACCTGTTCTGAGTTCCTAAGGGTTTTTAAAGCACAAGAACCACTCCCTTCTCTGAAATAGATTCCTTTGCCTTCACATTCCTATATCTGTTCGATGTTTATTCACTGCAAATGCTATCTTTGGCTTGATACCTCATATGCCTGTAACTACTCTGTTAAGTGTAATTGTTTACTTGCTTGAATATCTGCATACCACATCAAAAGGTGAAACTCAAGACTCTAGTGAAAAAATCAAGTAATAAACACTAAGAAGTCATGTATCTATAATCCCATATTAAGGTCCATGGTTACTGGAAAGTGAGGCACCTGCTAAAAGTGTTCATATCATCTCCCACAGCTACCCACTCTGGCATTTTTAAATAACAGATCAGTTACATCATTCTTAGTAGCAGATGTTATAGCTTCATATCTTAGCATAGGCACAACTGATGAAGATTTTACCTCTCATTTATCATGAAAAATAATGATCCTGTAGAAAGGCTTGAAAGCTGAAGAATTCCCTGATGACAAATTTGGGTGTTTGAAATGTTACCAGAATAAAAACTCATTTTATTTTGACATGAAAGACAAAAGTAATCTGAAAACACTGTCCACAAATTTAAAGCATACAGGAATGAGGGAAATTAATTAGTTTCTTATCACAGACCAAAAAAAAAAAAACCCCAAAACTGAAAAAGAACCAAAGGAGATTTTTAAAACTACAAACCTTGTTGTTTAAATATCCTTCCTTGGAAGACTAATGAAATGCTATATCTGCAGAAAAAATGGATGCATATAAGAAGAATGAAGGTTGTCACTGACAGATTAAGGGTAGGAAAAGAGAAGCATATGCAGGCAGCCAAGAAGAAGATGAAGCAGGAGGAAGAAGAAAAATAATCAGACCAGAAACATACCTGAAGAACAATTTAGCAAACGACTCTGCAGAAATTTGGAAATACATTAATGGTTGTAATAAGACAAGTTTAATTTAGAAATAATTGGCAAACTTAAAAATACTGAAGTCCTCAAAGAAAAGCAGGTTTTTTGCCCTGGACAGGGCAACTAGGTTTCTTAACATAGACTTAAAAATATTCTCAAAGACTGTTTGCCATAAAAAGATAAAAAAGCAGTATATTTCCTACTTAATATTTGTTGCTTAGAAAGGAATAGTTCCCTGCTTGCAAACTGAAACAAAGCATTAAACTATTTATTGGAAAAACTCATAAAACACAACAAAGACAATATCCTACTGCTATACTCAGAGAGTATGAAGAAGGTCTCATAGATGAGAAGGGTCTTTTCAAAAGCACTGCTATCAGATACAGAATTAGGAATCAGCATGATAGTTTGGGTAACACGTCACTCCTCCTCCACTTGCATTAAAGCTGAGAGTGCTACAGAGAATTTGAAATAGCAAATTGAAAATGGCAAAGCTCGTCCTTTGTGCTCTTCACTGGTCACTGTCTTCACTGAATCCATAGTACAAAACTATATTGCTATAATAGGACAAGATGAGATACAGTTAATCAAAAGAACATAAAATTGTTCTGTGTCCCATGGATGTAGTACTAATGGTTACCAGTGTTGTAAATATTTGCCTTACATTTTGAGGGAAATCAATCGACATAGTGATAAATCATATTGTATAATGAAACACTATTAATGTTGGGATCCAAGATTGCTGAGCTCCTAGGTAAGGTCACATTTGTGTGATGTTAAGAACTGTGTTTGCCTTTGAGAAAACAGTTTTTCTAATGTTAATAAAGAATATAATATTAACCTCCATCTGCTGTTAGAAAATTGCAAAATTCACTGGAATGGAAGAGTATCACAAGACAAATTCTCCATTTATTATGGTTAGGTCATAAAACCCTAGTCATATCCATAACTAGCACTTCATTTAAGGGCTTAGCCCAAAAGAGGTTACTGATGTGGGAAAAGGGTGTGGCTGACAGTGCTGGAAAACAGATTTTTCACTGTGTATTTTATGGAAACGAAAATATTCTCTCAATGTTAGTGGCATAGACAAAAAAAAAAAAGGAAGATAAAAATTTTCAATTTAAAAAAGCTGGCTGAGATCAGGTAGCTTTTATAATTTCTGATTGCCATTTGTGGTATTTGTGAGGAATTAATTCCTAGATAGTAAGAGTTTGACAAACACAGACAAGATTTTTTCAGTGCAACAAATAAAGGTGATGAATGAGGTCTATGAATGTTTGCTGGGAAAGTTCAGATATGTCAATGAGAATTCAATATGTTTAAAATAGACACGGAAAACCATCTCAAGAATAATTATTGCACCTCAGCAGAAATGCAGCATGGCGAAAAACAGCACAACTGTTTTTATCCCACCCATATACAGCAGATGTTTCTGACAACTTAATATACAGATTGCAGGTGGGAGTTTCCAGGTTCAAAGCTAGTTTTCTCATTGAATGGCATGTCCCTTAAGTCCATTTTCAACACACCTGATTTTAGGCACTTAGCAGAGGGGCTTAAGTTAGAAATCTAGTTATCCTAAACACTCTCTAAAGGCTATGGAAAGAGACAGTCAGTGATAGAGGGCTGATTAGATTTTACCACAGCTGAGTTACATTTAGTGAATAGCCTGCTCAGTAATTCAAATGGAAGCTATCTGCATATTAGCAGTTCAAATGTCCGAGCAGCGTTCAGAACAAATTCCATGTAATCATTAAAAGAGCTATATACTTCTCTCCCCCAATTCAATCTTCTCATTAGCTGTTTCTGTGAAAAGCAACACAGCGGCCTTTTTCATTCCTTCTGATTCCTCATCATTCCTTCTGATTTAGTATGCTTTTAAAGAGATAATTCTGTCTCCTTTCTCCTCCTGTTTCCTCAGGTAGCATATAAGTAATAACATAATTCTCTAGAAGACAACCACAACAGTTGGCTTTTTTTGGTAACTACAGGTGAGTGAGCAGCTCATCCACCTAATGGCTTAGCATCCTTTAAAACCACCCGTAACTCCCAAATACTTTGAACGGTGTTCAAGAATTTTCTGTTCTCACAGTTGAAACCTCTGCTCTGTCCCACATGCTATTTAGTAAGAGGAAGCCTGGGAAGGTATCATCATTTATCAATTTTATTCCAAAAATTAAAACCACTGACAAAGAACTTGTTGACAGTTATAGTTAAACAATTTTACAGGATGATACAGCAAATCTTGGAAAATGGTAAAAGGAAAAATAAGGGCATTTATTGCCTTTTTTATTTCAACCATCTACATTTAAAAATATGAATACAGGAAGCTATCTAGTCAGTGTATATAATATAATGATACATTTTTTGAGCCAAATATAAGTTGACTAAATAAAGGCAAAAACATGGAGTACAACTGCAAAAATAGAATCAAGCAAATGTGAAACGAAAAAAAACCCCAAGAAACCCAAACCTAGTTGAATTTTAAACATCTTTAGATATAATTATCTTCTGATTGCTAAGTTACAATAAATGCTTATTTAAAAAATTTGTTTCAGGAAAAAAAAGCTTATCTCCTGGGACAAAAACCATATTCCTACAGCTTCTGGTCTACATGCCATCAGAGCTGCTCAGAAAATCTACCTCCACAGGCTTCCTCTTTACCAGTTTCTGCATTCTAGGGACATCATACATAAGAGACACCAGGTGTTTTCTCTGTATACTAAAGAATTTGTCATACATGCTATATATTAGCTTTTCTTTAAAAAAAAAAAAAAGTCATGCAACTCCTCCTTTATTATATCCTGTGAGAATCTGGGAGGCAACGCTGCAATCTGTCTTGCAAGAGACCTTTTTACCTGCACAGGGCCCCACAACATTTATTGGAGATGTATACAGATACTACTTTATAAACACTTCAGAAGAGGCACTATATTTTCTTACTTGCATTGTGAGAAGATAATAAACCTTTCAGAGATTAAGTAATATATAAATGAATAAATTAATTAATAAAAATACATTTCATTAAAGTATAACATGGAATGGTATTTCAGTTCTCTCATTCAATCTTTTACTGCTCACTATTAACTAGGATAGGATTTTCTTTGTAGAATATCTAAGACAAAGATCAGAAGCAAGCAAGTAACACTATTCTCTCATTTATCATTTTTTTGAGGAGCCAGTTAAGTCCAGAGGAGCCCGTTAATTAACAGTGATGCCCAAACAGTGTAAGATTACAGGAAACCTTCTCATTTGCTTCAGAAGACTTGCTTTAAACTCAGCAAAACAGAAACTCTAGATTCATTTAAAACCAAACTGGGACCCTGCTATCATTATCCTCCTTCTAATTATCATCATCTTCACTATTCACATTTTAGTGACATATGTCATGGACCATAACACCATTATAGAAGACGCTGAATGAAAACAGAAAAAACACAATAGAAATTTCCCAGTCTGAGAAAATCCCATAGAGCATGGGGGCTTCACAGAGTGCTAAACCACTCTGAAAGGATAGTTGTGACATATGGAAAGTATTAAGTGAGCAAATGCACATTTGGCTTATAGACTGAGAAATTAAGATATTCTTATTCATCCTTACGATGTGTACATACTTCTTAGTGTACCAGTGATAAAAATGCATGGAGAACTAGAAGAATGCAAAGAATTTATGCAAATAACCCACAGCTATGCCCCCCCTAATCATTAATCTTCTTTCAAGACTAGGGAACATGTGTGCTATGTCATACATGCAGCAAAGTGAGCAGTTAATACTTACTAGAGTGTATAACAGGAGCAAGAAGGTGGCCAGAGTATCTGCAGGAACAGAACTAAAGTGATGTTTTTCCTAATCTTAAATGAAGGAGGAGAATTGAATCCAAGGAATCTTTTCTGTCCCTGGCAATTATCTGCACTGGAAAAATACTAGACAGGTACTTTCCCAAATAAGAGGTCCTGAGCATGTGGTTGCATGTATGATTGCACTGGAGTGCTCCTGGTCCAAGGACTAAAGGGAACTTGACCTTCTCCCCCCTCATATTTTGGAGCTGCAGAAAGAGGCATCCTTCATAACACCCAATTATAAGTGAGGCAGAATGAGATGGAACAATTGAATGGTAAGGCACAATCAGCCACATCTATAGATCTCACACAGAGTGCAATAAATATGACATGCAACCATCTCAAAAAAACTGTAATCATGTGTACCAGATGCTAACAACATCCATTTCATTTAGTTTTGCCTTCTGCACAGTGAAAAAACCTGTAATTTTGTAGGATTTACTGTCAAACTTACGGCTCTAATTATGTTCAGCCATTTTAAAGTGCTTGTATATGCATTTAATGCTTCCAAAGATGTCACCATGAATACTGAAATTCTTCTGTTCATTCACAGAAGAGATAACAGTATTAATAGCCAATGCAACAGCACCTTACTATAAGACAAATAACTGAGGAAAGTAAGGTTCAAGCTATTGTTTTTCCAAGTTAAAATCTGAGGTAACTTCGCAGTTACATTTGTGGTGTTGCAAAATACCCAGCTTCTTCCTTTTAATTTGTTTCACGTATCAGGAAGAATTCTGACGAAGCCAAAGTACATGTTGAAGAACCGTCGATTTTAGACTAAGCTTCAGACTCTTTCCTCACATCTTTATTTTGGCAACCATAAAAGTGAAGCAAACAAAAGGACAAAAATAATTTGATCCTCTTACTGTCTAAGTTTTCCCCTTGTTCTTTGAAGTGCCAGAATAGAGTAAGTTCAGTACTTGGTACTTGATTGTACAATCCATATTGTAATTTATATACTCTCATGCAAAAAATTCATCTTGAACAACAGTTGGAGCAAAACACATCCTTATCCTGTGACAAGTTGAAACTGGAGCACATGAAGCATTCCATACTGATAAAGCAGTATGTCTTCAGCAAGCATATTGTAGTTATAAAAACTCAATCATATGGTTGACTATATTAAAAAAGAAATATATTTAAACATATTTAAAGCCTCTCTATCTAGCTTATCTCCTGGAAACATCACGAAACCCATACTTGGTAAGGCGCTCTGAAATGGTGCAAAGTGATGTATTTTGGCAGTCATGAGGAATATGTTCTTTGAAAAATTTGGGTACTATGGATTTGTTTAAGCATCACTATCAGTCTTCAATGTATTGGTGAGAAGCCATGCTACCAGTAATACCCCCAGTAAGATCTCTTCCCTCTCACACCCCACGTCATCTCCATAAAGGAGCTGATTGGACCAACACTCTAACTCTATGAAAATCTTAAATCACCACATTACTGATTCCCATATGCAGTCCAATGTCTCTAATCTATCTTTTGAGAAAGTACAATATTAAACATCCTGAAGGTTATTTTTTTCCACTCTTTCAAATATTAGGGTGAGGGCTTAAATAGGGGGTACAGCTTCAATTTAAGTAAAGGTTATCATTAATTGTTACTAATTTACAGTCACTGACTAGTTATTTATAGATCAGATACATGAGAGCACATGTTTAACTAACAGATGATACATTACAGGACTGTTTGCTTTAATTTACCATCAATCATATGGAGCGTTTTTATAACAAGTTTATTTTAGCGTTATTCCATTCCAAAATACATCCTTTGAATCTTTTTTTTTCCCTTGTAGCTCCATCTGCTGATGGGAAAAATGTTACAAGGCACCATGGTAACGCTTGCTATAAGACATATTGAAGAAAGTTTTCAGACCCCTCAGGCATAACTAAGACATACAAAAAAGCATAATAATGTCAGAGAAACACTCCAGAGATAGTACTTTATGAGATTTCATAGATTTGTTTTATATATATATTTTACATTAAAAAGATACAATACATAGACACTGGAAAAAGTGTCCTTAATGAAGGGCAATTTGGTATTTCATAGATGAAACACATTTTACTGTTTAAAACACACTTTGAGCATTTTCAGACTGTGAACTGGCAATTTTGAAGTCTAAACTTCACTGCTTAGCATCCAACTACTGATGTCGATGATCAATGTAATTAAAAGTCAAATGGTACACATAAGGATTAACTCTGAAGAACAAGTTAATCTGCCTAGGCTTCCTCTCCAGTCAGTAGAGAATTCTTTTACAGGAAAATTCAGAGCACATACTAATTTCATCTTTATGAAAGTCCACCTCTGTCACCAAAGAAACCTAGATGACCAGCTATACTAAGTTTAGACTGCTCTTGTGCCCTTAAAAATCAAACTAGTCCTGTCTTCACTGAGGTCTCCCTTGCAGCAGTACAGATTAGTAGATTATATCAATCAGGATAAAACAGAGCATTATCAAACCAGAGTGTTCATTCCATATGCAAACTTTCATCTCACAAGAAAATACACACATCTAGATCCATACAGTGCTTGCATATTTCTGCCCTGGAGCCCACGGAGAAAGAACTCCCTCTCCTGCCTTCAGCATGGATAATGAGTCTGAGTTTGTCCTTTATTATTTAATTTTCTTTCTGTGTCAAACCCACCCCACATATGATAATATATAATAGTAATGACAGATCCATATCATCTGAATTTTTCCAAAGGATGGGTCTCATACCAGATTTGTTTTGCCACTATGCGTATGTGCAGAAGGGTAGAACCTGACAACAACAAGGCCTTCAAAATCTATTTCTTCTAATGTGAAATTAAATATTTTCTATCTGTCCAGACCTAAACTCCAAGTATAACACCATGTACCCAAAGCATAATAATTTTTGTAAGCAGTTTTTGTAACACTGAAACAAAAAATCCTGTGGACTCAATCTCAGGCAACAATTAGTTCACCTGGTATCCAGAAACACACCCTTCTTACTCCCAGTTTTCTTTCTGGCACCTTCCCAAAACAGATTTGTAGGTGTAAAACCCAAGTACTTTATCAAAGTTTTATGCATTTTATGGCTTTTTAAAACACTACTGTTCCAGATTTATATCTGTACCATACTGCAGTTGCAAACCAAGAGCAGTGACAATATTTATCCCAGTTCCTTCTAAAGACAGATGTAGGATTTGATACTAAAGTTACACGCTATTGGAAAGCTACATATACCAAATATGTAGCAATTGTCTTAATATACAATTTGTAAGGCAAGTTATCTAAGCTGAGGAGGATGAAAGCAGAAGCTCTGACCAGATTTGGGTAAGTATGGCAACTGTGTCTCACAGATTACAGTCAGTAAAGATGTGGCTACAAGCCATTTCCACCACCCACCATAGCTTCCTGTAGGAAATAAAATTGTGGCACATTTTGGACTGGCCTTGGTCTATGCAGAACAGGAATGGAGAGCCAAGGGTCTGTGTCCCACAGACACAGATGTATGTACAATGCCACAGTGCAGATTCAGTTAAAAATGTGAATTACATATCCTCACTCCTCCCCCTGCTGAATGCTTGCACTGCAGTGGTTATGTTACTGAACACCCTATTCCAGAAAACATGTGAAGAGACAAATTAACAATATTTTTCCGTTTTCACAAAGAATCAGGCTAGTGTTTTCAGTCACCTTTACTGTTTTATCTAAGGTTAAAATCAGCATGGCCAGCAGTAAATTTAGGGAATTTCACACAAAAAAAATTAAGAGACGATACATAAAGTCTCAGCTACTAGCACTATTTTGAGATACAGTGCATCATACAGCCTCTGGCCTGAGTCTGAGGACAGAGAGGGTCACCCAGACTGCAGCTCTGTGCTGTACGGCAGGTAGGATGAGCAGTAGGATGACCAGTGACCCAGGAGTGGCAGATGATTCCAGCGTCACAGAGGAGGGTGAGTTGGAATGGTTTGGGGGAAAAGGGAAACGGAAATCCCACTAGCTCCCTCTGTAAGATGACACATAGTTTTGGCAGGATTTGAATGTACATTGAAAGCCAAAGAAGGACGTATTACAGACATGAAAATTTTAAGATACAGCTGAAAAAATTTAGTATCAAAAAGGGCAAAAGCAAGGACCAACAGCTTCCTAAGGGAAGGGGTGCTGGGAGCCCAGTGTGACAGCCCAACCAGCAGATCCAGGGTGGCTGGCCAGGGACAGGTGTGCCTGTGACACACTGGGGACGGCAGCTCCTGCAGGCTGGGGTCAACTCTAGCATGGCCTCCTGGCAGCTCTGCCTGGGAGCCTCTTCCCACCACTGTCACAAGTGGGAAGAGGCCACCCTCGACTACACTGGCCCTGGTCTCTGCAGCCAACTCCCCCCAGAGTGGGGGCATGCTCCCAGGGCACTTACACTGAGCTGAAAGTATCAGAAGACAAAACAGTATAAGAGAACTATTTCCAAATCTGTTGTCAGTCCACATTTTCAACCTCTGATGCAAAGATTATGCCCCAAAATAAAAGTTTAAAAAATTATTTTCCAGAAGGGCAGCCCTGAGACCTAATAGTTTGAGCTTGCATGACTCTCTTGCAGAGATGGCAGGTTACCATGGGAAGAATAGCAAGATGCAGGAGCTGCACGACCAGACTAAGCCAGCAGAAGCTTCAAGTTCTGTATGTTCCAGCATGAGAAAAAGCTTGTAACTTGCATTTAATTTTCAGCAGAATAAGATGTAAAAAATACGGCAGCTATTATGAAACAGAATATTTGCTAGCACTCTACTGTTCACTTACATCCTAGTCCAAAATCTGCTGAGATGACCAAAGATTTTTCATTGATTTCCATGGACCTCAAACAAGTCTATAAGAATGGTTAACAGGGGGGAAGGGAAATTCCCATTTTTAGCACATCTGCAAGCTGGCAAAACAGGACCTGGCTCAGTATCCATGACAACACCACTGATGTGATGCTAAAAACAAGAGAAGGCAAGTTTTAATACCTGTAAAGCCAGCTGAATCACTTTGCCTGTGTTTCTCTTCAATGAATTTGCCAAATTTTAATTTTTTTAAAAAAAGCTAAGTCTGTATATATGTGTACGTAATGATACAAGATTCAATTATGGCCAAGCAAGACTTCAGCCAAGGATATTCTCAGGATAACTGATAAAAGGCATGTTCTCCTATATTCTTCTAAAGAATAGTTTAGGGCAGAGGCAGTTCCTTTCATTAGATAAAGGGATACAGGTGGAAAAAAACTACAGGGTTTCAAACTAAGCGTACTTCCAACATACACCAGGTTTTAGAAGTGAAGTCATGTGAAGAAGTTCTTTTTTTGTATCAGATTTGCAACATGGCCCCATGAACAGCAAGAGTGGGGCAAATGCAATGCAGAGGTGATTTTGATAAATGTTTTGAGTCAGAAGGATGTATTATGACAAAATTTAGTAGAACCTTCTTCCCATCTATGTTATAAGTGTTAAATTATTTTTCGTAGAGATACTGCATGGTAATGTATAATGGGAGAGTTAACTGGTGGATAATTTTCATTAGATGAATGACTAAAAAGCTGTTAGGAAGATGCAGATTAAATGCTAAGAAACTAAAAATATGTATACTTAATTGTGAACAATAAAAGACGTTTACCTGCCAAGACAAATCCAAAGTATCCTCGGCAACAGATGATTGTTCTGGTATGTATATTAAAGAAAAAAGAGAGTCACTAGGAACACTGAAAGTTGAGACATAAAAGCTAGGATTAAAAGAAAAAATAATTAGCTTGCAAAGTGCATTCAAAATCATGGGAAAGAATTCAAAAAGCTATTCAGTGCAAGGGAAGTATTTGGAAATAAGCAGAACCGAAAATGACCACTGGAGAACAACAAATTAGATAAATTCCCATGAAGTAAGGTGACAGACTTAGTGAAGTTCTGGGATAATACATAACTCACAAGAGCAAAAAGAATAATACAACCCCACATGTGATGTGGCAAAATCACTCGAGGAACAGTGTATTCTGTTCAGCACACATCCCACAGAAGACTGGTAAATAGTGCTCTGAACTCAAGCAAAATAGCAATACTAAATATAAACTGTTTAGCTGCATTTATTGTATCAGGGATAGGATGATAATCTACATATTCAAGACAGATTATGAAAAAAATAAGGACAAAGGAAAAATTTAGGCTGAGGACAATACAAAAAGATTACAGTATGAAATCAGATTTAATTGTTCCCAAAGTTTTTGAAAACTAAGTTCTGTTTAACTGCAATGAAAGAAAGACTTGATTCAAAATGCCAGGAGAAACTGACACCAAATGAATCTGTTGCATTTGATCCTAGCTCTACCAAGTAGTCCAGAAAGGCCACAGCCCTGGGCCTGACTCATCACTGAGGCTTCGGTGTCACCCACCGAACAGAGGAGGGAGGGGAAGATCTGTCAGATGTGCGGGTGGCTCCTCAAAATGGGGAAACTCTGCTGGCCTGACAGGACAACGTTTTAGATTTTTATGGTAAGGGGGTGGGAACTCTGGTCCTTTATATTTATTTTACAACATTTAGATCCTCCTACCTTCCAAACCTTTGTAAATGTTCCTACACCATGACAGAGGTATTAATTACAAAAGCGTTATTCTTTGAGATGGAAACATAAGTGCTCTCTGCCCATTATCTGCAAAAATTCTGTTAGCAGAAGACTGTCTAGTCTTTTTCAAATGGTTAGTACACCAATCAGTACTGTCAAAACTGCAAGTACTGGCTTTCAAAGACCGGCTTGTCATTTAATATGAGATCAGTGAGCCCTCCAGTGGCTATTTTAAACCTTACTTTGTTACAATAACCAGAATAAAAACTATTTGTAGATATGTGGTTTATTCAGATTCCATTCAATCTCATTTGAATTCAGTCATCCTCTACTACTTCAATTAAACAATATTTTGTAGCAACGTATTAAAAGGCTTTATAATAGTTGCAAACAGATGTATTTTCAGGTCACATACATTTGCTTTCCCTCCTGTGTATGTATAAAATTTACAAGTGATGCATTTTAAACATTTGAGTAACTTCACAGAAATCAATGAGGAATATTTACCTAAGGGGAGGGGAGAAAAAGAAGTCTATTAATTGGACTCAAATTCAAAATCACAGCCTGTAGTATATAAATGCTACCCCTGAAAACTACAAAGATCTGGGACAATAAATAAATAATTCACAATAATTCTTCCAATACAACCCCCAGGATGTAGCAGAATTAATATAAACAAAAGATTCCTGTTCTCATAAAGGAACTTATTCAGCCACAGAACTCCTTGAAACAAGATACTGTGGAGACAGGATGTTTGGCCCAAATATAAATGGAAAATTTATGAAACAAAAATCCACCTGGGCCTGTTATTTGCAAAGAAATCCCTCATCAGTAATCCCTGGAGTCTAGCATAATCTAGGAATGTATCATCACATACTTCTCTGACACGCTCTTCCATTATGGAAGGCATCCATTATACAAAGTTGCAGAGATAAGTTTGGCTAAACGGACCTTTTCTCAGATCTAGCACTGACGTTTTTTAAGTTTAAACAAAACTTCTACTCAAAACTATTTAACCACCGTGTCAAAAATATCCAGTAACCGAGTAACTCTGAGATTCCACTGCAGATTTTTTGCCATTGGTCAACTTTGAGATACTACCACGTTGCACATCCCACAGGAAAAATCTGAGCAGGATTGTGACTCATTTGACAGCATCTTCTTATGTTTAATTCTCCAGTCATTCTACAGTATCATCCTGAATTTGTTATATGAGCATTGGTTGCTATGGAAATCATAATCTGCTAAATTCAGCATTATTGACTTTGTTTAACATGGGAATACATCGTTGTGGCTCCTTTTCAGATCTGAGCTGTAGTCTTTAGACAAGGTTCTGATCACTCCTTTTACAGGAAAGTCCATAGATAGAGTTACTGAGAATTAAATCTCAATGAAACAACACAGATCAACACTAGCCTCCAAGCTCTGCAAAGATCTGAATGGATCGCAGTCATTATCTCTACCCCCATCCTGCAAGCAGGGCTCTTCTATGACTTGAGAGTAGTTTATTCAGGAATGCCTCAAAATTGAGTTCTTGAGCCAGTGCAGGTACTGGAAGAAGCATGCATCTTTGGCTCTGTTTCTCAAGTCACTTTATCCTCTCTCAGATGGAAATCCTCAGTAATTCAGCTAGATGATTTTCAAAATTTACACTGATTTATTTACAGACAGCTAAATCACCCAAACATAGCATCATTCTTTAGTCTCTTCAAGACTTGGTTCACATTTTTGTGTGAACTGAAAAACAAAGCAAAACTAAATCAATTTTCTTCATTAACTGAGAGCAGGTTTATTAGCACACAAACAACTCCATGCTTATGAAAATGTTTTTCAAATTAAGTAAGGCAATAAATCCAAATTTAAGTGTCTACACTGAGATAAACTAAAGTTGAAGCCTGCAAAGACAAATATTGTTAATTTGACCCATATGAGTAGCCTGATCAAGTCTGAAGGATCAGCTTTGAGGATTACTGGGTTTGTGAAATACTAGGTAAAAACCATAAAAGCCAGAAAATAAATCACACTCAAATAAAAAATTAGTTTACTAAATTTCAGAACTACACGAGACTGATTTTCTACTGACGCATGGTTTGTGAATGATTTACATTACTGTCTCAGAAGGCATGCGCACCAAAGGCTGATTTAGCACTGAGACACTAAGTCTTTTTTCCCATTCAGATTCTTTCATGTCCGGTATATGAGTTTAACTATAATGTTGTCTCACATCAGAGTGCTTCTGCTCTCTAAGGCCACCTGTTATCATAAAACCTGCAATCATTTATTTATCAATATTTCTGTTAAGTTTGACCAAACCAGCCAATAGTTTCAAAAGCTAATTGAGAATCAAAACAAATGGAGAGTTCAATTAGTTTAAGTCTTGTTTCCATAGGAAACATTAAAAATATAAAAGCACAGATAATGGTTCATCAATATATGTTATTAATGTGATTCACATGCAAATTATTCATAAATTATTGACTGTGTATATGATTATGACTCATGAAGACAGAACACAAGGTTCCTTGACTGTGATCTTGATGTTCTATTCAGGAAAATATATTCAAGTAACTGACATTAGTGTATTATAAGGATGTTTGAAAACAGAACTGCAGTAGAAGTACATGTAACTCAAATTTTTCATATATCTTACAGAACTGAACAGAAAAAGCTGCAAAGAATTATAATCAGAAATTCTATGTACACCACAGATGGAAAACTTTGCATCTTCCCCTTCTGTCAAAAATAATGAAAAATATTTTTATCCACTGTAACGTACATCCTGGACTCTGTATACGCAATAGTGAGGTGCACATGGGCCCTCCATTATGACACATAGCCCTGTGGATGGCTTTGGTCACAAGCAAAAGGTTACACAGAGGATTTAAATCTGCCATTGTCCAGATAAATGAAATCATCCAAAAAATCTCCATGTTCATAGTCCATCTTTAGTCCTGAAGAGGTTCTATGCTGACTACAGTCATGCTGTTCTTAAACAGAACACAGACTACTGCTGCTCAAAATTATACACGCCTGCGTAACAGCTACAGAAGATAGAGAGAGAAGCTCAATAACGTTCTCTTCAAGGGTTTGCCATATTAAAATTTTATCTTTCAGCAGCAAGACCTAATCAGACAGGCCTTTGAGCAGGAACATGTTTTTCAGTTGAGCAACTCACATGTTTCTCCCAACAGACCTATGCCCCTGAGGCTATGTGGAACCCTTTTCAGTCTGCGCTATGGCAAACTTCTTTGATATGGTTCAATACATGCCTTCAACATGCTGAGGCACAAGTGTATGGTAAAAGCTAGTCAGCAGCTTTTCTCTTTAATAAAGAGGTATTTGTGGCTTTATTCACTTCTGACCTGGTTCAGAAGCTTCAGAGTGAAGATCTGGATCCACCACCTAATAATCCTAATTCCAGAAACTAACTTTGCTGAATTTGAAAATGTATTACAATTCAAATTAAAAGATCACTCTACAGCACTGTATTAAAAAATGCTTTTGTTCTACAGCTCAATACCGGCAAAAGTCACAGTGGGAAGGTATAACTGATACAATCACAGAAAGCAGGCCTCGAGAAAATCACTGATCAGAATGACAGGAACATTTGGACCTAATATATTCCTGCAGGATGTTTTTTTTTTTCTAAAATGTTCTTATTCCATAAATTAGGTACTGATACAAAATGTTTCCTACCCCAAAGCTACCTTGACAAAGTTTAAGCATTTTTCTTCCCTCCACATTGGACAGAAAACAGTTTGTCCCTTCTTTGCAGTGTGACTGTCACAGTCTTTCTGTATTTTGAAGAAAATGCTGAAGAGCCCTGTTTCACACAGTATCACACAGTATGGCTGAGGCTGGAAGGGACCTGTGGGGGTCATCTGGTCTGACATCCCTGTTCAAGCCCCTTGCCCAGAACCATGTCTAGATGTCTTGGAGTATCTCCAAAGATGGAGGCTTCAGCAGCTCTCTGAGCAACTTCTGCCAGTGCCCTATCACCCCCACATTAAATACGTGTTTCCTCATGTCCAGGAGGAACCTTCGGTGTTTCTGTTTGTGCCCACTGCCTCTAGTTCTGTCGCTGGGCACAACTAGAAAGTGCCTGCCTCTGCATTCTTTGCACTTCGCTTTCACGTTTTTATATACATTGATAAGGTCCCCTGAGTCTTCTCCAGGAATGAACAGTCCCAGCTCTCTCAGTCTTTCCTCTGAAGAGAAGCTCCAGTCCCTTCATCATCTTTGTGGACCTTCACTGGACTCTCTTCTATATGTCCATCTCTCTCCTGTACTGGGGAGCACAGAACTGAGCACAGTATTCCAGCAGTGGCCTCACCAGTGCTGAATGGAGGGAAAAGATCACCTCTTTCAACCTGCTGGCAATACTCCTAATACAGCCCAAGATACAGTTAGCCTTCTTTGCTGCAATGGCACACTGCTGACCCATGATCAACTTGCTGTCCACCAGGACTCCCAGGTCCTTTTCTACAAAGCCGATCTCCAGCTCACTGTTTGCCACCACGCACTGGTGCTGGTTGTTTTCTCTCCAGGTGCAGGACTCTGCACTTCCCCTTGTTCAATTTCATGAGGTTTCTCTCAGCCCATTTCTACAGCCCACTGACCTGGCAGCACAACCCTCCAATATATCAGCCACTCTTCCCAGTTTCATGTCATCTGCTGTGTTCACTCAGCACCATAGTGCAGATCATTAATGAAGACCTTGAACAGGATCAGACCCAGTGTTGACCCCTGGGATACACTGTGGGTGCGTATGCCGGGTCGCGAACCGTCTGCGTCACTGACAATGTAAAAGTGTCATCAGCATTCAAGTTAGAAGATTAACGATGTCTAAATTAATGACGCACTTGTGTTAGAAGACTAACAGCGTCTAGATTACCGATGGCTAAAAGCAAAAAAGAATTTATGCTTGTTAGGGAAGAAACAGATAAGAAGGGAATCTTTAGAATAACAAAGCAGAAATTTATCTACCGGTTGTGCACGCTTAGTAGCGCTTGCTGAAAGTGCTGAGAGGAATGAGTTTTTGAAATGAGCATGCGCCAGAGCAATTAACACATGGATTTGCTGTCACAAGAATATATAAGGACTTGTTTTTCTAATAAATGTCAGAGCTTGACTGTTAACCATATTGGAGTGTGTCTTGTCTCACAGCCTCGTCCTGCAAATAAAGGGTTCCCTGCAACAATACACCACTAATTAGTTACTGGCCTTCAACTAGACTCTGCAGTATGTATCACCACCCTCTGGGCCTGTTTCACCTCACTGACTGCACATCAAGCCCATACATCAACAGCTTCTCTGTGAAGATGTTATGGGAGACAGTATCAAAAGCCTTACTGAAGTCAAGGTTGACAATAACTGTACTCTCTCCCTGGCTCTTCCAGGCCATTTGATCATAGAAGTTTAACAAGTTGGTCAACCGTAACTTCCCCTTGGTGAATCCATACTGGCTACTCCTGATCTTCTTCTTGCCTGGAAATTATTATCAATCATTTAATATGCTTAACCCTTTAGCAAACTTATTACTTTATTTTGATAATTTTATAAATTAGATCCTTAACGTTAATGTTTTCATTTTAGGAAAAAGATACCAAATTAATAGTGAAACTTTACAAATTCCCGTTACTGTCCCATTATTTATCATTCACCAATGTTTTTAAGTCTTATCAGGGAAAAGAAATGATGAAAGAAGAAGCTGGAATGACAGACAGGTACTAAGTAAGATCTCCTAACCCTGGATTACTAAAACCAGTATGTCAGTTTTGTTAGCTCTATCAGTTGCCTGACAAATAAAGTTATTCAACTCTGAGGAACGAGGATTTTCAGTATAATTTGAGGGATCTCAAAGAGAAATGGTTGCATGGCTGCCTAAGAATCCTTTTAATCCTCTTCAAAATTATGATTTGGTATTTGCAATAGAAGGAAAAGTTGTTTTAAAGGGACTATAGGCTTTCACTTCTGAAAGGAGGATTATACATAGACTTTCATAAAGGCCAATTTTCTCTCAAGTTCCATATGCGCGAGATGATAAACTGAAAGGTTCTAAAGAAGGCAGATAGACAAAATGTCTTCCATCTAGCTGAACCCCTTTGCTGTGGTGGTTTAATCTTTCTTTCCATTTCTACACAACAAAATTCCTAACAGAAAATACTGTGTATTCTCTGCCTTAAGTATTCAAAAATAACAATTGCGCTGCCTGAATCAAAGCTAAAAAAAGAAAACATACTCTGTTTTGAATAATCCAAACAATACCTTAGAAAACTTGCAGGTGGTTTGTACTTGTATGATTATACTGGAATTGATACTCCTGCTGAGGATCTTTGTTAATGAATGGAATTCCACACATTTAACTAGACCTGTACAAAAATACTGACTTCATTTTGCCTATAAATGACCTGTATCAACATTCCATAAGATGCAATCAAGAGAAAAATATTACCGCTAGATTATAAGGACTCCTTTTAACAGATATAATGCATGATACTGGTTTAAACTTTAGCATTTAATATATCAGACTCCAGTCCCAGTAAAAACAATGGTGCTAAAAACGACGATCCCTACATAGGCATGTGTTTTAGCACTTGCGCTTCATATGACTTCAAATCCTGACACACACACCCCCCCATCAGAACAGATTTCAGGCAGATATATCACGTGATCACAGACCATACCTGTGTTTCTGGTAGCACCATGAAAGCAGAAAATTAAACTAGTCTTCTTTTACTACAGAGACCCAACAAGGAGAGGAGACAGCAGCACACTCTAGGTAGGTGTGAGGCCCCGAGTCAAAATGGAGCGCGGAATTGTCTCAAACCTCTGTGTTGACACAAGCAAAAGCAAGCAGACAGGGTCTGTGGGTGTGGGGCAGCATCCCCGCTCTCAAGAACCATATAGAGTACCCGTTGCCTGCACGTACATGCCTGTGAAAGTTAACCCCTAGTCAAGCTGCTGTGTGTGCGCACCTGTGGAAGGTAACCCTCAGTCCAGTCTGGGAAAGGGAGAGTGTAAGACCACCAAGACCCCCAGCAGCCCACTGACTCACTTCCATAACGTTCTCAAACTCACACTGCGCTTGATCAGTGATGCCAGAATCCCCCGCCTGTGGGGGTAGGCACTTATAGTATAAAAGGAGAAGATGCATATTCAGGCCTGCATGCATGCCACTGAAGACCTCAGCTATGAGCAGAGGTCAATGCTGGATCCAAGGGTGGTGATAATCTTTTCATTTCTCCCACTCCTTATCTTTCTCTCTCTCTTTTCTGACCTCATTCTAGGCATATATGGGTGATCTCCTTTTGAGTTTTGCCTAAATCACTGTTCTCCATTGTATTCACAAGTTTTGGTGTTGAGTTTTGCCTAGCCTTTATACTATCCGTTGTGCCGCTGCCAAGTTTCAAGTAAACCTGTTATTTGGTGAAACTAAATAACGATCACTGTCGTTCCTTGTATTTACGCTACTTTGCAGAGTGGGATGGTACAGCAGGGAGCACAGAACATGACATGAAAAAGAAAGAAATGGTGAGATTGCCCTTTCTGGAAGCATTCCCACTAAGCTTATCTCAACAGGACAGCTACGCCCAAGAAATACCACTGGAGTTTAGAAAAGTGCAGAATCCGGTATTTACCTTCTGAGAAAGCCTGATGCCAAAAATAACGCTCATATCCTAGGAACTGAAGTGTCTCATTAAATCCTGGCAAGCTGCTAATTATGTTTTACCATGACAGTATTTACTGTGCTGTTTTTCTGGCTAGGAATGTTTGTAAACAGAAATCCTCTCCACCGACTCCACACAGCTCTGAGCACACCTGCAACCCATGTTTGTTTGCACTCTGAGCAAGCGGCACGTTAAGTACCACAGCCTTCCAACTCCGGGGAGCAGCCGCGTCTGTCACACGGCCGTAGTCTGGCGTACCACGAGTTCAGCACGCGCCCGATTTAAAACTGAAGTTTATTAAAGGGGCCGGACGAGGCTCCCCCCGCTGCCCGCCATGCGCAGACTCCTGGGCCCCGGGAAGGCAGCCGCCACGCCCGCGCCAAGGGCCACGCCCGCCGCCGGCCCCAACCGCCTCTCCCGCACACCCCCACCCCCACCCCCACCCTCACCCTGGAAGCTTCTGGAAGCGCCCGGCGGCGGAGCCAACCGCCGCGGCCCGCGGCCCCTCGCCCGCCCCGCGCCGCCCCGCCAACCGCCCCCCCCTCGCGCAATGCCCCGGCGGCTTCCGGGGGCAGGCGGGAGGAAGAGCTGTCGGTCAGGTGGCGCCCGGCGCGCCATTGGCCGTCCCGGCGCCGCCAATGAGAGCCGCGCTGAGAGATTCAAATAGAGCGGGCGGCGGAAGCGAGCTGAGTCGACGGGGTTGTCCGTGAGTGAGCTGGTCCTGCTGCGGTTGCCGTGCCTGCCGCCATGGCTCACAAGCAGATCTACTATTCTGACAAGTATTTTGACGATCAGTACGAGTACCGGTACGAGGCAGGGGGAGAGGGCGGGGGGGCCGGCTGGAGGCATTCGGAAGGTGCTCCTGATGGCCCTTTCGGAGTGGCGGGAGGGTGGTGCGCCTTGGGCGGGCGTCTCTCCCGGGGCTAGCGCGATGCTCTCAGGGAGTACGCTCCGCCTGGGGGGCAGCGAGCGTGCCCCTGGCTTCCATGGGGCCAGAGGGGCTTAAAGCCTGTGGGGAGGGGCCGCGCCTCGCCTCTTGGCGGTGGGCTTTTGCGTCGCTTTGGACCAGCTGGGAGGAGGAGGGTGGGAGATTCGAGTGCCGGTCTCGGCTGGCCCTTCCGCGCCGCCGTTAGGTGAGCGAGCGATGCAAGCCCCGGGGGGCGGTGGAGGAAGCGGCGGAGGCGGGCGGTGGGGATGGGTGCGGCAGAGCGGGGCTCGGGCAGCGCCGCCGGCGGGCAGCGCTCGGCCGCGAGGGGGGGCGGGGGGAGCGGCCCGGCCCGCCCCGCCCCGCTGGTGGCTCGAGCGGTAACGGCGCGCGGCCGCGGCGGTGCCGCCTCCCTCGCGCAGGTACTGTAGGGAGCTGGGGAAGGGAGCCCAGGGCTCTGCGCGCGGGGCGAGCCGCGCGGCGGGGGGCAGCGCCTTCGAGCTCCGGGTGTGGATGGAGCGTGTGTTTTGCTTTACGTCTCATCTTTGAAGGCAGTTCGTAAGGCCACGCCAGCACCTAGTATTAATAAATGTAATTCGTACTGCCTTCGAGACGTTTGCTAGTTTTCTAAGCTGCGATATAGCACCAGTCAGATCTGGATTATAACTGATACTGTTGAAATTCAGTCCTCTGGGCTTACTTGAAACCACTACTGCAAATCAGGGGTTTGGTCCCTCTGTGTAGAGGTCTAAGTGTCCCTCTTAGCAGCTATGATCTCAAAACCACAATTGAACGCATTGCTTTCTATTAAGTGATCCAAGTAACTTGAAAATGTGGAGGGCAGACTGTATGTTTCTCCTCAGCTGACAGACTGGGATCTTAAGGAGTGTTATGTTAGTGTTCTGTCTCTATAAACCAGCACTCTCTCTGTGGAGAATACATTGTTGGTTACAGAACGCAAAATACATACAAAAGTGACTATCAGTCGTTCTAAAAGTTCAAAGCCCTTGTTTTTGAAATAGCTGGTACGACTGCCAATTGCCAGGAACATGTACTTCTATACAGTCTCTTCTAGGAAGTAGGTTGGCTGTTCCAGTATACACTTTCATTACAGATGTAATGTTTAGCAGACAAAGTGATTTTAAAACTGGATTCTGGGACAGATGCTTTGTAATCAGGGGTATCTGTCAGCACCCAAGACTTTTTTATAGGGAGTGCTGGTATTCATAACTGAACTTGCTTACTGTCTTTCAGTGTATATCTGTGCAAGTGTTTAATTATTAAACTTCCACAGACATGTGATGCTGCCAAGAGAACTTTCAAAACAAGTGCCAAAATCCCATCTAATGTCCGAAGAAGAGTGGAGACGACTTGGTGTTCAGCAAAGTCTTGGCTGGGTTCACTATATGATCCATGAGCCAGGTAAGTTCATGTGAACAGAATTAGATGAACAAAAGGGTCTTAAGTATCAACTGCCTGGTGCATTTGTCAACAAAGGCAACATAACAGCCTTTATTTTAAACCTTCACATCTTGCTCGCAGATTTGCAAAATGCTAGCTTTGTCCTAGGTATGTATGGTCTGTCAGTAGACAAAATGTGCCAGACTGGAAATTGTTCCTATCTGCCTATAGAAATAGGCTTCTTTGAGCTCTTGAATAATGTTAGTATCTCAGTGACTGAACCAAACTTTATACAGCAGCATATCTTTAAATAAAAAGCATCTATTTTTTCTACAGATGTTTAATAGATGCTCATTCAGACAAGGCTTAATGCTCTGAAGTCTACAGTATAGTTTGAACTCTAGTAATAATCCACTAAAAGCAGCACTTAAAACCAGTCTTTCAAGTAATGGGGTGTGAAGCCCTAAAACGGCCAACTAGGATGTGCTGAAAACACCCAAAGTATCTTAGCATTGACAAGCTTGGCTAAAAAGCAAGCGGTGGTAGATGAATTGCAGCAGTATGGAGTTCCAAGTTTCTGAAGAACCAGGAGAATATATTAGTATAACCTGCCAGTGTTCCCCTTACCTGGGCACCTTTTGATACTTCTGGCTTATCTGGAGGAGTTTAAAATTTAAGTTGGATCAGTAATAATGTACGATGACTGTAATAAGTCAAGTCATTTTTGTTGATGCTTGACACTATGTGCCTAACAAGGACAGCATCAGCAGTTTATTAGTCTAAGTTACAGTAACAAAGCTCATCAAACAGCCTAATGTAGAGAGGCAGAGTTAGTACCAATACTAACTAAATATACTCTGTATTTTTTCCCGTACTTCCTGTAAATTCCTTAAGTTTATGATACTGACAACATCTGGTATGAAACTTTCAAAAGCAGCACCAGTTTGACTGTTACAAGGTTACTGCAAAATTGATCTATTAATACTACACATGTGGACATATTTGTGGACTTGTTCATCTGCTTATTATTTGACAACAAGCTTCAACTATTGTTCAAGACTTTCTAAATGGAATAAATCCTTGTAAGCAAGACTTTTGGGACAGACTGACACTTTGTTCAATTTTATTTCTGCAGAACCGCATATTCTTCTCTTCCGAAGACCTCTTCCAAAGGATGATAAGAAATGAGTCATTGTCTGTAAATTTTATCCTAAATCTTCTGGAACTATGTCTATGAGTGTATATATGTTGGTAGTATTCAGTGAATACTTTAAAATGTACAAAACATACATCCATGCCTGTGCATGAGCTGTATTATTCACAGCAACAAAGCTCAGTCAAATGCAATTCCAAGTAGGCTGCTATTGTGTTCAAAGAGTGATGACATTTTCTTTACTGTTAATGTAAGTGCCTGACTTTTCAGTGAATTTTGTTTAATAAAGATTATGTATTGCATGCTCTGCCTAGGTGATCACTTGTTATCTGTGTTCAATCTTTTGCACTCAGCTCTTCTGCCAACTGTAGCGTGTTCAAATCCAATGGCTCACCTGTTTATACATAAAGAAATAAAATGTAGTGTTAATGTTCTATAAAACCTCAGTGCCTAGAGTTCTAATTCACCAGACAAAACAAATAGTCCTTGTCTAACATGTTAAAAGAGTACCTACTTCAGGAAAAAATTAGTGAATCTATTTTTTATCTCTGCAAGAATTACTTTGCCCTACAGGCCAAAGTTCCTAATCCTGATTGGAATTGCCAACTGCAGACAATCTGAAAAGTTGGCAGTGACAGGTAATATTCAAACTAGCTTCTGACATGCTCAAATTAGAGGACTCTGTAGTTGTAGGTTATAATGGGATTAATTATTCTGCAGTGACTCCTTGTCATCCTACTTCTCGTGAGTTGTGTGGTGATAGGATGCAAGGGAATGACTTAACACTGTGTTAGGGGAAGTTCAGACTGGATATCAGGAAAAAGTTACTGAAAAAGGTGATCAAGCACTGGGAAAAGCTCCTTGCGGAGGTGGTTGTGGCCTCGAGGCTGTTGGTGTTCAAGAAGTGTTTGGACGATGCTCTTGGAGATGGTCTAATTTTGAGGTTGCCTTGTGTGTGTGGGTGCGTATACTGGGTCACGAACCTTCTGCATCACTGGCAATGTAAAAATATCATCAGCATTCGGGTTAGAAGATTAACCACATCTAAATTAATGACGCACTTGTGTTAGAAGACTAACGGCGTCTAGATTAATAATGGCTAAAAGCAAAAGAATTTGTGCTTGTTAGGAAAGAAACAGATAAGGGATTCTTTAAAATAACAAAGCAGAAACTTATCTACCGGCTGCGTGTGGTTAGTAGTATTTGTTGAAAGTGCTGAGAGGAACTATTTTTTGAAATGATCATGCACAAGGGCAACATACAGATTTGCTCTTATTTTTAGAATGTACAAGAATATATAAGGACTTGGTTTTCTAATAAACTTTGGAGCTTGACTGTTAACCATATTGGTGTGTGTCTTGTCTCACAACCTTGTCCTGCAAAAAAGGTTCCCTGCTACATGTGTGGAGTCAGGAGTTGGATGTGATTCTTGTGGGTCCCTTCCAATGTAGGATATTACGTGATGTTTGAAAGTGTTAAGTAGATATTTTTATGCATGTTTAATTTACTTTAGTAGTACCAGTTTATCTTTCTGCTGCAAGCTTTTTAGTCTGTGGTTTTAGCCTGTACTTCCTGTCTTGCATCCTGCCTTTTCTGGGAAGCTAGCATGTACTCTTTGTGTGGGCAGTAGGTGTTCAGAAGTGTTGTCAGAGTAAATCAAGTGCTTTTCATCTGACAAAAGCAGTTGCTAGCTGTAGGACAGCATGAACTCCTTTTCCTTACCATG
This sequence comes from Athene noctua, assembly GCF_965140245.1. Classification (NCBI taxonomy): domain Eukaryota; kingdom Metazoa; phylum Chordata; class Aves; order Strigiformes; family Strigidae; genus Athene; species Athene noctua. The sequence goes on along the minus strand of NC_134077.1, from coordinate 50,173,860 downwards.
TAAGAGGTCAGGCCTAATACAAGGAAACTGATCAGCCCTTTCTGAGCAAGCTGAGCCCATCCAGCAGCTGACCTTTGCTAGCATGCAAGTCTGACAAGTAATAAATTATCAAGTAGCCATACCATCAACTTTTTTTTTTTTTAAAGGTTCCTCTGTGTATTTGTGTGTTTGAATAACTATGTAACACCACTGGTTGTGCGGTTAATTTCAAATGCAAGCTAGCCCTGCAGCTGTGTAGGGCTTGGAAGGCCAGCAAAACCAAGACCACCTGCATGTAGCTTAACCGATGAAGTACATGCCCTCCCTGTCTAATTAAGGCTGTTCTGATGATGGACAGAGGTAAGTAACCCGCCAAATGTGGTGAGAAAAATAACCCTCATTGTCTACCTCGGTGCTGGTCACATGGCCTGTAACAGGCTCTCAGTGCTGAAGGTCAAGACTTTATACTCTTACCCCTGGTAGTGGGGCTCTCCAAGGGCCAAGTAGGCACCGTAACTAGAAGAATTATTACTCTGTTAGAAGGATTTTGCTGAGCTGTGCTTAAGCCGTGCTTTTCCACACACAGGGCTTCAGCACCGGAGTCCTGGGCGTTGTCTTTTGCTGTCTCACCGCCGCTGGTGGAACTCAGAAGGCTTTCCTTTCCGCCGGCCCGTCGCCGTGAAGTGACTACATTTATGCCCTGCAGGATCAGACGCTGCCCGCACCTGTTCCCTCAAACATTGGGCCGGGGCCGCTCTTGGCGCATGCGCTGGCAGCTCGCAGCCGCAGTTACGCGACAGTGCAATAAACGTTGCTCCTCTCACAGAAAACCCTCCCGGGCTCCGGCGGCGGGCGCCGCCCGGCCCGGCCTGGCCAGGCGGCGACGATTACGTCATCACGGCGCGCCGCGGCTGGGGCGGCGGGGCGGGGGCCGCGGCCCGCCCACGCCATGTCCGCGGAGCGGCGGCCGCGCTCGGGCCGTGGCGGCGAGGTAAGGGCGGCGGCACCTCCCCGCGGTCCCCCCGCTCCCTCCCCAGCTCCCCCCGGCCTGCTGCGGAACGGGGTGCGGGGCCGCTCCTGGGCGAGCCGTCTCCTCCGCCCGGCGCGGGCGTGGCAGCCGCGGGCGGCCCGCCTCGGCGCGCAGCGGCCCCGGGCCCCGCGGCGAGCTGCCGTTCTCGCGGCCGGGCTGGCGGCAGCCGCGGTCTGCCCGCGCGGGGGCAGTTGCGTGCGGCCCCATGGGGCCGAGCGCTCCGCGTGTTCGCGGGCCTCCGCCGGGGCGGGTGACTCGCACCGCGCCTTGAGTCGGGCTTCGGTTGAGGGCAGGGCGAAGAGTCCTTCTGGAAGTGCAGAACCCGGGTGAGGGGCAGCTCAGGCGGGCGCACTGCCAGTCACGGCCCTCCACCTCGGGGGGGACCCCAGACATGACTTCCACTGAGCTTAAGTGTCAAAAAGGCTTATTCCGTCAGTGGAGAGTCTGTCGCGAGGACAGGTAGACATAACGGCCGCTTTAAAGACGCATGCACAAATTCTGACCAGTGTCATCGGCGTTGCATTGCAATTTATTTCCAGATCAGGCTCCTGGGTCTTTAAAGTTAGTGATTAGCCTATTATAGTGGTAATTTATTCTGTATTTGGATTTGCGTGGTAAACGCAGAAACAGAAGAATTTGCAGTTACTTGTAATTACCTTAGGCTGTCAGAACTCTAAATGTTTACGATACAGGTGACTGCTGAGCTACTAAAGGATGCAGGGAGTCCAGTTTATATGATCAAGCGTTGAAATTACTGTTCAGATATTTTTAGAAGCCTTGCATGTTCTTTAGTTGTTGAAACTGCCATTGACAAGTGAAAAATCTGTTTTCATGTAGTGTGTCAGTTACCCCAAAATACACCCATAGGAATGACTTGTGGCATATATTAGAGTGAGTAAAGGTGTGTAACACCCCAGTGGGAATAAATATTTTTGGGTCTCATTTCAGTGTCCTTCCAGATACACATACCCAGTTTTCAGAATAAATGGAAAATTCGTCTCAATAGTGTATTATGTCAGAAGTGGGAAGGCTTTGTAATTAAGTATTCATTTTCGACGGACTACCTTAAAATACAGATGTACACAAAACCATTGTTGTTACATATTTCAAGCTTGATTTTACAGTAGTGCTAGTACATGTTAGGAATTTTAGCTTGTATTGTTCAAATCTAAATTAAGAATTCCTATATTTACCGCATCTTGTGTGTAGTGAGCCCCTGTTCTTTCCATAACTGATCTTTGTGAGTATTTAATGATAAATGTGGGTATTGAAAGAAATAACTTCCCACAGCAGTCACATATCTCTTACAATTAATCTGTTTTGTTTCTTCCTCCGTTTCCTTTTGGTGAGCTTTATTGTTTTGCATGTTTTCTTAGAAAAGACAAAACTAACACTTTCCTATGACAGTTAAGCTCACAAGGATTAGTATTTTTCAGTTGTAAAATTAATCTCCAAAAACACATAGCCAAAAACCATTTTGTTTCTCAGGGCATCAAGTTGTCAGCAGAGGTCAAACACTTTGTTCCAAAACATGTGGCAGTAACTGTGACATGATCAGAACTGGTAGAAGCACGTGGCTTTCCTAGGTACTTAATTACATGCTACCCATTTATCCAGGAACCGTCTTTGGTATGTGTATTTTTTGAATCTTACTTCTTGGACAATTTTAACCTTCTAGTTTCAGACATTGAATACTCTTACAAAGTCAAAGCTCTGATACATTAATATTATAACTGTAGAAAAACTTGTGTGTTGTCTTCATGATTTAGGTTTTTGCATTTGTGTTTTTTGGGCGTACGTCTGGTACTTTGTCTCTTGCTCCAAAGGCCTGTATTGTTACAGAGCACTCAGGAGGGTTTTTTGGTCTGTAGTGATTGATCTGGCTCGTTTGTGCTTTGGAAGGAGCTGAATCCAGTCCTTGGGTGAAAGAGTGGTTGCATTATGATAAGGCTAGAGTAAATATAGTCATATAAAAGGAAGAGCCTCCAAGAAAGTTTCTTATGCTGTAAAACATTTAAATAACGTTTGGGGCTCATCCTGGATCTCTTCTTCACAACCTGTGAATCTCCAGAAAGACATTTTTAGTAAGAATGCTACAGGTTTCTAAAGGTTTTTTTCTAATAAGGACTAAATAAAAAAGGCATTTGTGGTAGACTTATAAAAGTATTGTTAACCCCAGAGCAAGCTATAAAAAAGCCCACATAGTAAGATAGGAAATAACTGAGTCTTGTAAAAATCTTCTGATGTTACGTCATTCTCTTAGTTGTTTCTCAGCTTCTCAGAACTCTTAAACATTGGATTAACTTTGCAATTACTGTGCAGTTATTCGTATGTACTAACAAGTCCAGTTAGAGCCTTAGCAAACACATTCATTGTAGGTCTTTGTTTTATCCTATAGGAAATCTCACTATTTTCAACCCATTTTTATTTGTAGCAGAAATTTAACATTGAGGTGAGTGTGGCCTGGTCTGTGCATTAGAAAAAACACAGCATTGGCATTAAACTAGCATTATAAAAACAAACAGCAAAGAGCAGCAGTATTCTGATGAATTTTTTGCCTTGGTGGGACTGAGCCATAGATATTTTTTTCCCTTATTTGTTACTTTTCTTTGTGTGTAAACTAGGAATGTAAGAGTTGTTTTGTCTGCAGTCTTATCAGAATTGCAGTGTTTTAGCTCAAGTCTGTTCTGATGGGAAATTCTCTTTCATATTATCTACCTAAGATTCAGAGGTTGGTCTCTTCATGGTAATCAGCTTTAAAACTAAATGAGACTTTCTTAAGCTGAGAAATTACTTTTCTTCCTAGTCAAATTTGGATCTTGGCCTGTAGGTTCTGTACAAAGTGTAGGAGGAAATTGGAAGGGAACTTTGAGTATACATTTGAAGGAAAAAGACATGTCCCATGCCTATTGTGTTCTCATAAACTATGGTGATTGTTTAATATTATAATTCTGTATTGCATTTCATACATGTCTTATACCCCATAAGATGCTATACTCCTACTTTTAAAGACAGGTTTAACTCTTTAATGTTTGGGTTTTTTAGTCAAGTATATAATGTATGTCATGTAGCTATACTGCACTCCTAGTTTGTTTCACAAGAAAAAGCCTCTTGAAAATAAGTACAAATAATCTTGATAACCTCAAACAGAAATGACGACTGTAACTGCAAAGCAGACTAGCTTCAAAACTCAGAAACAGATAACATCCATGTTTTAAAATACTTGCTAAATTGCATGTTTTCCCAACCCAAATTTAATTATTTTTTAAAGTCTATAGCAGTGAGTAAATAGTTAACTAAAGTAATATGGAATAGTTTTCTTTTGAAATATACCTTTCTGGTTAAACAAATTCTTCAGCCAAGAAATAGTGTTTGTCTAGGCAACATGTATATGCTGAAGATTTGCACTGGGATGACTTCTCATCTCTTTATCAATGTGCATCACATAGTGTTTGGGGAGATCCTGCCTTCTGTGAATACTCCAGTTGCTATTACTGACCTGATGTTGTTTCAAATGTGTATCCAGTAGCTGGCTCATAGTATTATGACAACACACTCTAATGGTTTAGGAATAGTCAGAGAATCTGCTGAACAGATGTATCCAATCAGACAAGAAAGTAAGAATCTTTCAAAGGTGAGCAAATATGGTTTTTAAAAATTAAAAATAAATTATTATTTTAAATCACTCTAAATGTTTTTAAACTGAACAATCACTCTGTGTTCTTGTAGTGATAATGAATGGTATTTAAAGTGGATGGTAGTAATGTACCCAACTTCAGAATTCAAAAAAGTTCATGGAATTCTACAGTTCAAAATACAGTTTTTCAAGCAGTATTTTTGGAACATGAGAAGAATGTAATTTTTTTTCCTCAGAAGGCATCATCTGGAGGAAAAAAAAAAAGAAAAGACCATTCATTTCTGAACTGTGCTTTCCTTTGTTCATTATTTGGGCTTGGGGTGAAGGGGGAAGGGCTTTTTTTGAGCCCAGTGGCAGTTTCCATGAACCTGAGTTAAGAGAGACCTGATGGCTGTAATCAGCTGTGTGGCTGATAAGTGATGAGGCCACATCTGTCTTGAAGGATTTCCAAGACCTGTTACAGGTAGAAAACAATCCACAAGAGAGGAGGAAGTTGTTCTGGTCTGGAGTGGGAAGAAAGGTTTATGTTGTAAATCTCATTCTGTCAAAAGTAAAATGGTTCTTCAGCAAACATCTTCTGTCTTTTTGTGTGTGTGCCTATTTGAGGATAAATTTTGTGAAACTTGGATAGTATTTTCTTACAAAAAATAGACAAACTCTGCAAAATACAAAAATCAGGAAAAAAATCAAAGGTATTATTAACCCATTTCCCTCTGTGATTAGACATTGTGGCTCTTGGATTTGTGAGGTTATTGTTTCCAACAGGTTCAAGTAATCTGTTTTCCAGTCACATCCTTCTGGTGGACCTTACTCTCTGGGCAGAGAACTGGTAACTTCACTGTGGTCAAGCCTGTATGGAGGAAGTTGTAAGAACAGGTCCTAAGCATGCATTGCTAAATGTAAGATGTAAAGGCTAGACACCTAAAATTAGTAGTTTGCTTGTTGAGAGAAAAATGAAACCCTGAAGCTGTCTAGAGAGGTGATTAGCTCAATGTTAGCATAGGTGATGTAACATGAAGAAACAGTTTAGCTTCCAGGAAGAGTTCTGTGGTCTTTGTAGGGGCTTGGGCTGAGTAGTGTATTGTTTGATAGTCTTTTTGTCATTGTTCCCTGTCTTTTTTTTTTTTTTTTTTTTTTTGTGAGCTTGAAGAGAAATTACTGATCTTTGCAGCTTTGCATTAATTTGATCCCATCTCCCAAAGCTTTAACTATTTAGCTTTGGAGGTCAGGAAGTGCCTTGCCCTCCCACCCAGGAAAATAATGTTGCTGCCAGATGTACTTTGAATTTAGTCCAGCATCCTGTAATAAGAGTTAAGCCCCTTGTCTAGGTTGATACAGTATACTTTGCATAGATGCAAGCCTAGTGCTCGTCTGAAAAACTGTGTTTCTCGCAAGAATCACAAGGCTTTCAGGACGCTACAGTATAGGTGAATGTGTTAATTGCTTTCTGTCTGCTCCAAGTGTTTTGGATGTTGTGACATCTGTCTTGGCTAGTTTTGCCTATAATACATAGTTTGGACAAAATACTGGAATGCATTTAAGATTTTAGTCCTGTTCTAGAAGAAAGTCTGTTTTAGAAAATCAGAATGCATAATTTAAGTCCAAACAGTTCTGAACTATTGGAAATGCTCTGATTGATGAGATCTTAAAAGTACAGTTGTCTAGAAACATATTGAATAATTTGTCTTCTTGGGCTATAATATATGCTAAAAATGGCACAGTTAACAAGGTAGATAAAATGAAGTAACAAGTTTCTAACTGGCTCTTCCTCTTTTTATTCATTATTTGCGGTTATGGTATACTAACTATGTTGTATTAACTTGATGGTCAAGGTCAAAGAGGTGGTTAACTGTAACTCAGGTTAAGGTAAACCTGATGACTTTACAAAATTAACGTAAAATCAACTAAATATGTCATAAATACTTGCAGCAGAGGAGATCAGAAGAGAGTGAGAAAAAATTAGGCAAGAAAAGGCATGATGGAAATGAGTCTTCTGTCAGAATTGTGAACAGGACTTCGTACCAGACCTCCACATGCAGCAGAGATTCTGTGCAGCCAGGTACAAATATGTTGTTTGGTTAAATATACATCAGATAGACGTAAAATGGTTGACTGTGCTGTAGCCTCCAGTTTGTGACCATGTTTCTAAGGATTTCTTTTCTGTATGACTTTGATAAGGGGGGGTGACTTACATCTTTTTGCTCATTGAACAAATGTCAACTGATATGGAAAATTTTCCTAAGAAAGCTGAGTTTACAGTTGCTTCTTGAGTCAGTTGGTTGGTTCTAATTACTAGTTTGGTTTTTTTAATATGAACTGTGTGTAGTAATAGTTCTTGTGATGATTACTATAGTTATGCCAACTAGTGTACTATAAAACATACCTAGAAATGATCACAAGCAACTTTAATTATGTAGACTTTATAATGCTTTATTCAGACAGGTTCAATAAAACTACAGACAAGAAGTCAACTCAGTCTCCAAAATCAGAGTCTCTACCTGTATCTGCTTTTGAAGCTACCATTCTGCATTTCCACAAGTCACAGAGTCTGGGAAGCAGTGAGATACTGAATGTGCAACATAAAAGTGGACCAGTATGTTCAGCGGAAAGTAACATTACGTGCCTTAGTCAACCACAGATGTCTCTCTTGTTGAACACAGAGGTTAGCTGATGCTTTCGTTTTGCTGAGCTCATAAAAATAGTATTTTGCATTCAGTGTGATACTTTAAGACCTGTTGAAGTACCTTGCAGGCAAGGAGTTTCAGAGGTAGAGGTTTTACAGTTCTTTTTGTAGATGGTGTGAGTGCTTGACTCACTTTTACCCTTTCTCATTCTTTCCTTGTCTGTGCAGCCAACAGATAGGTGAAAGCCAAGTACTGTTAGAATTTAGATTAGTACTGCTATGGTCTAGACATCTAGCTTGCCTATACAGAGCACATATGTTTCCGAGGTTTCTTGACAGCTTCTTGCTTTCTCTCTCACCTGGAAATAATAAGTAAGCAGTCACTTATCCAGTAGTTTAAAAAAAACCCAAAACAACCCCAAACATGTAATATTGTACTTTATTGCTTTGTGCTACAGTATAAAAATAAGAAACTGAATTCCAGAAGGAGAGAAAAATACTGTTTAGTCATAAGCATTTAACTTTAGTCTTTATTTCCTCAATTCCCTATTTGTTAGTAAATACAGTACTGACACATTCAGCAGTATGTCACATATATTGAATCAGAGTTTTCAACAGTGTTTAAAGGTGAATAATTTTGAAGGATCCAGACAGAGTAATATTTCCAGTGCCTCTGGGTGGAAAACAGCCTGTGATGGAAAAAAGATCTTTCTCCTGTCACTTGAGTTTCCTTTCTCATTGCTAGCTTGAGTTGGATCATGCTCTTTGTTTTTAATGTACTTGGAATAGTAAAGCTTTTTCTTGTTCATTCTTAGAATCATTATTTGGATGCTTTTGCAAAATGTTAAGGAACAAATAAAGTCAGGTTACTAAATTCTCTACACCTTTATCTGTGCACAGATTGAAGATTTTTTTAATTTAGGGGTTTTGTTATGTTTAACTCTCTCTAAGGTCAGTTATTTTAGTTCTACTTTTATGATTCCTGACTGTCTATTTTACAGGAAGATACTTCTGTGGAAAGCAAAGCTTCATCAAAAACTTTAGATGGAACAGTAGCCAGATTAATTCCCTCTTCATTTGATGGTAGAGGTAAGTGCTCCAGAAACAAATTGTTTGTCTGTATTTTAACTGCTTGTATCTCATCAGTTTGGAAAACTCAGGTGTTCTGAGGAGCTGTTGATGTGTAAAGTAAAAAAGGAATTAAATAGCAAACACGTTATAAAAGAAAAAAAAATACAAATAAACCTGTATCAGTTTCTTCCAAACCAGTTTCTTTCTTACAGCTTATTATTGCATATAGATTTCAGCAGCAGATCAAAACTAGGATTATCTTCCTTCCCTGTTGTTTCATTAATGCTCAAGGGCAAATGTTGCTGTAGTTGCTTCCCATGTTGTTTAAGAGGAGAGAAAGTAATGCATATTGATTCTTGGAAGTCTGTCAGGTCATTTTCAGATTTGTTTCAAGAATAAGTGAGAGGTGAGTATTTGATCAGTCTTGATAAGCAGATTTGTTTTAAATAGCTGGCAGTCTGCAGTCTAGTACGTACCTAAAAATTATTCTGTGGCATACATGATGTCTGTTAAGTCTGTTACAGAAAGTAGGATAGCTGTGCAGAACTGTGATGCTGAAATGTTCCCTTTTTTGTTTTGTTTACCTGTTGTCTGGCTGTGGGGATACAAACCATTTTTTTTTGTTTTAATTGCGACAAGCTCTCAGGGGGCTAGTTTCAAGTATTTAAATGTTACTGAAATACTTAAATCCAGAACTCAGCTGAAGTGCCTTGAAGGGCCTTCTAAGGGTAAAGTTAGTCCAGAAACGTTAAAGTCATTTAATAATGTTTTTTTCTCAAACACCATCCTCAGTTCCTATCCCCCTGGAATAAAGTAGTCGTTTGTGGTGGTTGACCTTGACTGGCATCCAGGCTCATATCCAGCTTCTCTCTTACTTTCCCTCCTCAGCAGGGCAGGAGGGAAAAATAAGATAAAGAAGCTTGTCGCTCAGAATAAGGACAGGGAGATTGCTCACCAATCACCCATCACAGGCAATGCAGACTAGACTTGGCAAAGATAATTTGTTGTCAATTAAGAATAGGGTAGGATGGTGAGAAACATAAACAAAACTAAAACCACCCTCTCTCTCCTCTTCCCAGACTCATCTTCTTTCCTTCCTTCCTCAGTCTTCTACCTCCTCCCTGCCCTGAGCAGCACAGGGGGATGGGGGTTGTAGTCAATTAATTCATAATGATCTCTCTGCAGGGCTGCAGGGGGACAGCCTGCCTCACCATGGACTTCTCTCCAGGGGCTCCTCTACTCCAGCACCTGGATCACATCCTCCCCCTCCTTCTCCTCTGACCTTGGTGTCTACAGGGTTGTTGGTTTCACATTTTTTCTTTTCTCACAACTTCTGCACGGTGTTTTTTACCCTTTTGTAAATATCACATAGGTGCCACCAGCATCACCAGTGGGCTCAGCTGTGCCTGGCAGTGGGTCTTGTTTTGGGGCCAGCTGGGGCTGGCAGTGTCCGTCTTCTCACAGACGCTACCCATACAGCTTCCACTCACTGCCAAAACCTTGCCATGTAAATCCATTATGCTATTCAATTGTTCAACTAAAGTTTTTCTCATTCTTGAAGAAGAATTTAATTTTGTTCTGTATTTGCTGTGTGTAAGGAATATTTACAAATAATTGTGAGCTCTTTCAAAACATTGATACCTCTGAGTGGTAGGGTGTGAAATTCTTGTACAGTAAGGCACATTAGAAAGTCTTTTGGTTGGTACATGTCTGTAAAACTGGGAAGTTTTTAGAAAGTAGAAAATACTGATGTGGCCTTGTACGTGAAAGCTGTATAACTGGGATAAATATTAAAGGAATTTTGTATATAAATATAGCAGAAGTTCATTATTTTAAAGAAAAATAGCTTAGAAAAATGAGTGGAATTATTTGTATGTAGTTAGTATGACACAGTCTGGATTTCCAGTTATAATTTAATTGGGCTAGATGTGTGTATTTAGTGCTGGACAATATGTGGCATACTTACAGTTCTAGAAAGCTTTCTGGAGAAATGAAATGTGTGAGTGTATTATTTCAGTACTTCCTCAGAAGGAATATGGCTCTGTTGTATATGCTGGTACTTGATTAATTCATTACCAATACTTTTGAATATATGATAAATATTGAGACATTTTTGTGTATCATTTTTTTCTCAATGGCATTTCCTGAAATACCTGCAGATAGCTCTGCTCAGCCACATGTGTCTTGGGCCATGGTACTTTCACAGCCCCGAAAGAAAATTGTGTCATCACCAGCATCTGAAGGTCCTTCCAGAGGCAAAGGGAAGCAGGATAATGAAGCAAAGGTACTTGAAAATTGTCTGTTCTTAACTAATTTCTGTCGCTGTGTGATTGTCTCTTGATGTGAGACATTGCCATTTCTTTCCTAGGTTCTATGCAGTGTCCACTTCTAATGTAGCTTTTACGAAGTAGTATAAAGTTACCGTGTCCATATTAGAACTTTTCTTCTCTTGAATGGAAAAGAATAACAAGATGTCAAAAAGACACTGCTATTCCAGCATCATGAATTTCCAACTTTTAGGCTAGACTTTTTTCAAATTCCTGACCCTCAGAATGAGACATAAAATGTGGAACTCTTGCCTGATTTGGGTGGGTATTTCCTACTGAAATATCAGTAGTTCTGATTCATTCTGTTGTCTGTGTGGTGTGCTTCAGATGAAGAGTTTCTGCAGTAGCTCTGAATTTCTAAGAGACCTTGAATTTTCTTTGTCCACTTAATGTCCTAGCCTGGATTAAGATACCCTTTAGTTGTATAAGTGTGGCAACTTGCATTTATTTTGGTAGGTGGTAATTGAAATAAATAAATTTCTAATAGTCATGCCTTATGATTTTTTTCAGCAGTCAGAAACAAAAAATGATGCGAGTGAAACTGAGCCTGAGGAAGGGTCAGAAAAGAAGAAAAAAAAGAAGAAAAAGAAAAAAAAAACAAAGTCACTCACTGATGTAGAGAAACCTCAAAATGAATCTGCTGCAGTACAGGAGCCACCAAGGATTGAGGTACAGTGAAGAGATTTTTCTTGTTGTTCACACAACACAAGGAATGACTGTTTACAGACTAATTTGTTTGAGAATTATGGGTAGAATTGAAGATCTGCAGGTTCTTTCCCTCATGAGAACATCCCCATTTTTACTATATGCTACTACACAATGTCATACTTGTGAATGACTTACTTACACAGAAGGAGAATGACAGTAGTCATGGAAAATAGTAGGAAGGTAAAGGGACTATTGAAGACAAAAATGGAAAAAAATGGCATAGAGTCATGGAATAGGACATATGCACTGCACTGAAATCTGTGATGTGGATGCAGCATCTGTTGTGGCAGTGGCAGACAGCAGACTCTCCTGGTTTGCTGGGAATGCATGTGTGCTCATCAGTTTGAAAAATGGGTAGACACTTTTATGACGCATGTTAGATAGAAAGAATCATACTCATGGAACTTCTGGGCACCCAAGAATTTTAAGAAGGTTCTGCTATGTACAACTTCTCACTGGAGCAATATATTGGATTGCTTACTAGTTCTATAAAATTCATTTGTAGACGCTATTAATGAGCAGAAATGGATACATTTGCAGAAAAGTAATCCTGTTTTTCCATATGCAGTGATAGGCCTTGAGCTGGGTGTTTTCCCTGTGGGGAAAAATATTGAAGCTGCTATCAGTAATCAGGTCAGTGCTGGTAGTACTGGTCAAACGTGCAAACAGCACTGGGAATTATTAGGAAAATAGAAAGGAAAATGGATTATGACAATACATAAATCCAGGATGTGTCTGATATAGTATGGGTTTTGTTTTCTTGTATTTCCCCCAATCCTTAAAAAATATATATACTTGAACTAAAAAAAAGTATACAAAAGGCTTCAAAAATAATCAAAATTATGAAGCAGTATCTGTGGGGGACAAGGCTGAATAAATTAGGACTACTTAGTCTGTAAAATAGATGGCTAAGTGGGAATCAGAAGAGACAAGGAAATAAAAAGGAAATTATTTGATCTTTCTCCTATTTTTGTTTGATGTCCTGTGGTTCTTATTGATGATGAGTTAAGAGCAAATATAAGGAGGTGTAACATCACAATGAGTGCTAGATTTTAGTTATTCATTTTGCTACAAGGTGTTGCAAATGCCAGAAGCCTATTTGAACTCAAGAAGTGATTGGACAGACAAATAAAAATTTATTCTAGTGAGGGTTATTTAAATGAGAAGGTACTACCTCTGGTTCAAGATGTCCCTAAGCTGGGAGGAGAGTGTGTTTGTGAAACGTTTTTCCCTTTCTTGCAGTTGTCTTTTGGCATACTTGCAGGCTTCTTTAAAAATAATTCATTGAGTGAGGTGTGTCTGTCCATATGCTAGAGCTTTCTAGCTTGGGCTGTTTTAAATGAAGGCTTTTGGGCTGCAGAGGAAGTGTTAATGTGTTCAGTAGTATTGTATCACATCTAAAAAGACCTCTCAGAAAGTGGGAGGAGAAGCAACTGAGGGAAACCCAAGCTGGTGGTTCAGAGATCATTACGGTTGAAATAGGGGATATAAGGGGACCAGTCTAGAGCAAGCTCCAGCCTGTCTGCATTTAGTTAATCTGAAGTCTGGATAATGTATCCTCTGCTACTAAAATTTGCTCTCTTGTCTAAGCCTACATAATCACTTGAATTATTCGTCTGTTTATTTTCATACTGTAGTCAAGAGTTATTACCATTTTGCCTGCCCTTTTTGTTCTTCACCACTCACGTGTTTAAGGCAGAATTGCAGAGCTGGAGACTGTACTGGGAGAAGAGTGAAGATGTTTGCAAGGCTGTTATATGATTTGAAAAACAGCCATTTACCTGTAATTATTATCAGGTGACAGCAAGAACAAGCTGCTGTTGGAAGAATTTCTCTTTCAGCCCTGAATTAGCTGCCTGTAGATGACTTAACCAATGTAGTGCTGATTATAGGTGACACTGCACGTGGTTCCTGAATTTTGTACAGTGAAACGAACTGTGAATGTTTGCTAAGCAGGAAGAAAATCATTTGAATGCAGGAAAATCAGTTTTGAGAATATGGATTTGATAGTTCTCATAAAATCTTCTTCTGATTTATTTCTTTAGGATGCTGAGGAGTTTCCTGATCTGGCAGCTGCTTCTGATAGGAGAAACAGGCTAGGATCTCAGAAATCATCATTTGTTCCTGTTGTTAGAAAGCAGTCTGAAGTAAGTAATCTTATGACATTATGTGAATGTTAAGAAAATAAGCAGGAAAAGACTACAAGTTTTAAATGAGACTAAAAGTGGAATTCTTTTGTCTAAATATAAATGCTTATGATGTGGGGCTCTGCCCATGGCAATCCCCTTAGGTACTCAGTATGGACTGAACACTCACTGTATTCAGTAGATTCATATCATTCCAAAGGAGATAGTTTTTTGGTCTCTGAACTGCTGCCTAAACTCTGGGCTACTAGTTCTGGTATAGACACCTCTGTTGTGGACCCTCGTAGTTAGTTGAGATGACATGTGTTTGTGTAAGTTTATTTTCCTACAGGTAGTGTTCTAGTTTAATTTTGCGTTTCATAAAAATAATACTAAGTCTCTTTGAATTTCTGCCTTTGCTGTTTGGTCACATCATCAAATTTCAGGGGCATCTGAACAGTGTAATACTTTGTTCTCAAGCTGTGTAAGGGTCAAAGAATTTGAGTCTAACAATTATAAATCCAAGCTTGTTTTGTTTTTTTGGGTTTTTTTTTTACGAGTGAAATAAATCCCAATGATTAACTTCGAAATTAATTCAATATGGGAATTAATCCCAAACATAAATTGCAAGGATTGGAAAAAAGTTTGCTCTTGCAAAGCAAACAACATAAATAATAAAGGTGAAATTCCAGGTTTTTGTTTCTTTAAACTAGTTTTGCTGCTAGAAATATTTGTCCTTTGTTTTGTTTCACTGTGAATATTAGTGATTTAAAAAAAACACTACAAAAAAACCCTTGTTTGTGGCAGTAAATTACATTGACAGGGAGGAATGAGCATCAAAAGTCACTGTAATTGCTCAAACCAGATTTTTTGTAAAGAAACAGACGCTACTCAAAGGAGAGAAACCTTTTAGCTTTGTAGGCATAAGTGAGATATAACCTCTCAACACTTAACGTACGTTGTAAAGACGTGATCGTTAAACCACTCGTACTCCTCTATAACAAATATTTGAAGATGAAGCTGCCTTGCTGGTTGTTTCTTCCAAATCTGAAAAAAGGAAATCATGGTCTGATTAAGTAGTACAGCAGCCAGTAAATGATCACACTTTTAGAAGACTATAGTAAGGTCTTCCCAGACCCTCCTCTTCTCCAGGCAGAACAACTCCAACTCTCTCTGCCTTTTATCATAGGGGAGGTTTTCCATCCCTCTGACCATTTTTGTGGGCTTCCTGTGGACCTGCTGTAACAGGTTATGTTGGGGACCCCAGAACTGCACATGGGACTCCAGGTGGGGAATCAGAAGAGTGGAGTAGAGGGGCAGAATCCCCTCCCTCGACCTGCTGGCCACACTTCTTTTGATGCAGCACAGGATACAGTTGGTTTTCCAGGCTGTGAGCGCACATTGCTGGCTCATAGTCAGTTTTACATCCGCTAATACGACCAAGTCATTCTCTGCAGGGCTGCTCTCATCCCACAGTCTGTATTGCTGTTGGGGATTGCCCTGACCCATGTGCAGGACGTTCCACATAGCTGTGTTGAACTTCATGACGTTCACAAAGCCCACTCCTCAAGCCTGTCAAGGTCACTCTGGATGGCATCCCTTCCCTGAAGCATATCAACTGTACTACTCGGCTTGGTGTCATTCACAAAGTTGCTGAGGATGCATTCAATCCCACTGTCTATGTTCCATTTGAATTTAGTATCATCTTCACTTTACCCTTTTTCATGTGTCTTTAAATATTTTCTCTTCCTCCTTGTCACCTTTTGTCTCTAAATTTCAAAGATCCATCTTCCTGAAGAGCCTTGGGATAGTCAGTCTCCCACACTGGATGGAACTCCCAAGGTGGATGGCCTGTCAGGAAAGCAAGCTTTATCTTCTATATTAGAAAGAAGGAAAATGCAGGTAAATTAATTAATATTTGAAAATAAGTTCACAACTAAAATTACAGAGGAAATTAGCATATTTAAATATAATACAAAGTCCAAGCTCATCCGCAGTTGTGTTAATACTTTGTCATTTATACTTCAAAGATAAGTGACAAGATTTTCTTGATTAGAAGCACTCAGAGGTAGTAATTGCTAGCCCCCAGTTTCAGTTTAGAGGAAAATACTAGCTTTTTAATGTCTGCAAGTTTCAGATATGAGGAATTATTTTTTTTACCCAGCTTACTTGATCATGGCATAAATCCAGTCCAAACTGATTGTTTTAAGGAGTTAGGAAACTCTTAAAAGTGGTTCTGCCAGATTAAGACAAGGAGGCAAGGAGATCCACTTAGCTTGGGGCAAGGAGGAGAAATATAGAGCAGCAGTGAGGACAGTAAGTAATTCCATGTTGGTGAGCAGGTTCTGGCATAGCTTTGAATGATGAGATCCTAGGTTCTGAAGGAGGAGGTCATTCCTTAACCCTTTTATAACAGAAGGCATAGTGAATTGATCCTCGAGGATAAGACTTCTAAAAGCACAAAATGTGTGAGTCAATTCCTTAGCCTTTGTAGTTTGGTCTTTGTTAGTCTTTGCTAGACTATTCATTTATAGTCTTTTTATATTCTGAATCATTAAAAGTGTCAAGTGTGGGACGCTGCTTTTGCCTTCTCTTGAAAGCAGACAGCAAGATTACTGCTTATGAGGAGGTGGTGCTTAAAGCCTCTAACCTCTTTTTTTAATAAGTCACTGAAGATAATTATATATGTATATTGCAATCATGAACCCTGTAAGATTCATGGAGCAGTTCTTCTATACTTTTAAAAAACTTTCAATTCTGGTATGCCTTTTTTTCAAAGATAGGTGGCAGTCTGACCAAAGTGGGAGCCTGACATAAAGCATCTCCTTTATTAAAGACTTTATACTTCTATGCTTTATTCCAGTAGCTGTTCAAAAGTTATTTCAATTGTTTCCGATTTTCTTTACTTTTCACATTAAAGTTGATGTGTATTAAATATCAAAATACTTTCACTGAAAAATCATGGATGAAGATTTTAAGAGTGTACAACACACCATACAATATAACAGTCTTTACATTCTGAAATGGAGAGCATTACTAATTGGTACTGAACTTGTTCAGGAAACATCCAGGAGCAGTGGTAAGAAGAGTCAAATTCCTGTGCAATTGGATTTGGGTGGCATGCTGGCAGCCTTGGAGCAGAAGCAGCAAACAGAGAAGTCAAAACAGTCTTCTAAACCTGTGGTCTTTTCAGGTATTGGTTACGGTGAAATTTCCTTTCTTTCAACTTGAGTTGTTTTTAATTATTGAAACATTAAACATAGCCTGATTTCTGATCTATAATGATCTCTGAATATGCAGGCAGGAGCATAGTTCACAAGATACAAGAGAAAATGAAGGTTCTTTTAAAAATTTTTTTTAAAGTATGGCAATCTGAATTGTTTGGAGAAAGTCTTAGGGAAAGAAAAGTCTTCAGGACAATGATTTGTAAGAGTACCTTATATGAGTGGTGACCGAAGTTTAGCTTTGACGAAAATACTAATGTTTGTGGAGATTTTTGCGTTGTCTTAAATATGTGTGTTATTATTGTGGTCTGAATCTGCAGGAAGGGGCCACAAGTAACAAAGGCTTTCCTAAACTACTACGATGATAGAAATCCTAGAGCTGTAACTTGAGTGAAAAAGCTCATCTGCAAACACAGGGGTTGTATGAGAGTCAATCAGCCCAAGCCAAAGAATAATTTCTGCCATGCCTGATAATTGTGAAGTAATTGTTGTTAACAAAATGCTAGGCTTTGGTGATGGACAGAATCTTTCAGACTTTGTGTATGCATAACCAGGAAGTAGAAACAAATAGCCCACTATCTTTTTCATTGTAGGTCAAAATTTAGTCTTGGCTGTGTTAGTGCAGCATATTTTTCAAAAGGATGCATGTTGTTTGCTAGAATTTAATGATGAAAAGATTTCTCTACTTATTTCATTAAATAATTTAAAAAAAAATATTTCGGAAACAGAGCTAATTGTGAGATAATTCATCTCACAATGTTTAATGTGATAGTTGAGCTTTTAAATAAAAAGCTCAAAATACCAAGCATTGATGAGATTTTCCTGCACTAACTGAGAGAACTTGTAATATATTTTTTAAAATTCTTTTTCTACAATTGGTCTCTTTTTTTCATTTGAGTCAGTTAAACTCAGCGCTGTAGAGGTGCTAATAACCATGTTTTTTTCTATAAAATTATACAATGCATGGATTATGAGTAGATGCTGGAGCACAAAGGTACGGGTCACAGTACCTGTTTTCTAATATTAAATTACCTGGGTCTGAAACTGCTGCAGAAATTGATGTGCCGTGTTCATATCCTGGAAGTACAAGGCAGATGTTAGCTCAGCTTTATACCTTTTTTTAACATTCAGTGCACCCGTTAAATCTGTGTATACCAAAATGTTAATTCAGTTAGTGAAGTGGCATTGTGCTGACCTCTGTAACCGGAAGAGAAGCACAGTGAACAAGAAGGGCAGGGAGTGTCTGACTGCAAACAGAGTTTATTCCACTTCATTTGGTAAATAATGAATGGATGGAACAGCACAGTAAAACAGTAATTATTTGAATTTAAATTATGTTTTGGAAATGCATCAGTAGTGCAAAATGATGTAAACTGTTAAAGCCATCAAGTTCAGGAACATGAGAACTCTGTGAATTTGAAATGAAGAGGTGATGTATGCAGTGAAGGAAATAGCATGTGTCTACATGGTGTATACTTATGTATTGCTTCAAATTCAGTTTCAGTTCTTGTAGCGACCTATGCTAACATACTGCACAACATTCTTGGAAATTTGCCTTTGTTATACAGAGACAAAAAAAAGTTGCGGTATAGCAGTTTAATGAAGTAAACTGTTTATGCTAATAGTGCTTATGTGGTGTTGGAGGATCAGCATATAAATACTTTGGAAGCAGTAAACCAAGATGACTTAACACAAGCTGCTAGAAGCTTTGGCTGTTTTCTAGGTAAGAGAGGTTGCCTGAGGCACAAAGGTGTCAAGCTCATTCCATGATACTTGGTTGTCATCGTCTTCATTCACTTGCTTATGTAATCTGGTTTATATTGCAGGTAACTGAAGTTTGACAATGTGGTCTCAGAGAGTACAGCAATCCCTGATGACAGCAAGTTGAAAAGGAGAGTAGTTTTTAGGATGTGAGGTCATGGTTTGGAAGGTCCAGATTCAGGGACTTGGCCAGTCATTTAAAGCTTCTGTGTCCTAAACCCTCTGGAAAATGCAATTAAAGCAGACATCTCTTGAGAGCTGTGCTGATTAAGTAAAAGAAACTTATCTGTAGCTTTGCATTAGTCATTACCCATCTGCAAATGAACTCCATCCAGTTTCATTAACAAATGGTAGGACTAAGTACTATGGATTATTTTCAGCAATTAAATCTAAAATCTGTAATAATGCGACTCAATGTTTATCTTAACACAGTACAGAATCTGTGGAGGAGGAAATGCCAGTGAAATGGAGGTTCCTGAAGGTGTATCAAGCTGGCAATGACATGGTGTTGACGGTAGCTTGGAGTGCCGTGTTTTGCCAAATTCTGCTTTTGAGAGTTCAGGGACAGAGCTTGTGATTCTAGTTGTATAATAAAAGTAGAGAACATGTTAGTTTTTTTGGAGGAGTATCTTTATTAAATAACATTGTTTAATGATACAGGATTGCCTATAAACATTCTTAATAGCAACATAGCACAAATTTAATATGTGTATACTAGTCCTAATCCAGACATTAAACTTGAATTGGATTGTAGTTTAGGTATTTGTTACACTTCTCTGATGCAGAGTTTTGTTGTTTGTTTTTTTTTATCTCAGTTGGTGGTGCCATACCGTTGCTTTCTAAAGAATCTACTACAGCCATAAAAAGTCAACGATCAAATCAAGGAAAGATGCCTCATAACCCTTTGGATTCCAGTGCTCCTTTGGTAAAGAAAGGGAAACAGAGAGAAGTCCCTAAAGCAAAGAGACCAACACCTCTTAAAAAGGTGCTCATATTTTTACCTTATATACTACAATATAGGCTAATGAAACTTCAGTACTACTCTGTGAGTCTGTTAAACCTTCTGGCATGAAGATCTGCATCTGAGTGTCCAGTTGTCTAAATTCAATTTTAGCTTTCCTTGGTTTAAAAAAGGGGAGGAAAGGGCAAGGGAGAAGAGGAGAGTCTTGCTATATAGCATGTACAATTTCCCCCAAGATCTATTTTTTCACATAAACCACTTGGTAGCTGAAGAACTGCTACTACAAGAGTGTCCACACATCATTGGTATAGGGGGACATCCAAAGTAATCAAGATCTGCTTATTTGCAGGCCTGGGGAGAATGGATCAAACAAAGGTGGTATTTAATGTTTCTGTGCTCTTCCAAGCCAGAACTTCAGCAGATTCTGCAGCAGCTAGTGTTACATCCACCTGGTGATTTCTCTTGTATCTTCCCCCTGCTCATTCACATTGCTTCCTGTCATGTCTTCTATACAGGGGATTTTGAGATACCACTCAATCACAAGGTCGCTTTTTTGGTCTAGACTAATTGTTATGGAGCTAGTGAAGGTAGTTTAGTGGTCATTCTGTGCTGCTTAATTGAATTTGAGAACTGTCCAATATAAACAACATGTAACAAACTCAGGTGGGTGATACTAGTACTGTGTCTTCTGGCTGTTCTATTTTCATGCCATCTGTTTTCCAAAGTAGGTTTGAGAATACAAAGATTGATTTGTCTGTAATATCTGTGTTCTGAGCGTGGGAGTGAGCTTATTTTTGTTCATCTTTGACAAATGCAAATGGTGAAATTTACTTTTTAAAGTAAAAGAATTGGATTCTGTGGTATAATTAATTACAAATTTGGGGTAGATTAACTGAGCTAGTGGGCATATATATATAATAACTGTTTCTTAGCAGCTACAAAAGCAGGGAAGATGAGTTTCAGGAAACTGATTATCACGTTCACTTACAGTAGCATGTTTGGATCCACCATATGTCCTACTCTTCTTCTGTATACCTAGCTATCCATGGTAATTTCTTCTCTTTTTCTTCAACCAGCAAATTCAGACAGCAATCTATTAGACTGACTCAAGATTTTTAATGGGAGAATAAGGGAGCAGAGTAACTGTGTGTGTATGTATATACGTATATATAAATATATACATGTACCTGAGTGTTCGGCTGAATTGCTGCAACTGACAGTCTGAAGAAGAAAGGGAGAAGGGAGACTTTTTCACCCACTTCTTTGCATTGAAGAAATTTGTTGCTTTATCTTTAATTCTGCCCTTGTAGTTGATCCCTAGTAATTATTTCCTCCATCCAGACACTGGTAATCAAGGAAAAAGTCCTTTTCTATGTAGATTTAGAGAGTATCTTTCCATCTTTTTAATGTGCAAATTAAACACAAATATTGTAAACTTTGAATGATAGTGCCAAACTTCTTTACGAAAGGTCTTTAACTAAAGACTTGTAAGAGAAACTGCTTTGTTGTCTATGTGACATCGGTTTGATTTGGTTTTTATATATATATTTTTTAGATTATTCTGAAAGAAAGAGAACAACGAAAACAGCAACACCTGTTAGAACAGACAGCAGTATCAAAAGGTGAAGATAATACTTGTCAGCCCACAGAAAATACTACTGAAGATGAAATGCTTCTACAGGATAGTCAAGCAGGTATCTTTCAAGAGAAGGCTGTAACACAGTACGTAGATGGAGATTTGAGAGTGAGAACACTTAGTACTTTCAAAAATGTGTACCAAGTACTGTCAAATGAAAACTGTACCTTCAGAATTTTCTAAAATTCAGCTTGGGCTTATCTAGAGTTTAAAGTGTGCCAAAGGCGATGTGCTTGAGTTAATTTGGCTTCTGAATACTGTTCCTCACTTTCATGCCTGTCGGATTTATTATGTGTCGTAATGAGAGTCCTTGCATCTCTCTGGCAATCTGTTTAAAAAGAGGTACAATAATAAAAACTAAGTGAAAAAAAGAAATGTATGACCTCTTCCCCTACTACCGCAGATTGTTGTAACAGTGAAGTAAAGCCTCTCCAAGAGATACTTGGCAACCTAAGTCTCTTCACAATGCTTTTTGGTTTGTCTTTTCATTGAAATGTCTTTATTTACATGATAGCTGTTCCTGTAATGCAAGCTGCTGAAGGGTTTCTGGAGAACACAGGGATGAAGGAATCTACAGAAGGTTCTATGACTTCAAAGCAGCTAAACTCCAATCTTCCAAAAATCCACAGTAGAAATTTTAGAGAGTAAGTACTGATCGTAGAGATCTATGCTTTTCCACAGTACTACCAATATAGTATTTTTCATACAAGATACTTCAACTGCATTCTATGCCACACTAATTGGAATTTAGACTGAAATTCTAAATTATTTTTTTTTCAGTTTTCCTGTGAGCTGACACACAAACAAAAAATGATATTCAGAGAAATAGTCTGTATGTTATTGTAATTCTGTTTTCAAAATGCATGTTCCGTGAAGGAAAAGAAAGATCAGAAATTCATTAGAGGCTAAGGAAGGAAAAGGAGCTGCTGTTAAAAGTAATGGAGTACCAGGTTAATATTTAAGAAAAAGAGTAGTACGCTTTACTTATTTTTAGTGTGTACTTTGGTTTTCTGCTGTCAGACCAAATGGCAAAAATGTAAAGAATGTGATGAGCCAGATGACATTTTCATGTTGTGGTGAGGCAAAGAAATAAAGGGAAGATTTATGGGTTATTGTGTGCAAACACTTTTAGTTTTGTTTAAACAGATGTGTATACATGTTTCCTTTATAAAAGAAGAAATAGTCATTACTATATGTAAAGAGGTCAGAGATCCAGTCGTGACAGTTTAAAACAGTTACTTTAGATAAGCAGTGTTTTTAGTTTTCTTCCAGTAAAGGCACCACTGGCCTTTTTGCAGTTCCATGTTATAGTAACAGTTAATATTGATACAGCCATTCTTTATCTTCCTGATGCCATGTGTTAGCTCTAATTTAATTGCATTAAAAGTTATTTAATTTGTGTCTATGCAACACTTTTACTGAAAGCAGAGTTTAGGTTGAATAGGTACAGGGAGACTCAGTCCTATCTATTGTAGCATGTAGAGCATTCAGCAAAGCTTAGAATATTTTGTGTCTTCAGGTTAGATTTGCAGTGTTTTAGTAGACTTGTCTTTAAGACTTAGTGAAATCAACTGGAAATTGTAAATAAAAACTCTTGTAACTTAAATCAGATTCTGAGATAATTGTATCTCTAAGATTCAGCATAGACTTCCCATAATCTTATGTGAATTTGCCACTTTGCATCTTCATGTTGACTGTGCAGTTGAGATATCTTCCCTTTTTCTCTTTGTGAGCCTTCCTTACTGAGTGATTCTTTGTGTAAAAGATGGGGGAAAAATAATTTGGAACCCTGACCTTTCACAGGGAATACTAGAAGGTTGAAGTACATCTGTGTTTACCCTTTCCTTGTGAACACCACAAGGCTGTAATCTGATAAGTGAAATCGGATGACAGACAAAAAATATGAACTTGGGGAGGAGAAATTTGATCCAGATTTCTATCTTTGTTATAAGTATCCCTGTATTTATAGAAATAAATTAGAATTTTATACTTTGGTTGCTGTACTTCGCTATATATAGGTCAAAATAAATGCCCTCAGAAAAATGCTTCAATAGAAAATATGTACATATGTATGAATATAATATATATATATGTACATATATATTTATTGGTATAAAATACAGGCTTATTGTACATGTGTGTATGTATTTTTGGTATAGTTTGATAGGGGAGCCAGATACCACAGGTAACAAAACTTTCCATAAGTTCCCAGCCACTGAAAAAAATCTTACATAAATTTTTGCTTTCATGTATATGAGAACTGTGTTTGGAGTAGAAATAGAAAAAAAGTAAAGACAGACTAGAATAGAAGGTAAACTGTTTACATTTTACATATTACTTATTTATGTGTTATATATTTGTAGTTTTAGGGTTTTTAACATTTAATTGATTGTATCTTCCAGTTACTGCAGCCAGGTACTTAGTAAAGAAGTTGACAGTTGTGTGACAGATCTCTTAAAAGAACTGGTTCGTTTCCAAGATCGCTTGTATCAGAAAGACCCAATCAAGGCCAAGATAAAACGCAGGCTTGTTATGGGGCTTAGAGAAGTTTTGAAACATCTGAAGCTGAAAAAACTGAAGTGTGTCATCATCTCTCCTAACTGTGAAAAGATTCAATCAAAGGGTAAATAAGTTTTTTAAAAAGTGTTTGTTTAATGAAAGAAATGTAAAAAAGCAAACTCAGCATACTGGTACCAGTTATTAGTATTGGAGGATTATTAGTATTGGAGGAAATTACTTGAGTAGCCTTTGAAATCCAGTCATGTAAAGATGCCTTCCTTCTTCAGATTGTTAACTGCTGTGCAGCTGAAGTGTGAGCTGAGTCAAGACTATCTGGGGTGGGGGCAGTTACTTGAGGCTAGGATCTGTTTAGTTACCGATTTGCAGTGCAGCTACACAAAAGATTTCACTGGCATAGCTGAGAAGACACAAAGGTTACTGTTGCCAGCTGTGCCACCACAAGAAGTCCTGCTGTATCAGATTGGCCACAGATTGACAATAAGTTGTCAGTGATACTTTGTTTAAGATTTGTTGTAATTATTTTTATTACTTTCTGTTAACTTCTAAATAATTACTAAGCAGCTGGGTCTTTTTTTAATACTAGATTAGACTATACTACACATACAACAAAATACAGAGTAGTAGCAGTCTAAGGATACTGCTAATTATTAAGAAAAAAATGTCAAATTCTCCTTTAAATATTAAGATCTAATGCTGTTATTGAGATCCATGTATTTTTTCCTATAAACTTTGTAATTTCAAAATAAACCCATATTCTTGGGGGTACTTTTTGCCGTCTTTTAACAGTACTGTCCTTTAGTTATAATCACCCTGAATAGTGTCATTCTTTGCTGATTCTATTGTCTGCTCCAGGTGGGTTGGATGAGACTCTGCACAACATTATCGACTGTGCCTGTGAACAGAATATCCCATTTGTTTTTGCCCTTAACCGCAAGGCCCTAGGCCGCTGTGTGAACAAAGCAGTGCCTGTGAGTGTGGTGGGAATTTTTAGCTATGATGGGGCTCAGGTAAGCTGAAATATATAGGTTCATGGTTTTGTTTAGTTTTACTTTTTACCTGTAAGAGGAAAATAACATACTCATGGCTTTAAGGTTTTGTTTGTTTGTTTTGCTCTTGTACACTTGTACTCTTTATCCCAGGCTTATACAACAAATCAATTTTAGAAGTACAGCCACTCGGCACTGTTCGAAAAAGTAGTTTGGCCATCTCTTCCTGACATCCATCTCGATCTTCCAGAATTTTCTTTTCAAGAGAATTGGTGTTTTTATAAATGGTTTGGTTTTCATGTTATTATACATACTCAGCTGCTCAACTTTTATGTATGAACATACATGTTCTGAATAAGGAATATTCATTACAGATCTTCATGGAGATGTTAAAAATTAACAATGTGATTTAAGCTGTATTAATACTGTGTATTTCCCCAGGACCATTTCCATAGAATGGTACAACTGACAACAGAGGCCAGGAAGGCCTACAAAGATATGATAGCAGCTTTAGAGGAAGAAGCTGAAGGAGGGCTAAGAGAAACCCAACCCAGCATCTTAACCACTGAATATGAAAAAAATGGCTTATCAGAAAGTGGTAAAACATCTACCAAGGACTCTGATGAGGATGTACCAAATTATAGTGAGTATTTACTGGCTTGGTTTTGGTTCACTTTTCATTCAAAGTGCACTTCAATTCTATGATTTTCACTGAAACAAATGACACCTGACACTTCAGTGGTTAGTAAGGGGAGAGCTTCTGCTTTTCTGTGATTTCCCTCCACCCTCCTGATTTTATAAATCTGAGATCAGTTCTTACTGAGAAAGTTTTAGAGAAAATTCTTCTTGCTTTGTCCAAGGAGGTTTAACAGAGCTGCTTCTTACTTCTATTAGTAAAAAATCCTCTAAGTTTTTTTCTAGAAGTGCATACTCTATAACTGCAGTGGACTAAGTTTTGTATTGCAGCCTGTTTGAAATGCATATTCCTGTCCAAAAGTGTTCATGTTATGAAAGGTTTACCTCTTTTAGAAACACATTCCTCTAGCTCTGCTTATACAGTCACCAGACAATGACAGTTATCATGGATACTAGGCAACTTAAAACTTCAGGGTTTTTTTAAGTTGGATTCACCTTCAGAGTTGGCCTTGCTTGAGCAGGGGTCTGGACACAAGGACCTGAGTGGATCCCTTCACTCCTAAAGTATTCTTTCATACGTCATTTGATGTCATGTGGTGTACATGCCAACATGGCCATGTGCCAATTTAGCTCAGCACTTACTTTGAGGAAGAAGTAGAGAATCAGTGCGACTTCATTTTAAGTTTTTCAAGTATTATACAGTAACCTGTTTGTTGGTGTTTGTTTTTGTTTTGTTTTGTTTTTTTTAAATTCTAATATTCCCTAGTTAAAATCTGGAAGAGAAAACTTGAAGAAGACTATAATCCGTATGCACTGGAACTGGAAAAGAGTGCAACTGCTGCCATGGTGATAGTGAATTCAGAAGAGCATCAGTAAATGCAGATCCAATTTTATTGGGCTTTCTTTTTGGTTTTTAGACCCCCTAGGAAGAAGGTAGCAAAACAAAATAATTGAAGAAATATCTGAAGCAAGCTAAGTAAACTGTTCTGAATCCCTTTAAGTGAAATACATACTGGGGCACATGAGGCACTAGCTAATGCTTTTACACTTTATGTATTTGGCTGATTAGTATAGCAGATGACAACAGCAAATTGTCTTAGTCCAAACCACTTGAACTGGCTTGCCCTACCTTAATGGTTTTATGGACTAGCACTGATTTTTTAGTGATGCAATATACCAAAAGAACTTGTTAGAAAGATAATTGATGATTTTATTTGGGAAGACATTCCATGAGCCAGAAGGATGGGGCCTGTGGGAAGTTGCTTTTTATTCTTCTTTTAAAAAAATGTAGACTGGTTTTTGATTGTGGAGGTTTTTTTTCTTTTTTTCTTCTCAATAAACCTGCTTAGATGGGCAGGCTGGCATCAATGTCGCTTTCTTCCAGTCAGCAAGAAACTAATTTTGGGCAGGCAACTTGATTGAAACTATTTTAAGGAAGACCATGATGACAAAGTTCCCAGTTAGCTCTTCTGTTTGATACTTTGGGGATGATACAGATGTAAAAGAGAGAGCATCGACTACAAAGGTCTGAAATTCCTGATGTGAAAATGGTCTTTAGAAATGTTATAAAGCTGATGAAGTGTACAATGATGATCATTCTGTTGCTACTGAGACGAGTTTATCATAGGTCCTGCTTTGAAGTTAGAGGATATTGAAGGACAGCAAAGGTGCCAGCCTGCTATCCTATCTGTACCATCTTCATGCTGACAGACTCTTCATTCCTTCAGTTTGGGGTTGTGTCACTATGTATATGAAATGGGTTTTGATTGATCTCAGTTTTTATCAGTCAGGGAAAATTTTTATCTTACGGGAAATAGAATTTTAAAATCAAAATGTCCTCATAATAGTGGTGGAGCACCTTAGTGGGACTGTCCTATATAAATATCATTGTTTACAAGTTTGAAGACATAAGAGTGTAAGCCTAAAGAAAGTAATTGGAGAATGCACATGTAACTAACTTTGGTCATCTGTTCTGAAAGATGATATAGATGCCATGTGCTGCTACCAGCATCTCTGAAGTGTGTCCGTAAGTGCATGCTTCATCACATTGAAGTAGTAGTGCAATACATTGGAAAGGAGCTGCCTTGTGAAGTTAGAAGTGATACAAAAACTTTGAATTTCAAAATTATTTTGTAGAATGTAAATTGTATAAGATCTGTTACAATATACTGATTCTGTAAAGTATGGTTGTGATTTAAGTAAATTTGTCTGTTAGGCATTTAATGATATCTGAAATGTCAGTTTTGAGGAAAAACATTGGTAAGGGATGCCAGCCTTGAGCTGAAATGTACAGCTGGTCACTAGTTATGATGATGATATTTTTGTATTAGTTTCTTCTAATCTTAAATGGAAATTGAGGGTGCAAGATCTCAGTGATGAAAGATGGTTTTGGTTAGCTGATAGCCTTGATCTAGAGGTAATTTGCAATTTATTTGGACTTGTGCCACTTTGATACACTTCTAAAACTCTGAAACTGCTAAACCGGGGACCAGTTTGTGAAGATCACATTAACAGCTGTTTTTTGGGGCCATATTTTCTGTTTTGTCTTACTGCAGACAAGCATGAAAAGTTACTTTGAAAACATTATAGGTTGTTCAAAATCTTGGAGAGTTATTTACTGTTCTTAGAATGTAACAAAAAAATTCCCTGTAAGGGGTCACAGCTGTATTCACTAGTTCTGTTACACAGATGTTTTTTCACAAAGAAGTTGAGCTGAACAAAAACTCTGGCCTCAATCTTACAAAAGCCTTACCTTCCCACTCAGTACCACGGAACTAAACTTATATCTACTCCGAATCTACAGAACAAATAGAGGAGGGACAATTCAAGAAAAGTCTTTTTATAGTTGTCCTTTAGCCATAAAGGATGCCCTGAGAGAAGCACAATGGGGAAGAAAATTCTCTCTGAACTTTGGTGTCAGAAGTTTGTATCAGTATTAATTTATGATTGCCAGTGTAAAAAATAGGGAAAACTGTGTAAGAATTTTTACCCTACATGTGTGATTACAAGGTGGTCTGGTATTGGAAAAAAAAAAGGGTCATTCAGGAAAATTTTAGAGTAAGGAGAATTTTTCAATGTTTTTTTCAATGGAGGAAACAAATCTAACTTAAATCTTAACCAGTTATCCCCTAATTCAGGGATAAGTGTGCAGCTTTCTGCTATTGCTATGAGCAGCTGTCCCCGTGGTCTCAAGATGTAGTGATTCTTAGGTGGCCTCTTGCTTGCTTGCTTCCAAGTTGAAAACCACTGAGAGAATAAGACAGAAAACTTTAATTATGCCTCAGACTTTCGTTTATTAGATGCAGAAGGACAGAACTCTGAACAGCAATGCAGTAAAACATTTTCACTGTGGATTAAGTAGGTCCTCACGTTTTCGATCTGCAGTTGTTCCGTAGGAACAGTCTTAGAATTCCTTCAACATAGCTTTAAAAAATTCAACCAGTTATCTCAAATATAGAAGAATAATTTGCAAATACTAAAGACTCTGTTTTAACTTGGGTGCTTTGTAATCTATTTATCTGTATTTTGAGCATTACTCAGTAGTTCTTTATTTTGTACAGAAACTTTATTACCAGAGGAAATGTGTTTGAAGAAATGAACTTGCTGACACCAGAAAGGAATGCTCTTCAAAACACTGGGAACAGAGTATAAGAGTAAACATATTAAAAGAAAATAAATGGGCAAGTTAAAGTGTCTTTAAATAAATGTGATCCACACCTTCTTATTAATCTCTAAATCATCTGCCAAGATCCTCAAGCCCAAAATAAACTGGTTTTCTTAATGAACTCAAAATAGAAGCTGTACATCAATATACTGCCTGAACAGCGCAAGTCTTACTGAGACCACTTTTGTTTCTTCATTAAGCTGAAATAACTGGCATCAAAAAAACGGAGATGGGATGGGTGGCCTCTCTTGTAGCATGTAACTTAGTCATTCTTCAATGCAGTAAGGATATCCTTTTCCACCTCCTGAATATCAGTTTTAATGGCAGCACTAGCACTCACAAATAACTGAGTGCTGTGCTATTAAAAGTAATCTAACCTGCATACATTTCTCCTTTGAGCCTCGTTCCTTTGTCCATTAGAGGCTGTTTTTCTTGTTGCAGCTCTCCTGAAGAGGAGAAAGTTCAGAATAATGTGTTAATATTGGTTTAAAAATTAAAATAGTGTTTAAAGGTTGCTTGTACTGTTTCACATGCAACAAGCAGATGTTTTATCCAGTAGTTATCAGAAATAATTTTATGTTCTATCTTTTGGAGAATTACATTAAAAGCTAAGTATGGACTATTTTCTTTTAAAGGAAGGCCAGCTTTGATGAACAGTACCATTTATGAAGTCCAGTAGTCTCTGCAACACAATTAGTCTACAGATGTGATGAAATTAATCTACTATATTCAGTATACACAGACTTACTGTTTGGGCAGTATGAGAACTACTGCCTGATTAGCACTTGGTTAGTGGACTGAAGGAGCAAGCTGACATAACTGTAACACATCACAGATGGAGCAAATTTTACTGCTGAGATAGTCAAGAATGATGGCATATACAGGAACACTAATGACTTTGTTATATGAATATATGCAGTTGCAGAAGCATTTTAGGCTATTTATAAAATAGGTACTGTAGTGTGTCATGTAGAAAGCACTGTAGAATATATTTTTTCCAAAAATTCTTACCCATGTTTTCTTCCAGTTTTGCATCATTTTGTCATGTTCACTGATGGCACTTCTCCAGGTATGGAATTCTTTGGTCCATCCATCCTGACCAGCATTATCTGAGAATTGTATATGGGGATGATTACATAATTGTGTAATGATAAAGTAAGTTGATACTGGTTCAGTTGCAGCACTTCCTGTGAAAGATTGGGCTAGAAGGAGCAGAAGCCATCATTTTGTCCTTCATTTTGCTCTACCTCCTCTCATGTTATTTGGAAATAAGTTCTATTCAAATGATCATGTCTCTTCCCCTCTGCAGCAAACGTTATAGTCTCCAGGGTAAAGAGATTCAGTGTCTGAGACTCGAGGTCTAGAAAATACAACCTACAAGTTAAGAGTTCAAACCCATCTAAGCAGCACAGGAATGCTCCAGTTAGATCATACCAAGCCTGGGAAGAAGGAGGATATGTCCAGTTTGCAATTTCCTCATTTTTCAGTAATGTTATGTAGTTAGTTATTCTTCTTTCCATTGACAACTCAAGAAGGGTTGTTTTCCTGCATCTTGATAAAATTCTAATTCTGTCTGCCAGTTTTTCTTGCAGAATGTAACACTGAAGGTGACATACGCAGATACAACTTTTTCAGTGTATCCTTCAGGACACTTGCAACAACAGTATATAATGGTTTTGGAACAGTGAAAGCCTCCCTGTTTTACATTTACAGTAGTTTCACTGAGATGCTCTTCATTCTGCTTCAAAGATAGACTTCAAATTAACTGGAGTGATGGCAAGACAACTTGTGTAACTCCTACTGCTTTTCTCTGTCACTCCAAAAAGGTTTGAGCTGTTCGTGACACATTTGTGTTTCATTAACCACCTAATTGATTTTCCTTCACCTTGCCAAGGAATTCTATACTATATCATCTTCATTGCTCCTCCTGGTTTTGTAAAGACTATTCAGACCTTCTCCAAGCCTGGATAAGTTCTCAAAAGCTAGTTGCAAATGATGCTTAAGTTGCATCAGTAGTTGCATGATCTCACCCAACTACAGGTGTTTTACAAATCATCTGATTTTTAAACATCCTGGGTGGCAGGGGTTTCTCTTTACCATCTTACTTCCTCGGCATTAAAAAATTTTGCTATATTACCTTGTAGACTTTTGGCAGAATAGCTGTTTTTAACTTTCTAGTACTCATCTGACTTCCAATTTGTGTTAGTCTAGCAGTTTTGATTCATTTCTAGATCATAACTGCAAATTTGCAGGTTTGTCCTTTGTGAGAGGAGGTGGAAGAAGGAAATTTTATGGCTTTAAAACCTTGTCATAAACAATTGAAGTGGATACCAATACAGTAAGTAACCTGTCATCTTAAGATATGCACATTTTATGGGTGAAAATCAGACAGCTTCACAGGATCAGACCAAACATGTCATACATTCAGAACCAGCCTACCTTTATCTTCTACTGTGATGAGCACTTCTGACGTTGCATTCCCAATTTTTGAGGTGAATGAACATTGATATTTTGTATTTTCTGATACTGAATCTTTCACCCAACTCAGAACATGCACTCTGCCATCAAACAGCACATGAGATTGCTCAGTGATGCATGCATTCATCTTCTGTCCGTTCTTCTTCCAGACAAAATAGGAGGCATCCGGACCTGTAAAAACGCCAGTCAGTATTTTGTAAGAAAATAAGAGTCTTTGAAAAGAAAACAAAAACTTGAGACCTCAAGATTAGGCTCAAAAGCATAAATGGTTGATTGTAATGTTCCTTAGGTTTCTTCAGCTGAAATTCTAGGTACCCAAAACCTGAGATAAAAAGCCAGCACTGATAATTTATGTTCAAGCCAAAGTTGTAAATGAGTTCATATGTATAAAGGAATTCTGCCTGGATTCTCACAAGGGGGAACTTGCCCCACAAACACGATAGAGCAGATGATAAACATCAGCACTATCTGCCTATATGATTTCCTGTAGAGCTAGGCCATGTTACCTGCTGCTGGTACAAAGCTGAAACTGACACATGCCTTGCAAAATCTGAAATAAAGGCCAGAAGGGGAAAAAGGTCAAGAACTCGGTGTGTCAAGGATGCTGGAACTAATCATGAAAGAAGCAGAACTGGAAAAAGCACAGAACCATTAGTCACAGCAGGCAATTAAGCAAGACAGAACTTGGAACAAGCTTGGATCAACAACAAAGAGCAATCTCATCTTTTGGCCTTGTTGCTATTATTTGTCTTAACGTGCAAGGACAGAATTTGAATAAATTGGAGACTGACAGTAGCCCAGAGGACGGAACAGCTGTTCCCAGAAAATTAGCAAGGTTGGCTGAAGTGTACTTGGCAGTATCAGAGCGTTTTCATTTAAACATCTGGGCCAAGCTAAGAACTTTGCAGTAATTCTGATGTTTATAACATGCCTGTTTGTATCTCGGTCCCGGGATCCAGACCAGCCTTAGCAAAAGAAGACATAAAGAGAAATTTAGGGTAAAAAAGAAAATAAACTTTTTTTTTGCAAGTATGACTTGAGAGAACAAGTAACATACTACAGAAGTGAGCTTTTACTATGAGCTTTTCAGATTGCAAATCAATGTGGCATTTTTCTCTAGAAAAAATACTTGATTGACTGAAAACAGCTAGCCTAGCACACTTCCTTTGTACTCATTCTACAATTAACAGTAGATAGATTACATGTTGCTAAAATCATGGGAAGTCTGGAACCAGGGACAAATTATTACAGTAAACTAATATTGAAGTTGGAATTTGGACAAATGGGAGGAATATTAAGTAAACACAAGCACAGCAGAAAGATAGAAATCTTAGAAATCTTGAAGAAAAAAAAAAAGGCTTTGCAGAGTAGAAACCTACCTTCAAATACATGCTGGTTTATAATTCCTAATAAATGCTACAATAAATCTGACATAGCATTAATGCAGAAATGAAATTAAATTACAGTGTTTGCAGAGGCCAAGCTGACTCGGAAAGTTAAGACCAACTTGGCTTCAGTGAAAATAAGAGGGAATGCTGTGGCATATGCCTCGGGGTGAGTTTTTTCAGGTCTATAAGAGTTATTACTCTAGCACTGTAGAGCTGAAAGTCGGGTGCTTGAGTAAAGACAATCTCACAAGTTTTAGTAGTTCAAGTCCTAACAGATGGGAATAGGGCCATTACCTAAAACCATGAGCTTCAAAAATGCCATTTTAGGGCCATGTGAGGAAGTGGCATGTTCAGTGCAGGACATTTCACTAAACGCTTCAAATGTTACTATTCACACCAGAGAATCTGTTCTGTTTCCTGGTGCTAAAGATTACAGTTGTTTCAGAAATCTGCCAAAAGCTCAGTTTAGATACAGATTTCTAACGACTAAAACCAGACCATTTCCTTATGTAGGAAATTTGCAAGCTGCTATTGAGGTCAGCCCCTTAAGAAGCTGCAACTGAGCAATTTTACCCTACCTTTGTTTTCAGTCAGAAGCACTGGAAATCCCAACAGAGATAAAGTCATCCCCACTCGTACAAATCAGTTGACAGCAAAATTTAGGTTCAAGCACTAGTCAGGGTTTTTACTGACCTCGGTGTTTCACTGCAGTTCCTGATTTTCAGGCACTGTGCTACTTTACTATGTTTTCCTTTTCAGCATTGAGCAATAGAAAAAATACACTGTAACAGTTCAGTTGCTTTGAATCATATTTGTTAAATGCAAATGATGGACAACTCTAGAGTGAGAGAAATTCAGACTCAGATGTAATGGTTAGAGAAGTATTTTCTGAAGATAAAGGAAATTAGTAGGAACATACACTCCGCATTCGCTACTGTTGCTGTAATTATGTGTCTAGTTTGAACTTTAAAATATGAATTTCTAGCATTTGATCTACTTACTTTGTCATCCATTTTAAGAATGCTTGAAAGATTTAAAAAAGTCATGTTATTAAAACAATATTCAAGCAGAAAATTAAAGAGCACATCAGTCTAGATAGGTAAGTAGCTATGTTTAAGCAATAATGAAAAATATTTCCAACAAGTTTACTTCAAAAATATTGCTTCAGTCTCAGTAAATATATTAATCAGCTTCACTCCTTTAACAATTTTAGAGGAGAAAGGTTAACAACTATCAAACAAAAATAAAAACACCTTCCTGTACTGTCAGAAGTACACCTTTTCCCTGCATAAACCCTTCACAATTTCTGGTGTCTGTGGAAGTGTTTGCTCCTTTTCCATATAGATTTCATTTTTTATACTTCTGCTTTTAGTACTTTTGAGTGAAATGGTACTGTCTGGGTAGTAACAGCCCAAGTACTGTCCAGGTAGTTTTTGCTAGCAAAATAATTTCTCTGACCAATGTCAGGTCCGGCAAGTTTGCACAAACCATGTATTTAATAGCCAGGTGATTCTGCCCTGAGATTTTCCACAAGGGAAAATTTCAGCAGCCACAGATAGCATAAA
This sequence comes from Athene noctua, assembly GCF_965140245.1. Lineage (NCBI taxonomy): Eukaryota > Metazoa > Chordata > Aves > Strigiformes > Strigidae > Athene > Athene noctua. The sequence goes on along the minus strand of NC_134077.1, from coordinate 50,139,543 downwards.
AAACTTAAACCACTGCAATTCCTTCTAATCTTCTACCCACAGTCTAACTATATTCACTGAATTACTGGTGAACATTCAATCTTGTGTTAAATAGTCCAGATTTAAAGAATTAAGTGTACAGCTACAGATTCAGAGCTGTGTGCTGATGTGCCCTGCTAAACTGTACTAAATGAAGCATTTGCTATACACACATCAAATTCCAATGGACATAATGGCTTTCAGGAAATCTTGAAGATACTAATTTGAGAGCAACAGATTATAGGTGAAGTAGGGCTCACTAGCAGAAGGGTGGAGCGGGGGAGCAAGAGGGAGTACTGGCCAGGCTAGCTCCTTTTGCCAAATGCTGCAACTTGCACAGCTGTGTAGACATTTCGAAAGCTACCCAATGAAGCTGTATAGTGAAACACTCAGAAACGCTACCCCAAATGCTGTTTTAGCACAGCGGTGGTCTGCATTTTTAACACAGTTCTTGAAGGGTAGCATTAAAACAAGGCTCACCTATAAATTATTCAGAGAAACACTTCAAGATAGAGGGAGGTGAGTTGGGTAAAATAAAACAGGAGCCGTCAGCAAGCCTAAACCTCTTAAAGCTTTCCCTGTCTGAACTAATCTCTGAAAGTTGTCAGTGAATTCAAATGCAGTGAAGATAACTGACAGGTGTGGCACAGAGAAATTCTAGCAGGATAACAAAAAGTCTTTGACAAATTCCTGTAATCTAGACACAGAACCGCTACCAGAAGTTATCCAGTGACGGAAAGCTCAGGTTTGGGCAAAAATGCCAATACACAGCAAAACACCTTCTAAAGTTCATAACATGCAGCAGATTTTTTTTTTTTTTTTAAAGTGACATCTGGTCTTAATGCTTGCTCTCTAGCTTGTAGTTTTGGCTTGTACTGAATGGTACTGAACTAAACATCCCAGATGCATAAAACCAAGACCGTATAGGAAGCTCTCATCCAGAGACCAGGCATTAAGTTTTTAAAAGATACTATAATCTGGGTGCAGAAAGATTATTTTAAATCAGAGATCAAAGTTAGCGCAGGAAAAGGTTAGTCATTAATAACGGAAAAGAACCAAAGAACCACTAGCACTACCCAGTACAAGAATGAGTTAGGTTTAAGGCTGGTCACAGTTTTTTTGAGTTGTAGGACTGAGTCACTGTTGCTGACAAGCTAGCAAAACCATAATTAAATAGTGAGTGAAGCAATCAAGAGGGTAACAGATTGGAAAAGTGGGGGAAGAAAGACTTTTTAAATTGAGACAAGCATCTTCCCAGTTTTCTGAAAATAATGTAGGTAGCCTATATCTTGGATAAGTGGGGTTTTCTGTAGTTTTGGGTTTTGGTAGGGGTTTTGCTTGTTTGTTTGGTTTTGTTTTTTAAGTAGGGGCAATACATTCTAGAAAACAAACTGAAAATAGCTTGACAGCTTTTTAAAAAAGTAATCACTTTAAAAAAACAAATAAAACAGCTCTCTGAAATGCCAGCAAAGAACATTACTTCAAATACCAAATAATTCCTACTGAAGAATACATGACATACTCCTTCAAAAACCTGGTGCCTTTGTCAAATTATTAGTCCCTTTGTGTAACATCAACACCACAAGCTGATACAGTCTTACCAAGGCAGATTAAAAGCGGGAAGTGCTTGTAGTGAAATGCAAACCACATAAACATGGAAGAAGTTGCCAGTCACCAGAGGAAGCAATGCACAGTGCATGCAGAGGAATGAAAGTAAGACAAAGCATGTGCCTTCTCAGAATGGAATTCAAAAGCAGATTGGAAAAATGGCTAACTTGCCATGAGTTGAAAATAAAATTTGTACTGTCCATGCTTCCCAGCATGAACAGCATTTATTTACATACTCTCTGACTGGGTCCAAAAGTTTTGCAATGGGAACCCAGATAATTGCCTGTGAAGAAAAATTAAGTGAACCACTGGCAAGCTCAGAGCTAGGGACTGGGAAAAAAAAAAAAGTTTCCAGTTTGAGTTTGCTTATTTTTGGCTCCCTTACCAGCTAACAAGGCTAGTACATTTTAAAATAAAGTGAAGAAAACTGGAGAATATCTTTTAGGGAGTAACATGCTCTCCAGAAATCACTCCTGCTCTCCAGAGTGCAAGCTACTGGTTTTGCTCCTTTGTTTGCCAGACAGATCTAGCAGAATGGTGACTGGAAGAGAAGAAAATGAGATTTTTTTATCTCCACTGAGGGGACAATGCACATGACGTGTTGAAGCAGCTCTGGTAAGCAAATTCAACTGAAAAAAAGGTGACAGCTATGTTCCAAATCAGTACCCAGTTCTAATCAGCCATCACACTGAGTGATTAATTACTATAAGTCTACAGGTTGTAGTTTTTATGGGGAAGACAAGAAAAATAAGTGTACAAGTAGTCAGTTTGAAAACCAGGCTGGTGGGGGTAACAAGAAGTTCTGAGAAAAAGAGCATAAAGTTGTGGTTATGCTCCAGAAACTTTGACACCGGTCCAAAACCATCAGATCTCACTAGGCAGGACTGGGAAATCCAAATTCTCAATCATGGCCAGGGTTTAGAATTTAGTACCAGTGTACCACTCCAAGCCAAGACATTACTGAATCGGAGTTGCATATTAGCAAGGAGAAAAACAGTTTAAATACTTATGCTGAATTCAAAAGAAGAAAGGCTAAGCTGGGAGGTCAAGTAAAACATTGTAAGCAAGTGGTACAGAAGCGAACATTCAAAGTGATTCTCTCCTGAGAGAAGACTGGCTGAAAGTAATTTGGATCTCTAAGACCCTGCTGCGAAGCAAACTTCTTTTATACATACCTAATCATACTATAAAAGCTTCCATGGGCTCTGCAATACCTCTTCTTTTTGCACCCTTGTAGCCCCCCCATAAACACGTGTATATTAAATTTAAGTGGTGAATACTGCCTGTTTTGTGACCGTACCAGTTCATCTCTGCAAACGGCCCATGCAGCACCCCATTCCAGAAGCTGTAGAGCTCCACTACGCAACTAAGCAGCAAAGCTGCTGCTGCTCAGAGGTACTCCTCTATAGAGGTACCATCTGATCTGCTTTAACTGTTTTCTCAAAATGATAGCTTACTCAAACTGTGCAGATACCAACCAAAAACTTTGAAAACTATGCGATGGGCTTAATTTGCTTAATTTAATGTTGACACTAAACACTGCTCACAGATGACACAGTTGATAAAAATTACCAATTACTGTACAAGAACACTTACATACTGGTATCTACACTACAACATGCATGCAGTTTGAAATGTTTTAAGCACATTACAACAGTAATAATTATTTGTAGGCTACAACTACTAGTCCCAGCTGGACTGATTTCCTCATGGGGAGAAAGGTATTTTAGTGTCTCTTTATCTTAAGTCACATCCCAACTGCACCTTATTATTGATTACACAGGGAAAACCTGTATGAATGCAGTCAGCTGAACACTGTGCAAGGTAAGATTCAAAGAAAAAAAATGAAGGAAATTTTTTGAGGAAGAATTAATAAAGACACTCTTGATTCTACTTCACCTTCTTACTCCCCCCTTTTTTAACTTGATGTGCCTTACCCTCAAATTATGTTTACACAGAGCTTATTCTAGGTCTTACAAGGAAACAATATTTAAAAAAAAAAAAAAGGAAGTATGTGTTTTTCCTGCATGTATATCCACAAAATTTCTTAGCTTGACCATAACCTTTACATGTAAAAGTGTACAGCAAAAGAAATTTCTACAAAGTTTTTCCAAATCTGCTGTTGATGCCAGAATTTAAGATGGCATCATCCATGTCATAGTCCTTTCAGAAATTAATTTACAATTGTTTTACAGAAGTCATTATGGAGGAAGCCATCAGAGCCAGGATAACACCACACAAAGGCATCTAATGCTGCCATTTCTGAATGTAAGATGGCAGAGTTAGATGTAAGAGCGCCACAGAGGGCCATGATGTCTGAAAAAAGAAGTGCCAACGTTGTAGTAAGAGAACTGCAGCCCTAAGATACTGCAATCTAAAGTAACAAGGATACTTTTAATGTCTGTGATTTTTATGCAGAATGGTTCTGCAATATTTACTTGATTTTCTAAGCTTAAGTCACAACTTCTAAGTCTTTTTCTGTTAACATTTTAAAGGAACAATCTTAATTTTTCAACTTCTCTTCTAGATGCATTTTAAATAATAAACAACAGGTGGCGTGTCAGAGATCTGCACAAAGGAATGGTTTTATCTTCCCAAGATGCCCTTTAACTGATCAATGTTCAGTCAGTGCAGAAATCACTGACAGAATGGTATAACTGCAAATTAACAGCTACTATTAGATTACTGTAGCCAAAGATGCTGAAACTGAGTTGTAGGCAGATGGTCTGAGATAAAACACCACAAGTCTGTGGAGAAGCTAATGCATAAAGTGGGGTATGGAACTTCAATAAGGTACAAACTTAGCACTCCCGTATGAGGATAAAGATAAACCAACCACAGATTACTAAGCAACCATACAGACTAAAGTCAAGCATGCTGCTTCAACAAAGCATTACTAGGTAAATCCCAAAATACACTGCATAAAAATGTAAAATACGTGCACAGTGGATTAAATTGTCCTGGGAGATGCAGAGTTTTTCCATTCTAGGCTACTAGTTAAACCATTTTCAGGTTTCAAAAACTAAGAATGTATCTGTTCAGAGGCATAATTATTGAGAAGGCAGAAATAAATGTTCTGGGGATTGTTTTTTGCAACAGTTCACAAAAAGAAAAAAGCTAGAAAACTGCAATTTGTTATAAAACACAACTGTATGTCCATGGAAAACTGCTATTTGGTATTTGTGTTCTTGTAAGAGTAGAACAAAGTGACACCAAAGTAAACTCCATTTTAAGATACTGACATACTGTAATTTGTATCCTAGGCAAACACTTTGTTGTCTAGCAAAAAGCACTTTTCTATGCAGGCTCATTCCGCTTCGGGTGCTGCACACCTCCCTGCCTCTCCTGACTGAGCTCTTAATGCATCACAGCAGGTCAACCAAACAACCCACCCCAGGGCATCACAGGTGATGCAATTAATCTTAAAAAAACTTCACCCAAGTCACTTCCAGAGAGAAAGCTTACTCATTTCTGTTGGGCACCCCTCGGGGTGCAAGGGCTTTTGAGCCCTGATGCTGAGACCCGTGTTGCACAAGCATTTGGGGACACCAGTACAGCCAACCCTCAGACGGGTGGACACAGCCTTCGGCAGGGTCTGTTCAGACTTGCTCTGCAGGCGCTATGTCTAGAGTTTTACTCAGTTTGCAGCAGCACTTGAAGTGCAGTGCATTGTATTTTCCCAGGCCTTCTGCATGCTTTTCGGTACAACTTCAAGCTTCACCAAAAAGAGAAAAACTGTAGTGAATCACTTCTGATTCTGATTCTTCAAAGTTATGGATCTTTTCCCACATGGATGTGGGAAGACTTCTTGCACTCCCTTTAAAATACATAACCACAGGGAACAGGCACTGTATGTAGGTGTTATCCGATATCCATCTCATCTCCATGAAATTATAACTCCTTTAAAGTATATTGCTGAGTTTTCAGAACTTTCATGTTCACACTCCCGCAGTTACTTTAACAAGACTGAAAAGAAACCATTATGAAAAAACTCCAGATGAACTAAGGGAGGAGGCAAGGCTTCCTGACACTATGGACACTGAGGCAGTCTGAATCCTCAGGCCAGAAATATAAATAAGTCATAATGTTTTGCATTGTTTCTGATAATAAATGCATTTAAATTGTTGCTCAGCATCCTCAGGATATTCTAGTATGTCATTTGTCTGTGAAGTTAAGATCAAGGATACTCCAAAGACTCAAGGATACTCAAAAATACTACCTTACTGCTGTGGGAGGTATCAGTAAAACATCTTTAAGCAGAACCAAAACTGGTAGAAACAGGCTTTTTCTAGTATACCTAAATTCAACAGAGCATACCAGAAAAATTACAAAGCAGGGGCATATATCATCAATTCACTGGCTCCCCTGCACCAGACAGTGTAGTGTTTCGTTCTATTTATTTGAAGACTTCCTCAAATGTCTTTAAAGGGTTTTAAAAATTCTGTAATGGGAGAGAAAAGTTCTGTTAGCTAAAGTATAAAGGAAACCTACAGATCTTTGGAAAAATGCAAAGATGTGAGACTCTTCATGGGAGTAGAAACTGGGAGGAAATTCATGAACAGAGATCTATTCCCTTTCAGGAAGGGCAGGAGTACTCCATTCTTGAAAAAATAATTAAAAAAAAAAAAAAGATATATGACAAGTGGCTGTTTGTGCTGTATCCACTTTAACTTAAGGTTGTTAAAACACACCAGTTACAAGGTTGTAAAGTATTATCCTTAGGCAAGCTTTCAGGTTAAAACATGTGGGATGAGTAAGAGATGAGTAAAAGAACTCACCAACATCTGCTGAGTTTCCAGACAGCTTGAAACAGACATTTACAATTTTAAAAAGGAAGAGATTCAGTAATTCTCATAAAAATAATATTAGAAGTTTAATTAAAAATAAGCTTCAGGTATTTGTATGATGTGGCAGTCTAGGTATTTGCATCATACATTTGCTGATACAATATCCTTTATGCAGACAAGCAGGTACCATATTTACTCTCTGACAGTCTCGTTTAACCCTTCTGCTCCCTGTGAATACATTTTACCTTATAGTCAGAGCTGAGGGAAATGAAGTTCCATTATAAAAAGAAGTATCAGCAGGCACTGAAGGACTGTGAATATATCTATATATCTAAGTACAGAGCTTCCCGGTAAAAGCATTTGCTTAGTCACCCCCCTCCCAGAATAAAGTTATACATCCTCAACATGCAGGTGCCAGAAAGATGCAGAAGATCTAACTCAATCTGGTACACTGGTTTGCATTTGGGGTTTTTTGGCTTTTTTTAAAATCAACAGAATAAAGTTGTAATTCTGGGTCAGAGAAGAGCATAATGTAACAGTCAAATGCCTTGTTTTCCAAAGGGAGTAAAACCCCCATCCATAACACAAAGTCTCCACTGCTTTCTGAGATGAGTCAGAAGCATATCCACAGCTGGCTCATCCTGCCCGGGCCTGTGCCATCACTGCATCTCTTGGGTATCTGATTACTGTTACAGTTTCTTGTGCTATTTGTCACTACCTCCTCAGGAGTGAATTCCACAGGCTGACTTTAGGACACTACTCCTTAAGTTCACTGCCAAGGCAATTACAATTACTGATGATTTTTAGAAAGCAGCATCTGAGTATCACTGCTCCCTGTAAAAAAAACAGGGTAATGAAGAAAAAAGGTGATGGGTGATAGCAGTAGGCGACTCTCTTCTGAGAGTTACAGAAGCACCCATCTGCCAATGGGATGTGCTGCTTACCGAGGGCTCCTATCAGGGATGTCACCAAGAGACTACCCAGCCTCATACAGTCCACTGACTGTTACTCACTGCTGTTGTTTCACAGCAGCACTAGTGATACAGCCAGGAGCCATATGAAGAGTATCACGAAGGACTACAGGTAAGGGAGTGCAGGTGGTTTTTTCATCAATCAGCCTGGTCAAAGGAAAGGTGTCGGAAAAGGCCAGGTCAGCAGAAGAGCAGTACAAAGGAATTCCAGACACTCCAGTCAGCAAGTCAGCTTCATTGGGGGCCCAACTTAAATTAACTTTCTATGCAAACCCACGTAGCATGGGGAATAAGCCATGAGTTAAGAGACATGCACAAGCCTGCATGGGTATGACCTTACTGGCATCACAGGGATGTGGTGGGATGGTGCTCATGACTGGAGTGTTGAAATGGAAGAATAAAGGGTTAAGGAAGGACAGGCAGGGGAGACAAGGAGGGGCGTTAACCCTCTGTCAATGACCAGCTGGAGTGCATGCAGCTCTGCCTGGGGATGGATGAGAAGACAACCTAGAGTTTATGGGTAAGGATTAAAGGGAAGGCAGGGACAGGAAGTGTTATAGTGAAGGTCTGCCACAGGCCACCCAACCAGAAAGTGGCTCACCCACTTCATCTGCCAGTTCCCTGAGGACCCATGGATGCATCCCATCAGGTTCCATTGACTTGTGCACCTTCAGCTTCCTCAGATGGTCTCAAATCTGATGTTTTTCTACAGTGGGCAGTCCTTCATACTCCTAGTCCCTGCCTTTACCTTCTGCATCTTGGGCAGGAAGACCCGAGCCGATGTGGCTCTCTACAGATAGGAGCAGCTTCACATTCACAAGCCCTGGTCCTCACGAGGGCTCCAACCACCCTGGTATTTGTTGGAGGGACAACACAGCAGGACATCCAGAAGGTTCCTGCAATACACTGATGATAACTTCCATCTCCAAGTGACAGAGGAGCCAATGAGGAGAGGTGCTATGTTGTACCTTGTTTTCACCAACAAGGACAGGCTGGTGCGAAGTGTAAAGCTCAAGGGCAGCCTTGGCTGCAGTGACCATGAAATGGTGGATTCAAGATCCTTAGGGCAGTTAAGGAGGGCACAGAGCAGGCTTGCTAGCCTGGACTTTAGGAGAGCAGACTTTGGCCTCTTCAGGGATCTGCTTGATAAGAGTAGCATCGGATAAAGACCTGGAGGGAAGAGGGACCCAAGAAAGCTGGTTAATATTCAAGGATCATCTCTTCCAAGCTCAGAAGCAATGCATCCTGACAAAGAGGAAGTCAGGCATTGATGCCAGGAGGCCTGTGTGGATGAACAAGGAGCTCCTGGACAAGCTCAAACATAAAAAGGAAGCCTACAGAGGGTGGAAGAAAGGACAGACGGCCTGAGAGGAGCAATACAGAGAAGCTGTCTGAGCAGCCAGGGATCAGGTTAGGAAGGCCAAAGCCCTCATAGAATTAAATGTGGGCATTTTACATAGATTAAATAGCCCTGGTAGAATTAAATCTGGCCACAAGGGGATGTGAAGGGCAAAAGCTTCTATAGGTACATCAGTGAAAATGAAGACTAGGGAAAATGTGGGCCCTCTCTGGAAGGAAAGGGAGACATGGTTACCCATGATATAGAGAAGGCTGAGGTACTCAAGAAATTTCTTGTTTCAGTCACAAGTGCTTCAGCCACACCACCCAAGGTGCAGAAGGCAAAGGCAGGGACTGGGAGTATGAAGAACTGCCCACTGTACAAAATCATCAGATTTGACACCACCTGAGGAAGCTGAAGGTGCACAAGTCAATGGAACCTGATGGGATGCATCCATGGGTCCTCAGGAAACTGGCAGATGATGTGGCTGAACCACTATCCATCATATTTGAGAAGTCGTGGCAGTCCAGTGAAGTTCCCACTGACTAGAAAGGGAAAAACATAACACCATTTTTAAAAATTAAAAAAACTACCCAGGGAACTATAGGCTAGTCAGTCTCACCTCTGTGCCCAGCAAGATCATGTAGTGAATCATCCTGAAAACTACGCTAGGACACATGGAAAATAAGGAGGTGACTGGTGACAGCCAATATGGAAAATTGTACTTGACAAATTTGGTGTTTTTTCTACAACAGGGTTACAGTTTTGGAGGTTAAGGGAAGAGCAACTGATGTCATCTATGTGGACTTCTGAAAAGCATTTGACACTCCTGCACAGTATCTTTGTCTCTAAATTGGGAGACATAGGTTTGACAGATGGACCACTCAGTGGCTAAGGAATTGGTTGCATGGTCACACTCAAAAGATTTGCAGACAACAACTCAATGTCCAAACAAAGAGCAGAGACGAGTGGTGTTCCTCAGGGGCTGGTGTTGAGACTGCTGCTGTTTAACATCTTTGCTAGCAACATGGACAGTGGGGTTGAGTGCACCCTCAGTTGATGACACCAAGCTGTGTGGTGCGGTTGACACGCTGGAGGGAAGGGATGTGCCATCCAGAGGGACCTGGACAGGCTGGAGAGGTGGGACTGTGCAAACAACGAGTTCAACAAGGCCAAGTGCAAGGTCCTGCACATGGGTTGGGGCAGTCCCAAGCACAAACACAGGCTGGGGGATGAGTGGATTGAGAGCAGCCCTGCGGAGAAGGACTTGGAGGTAGTAGTGGATGGAAAACTGACTGAGAGCCAGCAATGTGTGCTCGAAGCCCAGAAAGCCAACTGTATCCTGGGCTGCATCCAGCAGTGTGGCCAGCAGGCTGACAGAAGTGATTCTCCCTTTCTACTCTGCTGAGATCCCACCTGGAGTACTGTGTCCAGCTCTGGGACCACCACTATAAGAAGGACATAGACCTGCTTCAGCAGGTCCAGAGGAGGCCACACAGATGATCAGGGGGCTGGAGCAACTCCCTTACAAGGACAGGCTAAGACAGTTGGGGTTGTTCAGCCTGGAGAAGGCTCTGGGGAGACCTTGTAGCGGCCTTCCAGTACTTAAAGGGGGCCTACAGGAAACATGGGGAGGGACTCTTTATCAGGGACTGTAGGGATAGGGTGAGGGGTAACAGTTTTAAACTGAAAGAGGGTAGGTTTAGGTGAGACACAAGGTGGAAATTCTTTCCTGTGAGGGTGGTGAGTCACTGGCACAGGTTGCCCAGAGCAGCTGTGGCTGCCCCCTCCCTGGCAGTGTTCAAGGCCAGGCTGGACGGGGCTTTGAGCAACCTGGGCTAGTGGAAGCTGTCCCTGCCCATGGCAGGGGGGTTGGAACTAGATGGTCTTTAAGGTCCCTTCCAAACCAAACCTTTCTACGAATCTATGAAAACAGACATTGTTGAATGAAAAAATTTTAAAATAAATTCCAGATCTGTAGTATGATTATCAAACTGTTTAAATCCTTTGTGCTATTTATACTATTACAACTTCTTTTCATGTGAACAAAAGGTTTCTGAATTGTCTAGAACAACAGTGAACAAGTGATTGCTGAAAGGTCTTTTCCAACCTAAATTACTGTATTCTACAAAAGAACCCTGATACTGCTTTGTTCTTTATAAACATGGAAATACAAATCATGCCTTTGTTAAGACCTACTCTAATAAAGATTTATGCGTTTTGATCTGGTTACATGTAACATTAACACACACGAAGAGACAGACCAATATGAAACACTGCTACTTTTAAAAATTAATCTGTATCTATAATTTCTTCTTTTAAGGAATATAGTTACATTTTAAACCTTGTTCAGATCCATTAAATCTCACTTAGCTTAAACAAGCAACTACTATCCCAACAAAAGCTGAAAGACAAATGTTGAATTTCTGCAGAAGAATAAGCTTTATCCTTCTCTTCTACAACTCAGATAATATATTCTTCGTAAAATGCAAGTTCTCATTTCTGTGTGTACTTTACTCTTTGAACTAAGTTAAGACTAAAAACAAGTAACTCGCCTGGTCTAGAAAAATAGACTAAATTCAAATCCAACAGAAGTTTATTTTTAAATGACATACATACTGAAAGTATTTACCTGTTAAATATCCATATGTAATCATGACTCAGTGAACTTCTTCAGCATGCAAGTGAGCCTATTAAAATCAATTGACTGTTAATATACTAAAGTAGGCTGCTAAATCAGAGCCTGCATTTTAAACACCAAAAAAGTAAAATACATATATGGTGACACAGCTAAACCCTTAAAGCAGAAAATGCTGGTTTATATACAGGGGTCCTCCAACTTACCTGTGGCTTGGCAGAAGAGGCGAAAGGGTCCCCGGACACTAACATGCTGTGCCTGGTCACTTAGGAAAGGTGGCAACAACATGACCTTTACAGGGTCTGTGCTAGACCAAACATCAGGCTGGGTACTGGTGAGTGAAGGAGGTGAATCACTTCCCACACAGGACAAAAAGGAGGTACCAGTAGGAGGGAAAGGTATAGGAGATGAAGCTGTGTGACAGAAGAGGACAGAAAAGAAAAAAAAAAGAGGGTACTAAGGAAAAAAGTTGTAAGGAATACATCACACACTGAAGAAATAATGCAAAAAGACAAATGAATTTTAGAAGGGTAATAAGAGGAGGTGTCCCTAGACCCCTAGAGAAGAGGGCTTTCCTGCTTCATCTGTTTCTTTTTCCACCCTCCCAATCCACTCCTCCCCCTCGCACCCCCGGTTACAACCCATTCAACTAAATCTAAGAGAATCTTCTTCAAATTAATTACAGAATTTATCACTTTTCCCCCTTAAAGGAAACCACAAGGAACATTAGTACTTGCAAAATAGAAAGCAGTGTCATTGTATCAAGTTTCATAAAAGTCAAGATATAATACAATTTATTTTAATATTTATTCTGTTATATATACATAATTAAAAATAGAAAAATAAAACCAAACTGAATCTTATAAAATATAAACTGTTTACACTAAGATGGTCTAAATTATGTTTGCATGAAAGTTGAACATAGAAGAGCAGCCCAGGTATACTGCTATTAACTGTTTAAATGTATTCTACTTCTAGCAATATTTACAGAAAGATGCAGTGAGAGGAACAATTCTTCAGGACTGTACCACACAAAATGTTTTTACAGACAAACAGTGCTACTGTGAACCAGGCTGAGAACAAATGCACACTTTCACGTTTGCAGGCATGATTCACAAACAGTTTAAATGACTGATTGTTTGAGCAGCTCCAGTTTCAGTCTCCAGTTGCATAGGAGATTGGAAGGTGTCATCCAGAAAGGGTGACGCTGCAAAGATTTATCACAAAAAGAAGCTGAGTTATTTCTGAATCTGAAAAAAAAGGAAGAAAAATCGGCAATGTTTTCTCATTAGGCTGTATTCTAACAGTCCATTCCAGCAAGACACTAGCTGAATTACTGTAGTTAATTCTTCTCCATTCCTGTTTTGCTTCCACAGTGCAAAAGACCTCTCTCAATGTAACTGCTAACTGACAGCTGCTTGCCTGTACTGTTTCATTTAAAAAGAAAAAAAAAAAAAAAAGAAGAAACAAAACAAAAAAAATTATCCAGTTTTGTATAGAAAACAGACTGTGACTATGTCCAGCTTGCTGGTTGGGAGGGGAGGGGGCCGGGCATTCTAAATCTATTATTTCCTCCCTCCCACCACCACTTACTCCATGTTTTTTACTGATACTGTTGTAGTGCCTACATTTCTAGAAAGCAGCAAAGAAAAAAGCCTTTAAACAAGATTATCCCTGAGAGTCTTAAACAAATCAAGTCAATGCTATCCCCATTATACCTTAAAATCTAAGATACTTAACAAGCAGTTAAAAAATTAACTTTGACCAACTAAAGAGACCTAGTGTGCCAAAACATGAAGCATAAAACTAATCACTAGAAGCAAAGGAAAAAAAATGTCCCAATCTGGACAAAAGTCTGTAATTTACCAATCTGATAAACTAAACTTAATTTCCAATTTGGAATTAAAATGCAACTAGGTCTTTTTTTAATGGCAGCTAGAAATACGTGTAGACTGAAGTAATTTTTAAAGACAATTGAATTAGAAAGTTACTTTTATCCTACGGAAGAACAGAGCTGAAGAACAAGCAAGTAACTGTTCACTAGAGCTCAGTGGGGAGAAAAACTGGGAACAAACAAATGGTGATCTGAAACTGGCCATTTAAAAAAAAAAAAAAGACAGTACAACACAAGATCTTATGGTCTGCAGACAAGAACACCGCTTCTCTAATCTGGCAAGATCTGAATGCAAATTGGCTTGCTGTACAGTTTAAGCGTGTAAACCCTGCTATGGCTCAGCTGTCACACCCACACTCTCCGCTCAAATAGCTAGCCACAGGACCACAGCTGATTTCCACCACTGAAATGGATAACTGGGTCCTTCAGTCCCCCTCTGCGTCCGAGTCGGCATACTTGAGTTCACACTTGACATCAAAGGGCTTGTCCTTGGCCTCTCGGGGTGCCTGCGAATCCCCAAGCTGCAGCTGGCCGTTCCCGCAGTCGGGCTCAGTCTCGTAGCCGGTGTCATGGGCCGGCTTTGGCTGTTCCCCACTCTGGTGGCTGACACTGCCTTGCTCCACCAAGGTCTCCTTCACACTTTGCTCACAATCAGAAAAATCTGACTTTGTTTTCTTCTTACCAAGCAGCATGACAGAGCGAAATTTCAAGCACTGCCCTGGCAAGTACCCTTTGTAACAGTTGTAGGAGAGCAGGCACAAGAAGAGAATAAAAAAGAAGAGGAAGAGGAACATCAACAGGAAGTTATCATTTGACTTGAGAAACATCGTCTTTTCTGGGACCATGTCAGGAATTGAATTGAAGAGCTCTGTGTTGGAGGCTGCACTTGTTAAAACAGGGCCAATGGGCTTTGTTACTATTCTTGCTGTCGTTACTGGTACCACATGAGTGGTTGAGATGTGAGTGGCAGACCCCTCGGTTGATACAGCTGACACTTTCGGCACATCACTATTACCTTCTGTTGGTGCAGCTGCTGTGGTGGGGCCCACCGTGGTATGCTGCATCTTTTTCAGTTCCAAAACATGCTTAGCCAGCACTTGAGAAAACTTCTTATTCTTTACTTTTTCTTCTGATAAACACTGGTAAACACCACTGTCTCCTTCTGATAAATTGAAGATGAGCAGTGCCTTTTCCAGGAGACGGTACTTGGGACTCTCCACTCTCAGCACATCATCCTTGAACTTCCAAACTACCTGTGCCAGATTGGACTTTTGAGAACACTTGAGTTCTGCTGTGCTCCCATGCTTGAATGTATGCTGTAGGGAATTCTCTCTTACTTTATCTGGAACATCAAAATAAACGTGCAGAGTATCAGCAATGATTCCCGTTTGCTCTAATCATACAGTTTCACGAGACTGCTATAGTCTTTAACAGAAATGTAAAGATTACAGCATTCAGATTACCTCATAAGACCAAGATGACAGCATGCAAGAATCTCAGAGAAATACCAAGCTACAGCTGAGTGTGAGACATCAAGACAGACTAAGAGATAGGACACCTCAAACTCTTAAGACAGTCTCCAGTTCTAGGTAAAGATGAGACCTTGTTGATACACAACTGAGCGTGCATCTGAGATGACTCATCCGAGATGACTTGATATAATTTTATATTCAATTAGTGCATTTTAAGTAAATCAGCAACTACAAAATATCCAAGAAGAAATTGAGCAAAGTGCTGTTATTCAAACTCTCTTCTAAAAAAATATTAGCACTTATGGCACACCCACAATGCAACACCGTAAATTAACAAAAAAACTAATGACTAAAACTCTCATGGAGGTCCATGCTTTGCTTGGATAAGAAATAAAACAGAGTCAATCAAACTCTTAAGAGCTTTGTTTACTGCAGTACAATTCTCCTGTAACACTTCAAGATCTTGATCTGGTGGGAACAGCACACATTATAAAGAAAGGACTTGCCTTAGAGCACTATGGAGGGTACTTAGCTGCTCTGTATCATGTTCTGAGCCCCCTCCCCTCTCACCATAAAACCAGCTTTTTTCAGGATCATTTCAACTGATCCAGCAGCAATACCAAGCACTTATCAAGGCTCACAGTAGAATGTTGAATGCTGTACCACAGAGACAGAGGCCTCTGCACGAGAAGTACTTATGGTAAATATTGCTTTCATTCACAAGTCGCTGTTGAGGTGGCCCTGTTCATTTCAGGGGTTTGTGCACTGCACACTGAAATGTATACAAACACAGACATTTTAAGACAACATGCAGGCTGTACAGATGCTTAAATATTCAAAAGCAGAATCTCATACCTATTAAAATAGCAATGAATATAAAGATAAGCACAAAAATTAAGCCAAACTAAACACAACTCTTTCACTACTCCACCTAGACATGTGAAAGAGTCATGTCAAAGACTAACTCACCAGAACAAGAAGAAGCATCTCCACCTATGTTCTGAATCCAGTTCCTGTAAAAGGAAGTTCAAGTATTACAACTTCAAATGTTGTTTCCTACAGCCTGCCCATCCTCTTATACTAAGTAAGATTCATCTTATCTAAATAATAACATAATGGATAGGAAGAAGTCTGTATCTGAAATAATTCAGTTAAGAAAAAAACGCCAGTTATTGGTAAGAGCCAAGACTGATGCAGTATTGGTTGGAACTGTATGGTAATCAAAGGCTACTATTACCTTCCAATTTCACTTTCTTTAAAAATATCAATGCAGGAAGCTTCAAGTGATTTCCAAGCACAGTAAGGATCTCTTGCTAGAACACAGTCAACGCAAGTGGTATACTTGTCACAGAATGCCACCGGAGACTGAACCACACCAGAATTTGAACCAGCATAGAGGTATCTTCTGCCCTAAAAAGACCAAAGCACAACAAAAAAAACCCCACAGTCAATCACTTTCTCAAAGCCAAACAATCCAGTTCATGAAAATTTAAAAGTTATTAGAAATAAAGAGTTGCATACATACAGCCATGTTTGTAAAAACTGGAGTATGGGGGGAATAAGCATTTTGATTAGCTTTTATTTCTAGAAAGAAAAGGAAACTTGTCTCGAAAATACTCAGCAATGCTGGAAGTGCAAAGACAAACAAAACCCTGTAATAGATATAGTTTATAAAAATGGAAAGTAACCACGTCTTAACCATGGCTTTACCACTCAGTTTTTCCACAAATACAAATCCATCAACAATCCTACAAGGCAAGGCAAGCGTGTTCTGATAACAAGGCTCAGCAGGCACACACAAGTCTGAACAAGCAAGGCTTGCTGTATGTAGGACCTACCCCTGCTCCTGTTAACCTAAAGCAGCCCTACTGCCTTCTACCAGTCAGGTCTCTGCGGCCACATCAGCACCAGCCTTACAAGAGCCAAATGCAGCTGACTACTTGCTACTCAAGGAGGAACACTGAATAGCATTCAAAGAAAACAGCACTGGCAAGACACCTAGGAAAAGGCAGATATAAATAGAATGGCTGTTTGACCCACTATTGCTGGGAATCCCACTCTGAGCATGGCAGGAAAAGACCATACTCATCCTGAACATCCTTCTCATAAGAGGAGGGCAGCTGCCTTATTTCACTCATCTGTTTCAAAGTTCAGGGAAATCGATGGCTAAAGGTACATTGTGAATTTACATATTATTATGCAAAGCCTCAAGAAAAGGGCCTGCACTGTAACCCAAAACCACCCTCTCTAGTCCTTTTGAGAGGCTGTGCATACAAAGCTGAACAACACATCCCACCTTGGCAGTGGGTTGATTTCATCCTGAGCAGAATACCGAGTGGATTTATCTGCACTCTATCACAGTTGTCATGGCAAATGAGCCAGATTCAAGCACAGAGCGGCTTTTCCTGTACTGCAGTTGTATGGATCTCAGTATGTAGAAATGTATTGAGGGGTCGTACCTGCAGCAGGACTGCTTGACTCTGTCAGGATGAATATGGATCACAAAATGATGGACAGACATCTAAGAAAGATTACTATTGGAGAAACATTCTTCAAAAATCTCATGTTTGTGACACAGACTTTTGGTCTTGACATCATAAACAGCTTCAAGAAAACAACTAACATGGGATCTTAGGACTGACTTTATGTTTTGGAGCTGAGTGGCACTCTTTCACTAAAGACATAACGAGATTTTGCTATAAGAACTCAAAACAGGCTAGTCTCTTTAATGCAATCATTATGAGGAAGTCTGTCTTAAAATTAAACTAATGAATGAATGCATTCTGACTAACAGCAGTCTTTAGAGGAAGCTACAAGACCACGCACAAATCAGTTTAGCTTTGTCTCACATATGAAGTGTGCAGGTAGCTTTCAAGGAAGATGAAATTCTTTGACACTGAAAGATGAAAGACAAAACTGGATCAGAAAAGAATCTGCTGGCATTGCTGGAAGATGGACTTCGAAAGAGAATCAAACTTCAGAGACACACATTCAAATGCAGTCTTTCATCCTGAAATTTAACTTATGTTAGTATTGGACTATGCTGCAGTGCCCACAGAAGAAAGTCTGCAGTTTTGGAGATGTACAACTTCCTAGGAAAAACTGCACTCTGCCAGAACGCTTCCCCAGTGCATCGAGTGCTGCTTATCTCTTGAACGCTTTGCCAGCGTTCACACATACCACAGTAGCAGTTCTATAAAGGAATTCACAGCAACGGACTGTGACTGCTGCTGTGATGTCCAAGAAGGTAGAAACTTGTGTTCTCACATTGGGGAGCATAAGTAATCCCTGCTTGGGTGTACTACAGCTATACAACTTTTGTGACTCTGGCACCTAACCCAACCTCCAACTCATCATCACTGAAAAGGATCACTGCTTTTATGGGAATGTACTGGACAGCACTGCTTCAGTTTTGGGTGTTGAAAGTTATTCTTGCAACATGAAAAGCTTTCCTTGCAGGAGATACAAGCTGTTACTCTCCACAGTTCCATGCAGGAAGCAGTGTTTTGTTTCAATCCTAAACTTTGAGAAAAGACTCTGAAGAAACAGCACATCCCCTACACAGCCCCTATGCCATGTCTTACACTTCCCCCTTTCAGAATATTCTTGAGAAACTGAGAATGTGGCACCTGGATTCAGAGTGAATAGATCCAGTGCCATCACTTCTACACTAGCCTTGGCTACCAACTGCATACTGAAATGGCTAGATCATGTGTCTTTTGTATCAGGCTGTAATGCCTATCTATCCCTTCTCTTCCACTCCCCAGGAATGGGGGAACTGTAATTAAGCCAGTGCAGAATGATCCCAGAATTTATCCACAATTAGAAGAATGGGCATTAGCGTATTTGTTAGAAGAGTTATCTATCACTATCTTCTATCACAGGGAAAATGATGAAACCTCCTGTGAAAGCAGGGCATTTGAAGCTTTCTTTGCAGATAAAACAAAAGAAACCAGCAAATGCTTTATTTATATATATATATATATATATATACACACACATATATAAATACACACACAACATATACACACACACAGAGTTGAGGGGTCTGATGCTACAAGCCACTGCTTAGGGTAATAATTTTATGAACATTCATGGATCTGTAGGTCTGAGTAACCAGGGCCAGAAGCCTAACTAGTGTACAAAGTACGCACAGCGATTATCCTCTTACTGTCACAAAACCACTCCAGGATTAAACCAAGCAACTTATTAATAGCACAGAATGACCGCTGGGTTTAGAGCCTGTGGCAAAGGTTGTGTCCCCCACATGGAGCTGCAACCTCACCAGAGCTCCTCACCCCCAGCCGCACCAATGTGACTGCTCCCATGCTACATCTAGCATGCATGAGCCTGCAACATTTGGGACAGAAGAAACCAATTAGTTACACAATTGTAAGTGTCTCTGCCAGACAAGACTGTTCTCTCTTCTTAGGTTTGTTTCCTCAGAAAGATACACCACTCCTCTGCTAAATCCACGATGATTTTTCCTCACGGATTTGATATGGCCACAAGGGGTCAGGATTTAACATTATTCCTAATCTGAAAACTGGTACCTTAAAGCGCGTTACAGCTTTCAGCTTCTGCACAAGGAATCCAGGAGAAGACCTGCACACCTGTCTGTCCCCCGCAAACTTCCCCATATCTACATACCTGAAAGAAGCTTGCCACCTATCAAACGCACTGAAATGCAGCAGGCAGTATGTGATACTGCTTCAGTGTGAGGAGTTACAGATGCAGCTTTTGGCTCTGTACACAGTAACGGTCATCTTTTGGCATGACAGGGTTACAAGGTCATGCTAAAAAGTTTTGTGGAAGAGCAAAGTGAGATGAATGCTGTGATGCTTATAGCACTTACTTTTTTGGATGAAAGCAAGAGACTTTGGACTGGCTCAAAGTTTGGAAAAAGCTGTGTTTCTTCAATAATATGCATTCCATTTTCATAGCTGATAGCTTTGTGAAGGGCTCCTCGGTCTGAAACAACAAAGCAATATATTTAAGAAAGATTCTTAAAACAAAAAAGCAGGAAAAATTGCACAATTTCTATAATTTATCTCAATAATCTGCTTGCTGTTCAACTGAAGATTTCACACAACTCTCTGCCAATGGCAACCATTAAGTTTGCCACCACCATAAGGAGCTCTGAGCTTTTAGGACAAAGAATGACCACTTAAGGATTCTTTCATGTGTGTTTTTGCTGCACTCATTGCAGTTTTGCAGTTCTTTTCCTGCAATACTTTTTCAAAGCAGGTAAGATTCTCCATTTACTCAGATGGTCCCTTACTTTTTAAATGAAAACACTAGCTGGTGTAAAAGTACCATAAATATGGAAATCTCAAGAATTTATCTTAAAACATACTTCAGCCTAAAGAATCAGTGAATCATTAAAAGAAGTGTATTGCAGAACTCACCTGTACTGATGAACATGACATCATATATGGTGCCATTGAGTGCTCTGACTCTGTCTACTACAATCTGGGTATACTTCACATCTCGTTTTACTAGTCGAGGTCTGTCTCCCATTGGAGTCACTGAGTCATCCATTAGAGGATGATCTTTAACAAACTGCAATGTTTTGTCTGGTAAATTCAGAGAACTCATGTAGTTTGATGCTCTGGCTTCATTGTTTATACACTGGTGGCAGGGTGGGCAGAACAAACCAAAGAAAGAGATACAGTCAAATTATAATCACTTACTTGTACCAAATAGAGACAATTAACAGCAGCTACCTGCATTTTCTTCTCTGCATTACTTTGGCCAGTAAGCACACCTCTACATTACACTCATTCTACTGAGGAAGGTCCTCAGGCCTCGTAATACTTTTGCTTCTGTACTAATCCCTGAGTTTCAGGCTACCTTTTTGTTTGGGCCCAAAATACATTTTAGGAAAATATTCTTTCTGGACTCTCATGCTTCTTGACTACTTTCAACTGTAACCTTATTCAGCAGTAGCAACAAGATGACTGCAGACAACATAAGAAAGTAACAAAAGTGTGAAAGAGGCCCGTCACTGTGAACATTTTTGTTTGCAGAGCAATGTACTGCATTAGATAAACCTGCTGAGCCTACTGAGACAATGCAACAATTGCTACATTTCTGTTCATCTGAATTAAGAAGTATTTGATGTTGCCTAGTGTATACTGACATCTATTTCACCATTAGAAAATTAGTAACAAAATAACAAAAATACAAAACTAGCAAATAACTCAATTATAAATTCAAAAACTGCACCTTGATTCCCAGATACGAAGTTCAGAATAAATCACTGGAGTATTTTTCTACAAAGTCTTTACAACAAAAAGCATCCACATCAGGGCAAACTAAAATTAAGTTTTAATAGGCTACCTAATATCTTCTAGTTTGATTACTCCTGAGTGTTAAGAAAAGACTAGTCATCAGATCCAAGATTAGAAAAACTTACCGCACCAGGTCGTGGATTAGGAATTTCTCCATTGTATCGTACCCACTTTGTGTGAGACTGTTCTACTGTAGCGCTCTGCATGTACTTTCCTTTTGAGAAAACCTCTTCTACAGTAGACAGATTGTATGCACATACTGCTGACAGCCCCACATTATTCCTAAAAGATCAGGAAAAGAAAAAAAAAATCATAGGAGTAATTATTACTTCCTGTAGTGACCAACTGAGATTGAAACTACTTACCCAGGAAAAGGCTATATCACACTTACAGTTGTGGGGTAAAGACTCCATATATCACTGGTTCCTTCAAAGTTGGAGACTTGAGAATAAAAACATCATTGATAATATTGAAAATTAAATTCTTATCCGGGATGGTACAGATCAATCTGGCCTTGAGAAAGGAAGTCCATTTCTTCTGCAATGTCCTTAATCCTCCTTGGTCCCTCTTTTGGAATTAAAGAAATAAAAGAGTGTTTGTGAGAAGAATTAGCAGCATTTTTGCATTTAAGAACACAGTTATACTTATTTTCTAACATTTTATCTATAGCAACACTGCTAAATGTTAACACAATCACAAGCAGAAAAGTAAGGAAGCCACAGGAAAATTAGTTGATTCAACAACAAAAAAAACCCAGAATGACTTCTATCAAAACACACAAGTAAGATATGAGGCTTTTTAAAAAAGATACTTCAGCAACACTTGAAAAATTGAAGTGAGAAATGTACCTCTACAAAAACCTGTTTATTAGAACAAGTAAAATAAGCATTTAAGTATTATACTGTCCATTAAGAGAAATAAGTAGCATTGCATTTGTTCTGTGACATCTAAACCATGATTTAAATTCTAATGTTGAAATATGCACTTAAGCTTGCCTGACATTAATTATTTCACTAGAAGAAATGCAGCAATGGCTTAATCCTGCAAGCAATTACCGCCTTTATTAAGGATTTGCAGTACCAAGGTTAAAAGAAGTAAAGATATATTGACTAGAAACTTTTCAAAATATCTGATACTTGAGCTGTAGCTGTTACTTCTCTTCAAAAGGAGAGCATATTTGAGCATTATTAATATTTCCATTCATTATCCAAGGCTGTTATGCAAAGCATTAAAGGAAATGTGCAAAATTTATGAAAACAATTAAGTATAAATGCAACCTGCCTTTGATTCCTATTTCAAACAAACAGCAGCAATAAAGCTCTCATATGCCATGAAACCCCTTTTAAAGAGTGCACAAGCTGTCAGTGGGCAGAAGGCCATAATAATAAGCCTCATGTAAACCTGTATCCAGCTGCTTGTTTAATGGAAATCTCAAGGGCACTAACTTGTTATTGATGTTTTGACTTCCATGCTTAAATATAAAAGAGTAAAGTCAAAATAAAACATTTCAACCTCATCAAAATAAAATGTCTAGATAAATTTCCTGTTGGAAAAAAACAACCCCTGAGGATATTGATACATTCCACTGGAAAAGTTTTTGTTAAATCAGTGTTCTCGACCAGAAAAAAAAAAATGGATCATCAGCAAGATTTTTAACCAACACTCCTGAGCGTGTACTTGAATCAGACTAACACATTGAGGTTTAAACACAGCAACTGTGACAGAATCAGGCTGCTGGTGACCATTTTCCTTGAAGTTCTGGCAGCTCTAACAGCTTCAAGGAAGTCCCATCTGCTACACCATACTCAAGAGCTATTCTGCTGTGGACACAGCCTCAGTTTTGTTTGTATACAGCTACTTGAAAGTAACTGACAAACACCCTACCTGCTCAGCTCCAAAGTCAGTTCTTCCCAGGGAGCTGTACTTAGAGTTGTTTAAAAAGAGTAAGAAGGAAAGCCAGGGGACAGGCTTTTTCCGTTCCTGGGTTTTGTAGTGGTTGGTTTTCTTCCCCCAGGCGTGGGAAGAACTGTCAGATATACTGACATTTCACCACTGTGCAAAATTAAATCAAGTATTTGTTCCCAAAGCAACAATTAAGCTTTCTTGGGTCTGAAGAACTGATTGAAATTGCTGATTCATTAGGATGCATTGTTTGACCATTTCCAATTAATTGGCAATAAGTCCACAATATTAGGCTGTTCAGAAATTAATTTCCATTTTGTAATGTGATTTTCATTGTATATGGGAATATACAGGAATAGTACCTTCGACTGGCGTACTGTTATATATTTTTGAAAAGCTCATCTCATGAGCTTTCACGCTGTATAATTAAATTACAATATAAACTGTGTTTTTGACAAATTTTTGAGGTTTGAAGTTCAGATGTCAAAACAGCAATTTCGACAGATCTACTTTTACGAGTTCAAACTTGGACGTAATGCAGCGCAACCTGCTCGAAACATCAATGAGGTATATGGCCAGGGAAGTGTTAACGAACAGACAGTGCGACTTTGGTTCCAAAACTTTCGACCTGGTGATTTTGACCTTGAAGATCAAGAAGGTCGCGGACATCCTTCTGCTATTGACGACAATGAATTGAAGGCTCTCGTGGAAGCAGATACATGCATAACTGTTCGAGAACTTGCAAAAGAACTCGGGGAAGCACATAAACTGTTTCTGAGCATCTGAAGGAGATTGGAAAGTTGAAGAAGCTCAACAAACAGGTGCCACACGAATTGAATGAGAATCACACGAATTGCCGTTTTGAAGTGTCGTTGGCTCTTCTTTTTTGCAACCAGAATGACCCGTTTCTTGACCGTATTGTGACATGTGACAAGAAATGGATGCTCTACGATAGCCAGCGATGATCGTCTCAGCGGTTGGACTGCAATGAAGCTCCACAGCACTTCCCAAAGCCAAATCTGCACCAAAAGAAGGTCATGCTGATTGTCTGGTGGTCTGCTGCTGGTTTAATCCATCACAGCTTCCTGAATCCTGGTGAAACGATCACGGCGGTGAAGTTCGTCCAGCAAATCAATGAAATGCACCTAAAACTTCAACGGCTGCGCCCAGCACTGGTCAACAGAAAGGGTCCAAT
The DNA here is from genome assembly GCF_965140245.1 of Athene noctua. Lineage (NCBI taxonomy): Eukaryota > Metazoa > Chordata > Aves > Strigiformes > Strigidae > Athene > Athene noctua. Next base: position 50,115,426 of record NC_134077.1, on the reverse strand, counting down.
ACTTCTCCATGATAATGCGTGGCCACATGTTGCACTTTCGATGCCGCAACAGTTGAATGAGCTGGGCTATGAAACTCTGCCTCATCCACCGTACTCACCAGACCTCTCGCCCACCAACTATCACTTCTTCAAGCATCTTGACAGCTCCCTGTGTGGGAAACGCTTCAGAAACCAAGGGGAGGCCGAAACTGCCTTCGATGACTTCATCGCCTCCAGAAGTCCAGAATTTTATGCAACCGGAATAAATATGCTTGTTTCTCGTTGGCAAAAATGTGTTGATTCTAATGATTTTTACTTCAATTAGAAAATTTTATTCTGAGCTGAGATATGCCACTTCAAACATACAGGTTGAAATCGGCAATTAATTTCCAAACAGCCCGATAAATTCTTTTAAACACATATAAAATTCTAGTTTAATTGGTAAAAGTAAATTGAACTATGTCCCACCTTGCACACTCTAGCTATTCTTGGAATCATCAGTTTTCCAACAAATTCATATTCCACAGAAACCTCAGTGAAAAAGAAGTATATCTTGTCATCTTCTCCATCTGTGCTGTTTTGATCTGCTCTTATCACATCAGCAAAAACAAAACTGGGCTCTACAGATACAAAGAGAATAATTTTATATTATATATGTGACTACTAACTTGATTCCCTCAAAGACCCTCTAGGAGTCCTCTTTTGTCCAGTCCTCATGCTGCATTTACCTGCTCTCCAGGCACTGATCTGCCTACAGTTTGCTGTTCATAATATGAATAGCATTTGTAAAAAAGTAGAGAAAAAAACCCCACAAACCCTATGTGAAAGCACTAAGGTACCCAAGAGAACTATGGTCTGGTATCTTGTACTTCAACATTCTTCAGTCCACACTCAAGCATGGTTTTCTAATGGCCTGCAGAGGTATCCTCCCTTGACTGCCTCTCCTGTATTTCAGCTATTAGCTGAAACACTGAAAATGGCAGTATCATTACAACATGTATTACAAAACTCCTGTACTTTTGGGGCATAATGCATCTTCTAGAATATGCTAGCTTCATTATTTTGGTCCTTTTTGGTAGAAAGTCACAAACCTCTGAGTATTCACAAAACTTGGTCAGTTTTGAAATTCAGATACCGAACCACAATCAGCTCAATTTGAAAAGCCATTAGAGACCAAAACCATTCTCTTCCTTACTATATTCTAATTACATTGCATAGTTACTATACTTCCTTACTATATTGTAACTGTGCTGCAAGGATGAACAAGTAGATACAAAATAAACTGTAGCCCTTTAATATCACATTGAAGGCTGTATGTCTTGAAGGTATTTTCCTGAAGGTTGAAATCCTGAAATTTCAAAAGAAAATATCTTGCTAGCACACATGAGGCCACACACTCAAATATCAGCATATGCCAGTATAACAAAGTCTCTTTGAGGTACTAGACAATTACCCCTTACACCAGGTAAGACACTTAAAACTCTGTCTGTTAGTGTGACACTGAAGAAGGAAAAACAATTTGGTTGGGCCAGGTCTCAGGCGCACTTACCATTAAGCCAAGGTATTGCATACTCTGTTCTCAGAGGGCTCTGATAAGAGTGCCGTGAAATGATAGGTTCACTTCCCAAGAAATTGTAAGATGTTCCAGAATAAAGCTCCTCATCTTTAACAAAAAAACATATATCTTAGATTTTCTTATGCAAAAGGGCACATAAATATTTTGGGAAACTATGTAAGCTTAAACTTCCCACAAGAGGAAATAAACAAGTGTTTTCTCTAAATTGCCCCAGACATGTCTTATGTTTACATTTCTGCTGACCATTCTCAAGGCTAATCCTTCCACACTTGGGTTTATTATTGCTTTAATACAAGCAACTGGCAAAAGTCAGCGTTGTTTTTGTGGTACTTTAACACTTAACATGTAAACCTACAGTTTATGCACAAAGATGCAAATTTACTTAAGAAATGCCACAGAAGTTTTGGAAGTAATTATTTTACTCTTTCTAATGCCACCATTATTCAAACTCAACTTTTAAGTATTTAGGCATCAATGCAAGGAGTGTGTTCTTTTCTTTCTCATTTCCTGTTTCATGTTACTTTAAGCTTGCCTTTTATGATCTCGTGACACCAGGGTACAGTCGTGAACTCTGGTTTCACCAATCAAGATTCAATGGTGTCTAACCATCAAGTAATAAACTCTCAAAATATCTCAGTTCCCTATTCTGTCTCATGGATATGTCTTCAGGATAGCTAAAATACTCATTAAATCTACTGAAACGAAGATACTACAAAGGCAGTCAAAGTACATTTAGGCTACCTGGACTAAATATGTTAAACACACGAAAATATAATTTAAAAACTAGTATTAAATTGCTTCCAAAACAACACAGAGTTTTAACTTCTTTTAAGAAACAAGGTTGACTACATCAGTATTTTAATGTCTAACACAGTAAAGATGTAAAAATATGAATGCAATTTACCATTTTGATACTGAGAGACTGGAGAATAACAGCAGAAAAGATCGAACGTTTTTATACCTCATAATGAGGTACGCAAAGGCTGAACTTACCAACCATAACAGATGTATAGCTTTGAGCAGGATCAAATGGACATCTGCCTTTACCATCTTCATTTTTACCTCCAAGTTCAAATGAAATTAAGTTCTGCAAAAAATTAAATTGAAAACCACAAAACAAGTTGTTAGTACTTTTTCTTCATCCACTTGACTCATGCAAAGGTAACTGAAAAATCAACGCTAAATAACGAACTATACCATCAACTTCCAGCAAAGGCGGTTTTTAAGATTATAAAAGGCCTATGTGTTTTCAGAAAATCTTATCAAGTCCAGAAAACTGAGAGGAAATGTGATCCTATGATTTGTGAGGGTAGGAGCAGAAAAGAACAGAAGACAAAAAAGTTAAATCCAAAGAAATCTTAAGAAAGAGCACCTACAAGAGCCAGACAACAAGAAAAGCAGAGAATTTAATTGATACATGGAAAGAGCTGACAATTATTGAATTAGCCTACACAAAAATGGAGTTTGAGAAATCCAGGAGACTTCCTGAATTGGATTTAGCCATTTTCAAGATTAGGTTAAATTTGTGAGATGGGGCATAATCCAACTAAATTTTAAAAAGCAACAGAGTACTTTGGCTGCTACTTGATAACTCCCTTAAAACCAAGGGAGTGAGGATCAGGAAGATGACAGAGAACCGTAGCCACTGAGAAGTGATCAGTTACACTGTGTAATGAAGACATTGAAGGCTTAGGGCAATGACTCCTGGCAATGTTCCAGATGTGACGGCAGGCAGGGGAGACAAAAAAGAACAGTTACAAGATTTCTCAATTTCAGAACTGTTAAGAGCCACAGTAAGGAGAATGATACAAGAGTCAACAGTGAGAAAAGCAAGTTTTGATTTTGTGCCAAGACTTCACTCTGAAGTACTCAGCACTATGAAGCTATAGCATAGCCAGAAGGGGAGACAGGAATCTGAGAAATGTCAGGGAGATTTGGTAATGGATGGAAGTTGCAAAGAATGTCACTCCAGTATTAGAAACTGGTTTTATGCTAACACACAATACACAAAGAATTATGAAAGTTAAGAACTAAATCTGCAGTTGAACAAGATGAATTAATAATTCAGTAAGCACTTTGAAAGAGAAACAGTACAGTTTATTTCCATCCTCTATCGTTACTGTGGGACAGCGTAGTAAATGCTCCAAACATTATGGACCAGCACTGAAATTGCAACAGTCTTTGGGAATGGAGATTAACTCATTGTTTAAATGAGCTGGTTTTAAATTACAGTTGTTATTGTGTCAGAACATATGTACATTCTTACCAGGTAATCACATGTTGGCTGAAACGCATTAGTTCCACACACGTAGAGAAAAGTATCATTCAGCTGTTGCAAGACACGCACGTAATTACGACACTCTGTCTGTAATTAAGGATGAAAAAAGGACCAGTCTGATAAACCACAGCTTCCACATTCCAACATAAAGAAACAATTAAAGTTGTGCTGTCAGCTCATCTGTTGCCGCTACTTATGCCACACCACACCAGTAAGGCTGGTTGATACAATCACCACTGGGGCACCATCTCCCTACAATCCCAGTACGTCTAATCCTGCAGCATCTGGTTTCCTACAGTCAGTAATACACAGTTACCTCAGCATACCTATCGGGGCAGCACAACCAAATGCTCAGCAGGGTGCATCTCAATTTGTTCCATGAAAGCACAAGCTTCAAAGATACATCTGATCCATGGGAACAACTAGTTAAACACAGAATAAGTTTTAGACTCTGTCAATGCCCTGTAAGCCTAGATGAAACACTAAGTGGTGGTCAAGGTTGTTTTCTTAAGAGAGAAACTTCTAATACCATTAAATTAGCTACAAAGCTTTGTCACATATTTATTTTTTTTTCCTCAGTCCTTGGTATCAATTGATCTTTCATCCAAGGAACCTTCTTAATTCCTTTGGCTCTGAAATAGAACAAGGAGTTTGAGCAAAGCCTTGAATAAAGGATACCATAAAGTTTCCGAATAATAACAAATAAAAACAACTCTAAACACTCAGAGGGGTAAAAAATTGTGTCAACAACCACCCTTAATTTTTGCTGCTACACAGCCAGATACCACCACTGTACCACCACAGTTCCATAAACTACTTAAGGAACTCTTTCTTCTTATGAGCCAAAGGAGGTATTTCACTGACTGTATGGTGCATTCAGTACAGCAGAAAACTTGGAGGGGGCGGGAAGCAAACCAATTTTTCTGCCAGATGAAGTCCTTGAACAGCTGCATAAATACCTTTTGCTGGCACTAAATAACACGGCAATGGATGGGGGAGAGGACTGCCCATTTTAGTGTAAGAAACAGCAGTAGTGGCTTAATACTGTGACCCTTTTCAAACTACTGCACTATGCAAAACATCATGGCTACAACATAAATGTGACTATCAAAAGATTATGAGTACAATGAGGAAAAAGTACGGCTGGCAATGTGTGACTTGCTAAACTGGGGGCTGGGGAAAAAAAAGGAAGTTTGGAGCTCTGTCAAATTATCGATTTATGGGACCTAACATCCCTTTAACTAACACCAATAATGCAGAGGACTGGTGGAGATTCACAGACCCTCCACTAAACTGTATGCACATGCATATAACAAATTCACATCTCATATTCATAGTGGCCATATGTGAATATTATTATTAATAACCCTAACTGAACCTGGAGAACACAAATAATACTCTGAGTGCATGCTGAAGAGCCAGACAAGGAGGAAATGGCTCTTACATACCCATCACACCTCACCTTAGGATAATGTATGGTGGTTGATGATTATCAGTCGAAGGAAAGGCAGTAAACTGAATCAAGGGAGAGAGCCCACTCCCACCTCTAGAAGCCTCATGAATGCAAGATGTCTATGAGCCCTGCAAGCAGCACGTGGGGTTTTGTAATAGTGTGAACCAAAAAGGGGGTGCCAATGTCAAATCCTTGCCAGCGCAGAGTAGGACTGCTTTTTGTATTCACAGGCTTGCAGACTTCCACTTTCAAACCTGCGCTAAAAGCCTGATCACTAGTCTTGCCCAGCAAACTCTCATTTCACCGTATCATGAATGAAGTGGCACTACACAAAGGGAAAGGTACATTCACATACAGTCCACCACCTCAGGTAAGTCAATTCCACAGAAAGGAAAACCGAGCAAGCCAGCCTGTGTACTGGCAGTCATGAGGTTCCCAGAAACAGAGTGATCCCAGGGACCGAGCTGCCTGCACTGCTGAGCTGGCTGGAGATCCGGCTGCTCAGGTGCCCAGCAAGGTGCAGCTGCAAGTAGCACACCTGCGGGCACCACAATAAGGATATATGTAGCTAGTGGAAAAACACACTGCTAAAACAGCACTGAACTAATGAATAAACCTCATGCCCTAAAGCAAAGCAAACAAAAGTATCAGTCATTTTGTAAAATCAAGTCCTGGGAAGGAATTACTTCAATAATAAAACACAACAGTTGCTATCAATTACCTTAGTGAAAGTCATACTGGTTTATCATTTTAACAGAAAAGCTTGTAACATTAAGTACACATCAGGGTGTGTTCAGATTTTCAAACATTCAAATAATAGCCACTAGCAAGAAATAATGAACTAAGAATTAAAAAAAGACGACTAAGCATGGGGCAGTTTCTCAAGCTCAAGTTAATTAAAAAAATTAGTTGGTTTTTTTTTTTTTTTTTAAATTTTAATTTCAAACAGTTGGAGCCTTCCTTCTTTTAATATCATTCTTCTTAAAGTAAAATGTGAAACATCGTTCTCAAAGTTCAATAAAAATACATACCTGTTCTGATTTGCCCTTGACTGCACATTTAGTCCTTTTATCTTCTGTGACTTTCCAGTGTAACTAAGTGAAAAAACAAGCAACAAAAAGGCACAAAGCACTTTAATTCAATGCAAAGTCTGAAAATCTTGCAATACACCAAAAAAAGGCAATCCTAAAACTATCTGCAGCTAGTACAAGCCATTTTGCAAGCAGCTTTCAAAGCTACAATGCCATTCGTTCCTGCGGAGGCGACACTTTAAAATGCATTTGCCTTAAGTGGGGCTAAACCACTGCTATTATCTTTTGGGTTCATCATGATGTTTCCCCTCATATTGCTAATGAAGTTTATATTACCATCAGGGAAATGAAACTCTTAACTGTTTTAAGTACTTCTCAATTTGAAGTACTTCTCAATTTCATTCACAGTTGAATGAAAAACACTTGGGGGGTGGGGTATAATCACAGAAAACTACTGTACCAATTTACACTATAGGGAGAAGTTCAACTTTGTCACATGCACTCATAAAACAAGTTTTATATGCTGGTGAAATTGCCCATCACCACCCGTAAACATTTTGTTCTGGTTAAAAATCACATGAGCATCTTCCAAAACATCCTGGGTGGGACTCCATGTTGCACCTCTGAGTGTCAGCCTGTGCTGCTGATGGGATGCAAAGCAGGAGCCTGGAAAGGACTGGTAGCAATACAATGTTGGCAGACTTCTGCATAGGCTGATCTACTCTGAGAAGCCAATGTCAGCATATCCAGAGTACTTCTCTGAGCAAATTGGATTAGACTTGTCTGCAGTACCATTTGCTGAGCAGACACACCTAGACACACAAAACAAGCTGAAACCAGAAGGACAGGGCCTTCATTTCATTTAAAGCACATCTGCAATCTGCCACTCCTCACCAAGCTCCAACTTTGTTTCTGTTTTGGATTACCTTCTGATTCACATTAATAGGAGACCTCTAACTCCTGATAATAAAAACATGCGTAAGAACCACCATTACAGATGATCCCCAAAGTCACTCCAGTCCAGCATCCTGTCCCCAAGAAAAATACACCTATGGTGACCTCTAATTACTTATTTATATCCAACTTCTTTCCTCCTCTCATCTGATGGTCTTCCAAAAATAACAGAGGAGTAGCCCACACAGTATTTTCTCCTTTACGTACCTACCACCTAAAATGCAGCATTACTGATAGCAGGAAATGAAGTCAAATCTGGAGTATGATTTTTACATGGAGGATAATGTATTAAAAAATGCATACCTCGTGCTGCTTTTCAGCAATATTCACTGCTTTTAATGCAAAAATCACCTCTCTGGCTCCTACATATAGAACATCTTTGTCTTCACTTAACAGCAGGGTTGAATAGTTTGACACTTCTGATTCATGAAAATGTATTAGCTGGACCTCTGTTGAAATGAAAGAAAAATAGCACCACATGAAGAAACATGATCACTGTCACTTTGGGTCAAGTTAATGGGTCATTTTTCTGATTTGTCTAACAGATGTTGGATTATCTTGAAAACAACAAAGGTTGGCTCGGACAACCCATGTAACAGACTCCTCAGAAGCTTGGTTCAGCAAAAACAGCAGCTCCCATCATCAACATCAAAACCACTGGTCCCTGCTTTCTCGTTCATTCCATTTCAAATGCCTAAATATTTCCTCTTGTAGTGATTCCTGTAACTGACATCTTCCTTCATTTTTTTAATACCTGTTAGTTCCCTTTTTTCTAACCTTTCATTTCACACATCCATTACGAGAACCTTCCTCACCTTTTCCCTTCCATGTACCCACCTAATGTTGAAAATCAGGTCGGTGACCACATTCCCTGTAACTGCTCCCAACAATCTCTCAAAAATTCCTGCACCTTAAAAGATGACATTCCAGCATATTACCATAGCAGAAAGACACAGAAGCTAAGAAGGAGGATCAGAGGGTCAACAAGCAGATTTTGAAGTTGAGACCGGAGATGAAATGCACACAATTGAAAGAAATATAATAGGAAAAATCAACATGAAAAGGAAGAAGATGAGAAGAAAGAGGGATACCCAGGGGAAAAGGCAGTGGAATGAGGAAGCATGCAGACTGGAACAGAACAGCTTGGAGAAAGATGACACACAATGACTAATATACAGTAAGATTTCTCCTTCATGTACAACCACAATGGAAAAATGACTGAAAGCTTGGGAGACTTTTGTGCAAGAAACTACCAGAAGATTAATTATTAAGTGTGGCTTTTTAAGATATAGGCAGAAAACAATGTATTATGGCTTCCAATTTTAACATCAGATATAGCACTTTTTCAATTATAATGCTCCAGAAACATTAATTTTAAACCAGATTCTCAAGCATGTAATCTTAAAAATCTTTCACTTGGCAGGAAAATTCTCCCCAAACAGATGAACTGGTTCATACCACTCCACATGTTCATTCCTCCACTGAACTAAATTCCCCCCTCCTATTCAAAGTAGGTTTCCTATATGTAAATGCAACAATCTTCAGTAGACAGAGACAGGAAGAAATAGCAGGAATTAAAATAAATTCCATTTATTTTGACTAATTTGGATGTGGGTTTGCAGTGCATTAACCATAACACCATTAAACAATAACTTGCCAAATTTTAACTATTATACAAGATAGGAGCAACAAGAAGTCTAAGCAGGAACTACAAGCCTTGTCTAGACCATTCTTTCTGAAAACATACATCAGTAGCTAACTGCTATACGAATAAACAGGAAAAACACTTTCCACAGCCATCTCAGATATGCTTATTGTTACTACATTCTTAATCTCTGTCTACCTGAACCTACACTATGACTGCTCAGTATTTATACATCTGTCTTTAACGTCACTTCTTCGTACCACCTATATACTTGCTTGGTTTTGTTCAGTTATAGCACACTTGGGTAAGTAATCGTTGCTAACTAACTACTAGTAAAAGATAATCCAAACACAAAACACCTTGTAAAACCTAAAGCATCCATGCCACATGGAGGGGGGTGGTAGAAAATATTTACAAACAGCAGCAAATAACTGGTCTATAGTCCTTGCTCTAGAGTTCTCTTCATACCCAGGCTATATTATTAAACCAAAAGCTAAAGAATTCTCTGATCCCTACTACTTCACACCACATTTGCTAACTCCTACTAATTGTATTGGGAGGTTATAAATACTTGCTTCAACTTCAAATACTGGGAAAGTGGTGTTCTGTAAAAGACTTTCAACTCTAGGCACCATATAATGCTGTCAGAAGAGGACCAAACACTTATCTTTCCTTCATCTGGTAATTTATTTAGCGTACAGGACAGCTTAGTGTCAAAATACATCTCAGTCTGAAAAAGCATTTACAAAGATTATTAGCTGGAGAGGTGCATTTTGCTAATATGTTCAGACTCAAAGTAAAAATAATTTGATTAAAACAAAGTATGTCTGCTGGGTTTTTCTCTTGAAGCAAGTTTCAGCTGCAAGATCCTTCAGCTGAGAAAGCCAAATTTGCAGTTCCTCCTTTAAAAATCTATTTTTTCAGAACTTGGAGATCTGAAATCAGTTAACCCAGTACCTGAGTCACTTTCACAAATATTCTTGTCCTAAGCACTTGGTAAGCTGAGCAAAGCCAGCAACACCTGACCAAACTCACAGCAAGCAGGCTGGAAGAATATACAGCCTCAGTGAGTTTCAGATGCCAGAGACCCTACAGTTGTGGCAATGTCCCATATTGCACTACTTGAGTTTCTCTTCTTACCTCTGTGTTCCCAAGTGATCCTCGGCACTGGCCCAAATGCTACTGCCAGTTCCAGTAATAAACCCCAAAGTGCATAAAAAGCACACAGAGCCATGTTCAGTGTCCTTGCTCTTCAGGGCTCCTCTGGTAACTCTGGCAGGTAGTGTTTCTTTGGCAGAAGAAATGCAAATCCCAGGGAGTATCAGAGACCAGGCATTTCAGACCTTGAGAGCAGTGCAACAAGGCAGGCTGGAACAACCGTACAAGTACGTGCTTTTCAGCAGATCACTTCTTCAGGGGAACGCACATTTTCCAGGATGCTGCATTCAGAGACTGCCCACACTCTCCACAGGCTGCAGAGCAGTGCAACTGAGTGCATTCTTCTGTTTTGTTCCAGAAGTAAATGACACTGTGGAGAGAGGAGGGGAGCAAGAAGTAGAAGAGAAAGCAAACCGAGTACTCCCCAAAATAGCACATTGTATGCACTGATCTTGCAATATTTCTGCAGCTATCTGCACAGCTTAATTTGGATAAAGAGTACATTAACTGGTGAAAATATAATTCTTAAAAACAAGCCACACATTATGTGTTAAATAGGAATAACTGAAAGCAGTAATTTCAATCTAGAATGCAAAGTATAAATATTTTGAACTGTCATTTATGTTTAATGCACAGAATTCAACTCTAGTTTACATATTTTCTTACTTTTAATAGCAAGCTGAAAAAAATCCCACCTCTCTGAAAAATAATAAACAAAGATAACAAAAATCATTATGACTAAGTTCAGAGAGAAAAAGACATGAGAAGTGCAGCCTTAATCTTAATTATCAGTTACACAAACCTGCCACAACTTCCATCCTTGGGATCTTATGAACAGAAGTGTCATTTTTAGCAGTCTTTTCATGCTACTAATGTACTCAAGGTGTGCAGGGCTAGAAAGAAATACAGCTACAAAAACAAAGAGCTAATGCACTGCATACAAAAATAAAGGGAGAAAATGCCTCAATACTAACACTGGTAGATAGTCCTATGAAAGTCACTCTGTCTCTCAGCCACCCGTTACTCTCATGTCCAGAAAGGGTTCTGTTCTCAGCAAACAAAACCATTCCCTGCTTTCTACACCATCACCACAAGTCCCCACTGCTCCTGTATTCCTACAACCACTCCAAGGTCAAGGCTCATTTAAGTATTTACCAGAAGAAGCCTAGATTACTGAATGTGGATACATTATGAGGGCTGCACACCTGGGGGACATGGGAGTGTGAGAAAAGCACATTGTGCTCTGCAGCAGGGCACAGAAGGTGATAGATTTACACTGTGCCATAGCCTGAGACACTAGTGTGACACTACTCAGGGATAGCCACAATCCAAGACAATCGTAATGCCTAGAGGTCAGTCAGCATGAGGGCAAGGGAGGGTTACAAGATCCTTAGTAGATTTCAAGAGGAAAGGGGCAGCACCTGAGGAGGACAGAATTAAAAAACTAAGGGAAGGCTTCAGCAAGAATGTCTCTAAGCGTGATGCTGATGGCCTCTTGAGGAGGGAAGAGGCCCCAGCTTTAAGGAGGCAAAGGCTAGGAACCTCTGAGACATGCAGCCATCAAGCCACTACAAACACAAATTATCCCTACAAATCTTTTGTCTACTAAGAAAAAAAACCACATAAAACTACAACTTGCTCAAGCTGAACCTGTGACTTAATTTTTTAGATTTTTTTAGTTTTGGTAAGCACTTTAGATGAGATCCAGCTGTTCGTAATGGATCATATAAGTAATTTTGGTTTTTAAGGCATCATACTTTCAGTTAAGCTTACTAGGCTTGTTTGTCTATCTTGCACCCTTCCTGTTTATCGTCATATGTAAGCAATTTCATGTTTTCCTCTCCAACACACTAAAAAATGCCCACAGAGTTGCAAGGTATCACACAAACATACTCTGAGACAAACAGCTTTACAGGTAAGTATTCAGAGAGTGAACAGTAGCTCAATGATTAAGTTCAAGGCAGTATAGCAATTTTATTTTAATAGAAGTGTAAGAGGAAAAACAGCAGTTTTAAGAAAGATCTTTGAGCCATTATTTCTACACACTGCTAATTCTTTTTTTTTATGCCACCTTTTGTTACTGAGAAGACTTGACATAATAATCAATTCCCTGTTGACTCTTGATTTTTTTAAAAAAGAAAGAGACAGCCAGAACACCATTATTTGGTACCAGTCCCAACTATAAGGAATCATTTATGTACGATACCATATAGTAAAGATGTCTCCAGAAAAGACTTCCTGTAGATCTTCTGGACTTTAAAATAGGACTAGCAAACCTATGCCCTCATAAAGGCAAATCCTGAGTCTCCCTACAGCCACAGTTACACTCCTAGACTAGCTCACCTACTTCAGAAAATGCAAAATTATAACAAAATCTGAAACAAAAATTACATCACCTTCTGAAGAAGACAAAAGGTCTGGCTGGGTAAGTTAGTGCCTACTTTGCTGTGTTGGCTGGAGAACTGCTCTGGCCACACAAAGCAGAAATCTGTCATTTCATTCCCACTGTACATGTTTGCAAGACAGGCCCTTCTTCACATCATTGTTTGGTTTGTGGGACATTATTTGTCAATCTAAGGTAAAATTTTGCATGTTAAAAAAGGAAGTGAGACAGACTACAGTGAAGATTACATGTCCAATTGTACAAGATCCACTTTGTTCTCATTTCTACTGGTTTAAATAGAGATGAAAATGCACTCAGGACCTTGTCCTTTATAGTATCCTTCAACTTAATTACTCTTCTCCCCCCACCCCCATGCTGAAAATTATCTGGGATAACTCCTTCACTGACATCCACTGGGAAGTCATCCATAATCTAATATGAACCTGTTTTTATGTAACACAAGGGGTAGAAGGAAAGAAAAAAAAAAAAAGCCCAGACAATGGCCTAATTTCCAGATTAGCTCAGTTCCATCAGTGTTCACTGGCTTTGATTAGATTTGAGTGCTTTGCATTTCTGAAACATTAGGTCTCCTAATGTTTTAGGTTTTACTCCTAAAAATGAGACACAATTTGCCTGAAAACAAGAACATTTAAGAAGTACAGCAGAAAGAAACCTGGAATACTTTGTTACATAATTAAAATCTAATTAAAGTGACCACAGGTCTACTTTTCAGTTTTCTGTAAAACTGCTGAAAATTTTCTGAGGTCAATTTAAACCAGTAATTTTAATTTACATACTGTGATGATGATGTTCTTAAATCAATATATAATGATGAACTGAAGCAAAATAGTATGTACACTACTTGCACGAGTTTTCCATAATGCTTGCATTTATGGTGACTAAACTATAGAAGGAGAAACAATCAACAGAACTCCTGTTAGTTTGTCAGAGCACAGCTGGAAGTTCAGAGCTGTGAACATTCCCACTGACACAAAATAATATTAGTGCACTGGCAGAGAAACAGGAAGAGACAAGTTTCTGCTCTCTCAAAGGACAGAAAATAAAAACTGTTCACGCTGCCTAAGTGCTAATAGTGAACATTAGCACAAATTAAGAAAGCAGGAAGTTGCAATGGCATATCTTGACTCCTACAAAGAATGAAAAATATTTGGCCCTCAACACCTGTGTCAATGGGCCAAGAAACAGTCCTCCAGTCCGCCTTCTAGAAAAATGCAAAATACCAGCCCTCCAATGACAGAGGCTGAGAAACCAACAGTGGAAAGACAATTACTATCTTTCCCATCCTCCAAGACACAGAAGCAAAACGAGCACAAAGAGGTATTTGGGATCATAAAATTTCATCTTTCACAGATGTCAATTCAGCAACCCTTATCAGCACCAAATTAACTTCTTGATAAGTAATAAAATGCAACATCAAAACCCCAGAGGTCAGTGTTTTCTTCCCCAGACAGCATCGTAAATCTGGATTCAAGCATTGCATCTTGTGCACATGACACTTGCAGAAGGTATCTAAATTCTGGAATTTCAAAGTTAGAAAACGCCCAGTATTGCAACTCTGGTTTTGAAATCTTTTCTTCTTCTAATAAATACTTAGTTGCATTAAGGAGATTCTGAATGCAGTTATTACAGAAACTTCTAAATGGATCTACCTTTATCTTCTCTATGAAGGTTAAAACCATATGAGAATTTACGGACACACCTGCAGTAGTCATCATTATAACTGGGGATCCTTGCAATTCCCAAGAAATTATCATTAGCATCACAGAGTATCCAATCTCTCCCTACAGAAAATCAAACAGGCACTGGCCCTCCCGGCCTAATCCCGTCAACTCTCTTCTTGACTCCCCAGACACACCAAGCGTCCACATCACTTTCCTCCCATTGTGTATTGCACTTTATTCTCCTCTCCAGGGCTATTTTTTCTTGCAATCTCCCACCTACTCCCTGTTTATGCTCCCATCTGTGCTGCTAGCACATTCTCCTCCCCAACACAGGCAGTGCATAGCTACAGGTGATGTAAGACCCAGAGAGGCTGCCAGACAAAAGACCTTTCTTTGGGCTAGAAGACCTTCTAGTTTATATACTTCCCTTCTCCACAAAATCCCCTTCACAGTACTTGCTGTCCAGGCACAGCAAATGACAGCCTTGCAATAAGCAACGACTGCAAGGCACCCTCCCTTCCCATCACCAGGAATAAAAAAACATGGCAGGTTTCCCAGACAGCCTACCTTGCGATTTTTTAAGGTTTTAAAAGACAAAAAAATAGTAATTATGCATTTGTAAAACTTGTAAGTTACTATGGTGAGCGATTTGAAGAGGGATATGTGGAGACAGGCAAATTTACAAGTGAATTGCTTCCTCCAGCAGGAGAGGGGGCGGGGTTAAAGGAGTCATCTGTCAGAGGGCACAAATTGCAAGTTCTCCCAAAATAACTTTCTTCAAAGGCTTTTGAAAGCTTTAACAGAATACAGACCTCCTTCAGTGTCTATTGATGCCTGTTTGATAAAAGATTTTAAGACTTCATACATGAAAAAACAAACCCACAGAACTCCCACCGTGAGATTTTGCTTAAACCTGTTTTTTTTTTCAGTTTGCCCAAAGTTTTGTTTCTAAAAATAGAAGAAAAAGTAAGCAATGCTTGTATTTTAAGTAATCAAAATTACATAGTAAAAAAAGTGCACAATTTACCTTTGACAGCTGAATTTTATTTACATAGTTTATTTTAGACTGATAAGGACAGGCTGGATATATCCTTTGCTTTAGTTCTCACCCTTTCAAAAACCTCAAGCACAGTACCATTTTTAAACTGCCTCATGAAAAACATCACTTTTACAATCTTCTTATTATACAATATGTATGTACTCATTTTCTGCCCAGGTAAATTAAAACTTGAAACTAGCAGACCAGTAGCCCTTTATGACTAACATAAATGTAAAGCATGGGATTATTTACATTTCAAATTGTAACCAAAATACTTTGTAGTTGCTAGATGCTTACAAATTAGATGAAGCTTTTTAAAATAATCTGATGTGGTCTTTACCTCCACCATAAAACTTGCCGGAGGAAGTGCACTGGTGCTAAAAGAGGATAAAAATTCTGAGAAAACTGAAATTCCCAGTATTAGGCTGAAACCTTCTGTGAACACAGAAGTTTAATATTTTCCTGACTCTGAACAGGCCTGAGCTTAAAGCAGAGAATATTTAAAATCTTCAGTGGAATACCTAAAGAAATCCTTTTTCTTTAATTCACATTCCTGTAGTTTTCTTTACTACTATGTGCTTTTTCTGTCCAAAGACTACAAGAAGGCAAAGTATTATTAAAAAAAAAAAAAAAACAAAAAACAAACAAACAAACAAACAAAAAACCCCACACACACAAAAAAAACCCACAAAACCCCCCCCAAAAAAGTAAATATTACAAGATGACAAATAGGAGATTACAATTTTTATTTTTCAGATAATTATGGGTGGATTGTTTGAAATATCATGTCAGCCTGTAATTCCAAAGAGTAACAGGAAAGAGCAAATGGATTCGCTTTTGCTTGCTTTGTCTTTCTTTACAAAAGAGAAAGGTAACTCTGGCCTTGGACAAGTCAAAGCCTGAGCTATCAGAAGCTGTAGGCAATGTCATGGATCCTCAGCACGGCTGCATAAAAGCAAACTAAACAAATTATTAATGTAAAACTACATGGATGATCAAGTGGGACCCAACCACAGCTCCAGTGCCAGCACTTTCTGCTCATTTGGATATTGAGCTATTCCAAATCCAGAATTAAAGAGCTGTACAGGGGAGAGAGATGTTTTAAGACCCTCTCCTACTTCACTGGGTTCTCCCAGATATTGAACCTAGTTGTTACAGAGTCAGTGCTACAGTGAAAACTGTTCCAATGACCAAGAAGTAGTGTTCCTGAAATTCTAAACCATTCTTCCCCTACCACTTAAACACACTCTCACAAAATTGTTCAGCTTCTTCCTCATTTCTTCTTGGGCTCACAGGACTGAGTCAGTCATTCAAAGTTATCTGATGATGCCTACTAACAACTAATGGCACTTGAAAACAAAGTACCTGTGTCTAAATTAACAGGCACATGTGCTTTTAAAAAAACCCTATCCTAAGTGTCTCCTGACACTTTCAAAGATTCAAATGTCTCTGAAAGCAAACCCAGTAACCCCTCACACACATAAAGTGCATAACACAGGAGAGCTGCAATCTTGAACGGGACCTTCTAGTGGTAACTGAAGCACAAGTAAACATACAGTATCTTCCCAAGTGAAAAAATTTGCTTTTCTGATAAGGTTCTTGAGAAGTATTCTGGTCTTGAAGTAAAACAAAGTAATAAATTGAATATATAATTAAAACCTTATTTATGTTTTTCTGTATGAACTAAGATCCTAGTGTTCTTGCAGTGTATTTGTTTTACTAACAAAGACATCTGTACCACAGCCCCCTTGCTGCAGGGGGAGTGGGGTACCCATAGTAGCACTGTACATACCTACTGCTCCTTGGAGCCTCCTGCACACCCCTGGATATGGGGAGATGACAGAAACACGTCCTTTCTGCAAAGAGATAAGAAACTGGGTTTGACATCATTACCACAAACCCGAAGGGCAAGTTTTGATATGGGAATTATAATAAAAGTGAAACTTTTGGGGGAGGATTATTTTCTAGATTACCAGGCAGACTGTTTCTGACAGAAACCAGAACAGATGATGTGCATCCAATGAGCCAAAATTCCAACACTGCACTTAATACAAAACAACTATTAAGGAGTCCTGATAAAAAGCATGCACCACCAGCCTTTTTCAAACTCAGTTTCCTCTACCCCAAGTTGGCTAGTAACTACTCAGTACAAAATTATTTAGCATTTGAATTGCAGTAGAAAATATTGATCCTGGTAAGGGTCTGGAACCCTTCTCATGCTGGTATGGGATGTACAAATAAAGCTCAGAAAGGCTAGACACCAGCCAGCCCCACAAACTATTACCTTTATTAAATCCATATAAAGCAGTTCCAACACCTTCCTGCATTACTGAACGACTGCATTATGCACAAGCCTAGAACAAGAATACCTGGGTATTTACAACGAAACCTCACACGTTCGTATGTATTTTGGTGTAATCAAAGGAGAACAGTGGGCCACTCCAGAGCAATCACAACAGGGCAAATGATGCGTTTATCCCAACACTGTCCTAAGTAACATACTTCTAAATATGAAGACTTATAATACTGTTAACATCAGCTTAATTAGCATATATACTTCCTGTTCACCCAACTGCTTTTTAGAAGGGTGTGTGCTACCTGAAGGGATAGTGTTTTATAAACATGAGTCACCAAGGACCTGATCTGGATCTCACTGAAGTCAACAGTAAGATGGTTCCCACAGATCCAAATGGGAAGAGGGTGCACATAAAAAAAAAAGAATCTCCATTGCACATCTGAAGGCTTGATTCTTGATCCAGAAGATTATAATGAAAGGCTCACAAGGCAGAAGGTCCCAAAAGAAACAGGCCAGACAAAATGACAAGAAACAACTCAATACTGTAGGTCTCTAAGGAAAGGGAGAGCCTACACAGGGTCTTTTCAAAGGCTGGGTGTCTGCCCTGTCCTTCATCAGTGCATGTTTTGTGGTTGCCAGTATGGTAGCAGGTACCAAATGGTACATCAAACCCACTTTTTGCTTACAAAAAAAGTATTTTCAAAATCTTTTGGATCTTTTGTGTTAGAGAGGGCAATCTAGTCTGACTCTCCCCATGATGTTTTTTCGACAAGATACCCCATGGAAATCTGTAGCCCATCTGTGCTATTATCTGCTGCAGATTTTTCATGAGCACTAGCAGGATACGTTACTTGGTTTTGCTGTAAAAAAGAACAGCCTGCCTTTCATTCTGCTGGAGAAAAAAGAGCAGGCAAACTGTGAATCATCCAACCAGTTATGAAGTTCTCCATGAACTAACTTACACCAGATCACCTCTGTGGCTGTAACTACTCAATATTTAAATGAAGAGCTAAAATTTATCAAAAACTGCTGCTTGCCACAAGAGGCCATCAATTGCCACAGTCACTATCACTAACCGGAGTTTTCAGATGCCAGTATGCTTCTTTATGGCTTACTGCTTGCAAAGCAAAGGTCTAATCATCCATTTTAGCTGTAGGTACCTAAAGAGAGAAAGAAAATTCTCTTCTGCCTCTGCTGAGAAAGGACTTCAGCAGCCTGTGGCTTGTAAGAGCACTTTCATTATAACGAAGCACTTGCATCTAAATAGCTACAAACTGCTCACAAAAACCCTTGCAGCAGAATTAGCTGACACTCGAGATAGCTCTCAAAACAGCCTGCCGTAGAGATTTCCACATCTCCACAGGTGGCCCCAGGTTTGAGTTACAGGTCAGAGGCCACTCAGCCAGGTGGGAGAAGCAGATGAGCCACAAGGACTTTGAAGCTGCAGCACCTCAGCTCCAGAACTTTGCTTATAAGAGCAGTGTATCCCTCCGCAGCCTGCCCCTCGGGAAGGGGCCACTAACCACGGCTGTTTCTGGCAGGGAAGCCACAGACACGGAGCTGAGTGCAATGGAGGCTGGGCCCAGGTGAAGGGTGGTTTGCAAGTAGGGGCTGATTCTTCTCTTTTGATCACGCCGCCGCCGGCTGCCTGTCTGGACACCACCTGTAGTCACACTACACACATGAGTAACTACTCAGAGCTTGCCAAAAGCTATGACATAATTAAACCCTTTAATCCAACCAGGACTTGAGTATGAAATTAACATCCATATAAGCGCTGCAGGTCTGCATGCACCCTTTGGGTCCTCTTGTTTGAATCAGGCCTCACAGGTAATCCTTCAAAGCAGGCACTGCAGGAGCTCCCTAACAAAACTATATACCCTGTCAGGTTTTAAGATTGAAAACCATATTTCAGTGTAAACTTAAGGGAAAATAACCCCTGTTTCTTCTGGTAACAATTACTTAAGCTTGAGGGCAGGATACATGAACAACAAAAAATTACACCACAAAAAGCTCATTATTTTGACAACTGTGACTAAGTCCTCAAAGATTAAAGAAAACACCTACCAGACTACAAATGAAAGACAGCCTGGAATATATTATGTAGACTAGCATGATAGTCACCTTAAGGAAATTTTTCATAAGACAGCCACAATCCTTCATATATATGTGTTTGCATACGTGCGAGTACTTTCTTCTAATCTGTCAAATTCCAAAGCACATTAATGTATTACAAGGTACTTCTGGCTGTCACAGACTACTTGTATTTAAAAAACCAAACCAAACCAACAAAACACAGCTTGTATTACTTCTTTCTGCATATCAATTACCATCCAGATCAGATGCATTTCTTTAATCCTCTATTCAAGCATACACCTGCTGGAACCAGGTCCTAGGGATTTTCAATTAGAAGGAGAAAGGAAATACAGGAGAAAACTAGTTTATAAGTTAATTTTAATTACTCATAGAACTCTTTGGTAGAACCATGAAGGCAAATTCTAAGTTTGGAAATGTTTGAGATATTACAGCACTATTCACCAACCTTACCAAAATGCAATCATCAAGGTACTGGAAATTGTAACTAGAGATGTATTTGCTATCTGTATCTCAAGTCAGCCGCAACCTCTATGTGCTAGCTTTCTCAGAAAACTTATCTTAAATGCTTGTAAAGAAGACACAGGTAAAGCTGACATATAGCTAAGAATAACTAAGGCTGTGCATGCTGCCCACAGGCAGCACACTAAAAACATTCTTCTGAGTACTATGTGTGGTTTTAGAGTTCTAAAATAATTACACGGAAAGGTAGGCTAGACTGCTAAATTCAAGAACAGTGCACTTTATATGAATAATTTGGTATCTGGCATATCAAACTAACTGTTGCTGGCTGCAGCAATTTCTATTAGCTCCCATCTTCTCGCAATGTGATCAGTGACAATACCTGCTAGTCACCTGTGCAAGATATTGCAGGAGAAGAAAGTCAAGTAACAAACACATTACAGGATTTACAGAGCAAAGCCTCAAATGTTTTTCCCCTTCCCCACTTGTGAAGCTTCACTTCTCATAAACACACCTTTATTTCACAGAACCATTTACTGGCCTATCAACATCCCCCCTACTTTTTCTAAACGTTATGTTAAGATAGGTTTGCCTTGGGCCTGACTTTATGTGCATGAGCTTGCAGCAGAACCCCATGCTAGGAGGACAAACTAGGAACAACAAAGCAGAAAAGCTCTGTTATTCTCAGTCATTTTAATTTAGCCCAAACTGGACTGGGAACTTCAGCTTTCAATTCCCTTATCACCCTGACACTCTTCAGATCTCACAAGCACCCTCAAAAATGCCAAGAACAACGTAGAGACTATTACAGAGGCAGAAAGCCCCCAGACTGCTATGAATCCCTCCTGTGTCCCAGTGACAAAATACAAATACCAAAGTTGGGCCAGCTACCGCTGAGAGTGGAGTTCCTCTGTTTTTAAGGATGTTACAAGAAACTGTAAATAAGTAACCTAACTTCAACAAAACTTATGGCAGCATTCTTCAGGAAAAGATCTGGATGTATTTCACAATTCTAATTTTCCCGCAATTACAATAGTACACAAATATCAACACAATATTATTTTAATAAATTTTTATCAAAAACATGTTAGTGGTTCTGAATCAAATTCCAGTAAAGACAGAGGGCACCAGCACTACAACTGTGTGAGATCAAAAGCCACAGAGCACTAGAGAAAGGAAAGAAGGATGCACAACTGCACAAATAGCCAATACTAGCACTTTGGCTTCAGACTGAATTTTTGAAACCACCACTTTAGGGACATGTAGAATTTATACGTACTCACAACAGGGTGCATTTGCTAAGGGAAGCAAATGTTCTTTCAAAGGCAGCATTAGAATATTTTGGTCAATAAACAGTGATATCATTGGGAGCATTCCCCATGTTCGATGTATTTTCACTTCTGCAAAGGCAGTATCAAAGGAGAAAATTACCTCTCCTCTCACCATACAAGCATCATCCCTTATTATCCTTACAAGGTCTCCTCCAATCAGAAAACGAGCAATACAGCAAATGATTTGCTGGTGCTAAAATCTGAGCAAGAACAACAGACGAGCCTCCAAATCTTATTCCTGAGTATTCAATGAAAAACAACAGAAAACAAAGTTTAAATGTTGCCTATATTCTTGGTGTATGTTCTTTAATAGAATGAATGAAACACACTACAAGAAAAGCATGAGTTTTTAAAAATAAATAAATAAATAAAAATAAAATTAAATACACAAAAAACCCCAAACCAAACATAAACAAACCCACCACCAACCAGGAACTCTACTACAAACTTCGCTTCACACATGTGTCTTACCCAAAAGACCATCAGCTGGCAATTATGTGGAAACACGTCATAGTATTAAAAAGAGAAGTGAATGAATGTCATGTATTTCCATATTCATGACAGGCTATGACAATACAGCAACCCAGAAAAGCTAAAGCTAAAATCAACATGCTGTGTTACACCACATAATTTCTTAAAAGCTTGGATCACATCTTTTGTCACATTCAGGTAACAACTTTTATCACTTTTCAACTATTTATTACTTCAGCATTTCCTTTTTTGACTTTCTCCTATTCTTTACATAAACTGCACTTACCAGTGTTTACAGGGATAGTCTGAATATATTCAGGAAAGTTATCTGAACCCTGAGATTACAAAACACCCACGTGTTATTTCAGCATTCCGTATTTAGCATTTTTCAATGCTCTCTTGCCTTTTTTTCCCCCCTCGGTCTGCTCTTGCCTTGAGATATGCATGGCCTCTTCCAGAAAACGCAGACAATGATTAAGACATGGAAGTGAGTCTTCACTGCACAAAGAACAGAGTATTTTACCATCACAGTAGTGCAGAAAAACCCTGTTAATGAGTTAAGAGACTCAGGTTTTCAAGACAGTTCAACAAATATGCCAGTTACGGACAGGTGCCAGACTCTTAAAGTTTCTTGACTCTCAGAGAAGGAAAATACAAAAGCCATTTTGTGCACAGAGCAGAGATTTTCAGTACCAAAACATCCTCAGCCAGTTTGCCCACTGTAAACACCAAACTTAAATTGTAAATACCCCTCCCTATTCTGCTCAGGGGCAGCCAGATTGAGAAGGCAAAATGCAAAGACAGCTTTTAAACAAGCCTTTAAAGCACACTTAAATCACTGCCTTTTTTTTTTTTTTTTTTTTTTTACCTAAAATGAATTAGAACTAGGTGGAAGAAGATGAAAATTATATTTTCATCTCAGCACGCAAGATTAAAAAAAAGCACTTCTTTAACCAGCACAGCAAAACATCTTGTAACTTTAAGAGAAGCCTTCGTAGAGGTTACCTGTCCGTCCCGAGTAAAGGCTTCTGTGCTGAGGAAACAGGCAACTTCAGTTCAAGGAGTGAGAGTCAGCTCCCTGGTTGTGTAAGTCACAGCACAACCTCCCTGAGGGAGCTGCGTGAGGTTGCTGAAGTAGGGGATTTGAACCAAGTTATTCAAAACAGCGGAGAAATAACAAAAACAAAACTCCACGTGTTTGGCTATATGAAATTCAGAAGTTGAACCTTGCAGCGGTATTTACTATTAAAAAACAATAATAACTCACAGGTGGAATTTACCTATTTTTTTGTAAAAACAAAACAAAACTGCTCATGTCCAAAAAAACCCAAAAAAAGCTATAAAAAGGGATTTCCTCAAGCTTTACAAGTTATGTAAGTGCATCTCTCACTTATGAACACACATAAAATTTGTTGTGCTTCTTAATATCCTTATCTTACTGATCATGCATTACAACTCCCTTATCACACACCCCTTTAAAACTATCTTCCTCTCCTTCATGTCCAATTGCACAAAGTCATAATGTAATGAGAATGTCATTAGACTGGTTAGGATGATACTTCATATTGTATTAAAAACATGCCTGCTCAATGGCAAAACAAACAGAACAGACCACAGGAAATTCATAGATTTCTGAAGCCTCCTGTATATCATCTCCAGTTTCATTTGGGACAAAACTACAACATCCAACTCACAAATGTCTCTGTGATATTAATTTTGAGGTTTCCATTTCAGATACAGTGAGGAGATAGCAAGCGTCGCTGCTCTCAGCACTTCACCTGTTACTCCACAGACCTGCTTCTGCTGCCCACTACACACAACCAGCTTTGCATTTGACATGAATCGTGCTGGCTAAACAGTAAGAGCTGTGCAACTTTTCCTACATCAGGCATGTACATATGTTGAAGGTGGTGTGATAAAGCCCTCTCTCAAAATGCCAGGTTTTTTTTTTTTTTCCTCGATTAAGAAAAATACTTATTGTCTTTGTATGGCAGCTTCTTGAAGAGTCACTATCAAGTTCTGTCAGTTCTCTTTGGTAAGTACTGAGTTGAAGGCACAGTGCCTCTATGCAGTTGCTGTTGGTTTTGTAAGCTCCTTTTTCTGCAGAGAGTTACAACAGTCATGTTTCAAAATGCTTCTGTGTGTCACTTGTACAGAGTTATACAGAACAGAAAGTCCTTCTTCCCCATCAACCAGTCATGGAATGGAAGCTGCACCTGGAACCTTCTCAAATTAAAATCAGTCGAGTTTCCAAATTTATTTCCACTGAGAACCCACTAGAGCTTGAAGATTAACAACCAAAAAAACCCACTTAAAACTGGTAATTTCCTTCAGGTCTGCTCATCCCCATATTAATGGAATAAATGTAGAAACATCTTATTTTTACCATTCCATTCCCATTCTTTGATATCTGACCTTCAGACTACAGATGTCAAGTTTTATTTCCAGGTACAACATCAATAGCACCAAGCAGCAATGCTGTTTTCCCTGCACTGATGAGCAGAGTTTGACATGCTTGGCTCTCACACCTGGCCTGTCACCAAGTCACTGCTGTTTTCCTCCTTCTCCTGCAGTATGTGTATACTTGTAGTATGTGGTATCCCATACTTTCATCCATAGTCTTATATAATTACAGCACATTTAGACATTATAGGTCCTAGAAAGCAACTATGCACAGATAAAACTAGGATGTTCACATAATTTAAGACACACATCAGAAATTCAGCAACGTCCCAAGATGAATGGCTTAAAAATCATCCCCTGAATCCCCAAAAAGGGACTGGAGGAAACAAGCCAGATAACTGTGCTTTGCCGTTATAGTTACGAGGCGTCAAGCCTGCTCACTTAAGTTGTTCTGTCTACCTGCTACCTCTGGCCACTTCTGTGTCCCCCGGTCTCCATCCTTCCCCACCTCCTAGCACAAACTTGTGCCACTGTGCAACCAGTTAGAGAAGTCAACTGATCAGTTTCCACAGCTTAAAACCTACTTTGGGGAAGGGAAGAGTCAGGGTGGTTTAAATCCATCCACACCTCTTTCACCAGCAGTGCTAGCTTGTAACAGATGAGATGTATGTGCAACACCATTAGAGACATTAAGTCTGAGCCTTACTTGGGGGAAAAAAAAAATAAGTGGGAAGTCCAGTATGTGCTATGCTCACTCCTCTAAGTACTCCCAGCATCACCTCAGGGCCAAAATAAGAAAAAGCAAGGAAGAGTTGTGGGATCCTGACCTGAAAAAAGAAAGCCCTAGAGGACTGAGGTTCTGTCTGGGACTAAGCCTGTGATGGACATGATGCAGCTCTCCCCTCTGATGCTGCACAGCACCAACCATGGGACAGAACTTTCTGCAGGACTCCTTGATAGAGAAGATCTTGAAAAGACAAAAGTCAGAACTACCCAAGGGTAGGGCTGTGTCCCCCAGTGGTAAATGTTGCTCTCTTCCTGATGCAGCATCATTATGGAAACAATTTACTTTATTCTGCCAGTGGTGAGTAACAAATTAGCTCCTTCTAGTCAGCTAAACCCTGGCCACAAGGGTGTTACCCTTACATTTACTTGTATATTCAAGATACTCAGCTGCCTCTAAAGGACTGTCAAAGAGCACGTACTGTGGGACAACAGCATGTACCAGCCAACCCCATGCAAATCAGGATAGACCAGGTTTAGGGTCAAAATCCAGAATTCACACCACACTGCAAAGGTCATTTTAAATACCAGAGATCTCGACAAGCAGATTAATCTCCAATACCAGACTGCAACTCATGTTTTCTTAGCAAACACCACAGAAGTGCAGTAAAACAGCCTTAAAATTTTAAGAAATCATCATTTTACTGTAAGAAACACAACTAATGCAAACAGCTTCAGTGGCAAGCATTTTAAAGCATTTGGGGTTTTGCTGTGTTAAAGTTATGCTAGCTGAGAAAAAGAGTTCCCCTTTTTTCCCCCCATATTAAAACCTCTACAGCAGCTCTGGCATTTTTTTGCTTAAAAAGTAAAACAACCATACTCCTGAAAAAAGCTGCTAGGGCTTTTAACAGATAGCACAGGCACAGATTTCACTAATCATCATTAGACTATTATACTGTTTCTCACCAACTTTTTTTCTTTAACTAACCATGTACAGCCAGGGAGCCTGCACACTTCTGTAAGATATACAAATAAATTATACATACCAGCAACTACAAAAAGTGCAGAACAGAACTTATTAAGCATAAGTGTTTCCCTGCAGAATTTGGTTAGCAACAACTCAGCAATGACTGACTTGAGTTTGAAAAAAATCAGCTATGACTTTGGGAGAACTTAGACAAATGCAGTGATTTATCACATATTGCTACATCCATTCTGTGAGGTTGTAGAGCATCAATCATACCTGCTCCTGCCCCAACACATCCCTTGTGTTGGTATTATCAATGCAAAGGTCATTTTGACCTTTAGGTAGTAACAGTATTGGTTTGTGGCCATATTACCACTTTCTGTACGTTCAAAAACACAGGTGCCGATCTTTCAGTGTAAGTACTTCAGATTTCACATCAAATTATGTGTGAGCATGTCAAGGAACAGGATTAACAGAAGCTTTGCTTGCAGAACATTCTCATGAGCATTACTGGGATTTTAACTTCTGCCAAGCCTAAAATGAGCTTTTTCTTATGCCAAATGAAATGTAGTAGAGTCATTATTACACTTGATAATTAACTTTTAAAAATCTTGTCTGCACTATCATTAAGGACATTATGAAAGAAAAAGATAGATGTGAAAGCTGCACGCACACCACAGAGGTTCTGCCTTAAAGTTTCTTGACGAACAGGTAATTACTTCAAGTTTCCCACCCTTGAACACTAAATTTGAGGTTTTTAGTATTACAGAAAAGCAGAACTGTAAAATGATATGAAAGCATTAGAGGCAAGGCAAGATTTATGTGCTTCCGTCAAGGTTTATGGATCAAAAGTGAAATACGAAGCCTTCCTCAGCAAAGCTGACCTCCAAATGCAGCAACAGCCATCCATGTCTTATCTCAAACCAGATATCCCCACCCCAGACCACTCTTAGCTTTCACATTTGGTGGAAAAATTGTGTTAAACTCATCCATATGCAAAAATTAATCCCAGCCTACATAGATATGTCAGAGAATTTGATGGCAGTTGATGTTACTTGTGAACCAGATTCTGTAGAGGTGCTCAAGCTGTCAGTTGCTTCCCTGTATCACTTTATAACCTACTGAGTTCACAGCTACAGGTATCACATCACCAAAAGATACGCAAAGAAAAAGGAGACCATCCTTGAGACAGCTATTCCCTCTTTCCTGCTGCATGACTCAGAACAGGCATAGACAGGACTCAAGAAGATACTGTCATTGTCCAAGTGTCATTCTGTATCATAAAATAGCCTTCTCTTCCAAAGCACACTTAATAGAGCAAGAAACAAACCAAAGTCCCCATACAGCCTGTAAAATAAATGGCCCATTTATATAAAAATCATGATTCCATATTAACTGAAATCAATTAAACAAGTTCAAAGTTCTCTGTGAATATACTTTCCCAAATTTGTTTCAATTGTTATGCAGCTCATTTGCTAAAAATTTGCTGGTTTGCTTTTTTTTTTTTAAATTAATAGTGACACATTTAATACAGTAAACAAAAATATTTTACTAAGCATTAATTTCCCTTAATGCTTTCCTCAGTTTTCTCTAGTTAGAATATTAGCTTTAAACTATTGCAAGAGTAAGTAACAGCAGAGCAGAACCATGCCCCAGTATTAAAATGTGACCTTAGCTAGGTAATTTTACTTATGAACAGAGGAGCCTCTCACAGAATCTTCTTTCTAGTAAACTATGATTTAAACTTCAAGTCTAGAAAGTATTTCCTTAGAAATTCAAAACCCACTAATCTTCAAGTTTCCTACAAGATACACAGATTTGCATTGAGAATTAAGTCTACTAACAATCAGCTCACTTTTCTTAAGTAGCTTTTGCAGATCTCTTAGAAGTCATCCATGCTACCCAAAAGTATACAGACTACAAGCTGAATATCAGCACTCCAGATTAACATGCATTTATTAGCCATTTTGCTACTACTCTTCTACAATTAAGGACTGAATGACAGTTCTGTCTCCTGTTGGACTGTTTGCTGAGAGTCCTCACTTATTATGGCAGATTTTAAATAGCAAGCTTCATCTAAGCTTCCTTGTTCTTAAAAGCTGCAGACATATTTCTGCTTGGCAAAAACTCTTATCAACAGATTCGCTGTTCAGCAACACACAGGAAACTGAGCTACAGTTTGCATGCAATGGCCCGAGAAGTTCACCAGCAAGGTCAGCTGATTGCACACCTCCAGTTAGGACACAGGCTGCTCCTTACTGACCCCAAAACCTCCACGACTTCCCTCTGAGAAAGCCCAAAACCAACAGCCATTCTGCAGAAAGAAAATATAGGTACACGATTATCTATACTCAAACAGCTCTCTGTCTTTCTAACATGCTGGATATTGTGCATTTTACTGTTACTTTTGTTTTGAGCCATGGTGCTTTAAAATATCTGAACAGGTTACAGTTTTTTTAAATTCTAACATGCTTTGAAAGAGTGGTGGCACAGCCAACGTTTAAGTGACAGCCAACAGCTCTGCAATTTCACTACAGCTGACCCTTCCCTCAAGACTTCTAACAAAATACTGTCACACTGCAGGTCATCTCAGATGATATGAACTGATATCACTTCAGCAGGAAAAAAAATCCTTACTGACTTATTTGTTAACATAAAACAAAGTATTCAAACATTAACGTCTGAAAGTACTGCTCAAAATTACCTTCTTCAAGACAATGACAAACTAATGGAAAGCTAAAAAGCTAACATTTCTTTATATCACTGCTGTAATGCACGTGAGGTGCTTCATTGCACTGATGTTCACCTAAGTTCACCGCATCACTCCTAATGCACAGGGAAACAAAGATCTCTGATCTCCTGCTGCTTCTCTGGGCATAAAAATGTGTTGCTTCATTCTCCCTACTACAGGATTTCCTACAGGAGCCCTTCCTGTCTGACACGTGTGAGGTTTCACAGTACACTTCCTGAGAAAGCATGTCCTGAAGACAATCTAGTCAGATCCTGCCTGAAAATAAGCTGCTGACTAACAATATTAGACCCTCTGTGGGTGGATGGGTCTTTCCATCCAAGGCCCAGAACTTTTCAAGGGCATTTATCTCCTGTCCAACACTTTAATGGGCTTCCAGCCTGCACCAACATGTTAGGTTTAACCTTCCCTGACACACGCCAGCGAAGTTGTCAGTTCCATGCCTGAGAAAGACTGCAAAAGCCTGGTATCAGCCACTTAACCTCGAAGGACACAGTAACTGCAAAACCAGGAGCTTACTATGCCTGGGAAAACGGAAAGGAAAGGAAAACGGAAAGGAAAGCTGCTCAGCAGAGTGCCCCATCAGCTCCTGTGGTGTGCAAAGGCTCCTGGTAAAAGCCAGGCTCAGGAAGCCATGAGAAGTGTCACAATTGACTCAAGGAAAGGTTTTTCCTTGTAAAGCACAGGAACAACAGTTCAAACAAATTTTGCTTACCAGTAAGACTTGAAAAGCTCTTCAGCAACTCCAACAGAAAGAAAGTGAGTGGACTGCATACCGAGATCCACAGCACTGTAATAAGGATTTTTGTGTCACTTATAAAAGTTACAGTTTGAACCTGAAAGTGGAACTCTGCACCACACACAGTTTGCACCACTTTCAGCTTAAAGAACACTTATGTCACCCACCAGTTTTCTCCTACATCTAAGCCACTTCGTAAATTTTCAGGCAGGAAAATAAGTTTAATAATTTTTTCTGGCTCCTTAACAGGCTGAGAAGTCAGCAGCACAACCTGTGAGGATCTCCCAGCCACTTGTGGTTCTCCTCCCCACCTCCTGAAGCAAATGCACCAAACAACCCATGGCTGTCATGAGACTGTGTCACCACACTTCCAGCATGCAAGGTTAGAAAACACCAGCAGCATTACAGTCTTAGTCTTACGCATATGAATACAGGCATGTTTGAAAGGGTGCCTCTTCTCACAGTATAACCCTATTTAACAGCTTGCAGAAATCAAGCAGACCAACACTGCACCATGTACAAAAGTATCACAGCAGCAGCAGTGACGATCAGATTCTGTCACCACCTTACAGGAGCAGGTATCATCTACCTCCTTCTCAACTCAGCAGTGTAAAACACATGAAGAGAAGTGGCTAAAGCAGCAGAGGGTATCTGCTTCCCAAGGAGCTGCAGCTAAAATGGCATCCTCAAACTTCCCTTGTGCCCTAAGTAAACCCATCTCCACACACTTCTGGTAAATGGAAGACACAGATGCAAGCAAGGGCCTCACGCCAGCCCCCTACACTACCTCCCGTGGTGCCTGTAGAGCCCAAGACCCAGATGGGCAACTCTATGCCACTGCTACGCAGAGTCCTGTTTCATCTTTTTCACTCCTGTATGGGTGACAAATTTTAAGACCCAACAAGCAATAAGATGCACTGTCTCTTCAACAGTAAAGTGCATAGCCTATTCTGGGACACCTAAGATGCACAATTTTAAGAAATGAATGAGTGATCATTTGGATCACCTCACTGCCCAGGTGGTGGAGTGCCCTAAGGCACTACAAAATCTAGAGCTGGACAAAATTTCTCAGGTGAAAGGCTCATAAAATAAAAATCCTGTAGTCCCCCACCCCTTGCCCTCAATAGCTGCAAAACTGCAACAAAAAAATTAGAAAATCTTCTAGTAATCTATTAAAGAAGATGGAGCAACACTTCAACATGTTACTGCAGCATGACCAAAACACAAATCCTTGTTTCTTGAATGAAGAGGTCTTCAAGACCTGCAAAGTACCATAGAACATGGGGTTGTTTCTGCTGTTGGATTGTTGAATTAAACGGAAAATAGCAAGTTAAAACACTTACAGAACATTTATTATTGTCAAACCCCATTTCAATAATGTCAATTGTTCATAGTCCAAAAGATGAAACTCTGTTGGTGTAAGGGTGATGTCACTTTTAAAAAAGCCTGGGTGTGACAATTACATCCAGTAGACTGCAGAAGGCTGATCACCAGCAAAAGGAGGATAAGCCAAGTCTTCTGGCCTTAAAGTCAAGTATTAGTTAACTCTTGCAGACAAGCCTATAGTCAGGCCAGTGTTTAGACAGCATCCAGCACAGGAAGCACAGGCTTTGGTTCAGACTCTCAACACAGTGGGAGCTGCCCATCAACTGGGACTTAAGAAAGCTAGTTTAAAACTGCCTCAATTTTTTTTCACCTGGACAGTCAACAACAACTTGCTGATTAACAGGCTTGGCATTCATCACTAAAGAAGACACCGCAGACAAGACCAAAATAAACACTGCTTTCTTGGGCAAGTAATGCACCAGACAGCAATGGCCACAGGGTATAGTGGGGACAAAAAGCAAAAGTAGAAATTTTTAAAAAGGCTATTTCAGGGAAACAAGACAAAGAATACATTTTTAACCAGGATGCCCTACCGTCCCATCATCATCAAGATCTCATTCAAGGGAAGCAGCAGCAGCAGCACAGGAGGTCAGGGAAAAAAAGAACAGGACAAGGAACATGCAATTGCAGTTACTGAATTAAGCATAACCTGAAGCCATGTCTTGAGGCTGCATCCTTGAGGGATTGTCCTTCTTCCTGCCCCACTCCTGGGGTTGCTTCCTGAGCAGCTTGAAGAAGTGTGAAGCTGTTCCCACCTATAAACTCCAGCACTAACAACCAGCTCCAAGCTGCAGGAGTGAATACGAGAATGCGAGATAATTTTCCTTTGCTGCACATTAGGAAAGCTCTGGAAACAGGGCAGACTAACTCCAACTGAGGATTATTTACACTCTGGTCTTAGAGGACATTTTATCTTTTTAACATACAAGCCACCATTACAGCTCTAGTTTCAAGGAGGCTGGTAATTTATTCCACCAGCACCAAAAAACACCGTTATCACCAACAAAAGATGTTTTCAAATATTGTGCATTATTCAATCCAAACCAAGGCTGACCAGACATAAGAGGCACCTGATCTATGATATGTCTGCAGACAGTCTTTCCTTTACTTCTGCTTATAAAGGTTTTATGGCTGGCAAACGCTAAACAAAGTAAGTGTGAAAAACCAGATTTTCCACAGGTCTAAAAATGAAAAAACCCTAGACTGCAAAGTGGCAATCATTTCTGTCTTCATGGGAAAAAGCTAGAGTCAGAATAAGCTGAGCGAATTCAGTTAGTCATAACCACATTAAGCCATTCATCTCTGTGGCAGAATGTCCCAGGCTCTGCAGCTAACATTTCACTATGCAAATGGGAAGAAACATTTGCTCACATAAGCTGGTTAAATGTGATTTAGCCCAGATGTCCGAATGGCTTAGCAGTATTTGTTGTGAGATGTTTGCAAAACATCAAAAAAGAATGACGGACACAAATACATGACCAAGTTCCTGTCCAGCATACGTGCAAGGCCTGGAGTTTCACAAGACTATTTTTGGTAGCACATACTGCTAAAAACTCATTGATGTACCACAACTGTAGTTATACACCCTTCAGTTCTTGTCTGAAGGTGAAAACTGACCATTAGGGTCCCCTTGCCCCTAAGCAGCACTACTGCACCTGTCAGCAACAAGGAGATGGAGCAGAGAAATGAGCTATGAAAAATGCTGCCTGCCCCGAGCATCTTGGAAGATATCTGATACACCATGGGTGAGGGGATGTATTCCACTTACAGACTTGATACACACCATAGGGTTTGACAAAGGTGTGCCAGGGTAAGCTCAAAAAATTCATCCTACAGAGGGTGGCAGGTATGACGTAACTAGGGCCAGAATTGTATTTACAGGGTACCTGCTCACATGATTTTTATCAAAATAATAGTACCGTCCATCTCCTCTGAGTACCCTAAAGTCGTGGAGAACACACACAAAAGACAGTATTCTAAAAGCAAGTACCATAGATGTACACAACAGAAAAAAATTGGGTTGAGAATAATGCAGGAAAAACCTTAGAATAAAACCAATAATATGCCAGTAATTCATCATTCCAAATACAAGGTCATTTTCTTCTCTCGTTGTGGAATGTATTGATTCTAATTAAGCACATATTTTCCTGCAGCAATAAAGGTTAATATGATACCTGGTTCAGGCAGTTTCTGCAACACATAAGCATTACAAATTTACCCTTAAAAAGCAACTTGGGGAAAAAAAAACCATGGACTTGCTCTATTATGCAAATATGTGCAAACATGTACGTACAATTTCCCACAACTATCACGCACAAGTATTTGTTTCAATAAGGTGAAACAAACTGATCTGCATCCACTTGCATAGATAAAGGCATTCCCATTACTCGGTGATCTCAAACTGCTAGCAAAAGCATCTCAACGTCACTGTATCAGATTACCTGCTGGAGGCATTTTAACAGACTGTAAAGCTGAAACCAGCCAAGCAGCTTAGTTAGAGCCCAAGCCTTCCCCAGCATGTACCATATACCAACAGACAAGCCTCAACACCAGAGTTCAGGCCTACCAGCAGCAGACCCACCAGTCGTCTTCTGCTACTAAAACAGGCTAGTATCTGATCTGTAATAAAGAGGCATTTCACAGGCAAAAGAATGATTATGCATTAATCAATACTGATAAAATCGCTACAGCAGGACACTATCTTCCCTGCTACCAGGTCTACTGCCTCCAAATTTAATTCTGAAAACAACAAATTAAAGGAAACATGCAATTCTGAAATAGCTTAGCAGGTACAACATTGTTTCACATCTCTGACTTCTCATCTACAAGAATGAAACTCAGCTTCAAATTCTCCTCCTTAAATCCATCCCCATCTTTAACGCTCAAAAGACATTCTTCTGCTTTTAGATGGCTGTTCAGCCTCAAAAAAAGGTACCACATCTTCAGAGTATTTGCCTTGACCCAAACCTCAGAAGTTGTTTTTTTAACTTTCGGGTGGAAGGTTAGGGAGAAAATCAAGCATAAAGTACCTGATTACAGTTTAGGTCCCAGCAAAGCAAAAATTTGCTCACACTGTCCATGCTTAACTTTGATGCACTGAAACCTGGAACAACCAGACTCTTGATACACTTCTGTATTTGACAAAAAACCTACCTTTTGTATACCACTCTTCTTCACAAGTAGTTTATAACTATATTTAGTTACAAATGTAGTTTTCCTCAGTGTTTTCCAGAGAAAGCAGCAAAAAAGCAAAACAAACCAGAAGATTTTGTGGCAAAGAACAGAACTATGAAGCGTTCAGCATTGAGGAGCAAAAAGCAAAGCAACTAGCAGAGGTTCCAGAGCCCAAGATTTGAAACATGCACAAGAAGTCTTTTGTTCTAATTTCTACCTATCAGTTTACAGAATGGAGGCACCACTCTGAGACCTATTTTTTCAAGGTAGGTGGACCAATTGTTTTACATAAAATTGTTGTACAAATACTCTTGCTACCTGCCCCACTTGGGGTGGCAGTGTAAAAGCAGCTGCTCTAGCCAGTTTTCTTCCAAAAACACCAACTGCTCTCCTTGCTCCTAAAGAGAATTTAATGAAGCCATCTGCTCGGAGTTGTGACTATTCCACAAACATCCTGCATTCTTTAGGCTCCCTTTTTACAGTTCAAAGCTTGGCTAACATCCCAAGGCTACAACCTTTGAAAAAAACAAAACAAGAAGCAGAAAGGACCATTACTGAAAACATTTTGCTCATACGTAAGTTAAAATACTTTCATATCTGCATATCTCATATACATATATATTACTGACAACATTTTTGCAATATCTGTATTTTAAAGTTAAAGGCAGTAGAATAGTAGGTTGCAATGCACATAAAATTGAATCTTGCAACACTTGTTTTTTAGTATCTGAATATGTTTTTTGGTAAAATAAATGTCAAATCAAGGAAGGTAGCTAACTGATCCACAATTTTAAAATACCTCAGTGTTACAGCCTTGTATAAGTGTAACCAAGAAATTAAGAATTTCTATTCATTTAGTTTCCAAAACTCTTACCCAACCCATCTGTAAAATACCAACTAGGAGATACAGGTTTAAAACAACTGATGTGCAGACTATAGGAAAGGGCTGTCATATGACAACAGCCACACACCTGCAGTGGACAGTTTCAGCTGCCAGGATGTTGCATATCCACCAGGAATGTATGGGAGAACAGTACTGGAAAAGGCACAACCAGATGAGAACAAACCCTGAGCACAGGTAAGTCTCCTACATGAAGTTACTGCTTTTACGCAGAGTAGAGATATGTAACATATATTGACTTTTTAACACTTCCATACTTAAGAGGTACATTTCTCCAATTTCCTGTCTTTTCCTGTCTGTTAGCACCCCTCTGGCAGCAGACTTAAAACATGATTTTCCAAAGAGATACACTTCAGCACAGGATTAACTTCTGCTGCACCTGGCAGTGTAAGGAAGTATAAGTATGCTTTTCCAACCTAAATATACACTCTTTACTCAAAATGCAAGTTCAAAAAGGTAAAAACCTGTTTCATTGTGTTTCTAAGATGACTCTGAAATTAATAGTGCTGCAAGTCATCTAGGAACAGAAAATACATCACAGTACCAAGCACAATGGAGTCTTCGATTCTGCCTGGCACTTCTAGATCACTTTCCAACACAAACATAGTCTTCAGATACAAACAAAATATCACAAAAAAACCCCAAATAACTATGAGCAGCATAATAAAAACAACAGAACTTTATTTGTAGGGGAGAACAGCCTACACATACCAACCAAGAGCAAGAGCCCGAATATACAACACGCATGTTTTGGTTTCTTTGTTTCCACAGCAAGAATTTCTGGGAGGCAGGGGACAAAGAATCCCTCTTTCAAATGCTTTTGATATCAGTTTTCAAAAGGTACAGGGTATAGTTTCTCAGTGAGAATTATGTCTACCATATTAAGACTGCATATTCAAAATTTCAGTAATCATCTGGTGCCTGGGAGAGTTAGAACAGTAGCACAGGACAGGCAAAAATAAAAGTAAAGCTGCTATACAAAAAATTCAGCAAAATTTCACACCAAAATGTGTGAACAGTTGCTCAGTTCTTGCAGCACTGAGTGACAAACTCCCAGTTCTGCATTCACATTTCAGAACATTTTGTCAAATAGCTGCTTCTTCACAGAGAGAAGCTTCTTGTAGCATGAAGAAAACCAAAAAGTCATCCTGATGTACAGTTTTTCCTCACAGATTTCTCTCTAGTAAACATCAGTCTTTGACTTGTTATTAATTTAAAAAAGCATGCCTTCCAAACATGGCCTTTTCACATTCATAGAGCAATGAAAGCAAGGCTGTCATTTTTGTAGCAGGGAAAAGCAGAAGTAGAAATGGTACTGCAGTGATTAAGAAAATTTTTTTTTCCAGCACTGGGATTCTCCAAAAGCAAGTGTGTTACTACTGTCACAGGCATCGCTAACTCATCTGAAATAATCTGGCTAACAGACAGCTCCCAAACTAGGCCAGAGTTACCAAAGGGACTTTATAAGACCAAAACTTAACTTCTTCGAGCAGCCATTTCTCCCATCGCAAACAGTGCCATTTCCTCATTCTGCACTTGTGAAGCAACTGAAACATGAGGCTGATGAAAACCAAAGCAGGAAGCACCAAAAGGGTGCCACGAGTGTTGAAGACGCACAACATGTCCTGTTTTAAGAAACAAAACCACCCCACGATTCAGGGGGAAATGGTCTAAGTAAGGTGACTTGCTACACTTACTGATTTAAAACACAAGAACACAAATCCCTCCTTCTCTGCACTGGCCTGAGAAATCGTGCCCTGACCTCAAAAGCTTTACTAACTGACCCAATTCAGCCTCACCCTCTGTGTGGTAAGGCTCGTCTGGCAGACCAATGCGAGACTAGCATTGCTGCAAATCATCTGGACAACCAGCACTGCAAATGCATTTGAGACGCTGTGCCCTCCATTTCCATGAAAAGTGTCCCCAAAACCACTCCTGTTTTCAGGCCAGAAAACAGGCAGCAAAAACATGTATCTCATCACTGCACAAAAGGGAAGCAAAAGATCTTCCCATCAAAGGTAGCACAGGAGTCTGTGCTTGGAAGTCAGTGGCTGCTTAGCAAATTACTGCTTAAACAGCACCTTGATCCAACTCTTTTTGCTCTTCTCACATGCAAGTGAAGTTCCAAGTACCATCCCCTGCTGCATACTGTACCAGCCTAGGCTACATGGGGAGAAAGCTGGCTTTCTCTACCAACACAGCAAAAAGAGAAAGAGCGTTCCCCCAAACACACCTCATTTTTAACTAGGGATCCTAGCTAAAAGGATTAAGGCAGGAACCCATACTGCTACTTGTTTTAGCACTTCTCAGACCTGACATGTTCTGGAGAATATTCTTCAGGGATATATAAAAAAAAGCAAAAAACTGTATTTGCCAAGCTAGCGCTAGAATCACATTTGCATATGCAATTTTTTTCTCCCCCTTGTTGTCTGATCAGTGTTATTTATCAAGGATTAAAGAGGTTGTAAACTACCGTTTTGCTCAGTTGGAAGAGACTCAAAGCTCACTTGTTTGAAGCATGTTGGCCAGGAGAAGGAAGAAATTTGAACAAGTATTAGCAGAGCTTTAATGGAGATGCAGAGACTTGACAGCAGCAGACACGATCTTTCTGCCCCCACAACCAGGGACATAATGTCATCACCCAAGGGACCAGAAGAACAGGACCAGGCACACAAGCAGAAAAATTCACAGGAGACTTTAGACAACCACCAGGCTGATAGCACCTGGAATGACACTTCAACACCAGAAAATTATCTAACTTACATGCTAGTACAAGAAACACAGAAAGCTATGTTTGCACCTGTCTTTTTCTTGCTCTTAGACATAAATGAAAATACTAAATTTAAAGTTAATGCTGGTTTAAGAAACTTACCAAGCTGAAAAACTACACCATTTGCTTTTATGGGGAGAAAAGGAGGTTGTCGTATGTCACTTTTCAGCCAGATAGTTTCTGAATGTAGCTCACTGTACAGCCAGACAAGTTTTAACACTACTGCAAGTAAATGAGCACATTTAACTGCAGATTTTCAACAAAAATATGCTCCCTCTCTTTCACTCTGCACAACTGCCGTTTTGGAAAGTGTTAAGGTTTTGATTGAAATTCCGGCAACCAAATAAAATAGATTGGAAGCTACCAGACGGTTGCTGCTATGGACCAAAGCATCTTTAATGCATTCCTCACAAATTGGGGTTTCCACTATGACACCTGTCTCCTCATTTTCTGCTTGCATGAGGACATTTTTGAGTCTCTTGTATCCAGTTCTCCTTCCGATACTTGTACCACAGACTTGACATTAACTCTGATGTAAACTTCTTTGGCTCACAGCTCACACAGAGTTAATCGGCTCCTAGGGCACCCTTGATAACCAAGTGAGAAAGAACTGCCAAACACCAACCTATTTTATCTGAACTCCATGTAAACCTGTGTGTGAGCTCCAGTGAAGGTGAGAAGCATACAGAAAGGCTGGACCAAGCAGGCTCTGAAAGCCCCATGCTGATGCCAGAGAACTGAATAAACATGAGTGCAATTGCATGAGCTGTGCTTCTCTGACACACAGGTAGAAAGTGCACTTTTAAAACGCTCACCACACAGCTAAAGGCTTCTAATCTACAACAGTACTGACAACATGACAAAGCCTGTAACGCAGATGTACTAAAAAGCAGAAGATGAGTTCAGAACAGCAGAACTTCATGCAGATGGCGTCACCTTTGCTCTTGTCCCATCCCAGACCTTGTACCTTGTTTCAGTCCCTTGAACAGCCAGACAACGTGGACTTCAGCTGTCTCCAAAGCCTGTCTCTCCAGCAGCGCATGGAGGATGCCCAGCCTCTGTTAGCCAATCACACCCTCAGCCTCAGTGTGAGCTGTGCACAGAGGATTACAAAATCAGCAGCTCTCCCACAGCCCTCTTCAGTTCCCATGCTGATGAAAGCTAGCAGCCTGTAGCAGGGACATAACACTTCCAAATGGACAGTAGCAGGACCCAAAAAGGTCCACCGAGGAGGAAGAGAGCGGGACAAGTCACATGTGCTAAAGACTGTTTACATTTTTGTCTTCCAACTTTATCAACTTTGGAACCCCAAAAGCCTTTTGAGAGCTATGAGATAGAGCAGATAAACCCCTGAACCACAAGTTTAGCAAGTACAACTTCTACCACAAGTTGGTGTCACTACATGGATATCACAAAAAAGTATGAACAAGCACTGTGTGTGTGTTTAAACTTTACTTGCCATAGGCTGAAGACAGAATGTACCATAAAGGATCATGTACAAAACCAAGGCAATCGGTACAGCAAACATGCAAACTGTCTGCATTATAGTTACAAGTGTCACAGCCCTCAGCTTGATGCAAATACAGAAAGCAAAGAGTGCAAGAACAAAAATCAACGTGAAAGACACAGTTCTGTGAAGAAACAATTTTACAAAAACTAATCTGAAATAAACTAATGTTTAATCAAATATTTCCATCTTACTCTATCCAAGTCAGATGGATATTCTCATCAGAAGACCCTAAATGCAAACCTGCTAGAGAAAGAGGTAGCAAAATGAGTAATGGCCGCCCTCTCCAGATCAATGAACAGTGACGAACTCCCAAAGACATACGGTACAGCCACGATGTCTGCAGCAGACAGGAAATACTGTTTCCTACCCAAAGCTATAGTCAGGAAAGCTTAGTGCTGCCAAACGAAAAGTTAACATACAACTAAGACCTTCACACATGGGTATTTCATTAACCTTTGCTTCTTATGCCATGCACACCTGAGTAGTGGATATGTGAGGTATGTCTACCTCACTATAAATGTAAACCACCAGGGGGTCCCAAAGAGAAAGCAGGTGTGTGATTAAAACCCTGCCTAAGGATGGATGGTGCCCATTTACTTCCCTGCCAGAAAAGCTAGATGCTAAGCCTGTCAACCAAAAGGGGAGCTTCAGAGCAGATAAATCTTAATTCACAGCTACTGGCACAAGTTCAAGTTTTCTATCAATGGATTTCTGATCTTGCAATTCATATACCAGGTCCAAAAGTTTTCCAAGGCAGAGGACTAAA
The DNA here is from genome assembly GCF_965140245.1 of Athene noctua. Taxonomy (NCBI): domain Eukaryota; kingdom Metazoa; phylum Chordata; class Aves; order Strigiformes; family Strigidae; genus Athene; species Athene noctua. The sequence goes on along the minus strand of NC_134077.1, from coordinate 50,075,506 downwards.
TATTCCTGTAGGTTAGTGTATCACTGAGCAATGTGTCTGTAAGCACAGTTCAAACAAACTGTACTAACAGACTGTCCATTAATTAAAGCTGATGCTCCTTTCCCCATCAGGCAACAGCAAACTGGGAGCCACCACATAATGAAACCATTGTTAGTCTCTCCTTTACATATTCAACTGCAGAACAAAAGGGTTGCACATTCAACAAGGACTTGAACTTCTGCAGGTAGCATTGCTTCTCAGCAACAAACACAAGAGCAAGAAAGATCTTGCACTAGAAAAAGAGGTGAAGTCTGAGAGAAAAAACTCCAAAAGCTTTCTATTACAATGTTTACTGAACAGCAACTTTTCATAAGCACCCTCAGTTTTTTAAATTCAGTATCATACCGCTTTGCCACTATCATTACCTAGAAAAGACAGCACAAAATGCCTCCCAAGGAAGGACAGTTTACTCTCCTTCCATCCTCCCAAGTTGTCACATTTAGTGCTCTTCTACAAGTTTTCAAACATATGAAAAAAATACAACATTTTGACATTTGAATATGAGACAGATGTGTCAAAAAATGAGATACCCACTTTTCCCAAAACATTTGTGATACAGTAATTCTTCAATAAAAACCAGACATAACAAGTTGCAAAACACTTAGCAGAAGAAGGTAAGGAGATTTCTTGCATAAAGGAATGTAAGGGGGATTTTGAGCTTGTGGTGGTATTCCATGAATTTGTGCAACACATTTAAAAACAAAAACTGATTCATATTCATTCCAACATTCTTTCTAACTGTGACGTTTTATCAACGGCAGTAACTGCAAACAGCAATCACAGCTGGCAAAACGTGAGCACCAACTGAAATACTTTCATCTCAATTTTCCTGAGAAAAAACAGGTGAAAGAATGTCCAAAGTTTCACAAAAGATCAAAGAAAGAAGCTCCTGAACAAAAAGTAGTAACAAGCTAAAACAAGTAAAGGACCTCTAATGGCAGTGATTTATTCTATCACAGCCTGTTAGCGTCAGGTTATGTAATGAGCCCACATGATTTAGGAATTCATGTAGGGAGAAAATGTTTTTCAATTAGCAATATGGATCTGGGTTGTCTGATGTTAAGTGCCCGCAAGTGATAATCTCACAAAAATGACAGATGAAGACTTTAAACAATGGCTTAAAATTAATTACTTTTTATGACCCTAAGTTTATGAAGGCATGCCTTAACACTGTCTTCAAAGTAAACCTAAATAAATTAGAACGGTAGATGTAAGCTGTAATTCTCCTCAATACCAGCATTTCTCATACTTTCAAACGTCTCTGTTTCTAAATTAGGTTATAGAAGAAATGATGTAAGAAGCTTAGACACAGGGGTAGGTAATACAACAGCTATGAATTAGAAAGGGAGAAAGAAACCTGAAAGCGATGAAACAAAACCACAAAAAAACAATTAATATAAGTTAAGCACTTACAGGAGGGAAAATACAGGTGGAAAAACATGCAGCTACAAAGCCAAAAGCTGTCACTGAAAATCAGTTTGCCATCCTAGGTAACAGAGGCTGCTAAACCCTTCCACGAGTCAGCTGAAGTGAAAATCTGCTCTTAGAAAAGGAGACAGTCCCCAATATACAGCCTCTTGCAGGGGCAGAAAACCACCATTTTTCTGTTACAGTGTGCTTTATTACTGGTCTGAAATGACTGCATTCAGTTTCCAAATACTGGTGTTCCACGTACCTCACTCTGAGGAGTAAACTAAATTTGTCCTCCCCATCATTTGTATTTTTCAATTTATGAGCATTGCCTTTTCTTTAGTAAATTACACAGATAGTGCTTCTTGGATTTGTCTCACTAAAGACTCATTTTCTAGCACTTAACCCTCCAAGTCTAGGGTAATATCCTGTACTTATCCATAGGCAAACAAGATAACGGAAGGAGACTAAACCAAATTTTTTGTGAGCTTAGCCAAACTGATATGCATTACAAGCACCCGATTAAAAAGATGCATAGAGCCAGTTCATGATGGCTAAGACACTACAAAAAACTCCAAACTTTCAAACACATCCTTTGCAGTGGCTTTTAAATCTGTTCTGTTGAGACATTCAGTCAATGGCTGTGCAAAACATCATCTTCCCAAAGGGACCAGGTTCCAAGCCAAAAGGTGTGACTCAGACCAGCTCATGTCACCACTGGGCTCCTCCGATGTCAAGCCAATTTATGTAGCTCTAGAGTTACTGAAAGGAAGAAGTCTCCATCTCCAGCAAGCATTTACTCTCCAAGAGTAATAAGACACAGTTAGTTACTTTTGTTTTACAAGACAAGGGACATAGGTAAGGCCATCTCTTGGGTGTTTGTTTTTTTCTGGGTTTTTTTGGTTGGTTGGTTGTTTTTTTATCAGCTATTATTTTGGTACATCAAGATCTTTCATTAAGTGATGCAACTTCAGTCAGATCTGCACAGAAAGAGCACTCCTAGGGTGGGGAAGCAAAACGTAAGCTTTAGAGCACTTCTGCATTCTTTTCTTGACTCTAGATACACCATTTTGTATGGGTAAAGAAGCTGAGTCAAGAAGTAGAAATTCTTCTGCCTAAATAAGGACATGGGATAAGCTACACAGACAGTTAGAAGGGATTTTTCTTGTGACACAACTTTGACTCAGGTTGAAGTATGTGTATTCATGGTATGGTCAAATTCTCGTATTGCTAAAAAACAAACAAAAAATCCTTCATCCTCTTATTCCCATCTGCTAAAACATACATGAAAGTTTCCAGGAGGAAGGGAAGCAAATGGGATTATGAAAAACAAAATTAACCCTTCTGACTCATTTCCTTCTTCCCCTTTTATCTATCACAAGCCAGAAAAACCTCTTGCCTTCATCACTCAGCAGAAATCACCATCAGCACTTTCTTCAGGCAAGAATGTCAATGCCTTCCGCTCACCTGAGCTTCAAAATATTACATGGACAAGAGTAAATGAAAATTTCAGGGTGTGTATGAAATGGTGGGAAGGTGAGTGGAGGGTTGCCCAAGCGCAACACTAGAGGGCTTGAGACCCCCATGCCACACTGCCCAATGCTGCACGTGCTTCCCAACACAGCCTCCCCTGCCCCCACCCTGCAGCCAGCCTGGACACTGCTGTGTCCAGCCCTTGTCCTCCCAGACATGAGATCCTTGTTCACCACAGAAAGAAAAACAGAGTGGAGACAAGGGAAGAAGAAGGGCGTTGTGTTTTGTTCTACCAGTCCACCTTCTGATTTGGGGGACCATTTTTGTTTGGAGGTTGACATATGAGAAGTAACTGATGTCATCTCAGTTTGGTAATCCAGTGCATCAGAGAAGCAGAAGTCACAGGGATTTAAGGTAGTAGCTACTGTGTCTGCTCTAGAAAGCTCCTCAATAACACAGGTAAAAATGCCTACTTAAAAAATAGGCTACAAAACTCAAAGGAATTCAGAAAAGAGCTCAGCAACACCAAAAGGGGAAAAGCAGAAATAAAATGCAATACATTACTGTGTTGTAACCGAGCCCAGCGAACTGCTGAAACCTGATGGCCCAGATGGCACAAGTTAGCATTCGGAAAGAACTCGTCAGTCTGGACAAAGAATCCTCCCATATTACACATAGGGAAACCTTATTATCAGTGCTGTTACCCAAAAGAGACAGAGCCCAACTCTCATGACAGAATCTGTCATCACCTGGTACAAAATTCAAATCCTGCAAGAAAATATCTTACTTGTTAACCTGCTTTTTTTATGCTATCTTTGATGAATCCAACTTGTACATACTCATAGAGGCAGTTGACAGCTCTTTACCGACATGACAAAGGGACACAGGTCACTGAAGCTGTTATGAAGGTCACAGCCCACCTCCCCAGGCCAGCAGGAGCATGTCCCCAGGCCTCTGCACCATGTGCGCTGGATCGAAGGCCAGCCTGGATCCATAAACTCTGAAACTACCATTTCAGCTATTTGCCACACAAGCCAAACCACACCACCCAACACCGTTCCCCCCAAAAACACAAGGAGAGCAAAAGATAGGTAACTCTTGCAGATGCTCAGGGCCTCCGCCCTCTGGCAGGTGGTGGGAGCCGAAGAGGGAGCAGAGGACACAGCAGGGCAGGAAACTCACAAGCACCTGGTGCTCAAGATGGAAAACACTGCTGACCTGTAAAAACTTGGTAAGAGGCATAAATTACTAGAAATGGAGGCCATTTCTGTAGTGGTGCCAAAAGGAGCCACGGCAGCATTGAACCTCTCTCAATCATTAACCCGAGGGGGAAGAAAAAACAATATGACTCCCGCCTGTCAGCCAAAGCAGATTTGTCCCAGCACCGTTCAGCTCCAGCAGCCCCTCACAAAGGCTGACGTTTCAGAGATGGTGCCGCAGGGGCACAGCCCTCCTGTCACACCACCCACAAGCACGGAAGGGCCAGTGGCTGTCCCTCTCTGTCTCAAGACAGGCCCTTTCGAGAGGGCCCTGGCTGTCCCTCCTCAATGTCTGCAAGAAGGACATAAAGGCCACAGAGACCAACCCTACTGCCACTGGGCTGATGTTGCTACATCTGATTCCACGTACTTACAAGGGGGGGACAAAAAAGAGCATACGGATATTAAAAAGAAGAGCCACCATCAAACACAAGAAAGGTAAATAACTCCAAACTCCACACCTAATTTAGAAAGAAAATTAAATATATGCTCTTCAAAAAAATCCTCAGATGATACATATACAAACTTGAAAGACATGCCATCACATCAGTAATTCCCTCCTAAATGCATGTCCTGCTGCATTTCTGTTTCATGAAGAGTTTGGGTCAAAGTCTCCCTGGATCCTCACATCCCTGAGCAGCTTCTGGCTGCCCCAAAGGACTCTGGCCACACCAAGCCACCAGCTGCTGGCCAACACTGTTGCAGCCGCCAGGGCCCCTAGGTGACAGACATTAAAATACCTCATCTCCGGATATCATCTACCATTAATAATTTGAGGCACAGTATCAAATGGTTTTATTCCTTTAAAAAAGGTCTTTGTTCAAATGTTAAACTGCACAACTGATTTATCGGGCACTTAAAAGGCATCATATTCATGCTGAATGCATTAACTGATCAGTTCATTTCACATTAATGGTCAACCCTCTTTTCCTAAGGCACACAAAGACAGCTTTTACTAGTTCACATTTTATACCTCCAAACTCTTGCCTAAATTTTTCACCTAGAATCTGACTCACAAACACTTTTTAACTAGAATTAAAAGCAAAACAAACCCTAAAAAAAACCCAAATGTAACTCAGTTTTAGCTTAGAAGAAAGCTGGCTGATCTACACCCTCTTCTGACCCACAAACACAAAACAATGCTGTAATCCTTGTAAAAGGAGGTACATTCCCCATTCCCAAGCCCTATTCCACACAGAAATGTACTATGCTTTCTGAAATAAAACCAGTCTAAATAATACAAACCCAGCAAATTAAGAGTTTAAAGTGCTAGACACACTCAGATTGATTAAGTACATTTTATTCTGCAGACACAACAAACAGATTCAAGGCTCACCATGACTATAGCATCCTTTCCTCCAGGAAGATGACTAAAGAGAAGCTGTACACCATTCTGTCCCTGTGATGCCAGTTTTGATACAGAAGGGTATACTTAACAACGAAAAACTTATATCAAGGAGTAAATTAAGACCCCCATTATTAAACAGCTGTGATTTCTAACACATTTTTCTTAGAATTTTTCCACCATTCAGAAGCAAACAACGCTCCCAAATAAAACTACTCATATGCATTATTTATAGCAGGAACATATTATCAATCCACAGAAAGTTAATAGTTTTCAAATTAAAACAAAAATTTCTGCTTTCAGCCTTCTTACCTAACAAGCAGGCTGGCATTAAGTCAATTGGACCAACAAACTGTCACATAAGGGTGAGTACTAAAGCTAGGTATTTTTGTACCAAACCACTGCCTACTGCCTGCAAAGTCATTACTGAATGACTATTCCATATTAAAATCAACATAATTAAAAAATATAAGTTAGAAGCAGCATATTAAGTCTTGGGAAAACTACTTAAGCAGCAGAATGTCAGCTGTGAAAAAGCACCACCTGCTTAAAATAACTAAAACACAGAAAATACCCTCCAATGAATTGGTAGCAAAGTAATTCATTGTAGCAGGCTCATCAGTGTTGGAAAGCAGACCTAAAAGCCTACCTACCAGATTAACAATCACATTTGCTCACTTTACAGAGAGCCCTCTACCATGAGGGTCCATTTTTAAACCAAGATGGGCTGCAGAACAGAATGCTACTCAGGAGGAGCAAACAAGAGGGCGAAAATCTGCGCCTGAACAAACAAGATAGGTTGCTGAACAGAATATGAAGCCTACTGTAAGAAACTGTCAGCAGGAGACATTAGAGTGCTGGATGCTGTTATTAAACTGATGTGTAACAGAAGCCAAGGAGCAGAGATCACAGAGCCATGAGGTGAAAATATCTGCATCAAAAGGAGCAGGACATTGTGCAACAGGTCTCCTAAACCCCGTCCTCTGCAATTCCATCCTAAAACTTGAGAGGAGAGAACAGATAACCTGACAACCTGTCATCACAGAGATCATAATCTCTTGCTCCAGGGAGAGGTATGGAATTAAAATAATTTTCTCCTTTGGTGGCTGCCAAGGAACACGACCTACAATTCCACACTAGATAACTGAAAGAAAGCCAGTATTTATGAAATATCTTTATCAGCTGAAAGAAACAGTCACTTCAGTCAAGTCAGATTCACCCCCAATTTGTTGGTGCCTATTTTCGTGCTCCAGCTCACCACAGCATGGATCTCACCGTAGTTTCACCAACACTCCTCTTGCTGACAAAACCAGCTGAAGCAGCTCCTGCCCCCGCAGCAGCGCTCCTTGGTCGCTGGTTGGCTGTACCATCAGCAAGTAGCACTGATGTGGTGCAGCGTCAGGCCTCCTAGCAACTGCACCACTGCTTCTGAAGAGGCTGCATGGAAGCAAGGAGAGGAAGTAAGAATTGGCAAAAGTTTAGGCTGTTTTTTCTGGCGTATGCAATGCAAATGCTGCACCAACACTGAGAAGCACAAGCCTCCATGAATGCGATGACCACCTGAACCACGTAAAACACAACCACTGCTGCTCTCATGTCTAACAAGCAAGCAGCAACACTGGGTATTTGCATATGTGTTCACAACAAAACAGTTTTATTGTTCAACTTTCAAGCTACACTCAAAGAATACATATAATTCATGATGGAGAAAAAGGCAGCTCCGGTTTTGCCCATGGTAAAGATGAATCCACAGGCAAGCATATGTTGGGAACACCACCCTGTCCCATCAATAAGGGCTCGCATTCATGCTTCACACGTCCCAGGCCACACTGACATCTGTTCTAGGCAGAAGGGGGAATGCGTGGACACCAGCACATGCCCAATGACATGGACAGGCAAGCCACGGCACCACTGTGTATTTGCCTTACCCTGGCAGCACCACCGTGCCACCATGGCTAACCCCACATTACCTCCTCACAAGGTCTTTCTTAGTAAGGCGAAGCACCTGTGTGCCCCAAGAGCCGCTGAGACAACTAGGTACCTCAGGATCCTTTGTAATATGACAGTCAGCCCACCCCAAGCTGCAGACCTTCCTGTATGTCCCAGTGCACAGAGGGGTAGAGACTACACCAGGCTCAGCCTGGCCTTTCTGCCTCTGGTACAATACTGGTATCAATGACCAATATAGTGATAACACTGTAAAAACCTGCAGTACATTTTCTCATGGGTTTTCATGCATGTGTAACTAGCATGCACAAATAGTTGCCCCAAGGCAAAGGGCACACTTATTGCTATATTTAAGGTAAAATGTCTGAGTACTTCTGGTAGTTGAGAAACCATCACTGTACTTGAGTAATCTTTGTAAACAAAACAAGCCTCTTCTATGCAGATTGTCTGGGTACACACTGCTAATAAAGATGAAGGACAAACAAAGGTCACAAAGCTAAGCACATTCTAAATACCTGCTGCGGAGACAAACCTCAGCACAATATACTGATTGCAAATAAGGAACTTTTTTTTATTTTTCAAGTACCATGTGATCTTACCGGATCTTATACCTCTACCTCATTTTGTAATTAGGACACTCTCTGTAACACATGTACAGTACTATAGATTTTTTTTCCCCGCCCCTAAAATGAAGTTTCAAGTTTGTGCACCAGATCCAAGGAGCTGGTTTCTGTGCATTCCTAAGGGAGAAAGGGCTATAGAAAAGCCTTTTATTTCTGCATGTATTTCCCAGAAGGCCTAACTAATGCAAAGGGAAATGTATCAGGCTTCTTCAATGGGGGGAGGGCGGGAGGGGATTAACACGTTTCATGGGCAGAGCGTGTGCAAAGTGGGGAGGGGTAAGCACTTCAGTGTGAGCAATTAAACACAATTCTTTTGTAAACCTTATATAAGATAGCTAAAATACCCTTTCCAACAGAAACTCCTACTTGAGTAAATGTCAAGGTAAATTGCACTGAAAAACAGACTGTATGTCACAAAAAGCTAGTGTGAAGGGGGACATTTGAGACTGCATATGCACATCTTGTGAGAATCGCCACTCAAGCACATCAGCATCATGAAGTTAAGGGTATAAATACAGGACTGCCTGTTTTCACTGCAAGTCTGCATCACACAACTGCTAGCTTCCTCCTCCTAAACTGATTTCATACACACTTCTCTTCAAAGCTTTTCAAGAACTGAGCAAGGTTGGTCCCTGGTTCAGAAACACACTTCAAGATACAATCAATTAAAAAAAAATACAATCAGGAGCAGAGCGACTTTTCCCTATACTAATATAAGTATTACAGAAAAACTGTGTAAAACGTTATTGCTTCAGAATTAGAACTTCAGCTGCTGTGTCTACTTCACTGTCAAAGCATACCTATCTATAGGCAATGCACCAAGCAGCTGTTGCCCCACACCTCACATCTCTGAGGACCCAAACCCTGACTCCAACCACCCCATACACTTGCAGTGTGCTGGCTCAAGCCTCTGCTGCCCATCACAGGTCAACCGCTCTTCCCCTTGGGGCTTGTTTTTTCTTGAAAACACTCCTCTCCCCCTTGCTAGCAAAAACAGGGCTTAAAGAAGACATGAGCCGAGTTTGCTGAAGGTACACACCTTGCTTTTGTTTTTACGGGGAGGGGAGGCAGCAGACCATGCGGCTCCAGTTTATGGGTTAGTACACACTTACCGACACACAATTAATTGAGCAAGAAGCTTAATTCAAGTTTTGCTGCACTTGGTGGTTCAGAAATTCTTACTCCACCTGTATTTAAACAATGTTTTCATATTTAATATAGTATGAATAGAATTCTATAGTAGTTGTGTGCTAAGTAAAAACAAATTAATTCCCAGAGTTATTTGGTACAAAATCAGTTACAGTGTAAATAGCCTGGGTTAGTTAATTACTCCACTCAGTAACACTATCATCCATCCTTCCCTCCAATGCTCTCATAGAAAGGTAAAAGCATCAAAATTAATTATTTACTTAAAACCAAATGATCAGGTTGATTGTTCTAGGACTGTGCTTTTAGGTGGTGAGCTACTTAGCATTGTATTTAAAACGTTTAGTAGGCCAATAGAAAAAAATACCCACAAAATTTATTACTGGTTTTGCTCAGTCATTTATTCTTTCCTATAATCTCATTTTACAATATTTGAAGACTTCCAGCTTTGCAACACTATGTTCTGGAATTATAACATTTAGACATTTATACAACTCTCTGAACACAGAGATCAACACTTTCGACAGTAAACTATTTAAAAAAAACACTTTAAAAAACCCCAAAACAACAGATGCGCAATATGCATGCAACTTAGAGCTTATGTTTATTGGAGAAGGTGATTTTGAACAGCATTGTCAGTACTTTATTAAATGAAAGACAAGATCCAGCAGCTAGAAACTGAAGATTAACAATAAATGAACAGACTCTCAAGGACAAGACTAATTAACCATTGGAAATAAGATGATACAGGGGATTTGCAATCATTAAAAACAAGATGGGGAGAGATCCACTTTCTGGTTGGAGAAAATGGGAGCAGGGGACAAACCCCAGGGCTTGGTGCCGATTTTTTCCCAATCATTCCAGAGGTTCATGTTACTCAGGGCCTAGGGTAACACCTTTAATTTGCTGTTCAAGGAAACACTGGATTACTTTTTTCACCAGTTTATCTTTTCACCTCAGACAAGCTGTAGCTCACCACCTCTGTTTTAGGCAAGAGACGAGGCACTGAAGGGGCAGGCAGGATACCAGCTGCTGTAATGTGGGGTGATAACAAGATAACTTTTTTCCTCAGACGTCTGCCTGGATTTATCAAGATTCTTCCAAATTTTTACATTTTTGCCAAATACTTCTAACAATGCAGCTGTACCTACAAGCTCCAGAAGAAGGAAAGCTGCAGCACAGCTGCAGCAGTAGCATGCATGGCTCTGCAGTGTAACTGCTTGTCAGGGTAACAACCTACACAGCTGCCTGCTGCTCCAAGTGCTACACTCTCTTAGAGAAAACCTCACGATCCCATGCAGCACTCAAAGACTTCATGCATATACCTCAGAGAAACAGCAAAGATCAAAACAGTCATCAGTATTCTGGCTGTTTTGAACACATGTTCTATATTTTTCCACCAAAAAAAAATCATCACTACAGCACAGATTTTTCTCACGATTCTGCCCAGCCCATTAGGAAGTTGGAAGTAAAACTCTGCTCATACACCTATCTGAAAACTATTTTGAAAAAAAACTTCTTCATTTCTCTTTGGTTGTATACACAGCTTTGAAAAGTCCCATCTAGATTTTAAAAAACCTCCTTCACAAAGCCACTCTCCTCTAAGTCTGCTCTTACTTGCCATGAATCATTTCAATACAAGTTGTCCACATTAACTCCTTCAACCTTGCATGGCATTAATTACAAAAGTTCTCTGCACATTTTTGTGTATTTAACTGAGACATTTCATGCTAATTTAGTAATTTTATGCTTACATTGTGCTACAACATTTACTTCTCAATTTCTAGATAAACTCTAGCATAGTACAGGTGTAACTCAAACAGCAATTATAACACAATATAAATTACAACATTAAGTACACTGACAGAACATCAGCTGAAGGTAACGCAAAGGCAACTCCCCGTATTGCACATGATAATTAAAGAGTCTTCATGAGAAATCCCACGTGGAGAAAAATCTCATCATATGCCAGGAAAGTGACTGTAAAATCAAATTAATGGGAAGGTAAATTTCAGCCTCAAGACACTCTGCTCTGCATGCATGCCAGACACCAGAAAACTTTCTCTTAAAACTTGACACAGGATCTGAACCTGTCTGGGACAACCTGGACCAAGAGTAGAGCAGCAGTATGTGATGTTTTACCTATAGTAGCAACGTGGTTTGAAGGAACTCTCTCATCCCTATTGATATCACACATCACATCTCTGCCCAAATTATCATTCAACCAAAGCACTGTGTTCCCCCTGTTACTATCCTGACAAAGACACACAGGCTGAAGGGTTACTGAAAAACTAGCAGAACCCATTGCTCTGGAAATCATCCACCAGACTGAAGCAAACAGCATGTGCCAGCACAATGCAAGGATCTTTCTTCCCCTGTCAGTCCTTCCCTCCCACAAGACTGAAAATTCTCAAGCAGAACAGGGCCACTGCTCTAGTGCCTGGTAGGGAAGTGTTACTCTTAACCCACAGGTAAGCATACTCCCCAAGGAGTCCTGCAAGCCTCAAGCCTGGAAATAATTAACCCCCATCACCTAGAAAGATGGGCAAAACCTGATCAGTTGACACTGAGCTCAAGCAGCCCCCCTTCTCCATTCTTGACTACTTCCTGAAATATTTCATTTGCTCTGTCACCCACAAATCCCAAGCAAGAAGCCAGATCCTATAATAAGACCTGTAAGAATCTTGAGCTTGTAACTAGTACCTTCTCAAAGAGACAGGTATAACTTGTTATTTCTTCTCAAAGTTCCTAATGCATTCTCAGAATAACATCTGAACTTTAAGCAAACAGGGCCCTTCAGGATCCTGTCCTCCACTAGACTTCCAGACAAGAAAATTTTTATTTACATGATTAATAATGTAATTACTATAATCACTTATAATAATATATTAGTATATATTATTAATATATATTGTAGTACCTAACGTAAGTAATATAATTACTTATATTTTTTAAAAAAATTAATTAACTGATGACTTTAAACTTGAAAGCAACATTTACTTTGGTCTTTCAGGCAAGTTTAAGCATCTTACTGAGAGCTTTTTGAAAATTTTCCTCTCAGTTGTAAGATTCAAACTGCCAGGTATATGTTGTCCACGTAACTTAATTTCACAATCATGAGGCTACCACCCAAAGTTCCATAAAACTTTTAAAAACAAGCTTCTTCATTTTGTATTTGGTTATTTTGTGGGTTTCCCAGAGGCTGAACAAATGTGGCACTTCAGCCACTGCAGTCATTCCCAAGCCTCCTGATTGTTTGCATCTCTGGAAGCTAATGCATGGGTCAACTTTGTCAGCATTATTTTTACAAGCCATTTTAGCTACAAAAGCCAGCATGCACCACTGGTTCCTGCTCTGGCATGCTGCGCTGCACACCCCCCATCTGGTCCCTGTTCATGCTGCTGAAGCAATGCCGGACTAACCCCAAATGTTTGTGATTCTTTCAGAAGAGATCGTTAGTTTTGCAGCAGTTCTTGTGGACCCTATTTTACACTGATGAAGGCAAACAGAAACAACCAGAAGAACAATAGCTACTTTGTTCACAAAATAATGTGAAACTGCCAGGATCGTTCTGAATTGCTGAAATCGGTAAATTTTACTGCTATGTTAAATAGGTTGATCTACAAAGCAATGTCATGAAACCGATCTTTAGTTTCCTCTCCCATTCACCCCCTCTCACAGCAGATGCCAACTACTTGATTAGCTACATTTCATTAATAAGAAAAACAGCCAACTGATACAAATACAGTAACCGGAAACATGTCTTCATTGTTTTAATCATTTAATGCTCTTGACAGAACAATGAAAAAGAAAATCTAAACCCTGTCCACTCCAAATCTGCAACTACACTTCAGCTTACACTTACATCACAACTCTGTCACTAAAAAGCAGTAATTCTCAGCACACAAAAACTGCATCATGAACAATACTTTGCAAATACAAGGGTTTGTGGATTTCAAAAAAAATAAAAAAAGCCCCAAAGTGTGCTCTGTGTAAGAAGAGAGAAGCAGTGGAAGGGGACACAACTTCAACGCGAGGAACACTCATTTCTTCTTGCTACCATTATTATAGCTTACTCCTTCATACTGGGCAGGTGGCCCAGCAGGTCCCTTTCTGAAGCCCATTTGGGCGTTTGTGTTGAGCAGGCAGGCAGGCAGTCCGTAGGCAGGCTGGGAGAAGAGCCTGCAGGCAGCATGCAGGCAGGAGCCCCAGTGAGGCTCCCACAGCAGCAGGTGCTGCCACCGGGTCAGCAGAGGACCTGCTGAGCCACTCTGCAGTACTGGCAGCTTTGCCCCTGGCTTCCAAGGCCTGCCAGGGGAAATCTAATTACAACATAAGGGACAGGTACAAAAGCAAAGGCAGAATAGTCTGTCCTAAAGAACATTCATAAATCAGGCCCTAGAAAGAGTTACACAAGACACCAGTCACATGGCATCTGATTAGCTTGGGGGGGGGGGGGGTGGAAATAAAGAAGGAAAGAAAAAGGAAAAAGCAGACACAGCTACATACCCAGACTGAAAATGGGGAGAGCAGGACTAACAACAGAGCAAGACACCAAAGACAGCTCTACTCCAGATAAGAAGTATCAGCTTACCATTCCCCAAAATTACACCCTGTGCCAGTTTTTGGCCATTAAGGGGAAAGCAGGTCTGTAACATACACATCTCCTACCACACTCTCAAATCGTTATGACTGAGCACAGTGAAAAGCCACCCACACCCACAAAAACAAACCTCATCTCCTGGCAGCCCCAAAAGCCAAACCAAAACCAAGAAAAGCCTGCTGCAGCAAACTCTTTCTGAAGGACCTACCACCTCCATGCCAAACGCTGCTCTCCTGACTGCACCGGTTTTGCACTCACTGCACCTTGACCCATGGTCACCATCTACTCAGTCACAACATTCTGCAGGAAAAGCCCCCTTCTCAACAAAGGTGGACTTCCTCAAGAGGTGTATTTCCAATTCTTTGCCTGCACCATGGTCTCACTTACCATAAAAACCTTCCCCATTATGCACTCTACATCATCAGCTCCTATTTTGTCTACCATCTGCTCATCTACCCAGATATAAATATACACACATGTAACAAAGGTTTCTTACACACACAGCCCTCACCCCTGAGTGTGAGTTTTGATTTTCCTTTCCTGACCAAATTTGATGAAAAAAACCCTAATTAAGAACAGGTTTACTTAGACCTTGACCAAAGTAATGAAACCTTCCAGAGAGATTAAATAGAGATGTTAACTGAAGTTTTTACTTAAAACTCTTGTCAAAGAGTTCCCTCCCCTCCCCTTTTGTTTTCTGTTTCTTATTACATAAAGCACCAATGTAATTTAAACATAACGGCTTCTATTCAGTTTTTTAAACAAGATTCTTGTTATTAAGGAAAAGAGAACTTTCTGAAGCATAAAAGATTATTCTGATGTCTTCTAAAAAGCAGATTTTATTCTTGTTTTTTCTTTCCTTCTGCACATATTTGCAAACAACACCTTATTGATTTTAGATTTGTGTGGAGGGAGTTCTGTCTGTTTATTCAACCGAGCTTCAGTGATGCTGATAATCAAGGTACAGTTAAATTTTAAAAGCACAAAACCAGAAAAAGTATATACTAGTTATGTAACACATACTCTAAGTTTTAACAAAAACCAAAAGCATCAGCATTAATAGCAAAACCCAGAAAACCCAGTAATACATTCTAGAGCACAACTACAACTTGAGGTCTGTCCCTGTCTCCATTGTCCCTTGCCATTTATTCTTCTAACTTCAACATGACTGTTCTTTAGGAAAAAAATAATGATAGCCAACCACCAGTTACTTATATAAACACAGATTATTCTGTATACACTAATACAGATCATTTTAAAGTCTGATGTCTTCAGAATCTCAAGATTCAAACTACAGTTTTACACACTCACAGTGTACACAAAACAGCTACAATTCAGCTACAATTTACACATACAGTCAGAGGGTTTTTTTATTGATTCTTGGTATTTAAACTGTATGGCAAGAGAAAACAGATAGTATCTATACACAATGTATCAACAAAAAAAGACAGCTTTCCAATAGGTTGTACAACACCACCACAGCACTTGCTCACACACTGCTGTTCACAGGGGCTACACCTATTATGTGTGAATGTCTGGGTACTCTCAAATTGGACCAATGCTATTACAGAAATTAAGAAGACTCGTTAGAGAAAGATATCCCTTTCCAATGCACACATAAACATAAAATCATTTACAATTAATCTCCACATAGGCAATATGACTCAGTCAGTTTAAGAAATCTCGATCTGCTGAGTAATTCAAACAGCTTCGTTGTTAGTTATTATGTAATAAAATTGGTCAGTCAACAGCGAGAACACTATATAACCTCTCTCATTTAGAACCTAGATTACAGCATTTTACAAATTAAGCCAATTATTCTCTGCTGCTACTCAATTATTCTCCATTATGACAACAATTTACTTGATAAAGAAACTTTAAATGAGCTTTCAATTTACATTGCCTTACAAATACCTGAAAAATTAATTTCTTACCTGCAACCCAAGCTGCATGGCTGTTCTCACAGCTCTCTTACAAAGACCATAGCGAAAGGTTGCCTTGAGCAGTTGGCAACGACCTGAATTTTGTCATCAGGTAATGAGTCTGCCACAAAAATAATGACCACATGGCAGCAGCCTGCTGGATATAAATCCCTTTGCTGCCTAAAACTAGATTTGGGATCAATATTCAAAGAAAAACAAAACAAAAACCCCAATGCTATCTTCAAAGAGTAACGAGAATAAAAAGCATCTATGCTGATCTCACTAACTATACAGCAGGATGCAAATTAGCACTGTCCTGTATTTAAGCAAGTTAAAAATAAAAATATGAAACAGAGAACACTTAGCTCTGCACAGAGTCAGCCACAAGCACTAAATGCTTCACCATGCAAATGGTGAAAGCTTTCTCAAGAGAAGCCAATACTTAGAATCAGCAAAATAAATGTTACTCATTTTATGAGAGACCCCCTCCCTCTCCAGCCCTACTCACCCTTTCCTCCCCTAAGGCTTCAGTTCTTGCTTAACAATCTCTCTGGCTGAAAATAATTGCCTGCCTCCAAAAGGCATCTCGGACAGTGTCACTCCTTAATCAGCAAGATGACAGCTGAGTGATGTGAGGCATTTCCACCTTCTCCCTGGAGTAATTCCACCATCTCCAGAAGGCACTACTGCAACATCAAGAACTAAAATGACTTCAAATGTGGTGCTCTCCTCTAATGAGAACCATATTCCAAGGCCACCTTCCAAAAACCCACTTCACACCAGCTGCCTATTACAACTTAGCTTATCAATACAGCTATCACCAAAGATCAATTAGTGTAGCCTGCATACAAACCCCAGAGAAAATCCTTTGTAGAAATGCACTCCCCAACATGTTTGGTATACCTAGATATATATACACAAGCAATAATCAACTGTGTTACTTTTAAATTTTTATCACTTGTGAACATGGTAACAAGCAGCAGTAGATCTTCAAGTTCTCGTGCTCTGGCAAAAGAAAGATACCAGTAAAATTGCATTAGATTTACAAAATGGGATGAATTTACCTCTCTGCAGAAATACCTTAGAAAATAAAACTAGGTATCTATTTCTCAATAAATTGGAGAGATGGAGAGAAAAAAACATGCCTGTGGGCTTTGCTAATACACTTGTAGTGGATATACCAAGGAGGAAATGTGTGAATCGGAGCAATACAAATTTCAGCTTTCATCAGATCAGTAATGCATGCTGTAGTTTCACTCCAAAATGAAACATTAGCACCTAGAAATTGCACGGTTGTGTTTCTCCAGAACAAGTCACCTTCTTTTCCCCACATCACACATTTACTTGAAAAAGAAAATCTAGACATGATCCTCACTATTCTCATTCTTCAAGAGCACCAGAATCACCTTTTCTGTGAGGACATCTAAACCCTGTAATTGTTTCTTTTTACCCAGTTTTCCATCCTTTTCAACTGTGCACCCTTGCTAGTTACCTGCTCTTGAAGTTTGACACTGAGTTACACAGCTCAAAGCTGCAGCTGACGTTTATATTCCCTGCCCCACACTCATTTCATTTTGCAGCTTATTCAATAAACTACTGCCCCCTCTCTCTCACCCATGCATTTGAGATTAACATCTGCAGCAAAATTTACAGGAAATGATTTTCAGATACAACGGCCAAAGGCTCAGCTCCGTGACTGGATGCAGCAGGACCACACAAGTTATCTTTAATTTGCTCTTCCAAATTCTGCTTCTCCTCCTTCCATGAAGCTCACTTTCTTCTTGTTCCCAACAAAGCTGTAAACTTCACAAGGAAAGGACTGTTTCCCACAGATATTTATATACCATTCTTAACACACCAAAACTCTGCTTGGGGCTCTCAAATACCATCAGAATACAAAAGCCCTGGTAGTACTGTAAAATCATCAATTAAACTTGAGTGTAGCATCTTTACATTTTTGCAGGAAATAGAAATCACTAATTGAGCAAGTGACAAATGCTGTCCTTCCCCAGCCCTCAAGTCCCTCCCCTCCACACAAAGAGAACTACTAATTTAGTTATATTTAGACATAGTTTGATTGTTGGATCAAAGTTTCAGGAGCCTTCATAAACTCCTCCACAACATCACAAATATTCAGTTAAATCTCAGCTTGCTTCAATCTCTGCTTCCCAAACATTTTTAAAAGCTCACTTTTTCATCAACTATAGAAGATTAAACTGCCTTTGGTCCATCCCACATCACAGTCACATAGAAACCTTTAAACCTCTCCACACAAACTTTGAAAAACAAGTATAATTAGGTGTCAAAATTAAAGCAGGGAGTTTTGAAAATGGAGAAAGCAATCCTTGCAAAATAAGTGCTTTATATCCTTAAAACAAGCATAGACACATTAAGAGACTTACTAAGTAGAAAAAAACACAGCAGCAATGTAAGTAGATACAGAAAGCTTGACTACATTTTTTTGTTGAGTGCTTAATACATTCAAGTCAAGAAGCAAATACACTGCATTATTTCAGTAGACAGAGCAGAGCCAGGGAAAAGGAAGTGCTACTGAAAAGCCCACGTTTTTAACAGTTTCCTGTTCACACTAGAACACTTCCTTGATTAATCAATGTATTCCTGTATAGTGCACATATACATGACCCCTTGCACAAAGACAGCCATTACACAACATGCATTAAAGCTCACAGATGTTTTAATCTCTGCAGATGCCATTTCTTCCCCTTTACCAATTTCAGAGCTAGTCTGTTCCACATGCCTCTCAGATGTAAAAGCCCGAGTAGCTGACCTCAGGCTCTGGACCAGATTGCTCTGTCCTCCTGCCAAAGAGCTGAGCAGTGGTAAATCCAGAAGTATGCCACAATCATTGCATCAAATACTTGGCTGTTTCGGCGAACAATTTCCACCTGCCACAAAGCCCAATCCCGAAACAAGCATGAGTACTTCACTCCTGCAAGTAGCCCACTGGCTGATAGCTGGGTTTACAAGACAGAGCCTCTGCTGAATTCTGCATTTTGCTGCGCATGAAAGCAAACAGCTCCCACCATCCCACTCACTGCTTCTTGCACTGAAAGCAGTAATACAAGTACAAGGTTTTGAAAGACTGCTGAACAAAAATTACAAATCACAGCAGAGACCCAGAAAAGACAATGGTGATGTGCTCGATATCGCATGCCCTGCCTCTTAACTCTACACACTTAACCCTCTGGCACACATTCCACTGTTGGTTCAGCCCAATGTGTCTGGAAAATCTGTGCCCATGTGGCTATCTGTAGCACATCATTTGCAAAGAGAACAGATGGCTATGTGTACATTTGTTGTACATGACAACATTAAGAACTTCAGGCAGCCAAAAAGCAAACTTTATGTACCATTCTTCTTTGTCCTAGGTGTTAGAAACGTTATACATATAACCTGATTTATATAACCTACGTATACTAGTCACTTTACACTTCAGTCACTAATACCAACTTTGCTCTAGCCATGTACATAACTATGCAGTTTGATATGAAAATTTAAACTAAAGTGGTTTTGATTTTAATGAAGCCTGAATTCTAAATCCCATGGAATATACTTGTATTTAAACACAAAGTATCAACTGTGTTTTAATTAACTGCTTTGAAGTAAAGGAAATGAAACATCAAGAATTAACTAAATTGAATTTGAGCTACAGCTTTCCTCTCTGAGTGAAAAAAAATAATCATCCAGTTTTATTACAGTTTTGGCTTTCACATTCCTATACTCAGGATGATTCAGGAAACAATAAAGTTGCTTGTTCCAGTACTGGCAGTACCCACCTGACAGTGTTTTGGCTCACAACAGTACAAATAGTTCCATCAATACATTTTCAAAAAATGACTTGCTGAAACAAAAACAGTGACTCAAAACTCTGTATTTTTCCTCTTTGCATGCTGAAATCAATAGGCATCATTACTGTCAGTATCTCAGCAATAAAACTTTATTTTTCCTTTATAAGTATATTAAATGTATGTCAGTATTAGATAGCATGGCCTATAAAATGCTTGTGGCTTTACTGTCAATATTTGATTAATTAACGTTAAACAAAGGTTCTTTTGTCTGTGAAGGAAAGGCACACTCATGGGTGGCAACGTGTGAAGAAAAAAGAAGTAGCAGCATCATGCCTAGATAACTAAATACAGCATCTCAGTATTAACAACATTTACAATTTTGAAGTGTATAAAGCCTTAAAACTCGTTTGAACATCCTGAACTCATGTAATCACAAAGGATTTTCAACACCATAGGAAGCATCTCAAAAAAGGCTCCTGAAGTCATTTGATCACATCTGAAGAACTTCTGAAGTCACTGCAGCAATCACAACTCTACATGGACATCTAAACAAACATTTTCACAGTGCTACTGGCTGTAATGAACATACCTCATTAAAACCCACATTGCTCTTATTAATGAAACCATTAAAATATTTTTCAGAACCCAACACAAAAATATTTAAATTCTGAACAAAGGCTACAATATTTTCTCTTATGTACGTATCTATTCCCACTGAGCTTTATCCAGACACACACGTCAGGATGTGGATGAACTGATTACCAAGACTCCTCAAATGTCATGGTCTGAACACACGAGTTCAGAGCTGCTGCAGCTTTCCAACTAGAGGCACATGTTTAGATCAGAGTCTGTCCTGCGTTTTATGTACACATCTTCAGACTTCAACATGCACTTTCAAGATCATTAAGTTTTGACAACTTAGTTCCCCACCTCTACATCTCTATCTGCCTGTTAGAAGTTTCAAATAGTATTTATGTGAAGCTTGCTTGTTGTTATTCTCTCAGTGATGAAACAGGACATAAACCCTCACAAAGCTCCTGAACAAGTTCTCAGGACCCTAAAATACCACTCACAACCGTAGTTGTACATGATACAGAAGCACACTAACAAGTAAGATCTTCTTTCCTCAAGAACTGACCCTATCCATCCTCTGCACTGTATGACAGGTATGGGAGTGCTGTCCTGCCCCACTGCAGGAACGATGAAAAATTCATGTCTTTCCTGTCACCACTAGCACAAAGCCACCTTGTGACTGGCGATTCACTGAGACCATCAAAAGACAAATGAACATCCTCTTCATGGGTGTAACTGGATACATGCACATGTCTTGTGTTCAGGTGGTAAGGCAACTTGATCAACAGTTGCTTCAGCCTTGAAATGCAGTTGTTTTAACTCTGCTTAAAAACAAAAGTGGTCAACGCAACACCTCATCCTCTATTAAAAAAAAAAAAAAAAAAGACTGGACTAATCCCACCTTTATGATTCATGAAAACGGTAGGAAATGCTCTTAACTATGCTAAGTCCATTTGACACATACAGTCCTGACATCAGGATGACCTCTGTATGCTGCTGCTTTTCAAAAGCATACTTAGATCCCAAGAGAAAATTATTTCTCTTATTTCACAGGGTAGCCAGAAGTACTTACTCCTATCACAACAGCTACTGAAAACCATTCCCAATCAAAAATTGCATGGATTAATAACAGCATCAATATCCATAGCTAGCCTGGATTAAAAAAGTATTTCACAATGCCTTGTATCTTTTCCTCTAAATTCTTTTCTTTCTCTTTTATAACGGAGGACATCCTTATAAATATCCCAATATCTTGAACTTTCCAGTCACGTTTGCACAGTTGTTATGAATGACTTGTTACTTTCCACAGTAACCAACCAGGTCTTTCAGTAGTAAAAACTTTCTCAAGGAATGAGAACAGCTCATACAAGAGCATCATGAAGGGCCCTTCACGCTCTCAGAGGAAGCAGCACATGAGGCTACTAATAACCATACAGTGTGCTCAGCCTTAGAAATTCAGATGGAACAATACATCTGTAGCAGTAAGACTCCCTGTTTTGGCAACCATAGCCAGCCCTGTCCATTTAAACTACCAATCACCAGACATTAGGCTTAGCAGTATCTATACACTTCTTCTGAAAGAAATGAAGTGATGGCAAAATGCTGGAGAAATTCAGCATGCAGTCCTAGCAAAACATCCCTTTACATTTGTCATTTTCTCTCACTGAGAGTCATGGCCAGCCACTTCTGCCCTAGCCTACAGGCAACACTGATTAGTCCGAAGCAAAACCATATTTCAGCTGCTGAAGCAGAAGAAACGTATTATTTCATCCCTCTTCAGAGCTCCCACTGCAGTGGTCTTGACATTACAGCTCGACCATTGGTAGCATAAACATGAAATCCACTGGCATGGATTCACTGCATTCATTGTATTTCCTCCATCTCCCCAAGGACGATTCAAAAACAGTGGCAGGTGGAAAGGGAGAAAAAAAAGCAGGATAAAAAAAGCAGAAAAATATCACAGAAAAGTAGTCAATTTGCTTCAAAATTCCATTGCTTTACAGCAGTGAAAAATTCCTAGAAAGTGTAACATGCTGCAGCTGAGAATTTGATGCGAGAATACCTGACTTGAACGGAAAGCATTTCTTCCACAGCACTGCTACATGGCCACCACACCATGAAGTAAAATACCTTCAAGAACATGCAGGTGGGGTAGACGAGGGAGAGATGGGAAGATGCATCAAGCATAAACATGCCCTTGCACACAGTTTGCAAGCCAACAGCAAGACTCAGTTTCTGCAGCAACAGCTTGTTCTTGCCATCAGCATACGGCTTTTGCATATCAGCTATTATAATGCTTAAGAGACTGTAATTTAGGGTATATCTCATGTTCCTCCTCTTTAAAAATAAGTTTTGTTCAGCAGAGAACTAGATTTTTTTCCACCGAATCTTTTCAGAGAGACAAATCTCCTTGCACAACAGACTTCAAGTATAATTTTGGTACAATATACACTAATGTAAATATACAGCAACTATACCGGTGATGTCAGTGCAGCTATGATCAAAGTCAGATAGCTATCTCCAGAACATCACATTTGACCCAAAATGTCATATCAAAGTCAACCAAACGGGGAAGGGACAGCTGCATTCCTTATAAAACCCCCACACTCCAAGGAATGTAAATTAGGAATATTGCTAAAATGAAAGATCTAGTTGAAGATTTACATTTGTAATGTTTAAGAGCTTTTCCCCTTATTTTCATATCTTTAATCAAAGGTTATAAATGTGTAAGTGATGGCAGTTGCCATGGAAATATGCAGGCCAAGATCTCTCTGTGGGAAACTGAAAACTCCCTCTACCACCAAGCTTCCTGTAATGACAGGGTCACATTAACACCTTTGACTCCCAAAGCCCATTTACTGAATAGAAATTAGCACAGCTGACTCCATTCTCCTTCCACAGACAAACATTAACTACTCCCGGTCAAAGGATTTTCTGCTGCACTCACTCCTTCCCCTCAACACACTCCCAGACCTATTTCAGCACCATCCTTCATACAGCAGCAAATTGATCTTCAATGTGTGCAGAATTCTCGGCAAACACTAAGCAGAAACCAGAGTGCAAAGGCCATCAGATGCTTCATCTGATGAAAAGCATCATTTCATAATGCTGAGAAATTTATTTTTCCAAAGCAACTGACATATAATAATCTGCATCCTATTCCAGAAGATGAAGGCACAGCTATGAAGAAAAACAGAGGCAGACATGCAGCGACAGGAACTGAACTCTCATAAAAGCCAACAATTAAATTAGAGAACAGAAGACAGGCTCTGTATAATGGGTACTTTCTCCCCTGTCAGTACTAAAGCAGGAAAAAAAGTTCTGAAAAACCTCAGTGGAATTCCTGAATATCAGCATGTACCATTTGATGCACAATCAATTTATGCACATAGCATGCTCATTTCAGGGGAGACGCACGCAGATCCCTTAAAAAAAAAAAAATCAATTCCAAATAGGCAAATTCAACCATTTGAAAATGTCTCCTGATCAGCATGGTAATTTTGTGAGCAAATACAAACACACACATGTAATTTACCCAGCCATACATGTTCATATGCAATAGATTTGTCACACACTCTCTGCCTTTGCAGTAATAAATCCCTTAGACACATAAAATATGAGCTTCAAAATACATTTAGAAATACTTATTTGCATATTTGAAGACAAAACTATTTCAGTATGTATCCACCCTCATTGAAAATACCTACTCAAACAGTTTAAACGATTAATATGCTGTGAATGTATACATACGGGTTGGGTTTCTTGCTTTCTGTATGTTGGTTGGGGTTTTTTTAATTCTTTGGGGGGACAAAATTGCACAGAGAAGAAAGCTCTTAAGCCTATGAAAAGATCTGTTTTACCTATTTATCATATAATCCCTCCTGTTAAAGTGAAATGAAAAGGCCATTATATGTCTCACCTAGCAGATAATCAGGATGACCTTTCAAGGCTGTTTATCAATTTCACTGACACAGAGTAAAAAACTAGTCAGAATCAATTGAATAGTAAACTTATTCCAATAGGGCTAAGCATCTAAACATATAAGCACAGATTTTTAAAAACCCCAATAAATTCAAGAAGAAAAAGGCAGCCATTTTCTCATCTAAATAATACCAGATTTTAACAGGAAAAAAAAATTTCTTAGTCCTTAGCAAAAGACACTAGATACTTTTTAGTGGCTTTGCAGCATTTTTTCGTTTGGGTTCTTGGAGGAAGCAGAATATTAGTTCTATCAAAGTTACTTATTTTCTGACGGACAACTAATTTTCTGACAAATGGACCCTTCAGGTAGGGTACATCTACAGCCAAATACCGAAGGGGATCTGAGTGTGCATACATATGAATCTCCAGCAAATCCTTGGTAATTATGCAATTGCCGAGAATGCATAATTTCCTGCCTCTGGCCATTTTAGGAACTTTGTTAAAAGAAACAACAGATGTGGGAGAGAAAAAAAAAGCTCTGAGCACCACACTGCTACAGCAGACTGCTATATGCAAAATTACAAACGAGAGCATTACTGCCCTGTTACTACTGCAATGTTTTTTGTTTGGGTTTCTTTGAGAGGTCAGAACAGGATGCTTGTGCAGGGCCCCTCTTGTACAGGTAAATCTCTGCAGGCATATCCCCTACCTCAGCTATGCTCCACCCACAAACTTGCTAGCAAGGTCAGGGCCCTCAGTATTAGCTTCTGTGTGAAGAACACTCCCTTGTTTTTAAATGCTTTTGTAGACAGTTCTTCCTACAGTCAAATTAAGTACACATTTATGCAGAGAAATATCTCACAGACCACACTACAATGTCTGGCAAGAATTACAGAGCCTACCAAGAACATCTAAGATGGGGCTTATAGAGAGGGTGATAAATATTTTATTAGATTAGGTTGAGAAAAGACTGATTGTCCAAAAGCCTCTACATTCCCATCACTTTCCCAATTATACCAGTTGGTCCAATGAACTATAGGTATAGCCTCTTCGCACAAACTCTGTCTTCCCTACATCCTTGGGTGAGCAAAAGGAATCTCACCTGGTTTCACTGAACAGTTCAGGCAAGTGTTCTGCCTGCACTAACAACTGGGATTTTATTTCCTAAATCTGATTTAATGTCTTCTGAATTCACACTTTACTAGATTAGGTAAAGGCACAGAGAAGGGTATTTGTAAGAGACCATATTGGTATACATTCTCACAAGTTACTATAACTCCGGCGATCAAGCCAGTGCTACCTACGTGCATACGACAGTCCCAAACACCACAAAGCATAGCTGGTTTATTCTTTCCTACTGCCATGAGACAATTTGCAAACCAGGAAGGTACGATAATGAATTTTGCAGAGATAAGTTACCAAATTTAGTGTGTCCTCACACAAACTCTGACCAGCCTATTTTATGCTAAGCAATGCAAGAGACAGCTAGTTCCTTCTGAAGTATTTCAAACCTGGGAGTTTAACTACAACAAACCTAAGCAAATCCAAGCACAACCTCAATGACCTGATTCAAGACATTAATTCATAGTGCACTTCGTTTAAAAAAAGTCTATACTGTTCCATTCTACCCATAACACATCCAATTTACTCTGAGAGGTTTCAAACACAAATCCAAGAACTTTCACAGCTCTAGGTCTCCTCCCTACATCCTGCATTGTTTTTCCAGTAACAAACAACCAAAACACATTATCTCTTTCAGTGGAAATGAGAACAAAGACATTCTTTAAAAAAAAAAAAAGCCTCCACATTTCTATGCCTGTCTTTGTATGTACAATGACAAAGTTCATAGAGCATCATTTGTTTATTAAAAAAAAGAAAAATCAAGTACAACTGAGCATATACATATAAAACCCAATCATCTGGGGCAAGAAGAATGCCTGCTTTATATTGGGAGAAGGAAAAACTCAGCAGAAACACAGTTAAAGCCTGCCCCTGAAAAATACTCTTGAACAAAGCAAGAACTATAATCGGGTTTCATGCATTTTTCCCCCCTTTTCCTCCCGCTCTGCCATTTGCAATGCGTGCAAATCTGTGTGGACCTGGCAGGCCATATTCAAGCACAGGGGTACAGCAGCCTTTCCGCTCTGTCTCACCTTGCTGCAGTTGTGTCAGACCTGCTTTAGCTTCCAGACAATCAGTTGGTGTCTCTGCTGCATACCAGCAAAGAGCTAATGAAGTTTGCAGAAATTTCTGCTCTCCTGCCTGCTTTCCCAACAGAAATGCCTGTCTCCATAAACTCTTCCATGCTTTACATATCCTCTTCTCTCTCACAGCTCAGCTGAGTAGTCAGATGCACTAAGGACATCAGGACTTCAGTCTGCTAATTCCATACATTTCCTAGTCACTTTCGTATCAGTGTTCCACCACCTACACATCTGCTCAGCCCTACACAGGAATGCACAAATCAAGCTCCTAACAACACGTGATCACCGGTTCATCTCTCAAGCCCATGCTGTACCCCAGTATCAAAAGCACTCTTCAGCCTCACAGGGAGCCTGCCTGTCCTTGCAACGAGGCCAGCAGGTGCTAATTTTGCAGCACAGTGTTCAATCCTCTTTGGCCTGCCTCATATATGGGCTAATGCTAATTTTTTAAGAGGATCAATACAGAAAACGCTTGGTGGATTATGAGTTCACTGCTGTACATGAACAGAGAGAAAAAAAGAAATAGGTGGATGAGGAGGGAAAGACGGGAAATTGAGTATTATTTCTAGATAACAAACTTGTTCTATACTTGATACATGGGGTTCAATTAACTTTACTGTCTTCAGAAAAGTTCCTTATCTGCTCACATCAATACTCCCAAGTTTTTACTAATTTGTCATCTGTTATGTCTTCCCCTCAGGCCCCATAAGAACATACTCTTGAAGTAAAGGCTATTGATTGGTGCTTTAAAACACTTCTTTGTCAAAAATCTCAGTCACAGTACTACAAACAACATGCATGCCTCCCCATTGAAAAAAAAAAAAAAAAAATCTTTTTTCTTCCCTTCTCCAGCCCATCATTAAAAAAAAAAAAAAGCACTAACAGTACCAAAAATAATTTTTTCCTATTTACTCATGCCACTCTCAGAAACGTGTCCACGTACCCAGAAGCTTGCTGGTGCACTACTTGGTGTGGCAGAAACAGGAACGGACAGAACCGCTGCTGGACACCCTAGGTTAACAGAAGTGGAGAGAAGTGGAGCACAACATCCTTCTTGCCACAGGTACTAACTGCCCCAGAAGGTAAGGCAGGCTGCAGCAATGTCTCCAGAAAACTGAGCAGCCCTTTGCATTCCTGGAAGTTTACAGGTAGATAACAGACAGACCATAAAAGCTTTCTGCCCAGAACACAATTGAATGCAAGACCTGGTTAATCCAGTTCTGGACAGCAAGACCTGTAACTTCCCCATCCAAGGTGATGGCATGCATCAGCCTGAAATACAAAGTGCTACTTTTTGCTTCCTAACTTAAGAGTTGTGGAAACAGAAACAGTAATTTTCTTTCCTTTCATTACTAACTCATCCAAGAAACAAAGACAAAACCCTCATCTCAGGAGGAAAACAATTAAAACAGCTTCCACTCAGACTGCACAGCTACATCAACACACAGGTGAGTCACCTCTCCAAATGGCAGCTGCAGCAGCATCCTTTTGGCTTTCTCAGGTTCCTCCTGGTACACAACCAATTGTGCGTTAGACTGAAAAGCAACTCTGCAGCAACTTCACCTTCTGGAAACTCAAAACACCAGTAAAGTGGGACCCTCCTCATTCTTTTTCAATACACTTCCACCTTCGTACCAGTCACCCAAGCATGGGACTATGCAAAGCCTAATGAAGAAGGCCTTAGAAAACACTGCTTTATCATCAGAGAAATGACCAGTTAGATGGGAGGAGGGGGAAAGCTTCAGGGAAAGAAAAATCCAATAAAACAGCCAAAAGCACTTGCCAGCTCCTTGTTTGTTACACAACCTCCCAACTGGTCACACCTTTCTTCAGCTAACTAAACATGACATACAGCAGCTGAGTATTAAGCACAACAAATAACACCCCAAAACTGTTTAATATTACCACAATAATGACAACCTGAATTCTCATTTTAAACTTCCAACATAGTAATTTACATACAGGTGTAAAAAAAGGAACCTTTAAAGGATAACTCAGAGAAGTTTATGACCTGCTTTGCTTCTTTTTGTTGTTACCTCTAAATTTCCATCCTTATTGTCACATGCTACTTGGAATATATTACTGTTCCGTGCATTTTTCTAAAAGTAAAACATTATGAAAAATTCTCTCAGTCATGTCTACAAGTAATGAAACCTCAGTTTAGAAGGAAGCATGGTACATCAGCATCCATTCATGAATAATACTTTTCATGGTCATGCACCTTCAGAAACTACTCTTCAACTCATTTAAATTATAGAATTATAGGAATATTTACAAGATCCAGCACTTAAAAGTACTGAGGGGATACAAGAAACGTTAGTCAGCCTTGGCAATTACATCTTTCCTTCCCTGTCACTACTCATTTCAAATTACCTTTGCACAGCAAAAACTGGGATAAATAACCTCACATCTGTGAACATTCAGGGGAAATACTTTCTTTTCTTATGATCTACAAAATCCCTGTTGCAACAACTGTGGCTTGAGATTCCATTATTCCTGGGGAGAAGAAAAAAAAAAAAAAAACAAGAAACTAAAATGAAACATTTGAGTTCAGAGATAACTGCGATAGAAGTGCTCCAGGATTTTGTTATTTTCACTGATTTAAGTAAGAGTCCCACCCTGGGAAGCCACCCGTAGAATCACAGTAAGGCACAACCATCTATCAATTTATCCAACACGTTTTGCAAACTAGGTGGCATATGCAAGTATTAGATCTAACACTAGCAGCCCAGATCAAGAATGAACTTTGTTTGGCATGACTGAAAGAGACTGCCACTTACATCACTGCAAGAAAATATCTAAGACAACATATTTTAAGATCAACGTGTTGTTCATTCAATACACACACCCCTAAATTGGCTGGGAGAGAGCGTGAGAGCACCCAGCGGAGGGAGCACAGTGCAGTCTCCGACTACAGCCAGGTGGCCTTGGGCAGATTACAGACCCTCTCCGAGAGGTCTCCAGCTCCTCCGCAGTAAGTGGCTGCTCGAAGTGGGTAACGCTGAAGCTCAGCTACTCAGGAGGCAGGCCAGTGAGGGAAGCACTAGGGCATCCATATCATCTCTCCTTCTTGCAGGGCCTCTACGTGGTGCAAAGTCACACACTTTTAGCGGGACACAGCTGTACCCATGCAAGTAGGTTAACAAAAGGTTATCCAATGTTTAGTGTAATAGCTGTTTATATCTGGGGAGGAGAGAGGACTAAATCATAGCACCATCAAAGAGAGGGCAACACAGCATATTAAACGAGTCTCCAGGCACACCTGTACTTACAGTGTCCAGAAAAATGTGTGAATCAGTCTTACAGTTTTGAAATAAATCCACTCACATCAAATTCACTGTGGAAGGAGCTACCGCCCTCCCCACAAGCTACAATGGCTTTTGTTTCTTTCAACAAAACCCGAAGAAAACAGCTACAGACCTGTTTGGGTAGGTACACATGCGAACAGCTTTTGTCAGGAGACTGCAGCAATCCCTGACCATCACAAAGTGTACGCAAAGTAATTGCCTTTTTTTTTTTTTTTTTTGGGGGGGGGGGGGGGGTGTAGGATGGGGGAGGGAGTGTGCATTATTTCCTCTCTAGGTCAAGAAATCCCAGTACAGACAGACTTCATCTGTCAAGCCAGCTTTACATTTACAAAGCTTTCAGTGGGAAGAGCCGCTTGCACCTCCTCATCTCTGCTACCGGAAAGAATTACGAGTGCCCATGCACATCCTGCTCATCTCAGGCAGCACACTGTACTCGCACACCTCCCCGTGCAACAGGGGACAGAGTACATAAAGGATTCCACCATACACGAGCTACTCGGTTCTCCCTCTCTTACAAAGGCCCTTTCTAACCCGGCCTGTAAATGATACCCACACTCCGGCTCGGCCTCTGTACACGCCTTCCCCAGAGGCGCGCAGGCAGCACGGCTTCCTTCAGGTGCACTTGCACAACTGCCTAAGCTCACACGCTAATAAAAGAAGTCACTGAACAGTTCTCTTAACAAAACCTCTGTATAGGTATCCAAAAGTGAGTATGAGATCAGTAGCTATTTCTGAGCCTGATGGCCATAAAGGAGTCAACAGTCCACCACTAATTACTGTAGGAATTTGAAATAAGAGGCTTTTACTACATTGATTTCCAGAGTCTACTAGAATACTTCGGTGTCATAGACTCAAAGGTGGTGTTTCACATTTCCCCGTTGAAGTGTCTCCTTGCAAGAGGTACACGATAATAAAGACAGGAGAGGAAGGCAGTAAAATGTTTCAGCATGAAACCGGAGAGCGGACATGAAAAAGCCCTTCAACCTGCAGATCCATCAGGTTCCCGCCCACACCAGGGCAGGAACGATCTGCTGTTCCCCTCCCTAATGGCAGTCACATAATAGAAACAAGCTGCAACAATAAAGTTGCAATCGCTATATTCATCCACTACTTCTTCCTTAAACACCGATGCTCAGTGCTTTCGTATATGCAGAAAACGCCGCCCAAACAGCCCAGACCTCCACGAAGCAGGAAGACATCCCCCCGTAATGAGCTGTAGGGCAAACAGGAACAGACAGGAAACTCTATGTCGCTTTACCCATCCCTTGCAAACTCTGCACCTCTGTGCGGACCCGATTTGCACTCTCCTGACAGCTGAAAAAGCAAACGAGCACGTAACAGCTCTTCAAAACATACGCAAGCGGCTTCCCCACGGCAAGCAGCCAGACCAGCGCCTGCTGTTCGTCGAGTAAGGGACGGCGGCTCCCGGCAGGCAGCAGCCTCCTCCCAGTGTCCAGGCACGTTAACGGCAACCTGGGCTGGCACCCGGAGAGGACCGGGCCGCTTCCCGAGAGCGCCCCGCAGCCACACTCACCACAGGCAGGAGGTGCCCGCGGCCCCCCCCCGCGCCGCCACCGCGGCAGGTGCAGCCGAGACCGGCAGCGGGGGCCCGGGCGCTGCCCCGGGGACGCACCTGGGGGAGCCGCCGCGGGCAGCGGCCGGGCAGCCGGGCGGGGAGCGGGCGCCAGCGGGGCGTGGGGGCGGTGGGAGAACAAGCGCATTTATAAACCTGCCAGCCCACGCTCATTCGCCGCGGGAGGCTCCTCCTCTCCGCCCCGCTCCGGCGGGGGCTGCCGCCGCCCGCACCCCCTCCCCGGAGCCGGCGGCGGGCTCGGCCCCGCCGGGGGGAGGCCCCGCTCCGCAGGTGCGCGGGTCCGCCCGGCCGGCCCCCCGCCGCGCTGCAGACCCGCGCCCCGCCCGCCCCCCGGCAGCGCCCGCACCCACCTCGACCCAGCGGCGACCGCCCTGCCGCCGCCGCCGCCACCACCGGCGCTGCCGCCGCCGCCTCTTCCTCCTCCCCCTCCTCCCCCACGCCGCCGCCTCCTCCCTCCTCCCCCGCCGGCCCCGGGCGGGCGCGCCTACCTGCGGGGGTCTCCGGCGCTCCCCGCGCTCTGCTCGGCGCCTTCGTCGCGACAGGCTGGGCCGCCGCAGCCCCCGCCTCCCGGCGCCGGCGGGGGCAGGGCGGCAGCGGGAGGAGGAGGAGGAGTTGGTGCCCGTCTGTAACAAGTTTGGGTTGCCCCGCAGTATGGCGGCCGAGGCCCGCGGGGGGCGGGCAGGGCCGGGCTGCGGCACCCGTCCGGAGCGGGGCTGCAGCCGCGCGGCTCCGCGGGGCGGACCCGGCCCTCGCTGTCCGGGGGGGCCCGGGGCGGCTGCCCCCGCGCCGGCGGCGCTAGGGCGGGGGGGCTGCGCCGCCCTCTTTTCAATAAACTGTTATTTTTTCCTCTCCCCTTCCCGAGCGCATCCCCCATTAACGACAGCATCACTGCAGGGCCCGGCCGGAGAGGGCAACAGCTTGATGATGCCCGCCCGACGACAGCCCTGGTCATGGTACCAGTGAATCGGGTCCTCCCTAACGATTTGAGGGCTGCATGGCTCGGGAAGGTTTTGAGGCACTTCTGCCGAAAGCAGATGCGATGCCCCCGCAATTTAATCGTGCAACAGCCTCCTCGCGCCCAGTGCTGCTTGTCACATTCCCATCCCCTTACTCCTGCTCCCTCTCCTCTCGGGCAGGAGGGATCTTCTCGCTAGAGACCACAGAGCAAATCGCATCCGGGGTGCAGCTCTCGGCACAACGGAAATATGAATGATTTATATTGAAAGCAAACGTTGCTGGGGTTATTGTACCTTAAAGCACAGGACCGCATAGGTGACTGCTTGGTAATATTAAAGGAGGAGCACCATGGCACAAAAAAGAAAAAGAACAACAACAACAACAAAGGTCAGTGACTGCACAGATCTCACCCGGGACGCTTCTGCTGAGTCACTGATGACTTATTGATTACCATCATGTCCATGCACGCCTGTGGTGACTGTTTTGTTGAATGACATGAACCAACACATGGATGACTGGGGGTTTTTTTTATTGCTGTGGAACAGGTGATATCCAATGTAATTTGATTACTAATAGCTCAGGTAACAAGAGTCATTTAAGCAAGACTGAACAAAATACTTAGTTTATCGGATGTTGTCGTTTGCTTTACTGACTGACCTAATTCCAGCATTACACAATATGTATGCATTGTTACAATAACATGACAGTCAGTGTCTAATAATCTGTAATTCACATGAGGTATAGCTGAGAATACTGTCAAAACTAAATTATTGAGGAAGCAGAGCATCTTAAAGACATAGAGTCATGATAATAACGTCAAATAAAGAAAATTTACATTAAAAGAAAGACCTGGCCCCCTTGATATTTCAGCGTATTTGGAATGGTCAGGTTTGAAGGAGCATTTTAGCACAGCCAGTGAACAGTTTGTTGTTGTGTGAAAAACACTGGGAAATCCACTTCCCCTCATCACATTTTCAAAATGGTGATTTAACTTAGGCCTGCTTAACACTGGGCCACCAGCATCCATCACACCGTTAACATCAAACAGGGTCACAACCATCAACACATTAGATCTGAAGCACTGAAAAGCAAGTAGTCACACCCAGCTCTAGGAGGCAACAACAACGAGCAACAGAAGGAGCTGAGGATCCAGCGTTTGCTGGGAACGATTCTGACAATTTGCCTGCATCTGCCAAGAGTGTGAAAAAGGGTCAAATGCTTGAACCTATGTCAGAAAAAATCCCTACTGTAAATATAGTAGCAGCATAAAAAAAAATCCTTGTCATGTTTTGTTTGGGAAATTGCCGAATTTTATCTCAGAAACACCTCCTCTGGGACCAGCTGCTGGTATTAATATACTAGCAAAAGTTTCCCAGACAAGACTTTAAGCATTTCCTGAGGGACACATCTATGAAATAGTATTCCAAGGGAAGAAACAAAGGTGCTTTTTAGATGTCTTTTGCACTGTACAATTCTAGGCTAGGGCAGTTCTTAGCATAGAGAAGAAAAATCACAAGGGTTTGGTCAGGTTTCTCCAGGGAGACTACGGTCTGCACAAGCTTCCAAAAACTCAGCGTGGCACAAAGGAACCAGTGCAAAGGCTAGCACAAAGACAAAAGTACCCTTACTTCTGTTGTCTCTATCCAGGCTAGATTTCGTGACCTTTAAGAATTACACTGTTCATTTGTACATGGCAGTTTTCAATCACCATTTTCAGTAAAACCTGTGAAGTATCACAGACTGAAAGGTCAGAGGTAAAACAAGGAATTGATTGTCAAACACCATATTCTTAGCCACATTCAGGATCTTCTTTCAAGTGAAATGTGTTACCAGCAGGGATTTGCTGAGAAGGCAATGCCCTAATAACAGTGTTCGGAATATATAGCAAGTAGTATAAACTGCACCACTGAATACTCCTATCAGTTCCCATTATAAGTAACATCTTTCACAAGGATTTAAAAGTAAATGGTCTCCGAGGCATGATGGACACAAATTTGGGAGGTTTTCCATTAAAACATTAGCCTGGATTGTACGTGAACTAGTGGTGTAGAGCTAAAGGCACTGGTCCTTGCAGTAATTATAACTGAATTTGTTTTGCTAAAAAATTATTCTCATCTTTCAAATACTACATGCTGTGGCAATGAGATCATATAAGGAACAACTATTAATAAATGTCCACAACTCCGTAATGAGTATTCTGAAGATATGCATGAAACGTACTTTTAAAAAACTCCATTATAAGCATAATAAAGTATAATCTTCAGGAGTATAGATAATACATGCTGCAAAGTAATAATATGTAAAGACTGCTGCAGACAGAAAATACCTAGTTCAGAAATCATGCTGAGGGATGAATATACACATGCATATTTTAAGCCTAGGCAAGCTGTATCAAATCTGTGCCAGGAAAAAAAAAAAAAAAAAAAAAAAAAGAAAGGAGCAATTAAGCAAGGAAAAGTTAAAGAAAACTATAACAACTGACTGTGCTCTTAAACCTGAAGTCCTTAATTAAACTCAGGAAAAAATAAGCTGCAGGGTAGAAGATACCAGAGGAGAGTAGGGAATGAGAGGAAGACCAAAGCTGGCATACAAGCCAGGTCTGAGGGTGAGGGCAGATGAGTCCAAGAGTGAGTGAGTGAACAGGTGGTAGGTATTTGGTAAGTCAGTGAAAGGGCAGTGAACATGCCCGGAGGTTTGCAGACCAATATATAATGCAGTGAATAGGTCAGAAGCAGAGTACGTGAGAGAATGAATGGATGAGAGGATAAAAGAATAAATAGTTGGGTTGAATGAATGTGTCTGTGAACTATTCTAAACAAAGTCAAAGTTTCAAGCTATACTGTTTTATTGCTGTATTGCTATGATGGCATGACTTTTTAGATCATTTGCCACTGATATCAATCAGTGCTAGAGGAAAACATACATTTTCAAAAACCTTTTCAACTAACAATCTTGGCAAAATAGCATGATAAAAATACAGATTTTAAATCCACTTTACAATAATGAAAATAAAAACAGTTTCGGAAACCTTAATATAGAAAAAGAAGCACACAAAAGACATTTAAAAGCACAGTTCAGCAAATTCATGTTGATTAACATTATTTAACTACTAAAAATGACATAGACCTAAACTTATCTGCAGAGTAAGAAAATACCATTAACCTTTTATCTTAGGAGCATGATACAGAACAGCTCACAGTGATATTACACAGTAAGGCAGTGGCAGAACCACAGACGTATAAAACCTTGACTTTTTGCTTCTGTATCTTCATCATCAGGCAGAGAAAATGCACTGCCTTCACTTTGGCAATTACAGAGGCAATGGAACTAAATTACAATAGGCAAGGGGCGTTATCTCCTAACCCTGTGAGGTTTTTTTTTGGTCTGAACACTTCCTATATCATTATGGATAAACATGGCAATTATGTAGAAGATGCACTGTAAGACTTTAAAACTGTCCTTATATTTACCATGTGTCTGTATGTCTAAAACAGAAAGAGAGGGAACTAGTAGGTGCTGCACAGACATCTGCATTTAGATTATGTAGTGCAGAGGAAGTGGCTGGATGACATGGGAGAGGAGGGTCTCTTTCTCCTCTTTTGATAGATCTAGTGGTCAAGAACCCTGTAAAAGCCAGAGAATATTTTTCTTTTCTCTTCTTTTCACTTTCTAATCAGGAATAACAGATTTAGTGGAGCTAGACTGTAGGTTAGTGTCTAACCAATGGACAAAAGACGTATCTGTAGTCCAGATTCCATTAAATCTCACTGCAAAGCCTGTTAAAATGTTTGTTAAAGGGATGAGGGACAGGATGAATTTAAGGAAGGATGGCAAAAGTTGTAGGAATTCTCCTTGGTTTTGTTGTGTGTAACCATTCATATTTTACAATGAGAACGCACTAGCAAATTACGTTATTGACATGCTTTTGTCCTAGACAAAATACAACTCAAGCAAATATTTTGTCTTAATAGTCTTCACTTATCAGTGTCTATACTTGGTGCCTACAATGCTTATTCAAACAGTTAAGTTACATTCATGGATACAAAATGAAGAATCTATCAGGTGGTCTTTTCATAGGAACCTGTCATGGAAAAACAGGATCAGCAGTCAATGAATGATAAATGAATGATAAAAGACACTTTATCCACTCTACATAGTGGAAAAAGTGCATGGGCTAGTGGGAGACACACAACATGTTTTTTAACAAGAAAAATAATGAAAAAGGTGTCAGCAGTGCCTGCCTCAAGGGACAAAGTCAATGAGGCAACATTAATAATGTAGTACATGAATAATAATGAAGAAACTAAAGCTCAATGTATTGTTTTTAATTTCTTTTGAAAATGTAATTACATTTTCGAAAAGATCAAAGTTAACAAAAATTTTTGAACTGAGAGATCACCAATCACAGGAATTATTTTCAATGACATGTTTTTCACATAAGTCAATATCAGACTATAGGTGTGGGGTAAGTATGAAACCAAAGGTGTGCTGTTGTTCACACAGGAAAAGCAAATGTAGAGTTTAGCAGTAATGGATCAATACATTTATAAACATTTATAAATACTAAGCTTTCAGTCTTCCTATATGAACCCTACATTTGTATTGCCTGCGCTATTACAGTACGCTATTATTTCAGCTGAATTACCAAGCTAAAATCTGTAGACTCCAGGTTTGGACCTCGATAAGAAAAGAATATTAACTTTAAAACTTATAACTCACAGTTGCTGTTGTTTTTGTACTGGACATCTGCCTCAACTAATGCCAGTTAATTCCTGTCAACACTCAGACAACCATGAACCCCTAAAAATAAGATGTCAGCATTGGAAGTATACGATGAATAAAAGGTGAAAGCAGATTCCTTTGCCTTCTGTGCCCTCTTCTTTTTTTCAGTGTTTTTTTGCGCTGGCATCCATTGTCCGTCTCACTTCAAAAGAATGCAAAAACCTGATGTAACTTGCTGCTTCAACTAAGTTGCCCTAATAACCACCCTTTGCTGAAGCTAAACCAGATCATGATTTCCCAGTGTGATGTTACAGGGACATTTCTTTCCTGCCCTACAGTAAGGCTTTCCTTTCCACTGGTTGCTCCTATTAGGTTTCTGTTATTTCATATGGAGGACAAAAGCAACGGATCCAGTTGCCTCACTATTATAAATTAAATAAAAGGACACACAGTACAGGAAAGGATGGGATTTTCTAAATTGATATGAGCAATTTGCAACCAACAAAACCCCCTTGGGAACACAGACCTCTGTTCAGAGAACAACAAAAAGGCAAATAAAAGGTAGGGTGGAAGGGACCAAGGATAGTCTTATGAAGACACTTATAAAGACATAAAAGAGACACAAGAGACTTATAAAGGCATAAAAGTTTGCTCTAAGAGTGCAGAAATTGGGAACATCTCATAGCTTTTCTATGCTTTGCATAACAATCTAAGTTAGTAGAAGTGCACAATATCAAAATTCATGTCTGTAAGTCTCTGTCCACCCAGAAAGACAACAAATGCAAAGACATGGTTACTGCATTTAATGTGTGCTGAGCAGCCTGGCTATCTGCAAAAGGTATCTTTCAGCTGTCTAAAACACCACCCCACTTAGAAGTTCTTTATTCATGTTTCTGTAGAACTGCCAGATCAGACAGAGAAATCACAAAAACAAACAAAAAAAAAATCACAGAAGAAGAGGAAACAAAAGTTTTATTGTAGACCAAATTGGGATTTTTTTATATAATCCTGGAAATTCTCCACTGATTAACACCAAAACCATTTACAAGGAAACAGTTTCAGTTATTGTGATTAAATATTTATTTTGTGCTTAAAATTATCAAGACATCCTTAGCCAAAACTTTTTATCCTGGAGGACTTCTTATTTTGAAGCTTTTTGGTTTTGTTGATTAACACTAAAAAAATCCTCAATTACAAATGAAGCAATTAGATTAACCATTTGTCTGGGAACAATTTCTATACTGATTTTTCGGTTTTGAGTTGCTAGCACTTTAAAATCAAGGAAACTCTTCTAGGGCAAGAAAGGAGATGTCTAAAATTCTTAGTAGTCTTCTGGATAATACAAAGTGATACATAACAAATAATAAGTCTGTTGATTTCATGACAGTGTGACACAACTACATGGCAAAATACATTACAGATGCAGGGTATGGTCACTTAGTGTGTTGCTATCCATCAGTTGGGCCACGGTAAATAATATGCCCGTGCTGAGGGGGGCAAAACCATTAGCTAAATCCGTTAGTTCTGATTTTGGTTCAAAATTCTCCACCCCTTTTATATGTCATTAAAGTGGTCTGTTACCCAATATCTGGTTCTCTCTTCCTTCTGCATCTTTCTCCTGACGCCTCTCACTTCAAAATTTCTAATTATTTTAGAATAACAGAGATAAGGAGGCCAAGAAAAATGTCAACAAAAGAATCAAGAAGGACATTTTCAGCTGATAATCACTGTTGTTTTGTTTTGGCTTTAGGAATGGAAATACAGAAAGAAAAGTCTAGTAGAAAGCAATCATATTTACTAAGAAATAGCCAAGAAAAAGAAAGAGTTAGAGAAAAAAAAGATCAGAGAAAAACTTTAGAAAAACATAATGACTCAGCTGGGCCTGTTATTTATATGTTTCTCACATATAAAATACATTTTTGCATTGAGATAAAGAGAAAGATAAGGAATATTCTGTAATTAGGGGTAATAAAGAAAATTCACTCCCAGACTTCCTAAGGGTTTTGAAGTTGCTTTCAATGCCTGTTTTTTCTGGTTATTTTATCTGTCTTCAGTGTTAGAGCAGGCCTGGAGTTTCCACCTTCTGGGGTTTGTTGCATGATATGCCTAGGGGCAGGCATTTTAAAGCAATGCTTTTTAGAACTACTGGTAGTCTGCTTTCATTGCGTATTCAGTCTATGTCTATTGTGTACACTCTTTTATTGGAAAAAAGTACATGACCCTACAACAAAGGATAAGAAAATGGTATTTATTGCTTTCCATGCCCACTTTTCCTTTGACTTCACAGCTGAACAAATAGCTCAAAGCCAGCTTGAATGGATTTTAGGGATCAGTATCATATTGATCCCTTCCAGTCACTGTCACACTTTGTAGAGATCCTCCTACATTCTTTCTGCACAAAATCTTAGCATTTTGAGACAAGATGCATGTAGCACTGGGCTCCCCAGCTGGCACTCTCTTACCTGATCCAGAGCCCAACCTCATTTTTTTCTCTGCAAGTTAGTCACTTGGAAATCATTTTATGCATAACAGCCAAGGAAGTCTGGTAGTATGAAATTATCAGATAGTATGAAATGAAAAAGCAAACAGCATCAAAAGAGCCGCTCACAATTCTCTGTCTGAAGCAAAGGGAAAAATAAACCAAGCCCAAATCCAAACATGTTAAGTCGTCTGCTATTTTTTTGAGAATAACAGATACTTTTAAAAATGCTAAGTGACAGATCTTCCATAGGATAAATATAGATCCAAAAAGCAGGCTTGGATTGCCCATTTGGGCAGTAAATTACTGGTGGTAGGAGCTCAGGAAAAGAGTCCTGGTGATACAGTAGACCAAGATGAGAAGCCGTATTATCTCCAACCTCAATGCAATTGGACTGATGGCATAATATGCACTTGTACCACGTATTGTTAAAATTTTGTGTAATCTTATCATTGAACACATTGCAAATATGGGATAACCAACTTCTGTCCTGAGGGATTTTAAGTATTTCCTGGTTGGGGGACATTATTGTCTTTTCTTGTGTCCCTTATTAAGTATTGCCCAATTATTTTGTTTTCAATTAAATGCAGAAGGCAAATAGTAGCAGTATTATATGTGGATGCTTTCTGGGCCTTGTAATGGCATTTGCTGGTCTCTTCGGAAGGGAAGGACCTTCTTCTTCAGTGTCTTCATGCATTAGCCTGGCCAACAATTTCTGTAGGATGCTTTCGTCTGCTCCCAGCTCTCTGAGCATCAACCGAATTTGATCAGGGGGTGGTGCAAGACAACCTACCCCTGCTGTGCAGATCTTTGTGGATGTGATGGATACCCCTTCACTCCTTGGTGTCATCACCCCTCTCCACTTTTACCAGGGTTTCAGGCCATCACAGCCCCTCTCCCCTTTTCCCAGGGTGTCAGTGGTGTGCTGCCAACAAGCTGAGCAAGTTCCTGACCTGAAACTGTGGAACAAATTCTATGGGCAGATTACTTCATCTCTCACAAAAATTATAGATGTGGAGGACAACCTGTTCCTCCTGAGTGACCTCTCCCTTCTCAGCAGGATTTGTGAAAATCTCTGCAAGGACAGCCTTCTTCACCCTGGTTCCACACAGAAGGAAATGACACAAGACAATGCCATTATTTAAAAGGTTCACAATTTTTTCCTTAATTTTGTCGATTCCTCCCCTGTCCTTTTCTGGGCTTTACTAATAATTTTGGGCAGTTTCCAGCTGCTTTGCAACAAAAAGGTGCACCAGGGACTTCACCATTTGTCCTCTAATGGCTAGCTAGAAATCTACTTAGGGAAAAAGACAAATAGGAATTTAAAAGCATGTATTAAAGTCCTGAGAAATCAGAATAGGGTTTTTGTCTACATAGTTAACACTCCTTTTGCTGTTTCAGACCAAGGGAATTAAATTAAGAAATCACACAAGAAGTTTTTCCTGTGTTCTGCAGTCAGTCCTAGTGACTGACTTATAGCAAGTAGTGTGTGACGACTCAAAGGTAGTTTTGGAGCTCTGGTTAATGATAATTAATCTGAATGAGCTCCGGTATATTGCTTGATTAAAGAAACAAACAAACAAACAAAAACAAACAAACAAACAAACCAAAACAAACCCAAACCCCCCACATTGCAGGCACCAATTTATGGAGTATTAGATTGACCAGAGAGCCAAAACAGCCCTTCCACACCTTCTGTTCCCTGACAGCCCTCATGCAATGTATGGGCCTCTATACTTCCACCTTCCTCCTGTCCTCAGACATCCATTCAACCTTCATGGGGCCAGATTTATCAAATGACTGAATGCAATAGAGATACCCAGTCAACAGGCATGTTTTTCTTGTTTCATAATCAGAATGGAGGTAGGACATGCACTCAGACTCACAAAACACCTAAATGTATCTACCAACCAGAACTAATTAATAATATGAATTAATTAAGAAGGAGTAAAAGCTAGAGAAAGGGAAAACTGGCAGGATTTATTGTATTTTGCTCCTCCCTGTTCTAAGAACAGCTCAAATGGAGTTGCAGGAACTGTGATTTGCATTTCTTGATCTTGTTTATACATGTTGTTAAATCACTCTCCATGCTAGTTCAGTTACACCCAGTACCAACACCCATTATAAGTGCAGGATTTTATGAGGCAGTTTAGGAAGCGCAGAGCCTTACATACTAGGACTTGTGCCGTAGATAACAGAACAGCTCGTATTGCAGTGAGCTTCTCACTTGCCTCTTTCTGTTTGTAGAGTTTAAGGATTAAAGATGATTGATCATTCAGTCTCACCCTTTGTATCACAAGGGTCAGAAAATTTCAGCTGGAGTTTCCTGTAGTGTAAATGATAAGTAGCATGGTTCTTTCCTGGAGCACAGTACAGGTAATCTTATTTGAAGACAGAATAAAGATGGCAGCATGTGACTCTCTCCTCCAGGTTCAAAATTAAATGCTGTGTATTATGGTGTGGGAAGCTTGTCCGTCTGGTATTCAAAGTGCATGTAATTGATTCTCATAGTACTGCTTTGAAGAAGA
Source organism: Athene noctua (assembly GCF_965140245.1). Classification (NCBI taxonomy): domain Eukaryota; kingdom Metazoa; phylum Chordata; class Aves; order Strigiformes; family Strigidae; genus Athene; species Athene noctua. The sequence goes on along the minus strand of NC_134077.1, from coordinate 50,033,644 downwards.
GGCTGTCAAGTTTTCATGATTATCTGTCCAGCACATTTCACAGATATGAAAGTCTCATGTAAATGTATATAGACAGATACACATACCCACAATGCAAGATTCATCTTACTCTCTTACTTTTAAAAGTGCCAGAAAGGACGAGAAACACTGTACTGGTATATATAGCCTTGTAAACCAAAAAAAGATTGCATACAGTAAAATAATGCAGCACAGACCTCAAGGGAATGTTGGTTTGGTTGTTGGTTTTTCCCCTACCCTGCCATGGAGCCTGTAAGTCTGAAAACCAAACACGTGGGAATCAAACAGATTTCCTATATGCATGGTAATTCTGCAAGAGTTAGTCTAATGGCAGTGCTGCTTGAAGTGCTAACCAGTGTATTTTCAGGATCTCGGTAGCATTGGGATCTGTTTAAACTGCGGAGTAATCAGCAAATGACCAATTGGCCACTTTTTTATAGCACTTGAGAAAATTGTAGCAACCCTCACAGCCTTTCACAACACTTCACCGCAGAACCAAAATACTGCGAGCCAACATGCTCTGTTGCTAAAGGTAGCAATAAACTTAGGCATCTTAGCCCAGTCAAAGTACTGAAATTACATGTTGCAGTTCAGTTCATTGTGGCCAGTGCCCTCAGCCTCCATTTGGAGAATAATTTTCCTGAAAGCAACTGTTCTCAAAGCTTGGTAATACCAGTTCTTGCCTCCTGCTAGTCTTTGTAGAAATAAACCACCATATTTTCCTTTTTCATTAAATAATGTATCTCACAAAGCCAAAATGCCAATGCTTTAATGGTGTTAGAAAGAAAGAACAGTAAGTTTGACTCTAACTTCACAGATGAAAATACCAATCAGACTTGAGAGTGCAGAATAAAAAGGAAGGAACACCGATAACTCTCTTTAGGCACACGGTCACTCACTGAACCCAGATGCAAACGCATCTTCCCTAATGGAAATATTATTGCACTTGGTAACTGAATTATCGCTAGCCATGCTGCCTATCTTCTGACATACAAAATACAGTGAGTTCCTCCCAGAGGAGAAACCTCCCTGAATATTCACATGTATAAAGCTACTGAGTGTTGAGTGACGATCCAAGCTTGAGGCAGCTCTGCTCCTGGGTCTCTCCCCTGAAATCAGCTGCTCATTCCCAGTTTCACCCATGCACCACACTCTCTCCTAGGAGTGATGCCTATTTCTTCACAGGTTCTGGGTTTTTTTTAAAGCTGGGACATTTCCTCAGGCAGCTTGCAGCAAGGCTGCTGGAGTGGTCTTCCCACTAGGAGCAAGCAGTGGTCAGATGAGGGGAACATGAACACCTTTGGGCAGTATTACCAACAAATGTTCCATATCAGGAAACAGCCCAAGTGATTATACTTCTGTCAGCACTTCCCTTGATTTCATGGATTAGTACAAGGAAGACAGGCCATATTAGAAAGATCAAGGACTGTGATGACTAAGGAGTTGGTTAGGGAGGTCTGAATCTCTCAGTACCTTCATGGCTCTTGCCAGACCTACTTCTGCTGTAGGGATGTGAGCAGGCCCATACGGAGAAGGCCAGAAAGTAAAGCTGGGTGTGAAATTTGCCCACTGATGTTGTGACCTTCAGGGCCCAGGAAAGCTACTCCCTAATGAGCTTCTCAGAAAGTCAAAGTCTGATCCTGTGAGACTGTGTTCCTCTAAGAGATCTCCTGCTTCACTCTGCCAACTCAGCTATCCTGTTTATGCATTCCTGGGTGCCTTTATCCTGCTCTGCAAGGGCTTGGGTGGCTTCTTATCAAACTAATTTTCCATCTTTCAGAAGCTGTTATTCATTAGCAGTTCAGAAAAGTTTCCCATGGGCTACAGCCTTGTAAGTGGAATTGGCACTGGCAGCAATAAATGTCTTATAATGTTCCCTTCCCAGGAAGCTAGTGTGTGGCCCCACTGCCAGTTTTCAAAAACATTTTCATTTCTTAAGGAAAATATTATAGTAGAAAGATGCAGACTGAGATCAGAAATCAATGCCTGCTGATGCCATCCAGAGGGACCTGGACAGGCTGGAGAGGTGGGCCCGTGCAAACCTCATGGAGTTCAACAGGGCCAAGTGCAAGGTCCTGCACATGGGTTGGGGCAGTCCCAAGCACAAATACAGGCTGGGGGATGAGTGGATTGAGAGCAGCCCTGCGGAGAAGGACTTGGGAGTAGTACTGGATGGAAAACTGACTGTGAGCCAGCAATGTGTGCTTGAAGCCCAGAAAGCCAACGGTGCATCCAGAAAAGTGTGGCCAGCAGATTGAGGGAAGCGATTCTCCCCCTCTACTCTGCTCTTGTGAGACCCCACCTAGAGTACTATGTCCAGCTCTGGGGTCACCAGCATAAGAAGGACACAGACTTGCTTGAGCAGGTCCAGAGGAGGGTCATGAAGATAGATTGGGTGGATGGAGCACCTTCCTTATGAGGACAGGCTGAGAGAGTTGGGGTTATTCAGTTTGGAGAAGAGAAGGCTCCAGGGAGACCTTGTAGTGGCCTTCCAGTACTTAAAGGGGGCCTACAGGAAAGGTGGGGAGGGACTCTTTATCAGGGACTGTAGGAATAGGGTGAGGGGTAATGGTTTTAAACTGAAAGAGGTAGAATTAGATTAGATATAAGGAAAGAATTCTTTCCTGTGAGTGTGGTGAGACACTGGAAGATGTTGCCCAGAGCAGCTGTGGCTGCCCCCTCCCTGGCAGTGTTCAAGGCCGGGTTGGACGGGGCTTTGAGCAACCTGGGTAGTGGAAGGTGTCCCTGCCCATGGCAGGGGGGGTGGAACTAGAGGATCTTTAAGGTCCTTTCCAACCCATACTTCTACATTTCTATGACTCTGTGATATAACTTTGGGAACTTGTCGGTATGAGCCAGCATGATGGTAAATTGGGGGAAATGATCAGGTTTTGTAGAAAGCAGTTACGTTACGATATCACTTACTATTTATGCAGCACCATAAAATGGTAAGAGTGACTTGACACTACACAAAGTATTTTGGTATAATTTAATTCTCCTCAGCGTGCATCTGTGTATAATTACTGTTTGAACCAGAATTAACTTTACAAAAATCTCTGTTTATTGCTAGCCTGTTATGATGGAGTATAAAATATTTGCTCTCCTAGTTTATTTATAAACATTCTTGATCCTTTTTGCTCAAAAAAGGGATAAAATTCTTAAAATAAGCATTCTGCATTATTCTATCTTCATTTACGTTATACAGTCTCAGGCCACAATACTATGTGTGCACTGTAAACATACAGCAACTCCCGGCCTGACTCCTCAGTCCCCACTGGGTTAACTACCCAAATTGCTAGTAAGTAGCCAAAAAGTGCTTTAACCCTTGCAGAGGAGGGTCATAACTGCATTCCTTACAAATGAATATAATTATTCATTAATAAATAATTGTATTTTTAATTTTTTACATGCTTAACGAGCCTAATGACAGTTACAGAGGAGGAAAGTGTTTTTTACATGAAGCTTAGACCGATAACGGAGGCACTGCAGCATGCGGAAAATACGGCTCTCTGAAGAAGGATGTGGCAAAAAGTAGCTTTTCCTACCATTTAAAAAGGATGACATTTTGGTTTTAGGGGTTTTATTTTTGGAACAACGGTTCAACATAGAAACTTTGAATTTCCAGAGATGCTCTGTCGGCCTGGGGAAGTGCCCTTTCATTTTGTGAAACATGTTTCCTTTTTATCCAAAATGAGAAAGGAACATCTCCAAGACAGATGTGCCCTATGCTGTGCTGTCGTCGGTCTGACTGCCATGCAGATGTATATGTGGTCTGTGGAGAAGGGTAGGAAAATTTCCTTTTTCCCTCCAAGAACTTAATCTCTGGAAGAGACCAAGCTGGTGGGGTAAATGAGACTTGGGGCATTTCCATCATGTGAATTGCCCAGATGGTCTCTCAGAATTGCTTTTGTGAGCTTCTGCTTTTTTTCCTAAATATTTGTTGCTACATTTGTTACTTTCTGAATTTTGGTGCTTCTGGTGCTGGTTTTGGACACTTTCCAAAAAGGCATAGCACAAACACAGACGTGTTACCTGGCAGTGACAGGGATCTTAGACTTCCTGCTGCTTGCTGCTCGAATAATCAGGTGGAATTGAAAGTCTGAATTTTAATGAAGGTTTTAGACTAGATGACAATGCTATGGGGGATCCAAGGGCCAAAAATCTTCCGCGGCTTGTGTAAGCATCAAAACTTGACTTTAAGCTATAAAAAAGGAGAGGCTGATTACAGTGACGTCGTCCCTGCTTTAGGAGGGCATTGACATGTACGTGAAGCTGTTGTGTTACCCGCCTGCTTGCATGTGAAAGGGCAGTTTGCCCTGGCGCTTTAGGTTAATGGTTATGCATATTCCGTACCAAGTTATTTCCTTTGAAATTAGGCACCAATTTACCCTAACTTTGAAGTACAGCCCGAACTCCAGGAGCACGTTGCAGTGGAGGAGAGGATATTGCCGTCAGTCTGCGGGCAGGCTGGGGAAAGCTCCCCCCTTCCCTCCGCCGCTGCCCCCAGCCCGCAGTGACCGTCCAGGGCCGCCGGCGGCCGGAGCGGCGGGGGGAGGCCGGGTGAGCGACGGCAGAGGGGAGAAGCCATTTCTGTGCTTGAGCCGTGCCTGCCTATAATTTTATTTTTACATAGTAGCCCGCTGCCTGCCTTTGTTGTGCAGCCAGATAGACCACACTGGTCCAGCTTGGCAGGAGCGCGGACCTTGCTCCTGCTCTTTTTGAAGAATTAGCTGAAAAGCCTTCCTAGATATATAAATGTCATCTTGAGGAGGAGGGGTGAGGAAACATCGTGTTAGAAAACGTATCAGCCCAGTATGAATTCAACGTTTTAACTAAAATTGAAATGTAAAACGTGACTTAACAGATAGTCAGATGTAAAAGTATAACCAAGGATAGATGTGCTTAAGATGTTAGCAGGTCGTGATGTCCAGAGCCTAAAGATAATGACGCCTAGCTAACATATGTGTTCTCCTAATTGGAGGAGACATTATAAAAGTAGGGCCCTCAACAGGTGGGGAAAAAAAAATTTTCAAATATAGATTACATCCTTAACCACTTAATTCTCCTTAAAAATTTTCAGAAACACGTTTTTTCTCAGGGTTAGTCTATTGCAGGGCTGGTATGTTAGTTGAAAGCTTTCTGATCTCAGATGTTCCTTTTGTATCCCAGCTGGCTTTTGAGTACCATGGAGCAGAGCCACGAAAATATATCAAAAGCAAAGAGGGGTTTGAAGAGCTGAGCTCAACCACCAATAAAACTAAATGTATACAAAACCTGGGAAAGTCCAGGGAGATTTCCTAAACCAAATTGCGCAAACCAAACACCCTACGGCTAAGGAAGTTTCTGCCGTACTGATAAGTTCGGAATCCACAAGTATCTCGGCAAAGATACTGTATTAACAGCTGCTAATGAGTACAAACATAAGTATAATCACTGGGAAATACTGTTAGTGTTTAAAAACGAACAAAAAACCAGAGTGAAACAGAAAAACTCTCCTCTCCCTTCACAGGACCTGCCTGGACAGGCTGCCAAATCCCTGCCTGCAGCAGCTCCTCATGGAGTAGCAGAGGGGAGGGAGCCTGATCCTGACCCTTCTCCTCCATTCCCCTCCACGGTGGGAGCCTGGACACCTGGCCTGTCTTTACCAGTTCCCTCTCTGCCACTACCTGAGATGCAGGTGGGTGCTGGAGGGAAGATCGGGGGTGCTTCTTCTTTCCCTGGTATCTGCTGCGTGGGTGCTTTAGCACATCCACCTTTTTTCGTCTCTCCTGGATGTTAGCCCTACTGTCCTCTCAAGGATATTCTTCATTCCAGCCTCCAAATGGTAAATTCTTCCTCACTCATGTTATTACTGTTATCCACTGGGTTAGCTGAAAAGGTCCTGCATTCGGCGCGCTTTCTTTTTGTACACAAAGGAAATGCCCCTTTCTCAACAGTTTACTTACTGTCCCCACAACTGCCTGGTGTTTGCTCTCCAGGATAATGCCAGTTGTTATTTCTCTGCAAAAGTAGTCCTGTAGATGCTTTCATGGTCCCTACAAGGGCATTGTCACCTCTGTATTTTTTTCCTTATCATTTTCCCCATGCTATGGCGATAAGTTTAAGGAACATTATTTTTGTTTCATTCTACATCTGTCATAATGACTCATATAGTACCTGTGACTATAGACAATGCATTTTTCATTCCCTAAGTAGGACATGCTTGACAACTCTTCTGACAACAGACCACTGTGCTAAGCAGTAATCTGTCATCTGCTGCTTTGGGCAGCAGTCCTGAAGAAGTGTTCTTGCTGAGAGCGAGGCCGGTGGTGCGCGACTGTTGTGCCGTATCCTGTGTAAGGTCTGACACGTGTCCGAAGCCCTTCTGTACACTTCATATTCCCATTCTTTCTGGGATGTGCTGGCCTTGCTGGGAGATGTGGCTAGTGAGGCTACTACTGTCAGACTTGTCAGTATTGGTGGGTCTGTCAGGGAGATGCAATTATTATGGACAGGAAACAAGGTGCATGAGCCAGGTGATGTGCCAAATTGTTCAGGAAGTCTGAGCAGGTGCTGGAAGCAAACCTCCCCCCTGAGTGCTGCACTAATGGATTAAACCATGGAGAGAATAAAAATCGGATGTGACCTCATCTGAAAATGTGCATGGTATAAAGAACTCATTTCTGTCCTTCCTTCTGACTCCGTTACCTCTTGTATGACTGTGCCCAATACCTGTGCTCTGTGTTACCTCCTGAAAACTCTACAGCTGCCCAGTTACATGATGGGACACCTATGGACATGCCTGTCTTTATGCACTGATAGGTCTCTGCAGGGCCAAAATTAACTCTCTCTCGTTATTGCACAGTTTTGGTAGATTGAAAAATATATGTTCATAAAGATCTTATTACAAAAGGAAATAATTTGAATATATGATATATGTTAAATTAAATCCCCCGTCCCATAATTTTATAAATTTCTAGATCTACTGCACCTAATTTTCAGGTTTGTTTCTTTTATTTTTTCTTTACTATGTGACAATTTAATTGAGAAAAAAATGTAACTCAGGCTGCCTATCCTTATTAAAAATCGGTAGATTTTTCACCCACGCTTTTCTCCTTTTGCTTATCTGGGGAGCAGATGCAGACCTATTTGCTTAAATCAAGGCTTGTGTTTCACTGGCACATCAAAAGAGCAGCCCCTATCATGTTGCTTCTATTATTGCACCTTGTCTCCATAATCTCCACTGCATCCATGCTGCAAAAGGAGGTCCCTTTATCACTTCCCTTCCTTTGCTTCTGCTCTTAGTGGCATCTGAGTTAGCAATCAGAATAATAATGATTTACCTCCAAGGGAATGTGAATGGAAGCCAAGTTCCTTTGGTAGTAGGGAAATCAGTTTGGTGTTGTTTACTCATCCCCTGTGGATTTACCGGATGGCATCAGACAGCATAATTTTGAGTCCATGCTCAAAAGAGAGGCAAGGCTTGAGCTGCAGGAATTGATAATGTGAATTTACCAGGAATAGTTCTGATCTTTTTTTTGAGGATATGGCATGTCTTTCATCTTTGTTGCAAAACATGCAAGGAGCCAAAACATATTGTAGCACACCTGGACCTCTAACATGTTAAGCAAACTATTTTTAACACAGTCATTTATGAATGATTTTGGCTACTCTTCTAATAACTGCTTCCCCTGGAGAGGATGCTCTCCCTAGGTTGGGGTGAAGGTCCTGAGCAGGTCAGCAGAGAGGAGGCAATGGGAGATGTGTTGCAGCTGTTTCCTTCTAGGCTAGTTCTGCTTGAATTCAGTAAAGAGAGGATTTAGGTTTCCGTTCTTTAAATATCCCAAGCATTAATTATTCACTCAAAATACATTTGTCAAAGAATAGAAGCACTAGGAAAGCAGCAGTGGAAAGCCTTAGTAGAGCCTGAACCAGCTACAACTTTACTGACGCCAGCACAAAGCATTCAGTGTAGCCTGATGGCCCTGACCGGAGGGATGGAGGAGATGATCTAATAATTCTTTTCCATCTCTTTGCTGCGCTTCTATGATATGAATTGTTTTCAGGCCAGATCCTAAAATGACATAAGCTTTCCTGTGGTGAACAGTGCTGCATTGATTTATATCTGCTGAGTGTCTGGCTTTTGAGGGCTGTTTTAACCTTTAGAATATTGATTTCTCTTTTTATTTTCCCTGGTGCTGGAAGCAAGCCCCTTGGTCAGGTCCATGGTTGTGCAATATGCAAAAGTTCAGTGGTGCTGTGATTTGTAAAAATGAGTGACCAAAGAGGTGAAAAGTTCAACAGCCTTCACTGCAGTGCTGCATAATCACTGTAAAAGGGGCCACGGCCTCCTGGAAGGAGGCACAGCCTAAGAAAATCACTTGACAGTGATGTTTATCGGGTTGGACCTGTCCTGCTGCGGATGAGGGACCAGAACTGGAGGGAGGGAGCAGGCACAGGGATCCCAGAGGAGCAGGTAAAGGGGCCCAGAGTGGGGTCAGGGCATCGATGAGGAGGATGTGCAGACATTTTTATTGATCGGTGCTCTCTCAGGGTGGTCGTCCCTCACAGGTCTCACAGCCCCTGACCCCTTCCTTCCTGAAACCACTGCACACTGCATCCATTCCCTTTTCCTCCCCTATCCCTGCTGCTGTGCCTGGTCAGGGCAGGGCTTCAGCTCAGCCCCAGCTAAGCTTTCAAGACCCTCCAAGTGGGAAATCGCTGCATAAAACAGAAACACTAGCTGAAAAGTCAGCCGGTGACAGAGGACAGGCTATGAAGATAAGAGGAGTGTGAGAACCGGGAGCATAAAAATAGTTTGCAAAGCACCAGTGGTGGATGCCAGCCAGATCACCTCCCAGAAAGCATTCGGGAGGGTGGTAAACGCTGGCACCATAAAGGTGAATTTTGTTCCTTGAAGAACAGCGTTCATCCTGGTTCTCACGAGGATGGTGCCGAGCTGTGCCCTCACTGCTGAGATACCACCAGCCCTGCTGGGCACGGAGGAGCCGTTGAAGTTGGGGTGGGGGTACAGAGAAGGCCACCCAGTGTGCCTTCGTGTAAGTAGCCATGTAAGTAGGAAGGTGTTGAAAATTTCTGGAGACAAAAATCATGCACGGGCTTACCGTGTGACAGAGCTGTGGAGATCAAAGGGCCCCAGACCAGGAGCCCCAGCCAGTCCCCAGTCTTTCTAGTGACTTCAAAGGCGGCTAGCCCAGCCAAAGGGGTGTCTGTCAGCATAAAATATGTCTCCCTGTTTTAGCTAGGCCTGATATAGATCTACCTTTCTTGAAGCTGCTAATTACAGTGATAAGAGTATCTATCGTCATCACGCCCCCCCACTCTGTCACAGGTGGTTGGTTTTCTAAAGGGAACATATGCCTGCCTCCAGAGAATCCCAGAGGAGACTGAGTTGCATGAGGAGAGCAGCCCTACCTTGTGCTATCCCTCCTATGGTTATCTGTGTTGATAACAGTGATTAATAACATGGTCTACTAGCAATGTGGGATTCAGAGATGGGAGTCTGTCTGCTGGCTGTACCTGTCTGTGTCCTCATTTTGTAACCGACAAAGTAAAAAAACTAGCTTTCACTTAATTTCAGTGCTGAATTATCACTCATTAAAGGCTTGTAATGCAGAAAGAAAATTTGAAGATCTCATACATTACAACCTGTTTTCAACATATTTATTAGGCACACAGCAACATACATATTTATATATGAGCACAGTACATATTTGGGTATTTAGCTACCAGCGAAAAGGTGTGATTTTGTTCACATGCAATGCTTGTTCCACATGTCGACATCCAGATTTAAGTAATGGACCATCATGATGACTTTAAAAGACCTACAGAGTGCCTACAGCTCAGTTAAACTTCACAGGAAACCTGCTCTTTGCCCTGCAGGGAGAGCGTGACAAGGGTGCGAGGATCGCACAACCTTCAGACAGCTCTTCCATTGCGTTTTTTCCAGCTCGCTGTGTCTTGGCCGTCCTGCAGGGGTGGGGGTGGCTGTGCTGAAGTCGGTGCAGGGGTAGTCATTGCCACCAGCAGGACCTGGCCCTGCCACAGAGGTGAGAAGCAGGCGGTGGGGCAGCATTTTTCCTCTGGTGCCATGCTGATTTACGGTCTATGGAGGCAGGGTTTTCCACGGCTGGCAGGCTGAGAGGCAGTGCTTCAGCACTGGTGGGTTGGAGCTTGATGATGTGTCTCAACATCTTTAGAGCTGGTCTGGCTGCAGAGGCCTGGGAGAGCAGTCCACCACCAGCCAGGGCTGCAGGCACCACACGTACAGGCTGTCTTCTTTCCTGTATTGCTTTTCAGCCCCTGGTGCTTTCACCAGGATTTCCTCTCCCCTCAATGGACCCTCGGGTGTGGGGACACACTTCACTACATCTTTTTTACACTTCTGGGGTGGGTGGACTCTCATCTGCAGGGTAGAGCAATGCCCTGATGGTTCTGGCACGCTTGTACTCTTAAGTGTGTGAGTAATCAGGTAAGCCAGCACCAGGCATTAGCCACTGCACTGGGGTGAGTTTTAACTGCACGGTGCTGGTGCAGGTCTGAACTGTAACTGAGGGAAGTCTGCAGAGCCACTTCAGTGCTCACCACCTGGAGCTCTTCCCAGCACAGCAGATTCCAGTGTGCAAAGGGCTCTCTGGTTTAGGAATAACCTGGAGGGATACCTTGAAATGTCACACACAGATGCTTCATTTCAGTGCTTCAAAAAGCCCGTTTCTCACAGAAGCCAACTACCTGTGATGCAATACAGCTGGGAATCTGGAAGTACTTCTCATCTCTTCCCCTATTCTAATGTGCCCCCTAGCAGAAGAAAGTCCAGAGAGGCGGGTAGCACAGGGTCATTATGCCAGCTGTACGCTCCCCAGAAATTCCCCACTGCTTCTTTTATGGCAGCCTTCCAAGCTTTTAGTACCGTGAGAGTAATGCAAAGTGATCCTCTTTCCTGTCTCTTTTGAAGTTTGGGTTTTTTTGGTTGGTTTTGATTATGATGGTATATTAACCTGCAGCGAATCTCACATCCCTGATATGGATAAAAAAAGAACCCCAGCCACTTTTTCCCACCACTCTGTTATGTTGGTACCTATAGTGGTGTCCCATTGGCATTAGCTGCAGCTTCTGTTAGCGTGCTGCTTACCCCCAGTAACCTGTAGACTGTTGAACATGTAGAGAGAAGAATATTAGCCAGCTATTTCACACACAGAATCACACACAGAATCATCTAGGTTGGAAAGGACCCTGGAGATCATCTAGTCCAACTGTTTGCCTATCACAGTTCCCACCTACAGCATATCCTTAAGCTCTAAATCGACCCTACTCTTGAACACCTCCAGGGATGGGGACTCCACCACCTCCCTGGGCAGCCCTATCTAATGCCCAACAACCCGTTCTGGAAAGAAATACTTCCTGACATCTAGTCTGAACTGTCCCTGGTGCAACGTGAGGCCATTCCCTCTTGTTCTGTCGCTTTCTACTAGGCTAAAGAGGCTCAAACTCAGCTCTCTGCACCCTCCTTTCAGGGAGCTGTAGAGGGCGATGAGGTCTCCCCTCAGCCTCCTCTTCTCCAGACTAAACACCACCAGTTCCCTCAGCCGCTCCCTGTACGACCTGTGCTCCAGACCCTGCACCAGCTCCGTTGCCCTTCTCTGGACACGCTCGAGTCATTCAATGTCCTTTTTGTAGTGAGGGGCCCAAAACTGAACACAGGAATCGAGGGGCGGCCTCCTCAGTGCCAAGTACAGGGGTAAGATCCCTTCCCTGTCCCTGCTGGCCACGCTATTGCTGACACAAGCCAGGATGCCATTGGCCTTCTTGGCCACCTGGGCACACTGCTGGCTCCTGTTCAGCCGGCTGTCAATCAGCACCCCCAGGTCCCTCTCTGACTGGCAGCTCTCCAGCCACTCCTCCCCAAGCCTGTAGCGCTGCTGGGGGTTGTTGTGGCCCAAGGGCAGCCCCCGGCATTTGCCCTTATGGAAACTCCTCCAGTTGGCCTCAGCCCATGGCTCCAGCCTGTCCAGGTCTCTCTGCAGAGCCTCCCTACCCTCGAGCACATCAACACTCCCACCCAGCTTGGGGTCATCTGCAAACTGACTGAGGGTGCACTCAATCCCCTCCTCTAGATCATCAATAAAGATGTTAAACAGGAGTGGCCCCAACACCGAGCCCTGGGGGACACCACTCGTGACCAGCCGCCAGCTGGATTTAACTCTGTTCACCACAATTCTCTGGGCCTGGTCATCCAGACAGTTTTTTACCCAGCGAAGTGTGCAATTGTCCAAACCTCGAGCAGCCATTTTTGCCAGGAGAATGCTGTGGGAAATGGTGTCAAAAGCCTTGCTAAAGTCAAGGTAAATTACATCCACAGCCTTTCCCTCATCCAATAAGCAGGTCGCCCTGTTGTAGAAGATCAGGTTTGTCAGGCAGGACCTGCCTTTCATAAACCCATGCTGACTGGGCCTGAGCATCTGGTTGTCCCGCATGTGTTGCATGATAGTTCTCAGGATGAGCTGCTCCATCAGCTTCCTGGGCACCGAAGTCAAGCTGACAGGCCTGTAATTTCCCAGATCATCCTTCCAACCCTTCTTATATATGGGTGTCACACTGGCCAATTTCCAATCAGTCGGGACCTCCCCGGTCAGCCAGGACTGCTCGTAAATGATAGAAAGTGGCCTGGCGAGCACCCAGCCAGCTCCTTCAGCACCCTCGGGTGTATCCCATGTATCCCATCCGGTCCTATAGACTTGTGTATGTCTGTGTGATGCAGCAGGTCACTGACTGTCTCCTGGATTGCAGGGGGGTTGTTCTCCCAGTCTCTGTTTTCTGGCTGTGGAGGCTGGATTTCATCAGTACAACTGACCTTGCTATTAAAGACTGAGGCAAAGAAGTCATTAAGCACCTCAGCCTTCTCCTCATCACTTGTTACCAAATTTCCTCCTGCATCTAGCAGGGGATGGAGACTCTCCCTGGACTTTCTTTTGCTACTGACATACTTATAGAAACTTTTCTTGTTATCCTTGATTGCAGAGGCCAAATTAATTTCCAGTTGGGCTTTTGCCCTTCTGATTTCCACCCTGCACAGCCTCACAGCCTCTCTGTAATCACTGTGAGTGTCTAGCCCCTTCTTCCAAAAGCTGTAAACTCTCCTTTTCTCCCTGAGTTGTAGCCAAAGCTCCCTGTTCAGACAGGGTGGTCTCTGCTAACGGCTTCTCTTAGAGCACCTGGTGACAGCCTGCTCCTGAGCCATTAACACTTCCTTCTTAAAGAGCGCCCAGCCTTCCTGGGCCCCTGTACCCTTCAGGAGAGTCTCCCAGGGGATCCTTTGAAGCAGGTGCCCAAACAAGACAAAGTCAGCCCTTCTGAAGTCCAGGATGTCAGTCCTGCTTAGCTCTCTCCTGACCTCTCCAAGAATAGAGAACTCTGTTATTTCATGATCACTGTGCCCTAGTCGACCTCCAACCTCCACGTCGTCCACCAGTCCTTCTCTGTTCACAAAGAGGAGATCCAGCAGGACACCTTCTCTGGTCAGTTCACTCACCAGCTGCATCAGGAAGTTATCTCCCACACATTCTAGGAACCTCCAGGACTGGTCTTGTTCTGCTGTGTTGTATTTCCAGCAGATGTCCAGGAAGTTAAAGTCGCCCACAAGAACAAGGGCAAGCGATCGTGAGATTTCACCTAAATGCCTATGGAATATTTCATCCCCCTCTCTGTCCTGGTTGGGTGGCCTATAGTAGACTCCTACTACAACTGCCCTGTTGGCCTTCCCCCTGATTCTAATGCAATGACACTCAACCCTGTCTTCACTACACTTGTGCTCAAAGCAATCATAACAGTCCTTGACGTACAGAGCCACCCCACCACCTCTCCTTCCCTGTCTGTCCCTCCTAAAGAGCTTGTACCCATCAATTGGCACTCCAGTCATGGGAGACATCCCACCATGTTTCTGTAATAGCAACAACATCATCATTTTCCTGTTTCATCACGGCTACAAGCTCCTCCTGTTTGTTACCCATGCTGTGTGCATTGGTATACATGCACTTCAGATGGACTGATGTTTTGCCCCCTTCCCCCTTCAAATCTAGTTTAAAGCTCTATGAGCCCAGATAACTCCTGCCCCAAAATCCCCTTCCCTCTCTGGGACAGGTGCATCCCGTCTAATGTCAAAAGATCAGGTGCCCTGTATACCAACCTATGATTAAAGAATCCAAAGCCCTGATGGTAACACCAGTCTTGGAGCCACCCGTTCATCTGCTGAATTCTCCTGTAATCTTCCTCATCCATCCCCCCAACCATAGGGATGGAGGAGAACATAATTTGTTCAGTTGCATTCTCATAAGCGAACCATTGCATGAAAATTCTGGAAGGTACACCCAGTACAAAAAAGTATACAATTAATATCTTTATTACTATCCATTAAATCATCTTTCCACCAAAGCTAAGCACTTAACAGTACACTTGCTTGTTTCCTGGCTTGGTGTGAGGTGTCAGATGTCTTAGGAAAGCAGTTATCCGCATGAGCTCAAAATGTACTTAGCATACTGTAAGCATACTGAATTCTATTGCAGGTACATTATTATACCACCACTTCCATTTGATCGGCAGAAATGAAGTCAGCAAATGCATTGGGAAAGACAGCTTGACATGACTACTATCTTAAAGGAACATTGTATTCTATAAGCATCTCCACACATTTCAAACATTTTAGACTAGCGGATGGATGAAAACACTGCCAGTAATTGATTGCACCCAGTATTGCATTATTACAGGAACCCTTTCCTATAATAAAACCTTTTCTAGAACCTTTCCTATAATAACACATATTATTATATACTTATTTAGTTTATGTTAAAAATGCAAAATTTTTTTGTGTTTTATAACAGCTGTGACAACCCTTAATTATGTCTTCCAAAAGCATAACTGGTTTGTTTGTATGCCCAGGATTGCGGAAAGACTTACTAACATAGTCAATAATCTTAGCAGCAGCAAAAAGTTAATATCCAAGCCTGAAATCAGGAGGAGGACACCAACTTGTCAGGTCAGGTTGCTGGTTTCAGGATCAACAGAATTATTTCAAGACCAATCCTAAAAAAGCCTGAGGACTTCCAGCTTGCATTACAATCACTGAGAAGTCAGTGCTTAGGGCTGTGCAAGAGTGGGTCTGAGGAAAGAACAATTTCAAGTGCTGGATGCCAAATCCACCATTGCAATGGCTGATTGGAATTGAACCTGTTTGCACCACACACTGGTTTGGCTCCAAGACAGTAAAGCAAGAGAACTTGTCAAGACAAAAGTACACCAACATGTCATGTGACAGAGGCTCAAGTACAAGCTAAAACACTTCTTTCTGGCTGCCAGGAGCACTGCATAATTATTTGAGAGCACTGCTCTACAAAGTCTCACTAAACAAGTCTCCTTCATTTTACCTATTAAATACAGCAAGTCCCATGATTGGGCTGCTCACTGCTTTGTAAAATGCAAGACTTGTTTGTGAAATCTGATTTCTCCTTTCCTTCTTGTCTCCAGACCATGTCCTTTTCATGTTGTGAAGCAAATATATGTAGCTAATCCTATTTTATTTGTAATTAGTGAATGCTCTGCTTCTGTCAATTTAGCTTCTTCAATTGCAGTTCTGCATTCAGTTGACATTCCAGGCATTTCATGGGATGTGCCAGCAGACAGAGCTACCTGGCTTTCTGAGGCATCCCTGCTGTCTGCACAGGAGTAACTGCCTCCAGAAGAGGAACACTGAAGAATAGCCTTCACCTTCAGAGTCCAGTGTAGGCTGCAGCTCCTCCCCCGCGTGTGTCCAGGTCAGCCACAGGGCTGTAGTTTCTCTACAGGCAGTGGTTTCCCTCCACTTCTTTGTCCCAGTTTTGGCTCTTGCAATGAATTGACTCTGATACGAAAATGTGAATTTCTGTACCAAAAGTCCATTGACATCAATATCTAAACCAGAACAAGAATGACAGGGAGGGAATTCAAGAGCAGCTTAAGAATAGCCTACAGGTAAAGGAACCATGCAGCTCCATATCCTGGCGCTGGGCTTAAGATCTCATGTATCATACTCAGAAACATCCTCTGGAGCAAGGTTTAGAGCTCAGGTTTTCTGTCTCCTAGGTTTTATTCATAGGCTTATCTTTTGCCTTGCTTTCTGTACTGTAAATAATCTCAATACTGCACCAAGAGGCACTAGGTTGAACTGTTTCTCAGAAGAGGATTCGGCATGATGGATTCTGGCAGCCCTGACTCCAGAACCATAGCCTCTGGAGTGGGATGACACTTCAGATTTTGGTGCTCAGTGCTTGCTTTTTGTGGCTCTGTGATGCTAGTGTTTTGTGTCGCCAGTCTAAGGCACCAAGATCTTCCAGCACACAGTATCAGCAGCCACAGGACGTAAAATAAATTTACTGATCCTTTTGCAAGGACTGAGTATTTTAAAATTATTGCAGCACTTAAGTTCTGTGCATGTCTTTGCTGAATCTAGCCCACAGCCTCATCTTTGCAAATTTAGGTTTGCAGAGAACGATTTCATTTGTTATGTAAATTGTTAAATAAAACATGAAATTATTCCTACAGTTACAGCCGTTTGGTAAACAAACCTGAATTGAAATGCACTTGGGAAAACTCTTGCTTTCCTGTAGGTGCCAGTTTTCTAGTTTGCATAGGAATAGGTAATTGCAAAGCACATAGATTAGGTGCATTTCCTGTGGCACAGCTCTGCTGGAGTCCAGGGTTGTGCATCTGTGCCACAGGGGAAAGAATGTGGCCTGTTCAGAGAGTTTCAACCAAAAAGTATGTTTATAAATTCTTAATAGTCCACTAAGTTTGCTCCTAGTTACATCACTGAAGCATGAACTGATATCAAGAACATTGTTTTCAATTTGCATCAAAGTTTGAAAGGGAAAATTTGCCCTCAAAACTGCCTCAAAATGTTCCTTGCCTTAAAGTATTTCTACTTCTATGTCCTACTTACATGTCTCAGGCATTTGGAGGAAACTTTTCTTTCCCCTGTTACATCATTTTATGTGTTTTCTAGCAAAATCTGGTCTCAGTGTAGAAATGTAAGGTTTCCTTAATCCATGCTTTAGGAACGGTGAGACTGATTTCTGCTCAAGTCACTGACAGTTTCACACCTGGATGGTTGGTTATGGTCACTACTACCATCCCCAGGGGCTGCAGAGGTATGTAGCATGTAGAGCTGGGGTACTCCATCTGCTTTGTGAGAGCAAGAATTGTGACGCTGATGGCCGTCCTGCTGGCAGTAGTGTCAGCAGCAAGCACCATTTCCTAACCAGCTCTTGTGCTGTAAGGACAATGTGCAAGCTGCTCTGTGGAAGTGGATGAATTTTACCACTGTCAGCTCCTCATATGGTGTGTTAGTAATATGCTGCCATTCTCTCATCAGACCCAGTCTTAGGATTTTTCTGCTACAAACAGCTTTGAAAATGTGTGTGAGCAGGCCTGATGTTAGTGTAACTAACAGTAAAACCTTATCTATCTTTCACAAGTAAGCTGAAATAAATGAATTATCAGACACTATTGGAAAATCCATAGATCTCTGTGGGGATCTTTGACGATTGTTTAAATCCTCTCCATTGGGTTGTCTGTGTGTAAGAATGCAGATCTCACAGATCTTTGCACAAAGACAAAAATGGGCTGCTCTTAAAAAAAATAGTGACTTCCTCTGTTTGTTGGTTACCCATTTGTGTGGTTGTGAGCTGGTGACCAGGAAACAAGTTTCTGTAAATAAGCGTTACTTCTGTAGGTAGGTTAGTGGCCAGAACACCTGACTGGAAATCAGATGACTGTCTGTTATCTCCATTGTTGGCCAAATGTGTGACTGTAAGCCTTTTGGCTTCTCTGTTCTCGAGTTTGTCCCTCTGTAAAATGGGAATAATGATAATACTTATCTCCTCTGTAAAGGCCATTTAGATCCACTGAGGAAAACCACTATCCAAAGTTAGCAGTAATTGTTTCTTATTGTCTGAGAGCAATGGTATTTCTTTACAGCTTTGAAGAATCAGTATCTTTGTAGCTTGGGGGTAACAGCTTCAAGTAGAAATCACCTTGTTTCTGACACTGTTTTTCAAAGTGTGTCTACATCTGAGGACAGAAGCCAAGGTGAATTTGAGGTCATTCCTAATTTAGGTCTGTGTCTGATCCAAGTTACTATTTTTTTTAAAAATAGTGTTTTGTGGGATTGGTGTTTTGGGGGAAGTAGAGACTGCAGACACTCAAGAAAGGATGAAGTATCAAATGCAACCCTAGGCTGCAGATTTATGGAGACTACTACCCCCTGTGCCATGCGATTTTGATTTGCTGCTTTCTGGCAGTCTCCTGGTGTTGTCCCTTGCTATCCTCAGACTTTTGACCAGGCTGACTGAGGTACCTGCAGCAAGGTGAGACTTGATGAGTTCCTCATTGCTGCTTCTCTTGGCTGCGGAGGACCATGTCAACAAGGCCATTTGATCAGACCCAGCTGGGCTCCGCTGCTCTCCTCTGGGGCAGGGACCACACTCCTCTCCTAATCCAGTGCTTAGCACAGTGATTCCTGCATCTATGAGTGGGCTCCTGGGGGAGATGGCAAGGTGATTGGGAAAACCCCAGACAAGAGTTAAGAGTCTCTGAGGACATTGGCTTGCTCCCTGGTGGTAACGGCAAAATAGGGCTGGTTTCGTTGCAGCTCCCAACAAGGAGACCCTGTGGCAAGTAAGGGGATGCAAGATATAGTACAAGAAGAAGTGAAGTAAGTCAGTTTGGAGCTTAAGGGCTCCTCTCCTATGGGACTTCAAGGGGGCAGTTTGGCATGGCCTCAGCTCTGTCTTCATGCTGCCTCAGGCACTTGGCTGTGATGGGGAGAGCCACCAACAGAGACAAGGGATCTGAAATGGCTTCTCTGTGGAATAACGTTTTAGTCTTTGATGGATGTGTGAAAGGTATAAGAATATGGTGATGATTACCTGCTATTCCATTAGTGAGTGACTAGGGAGGATATTAAATGGAAGATACTAAACTTAAACATTTAGAAGTCTGCAGGATTGGATAACTTCCAGGAATTGGTCAAAGAGCTCTCTGAACCATTAGTGTCAAGACAATGAAAAATAAAAAATGGAGCAGTGAAGAAACTGAAAAAGGTTGGAAAAAAGCCAATCTTTTAAAAGAGTAAATGTGATGAGTGGGGAACTACATGCTCCTGAACCTGACATCCATCACAGGAAGGAATGGAGCAGCTGACAGAGGATGCAGTCGGCAGAGTGAAGGGTCTTAGCCTCCACCACACACTGATTAAAAACCAATAGTAATCGGCATTATACCAAATGATTGCAGCCCCCTACTGAATGGGGTAATTGGGGAGTGCAAAAGCAACCGTACATATGGAGCTCTTGTCCATTGAGAGTATTTTGCAGCCGAACCTGAGAAGGATCTGCTGTATGCATGGTGCCCTTCAACAGGTTCTTCTCTGAAAGGAAACCTGAAACCATCACGAGTCAAACGCGAGGCTGACTTCACCACTTGGTGTAATGCTAAGCTGTGGTGGGAACAGGCCAGTTAAATATGCTAAGCTAGGCTGTTTATTTATCACTGAAATGTGTAGTTCAAAGTGACCAACTGACAGCTCTTTAAACAAAGAATATAGGCCACTGGGTGGCTGAACATTACAGAGCACTGCAGTTCCTGAAAGAACAGGGGAACACTGTGAATAAGTCTAATTGCACATAGGCTCCCTGCACCATGCTCTGCTTAGGATACCAGATAAGTTCCTTGGAAATGTAAGGCATTACATTTGTATATACAAGCCTGTCTGGTCTCATGCATTAAGCAGAAAACTTAGTGCAATTGGGTCCTGCCTCCCACTGCTCTGTATGCAAGCATGTATCTCGTGCATTTTAAGCATGTATCTCCTGCATTTTTAAAACTACTTAGCTGCTAGTATGTGTTAAATATTACCCTCTAGACTGTGTGAATCAGCCGAAACTGTTTTAAATTGGGTTAGGAAAGTAATTTGTTTACTCCCATGATGCTATTCCTGTTGTAGATTCAAGAGCAACAGCAAATTAAAAATCAAAGCTGAAAAACCCTACTCACTATGCCTCAAAGTACAGCTGAGGCTGCTAGTGGCTTATTTTTTATTTGCTTTTTGCTATAGTATAAAAAGATGAAAACTCATCTGAAGGGATAGAAATGAGTCTAGGTTCCAAGCAGTTTGATTATATGCGTATTCCTCAGAAGCTATCTTTCTCTCTTTGTCATGTGCATGTTTTCCTTGTCTTGAGCTGGCCCAAGCAGCTACAAAATGGTTAAGTCAGACCCTTCAAACTCTTTTCAGGTTCCATGTATATCCTTGGGCTGTCTGCAATTCTAATTTAACAGCTAATTTATCTGAATTAATTACAAGAAGATGAGTCGAGATGTTCTGTGAAGGCTGTTACTTCCAAGAGACTATGAGCGCTGCTCCTTGTTAAGTGACACAAGGGACCAGACTTCCGTCCTCAGGTTACCTAAAATAAATTCAACATCTCAAATGTTCCCTTCTAATAGCCCCAAATCCCCCCAACTGGCAAAGCCAGTCTGTGTGTGTGCAGCGTCCATTTTGTTTTGCCCAGCTGCAGACCTTAAGTTAGATTGGGCGACAGGCAACTGAGGAACTGGCTCTGCCCTTTGTTTGTCAGCAGGGGACTCTGCAGCACAGGCTTGCGGGGCCTCTGTGACACAGGGACTCAAAGAGTAGTGCACAGCCAGCCCTGGCCTTCTCACTCAGCATCTCCCTGATGGCCAGCACTGCCTAGGACTGTGGCAGGAGGAATGGAAGCAAAGCAACTCCCTCCTGCATCTTGGCAATGCAAGGGGCTTTTCCAGGTCACAAGCACCATCAAAAATCCCCCGAATTATTGCGAGGTTTTGTTCCTTTTGCACTAGAAATGCAGTGCAAAAGCATTACAGCTTTTGGTGTGGCAGCAAACTTGATCTGAAGAATTAATGCTGGTTTCTTATGACCTTCTGCAGGTTTCTTCATGTAATAATTGGGTGAAATTTTGAGGTATATTAGTGCATTAATGGCATTGTTTTCTGGTCATATACCATATGCCATATGTTGAAAAAATGACAACAAACAGGCCACGTTCTGTCTCACAGACAGGGCTATGCTGTCAAAGGGTGGCCTCAAGTCTGCGAAAAGAGAGTCTAATGTATTTTGTTTCTGTTTTGCTGCTTGAGAGCCCTGAATGAGAAAGCAGAACATACATCTTTACATTATTCACATAAAATGCTTTTTTTCCCTTCAGTTTTCAGGGTGGGTTTTAGTGGTTTGTTTGTTTGTTTGTTTGATCAAGCTACAAACTTCATATTCAATTTCCTGAATGCTTATGTCTTGTAAGTGGAGCATTTACAGTGTCAGCCAGCTGTGCAGGCAGGAGTAGGGATGTTCAGGCAATGAGTTTACCAAGGAAATCGGGGGGAAGGGCATTGCAATGTTTCTCTAGGGAGCAGAGGAACTATAGTAAGAGCACAGTGACCCCTGGAAGAGGCCAGTGCCTCTGTGTGTGCCAGGAGAACTGGTGCTAGCAGAGGTGAAAGGAAGAGTGGAAGACTCAAGGGAGTGTGTGTGTGTTGCAGGGGGGAGGGTGCACAAGTCATACAGTGTGAACATATTTTTTCTGCTTCCCAGTGTTGCAGGTATTTTTTTCCTGGGTTTTGATGCTGGGTAAAAGAGCAATGTGTAAAATCTTCGGCTTTATTAATTATTACTATTGTTATCATCATCATCATCTAACTGTTGTGTAAAATTGCAAATATTTATTCAGCTTTTACTCTAGTATAATTTTAACCAGACTTGTGGGTTTGCAAATGAATGAAATCATAGGTTCCTTCAGACATTTTACAAGCACAATTGCAATGATAACATCTAATTGCAGGGATCTGAGACTGTCTGACTGCAGATGGGATGCTATTAACCTTTTTCTGTCTGTTATGGATGTGTCAGAAAATTGTCAGGACAGTGCTAAACACAATCCAAACCTTTGTGATGGAATAAACATTTAGGTTGAGTCTGCAAGAATTTAATCCACACTTAGGCTGATGCATTTAACAACAGTCCTGTTATAACAGTATTTTGAAGTTACTTTCATGTATAACCTAACCCATGAACAGAAGGATTGAAGAAGCCGTATCCCGAAAAGTAATGACAACCTTAACACACTTCATTACAATATATGCAGGGCTTCAGGTACTGGCATACTAACTACATTCAACTCTAGATCATGACAGAAGGATACTGTATTAAACCAGGCTGATGTTGTCTGATGCCTGACTTTCTGCCACAGCAGTTGTTCTTTCGTTCCAAGTCATGGCCATTTTCATGCTTCCAAAGTCCTGGCTCCTTTCAACTTTCAAGAGCAGTACTTCCTACAGGTGGTTGCCAGAGGTACCCTCAGCACAGGCTTTGAAAGTCAGGGCCGTTATTAGTGAAACAGGGAATCTATTTCCTCTTGGTTCTGCGAAGCATTGGACTAGGCTGTTACGCAAAATCTATTCTGTTTTGACCGCTTTGTATGCAGCTGCTGAATTAATAAAAGAGAAATGTACATCATTCGTATTTAATTTCAGAAGGCGATGACGATGGACGCTTTTCAGGCGTACTCAGCGCAGCGGTGGCCGCTAAGCACACGTTCAGGCCTGTTCCACCGTGACGCACGCGCGGCCTGCCCAGCCGCCGCTCTCAGGGAAAACCCGACGCCAGTGGAAGGGTTCCCACGGCTTTCCCGAGGTCACCGAGGCAGCTGCGCTGGGGCAGTCTGCAGGGGCGCAGGCCGCGAGTGACACCTTGCGAGCGGGGCTGCCCCGCTCACGCCGCTGCAGCTGCCTGCGCGGACCCCCCGGCGGGGCCGCACCGCCGCCTCTGCGGAACGGCCCCTCCCGCCGCCAGGGGGACGGACGGCGCCGCCGCGGCCCTCGGGCCCTGCGACGCCGGAGCCCGCCCCTCCGCCGCAGCCCGCCCCTCCGCCGGAGCCCGCCCCTCCGCCGGAGCCCGCCCCTCCGCCGGAGCCCGCCCCTCCGCCGGAGCCCGCCCCTCCGCCGGAGCCCGCCTCTCCGCCGGAGCCCGCCCCTCCGCCGGAGCCCGCCTCTCCGCCGGAGCCCGCCCCTCCGCCGGAGCCCGCCTCTCCGCCGGAGCCCGCCTCTCCGCCGGAGCCCGCCCCTCCGCCGGAGCCCGCCCCGCCGCCGGAGCCCGTCCCGCGGGGAGCCGGGAGCCCTGCCGCGGGGCCTGTCCGGGATGGCGCTGGGAGGTGCCGCTGTTGACAAGGATTAACATGTGCTCCGTTTTACCAAATGTTTTATTACTTCGCCCCCCCCGGTATATACTTATACTGTCGGCCGGCAAAACTTTGCTCACTTTTAAATCATATGGAGAAGCTATTTACCTCGTTAAGCTGAAGCTATTTCTCTCGTTTAAAGTCGGAGATAGCAGCCCGTAGCTGTTTGGTGCTGATGTTCAGCGTTTCCCACTGCTGGAAAAAGCTTGACATATTCAGCTATTTTTACCAGACAGCTTATCCATTTTGCTAAACTGCATGAGGAAAGGCTGAGCAAGCTGTGACTCCTCTGCCTGGAAAAGAGAAGGCTCATGAGGGTAATCTCATCCATGTATATGAATATGTGAGGACACGATGCAAAGAAGACAGAGCCGGGCTCTTTCCAGTGGTGCCCAGTGACAGGACCAGAGGCAGTGGGCACAGATTGAAACACAGGAGGTTCTTGTTGAACGTCAGGAAACAGTTTTTGCTGTGGGAGCAGCAGGGCACTGGCACAGGTTGGGCAGAGAGCTGCTGGAATCTCCACTCCTTGAGAAATATTCAAAGCTATCTAGACATGCAATCTACTCAAGCAGGAGGTTGGACCAGATGACCTCCAGAGGTCCCTTCCAACCTCAGCCACTCTGTGATTCTGCAAAAGAAATTCCAAGGAACAATCACTGATGCTGTGGTATTCAGTGATCCTAACTAGATTTAACTTGTGAGGTTACAGAGGTTGCTTTGAGGTTTTGGTGGTTTTCTGTAGACAACAGTGTTGCAGAAGAGCAACTAAGAAGCCTGATTTCTTCTTATTATTCATAACATCTGGAAAAGTAAGAAGATATAACTTGTCTTGATTTTCAAGGCCTAGTGCAAGAAAAACAAAACCAAATCGTCAACTCTACTTGAAAAGTGAATAACTTTTGATATGGGATTATAGTGAGAATAAGTAGACACAGTGTGAGGTTATTTTTAGGGTTTTTTAGATTTTTTAAAAGATTTTTTCAGAGGAAAACTTAATTTAATGTAATCAATGCTTCTTTTTACATAGAAGTTGAACAACTGAGTTTACCAAATGAAGGCTGAGATTTATGCTCAACTTGGCAGCCACCGCTACAATACAACCTTGTTACTGAAAAAAAAAAAAAAAATTAATTGACTCTCTTGGATTAAAGTTCTACGTTATTATCATTTACACTAAGATTGCACCTGAAGGCATCAGTTAACAGCAGTGCATCACAATACCAGGGGAACTGTGGTTATATTGTAGGAGACTGTCTCTATCCAAGGGTATGACAAATTAACTAGACAAGGTCAAGAAAGAGTTTAGACAAGCAACATTACTGCAAGCTCTTTCTCCTCAAGTGATAAAAACAATAAATAAATTGTGAGTCAAGCCCACAAAAAAGTAATGAAGTTTTGATATAGTATTCTTCATATTTGCTAAATTTCATGGTTAATAATTAAGCTAGTAGCTATAGCTACTGCACACCTGGAGATAATCATAGGGCTGGTCAGGTGAGACACTGAAATTTATAAATAGGCTTTGTTCTCTATGCTCTAGAAAATAACTAGAAAGTCCTGGACCATAAAGACAATGTATAGAATTGTGTAGAAAATGAGTTATTTGACAACTTGACTGATCAATCGATCAGTTAACCTGGCAATGAAACCAACTTTTGGGTGTCCTTAAAGTGAACTGCCTTCATTATAATACTAAAAGACACATGCACAGGTCAAAAAGACCCCTGCCCAGGTTAAGACCCTTCTTTTGTGCATGCATAGTCTTAGAAGCATTATGTAAGCTGTATTATAATTATATGTTAATTACTAACCAATCAGTATCTAATAGGCATGTTAAGGAGAAGTACTAACTTCTGATTTTTGTGTGTAAAAGGAATATGAAACGCTGCTGTTGTTGTGCTTGATTTGTGGAAA
The DNA here is from genome assembly GCF_965140245.1 of Athene noctua. NCBI lineage: Eukaryota > Metazoa > Chordata > Aves > Strigiformes > Strigidae > Athene > Athene noctua. The sequence continues at coordinate 50,008,409 of NC_134077.1, read as the reverse complement.
AATCTACTGAGCACCCAGGCCTGAAAAAATTGTACTATCTCTCTTGAGCATGTTAAGATTGGTTCATTGCATGCAGGCATGAATCTGCTTTCCGAGTGACAGTTTGGTTTAAAGACAATTTTTTTTAAAATTAGCAGTGTTTTTTGTTGTTGTTGTTGTTGTTGTTGTTTGTTTGTTTGCTTGTTTGTTTTTAATTTTAATGCCAGTCTTTATGTTTCATTCATTTCTGGCTTTTCTCTCAAGGTGTGAGAGTCAGAAAGCTTGAATTAAAAAAAGAGAAAACTTCCCCTCACTAGCATGAATCCAAGAACTGAAGAGATTTAAAGTGACTCAGCCAGTGTGCTAACACTGTTTTGCACATGTGTAATTGTCTTTTTCAGGCGAGAGGTTTTACAGTTGCTTTGGTATTGTGAATGAGGACTGCTCATTACACAGCACTGTGTAGTGGAAGATCTCTGTTGCAGATTCAGTCTTGTCATATAACTGTTGGTACCAATGTCTCCAGACTTCCTTAACGAGCCTTGAATGGGCCACATATCCAAATGTGTGTAACCTAAACATTGAACACAAACAGAGTTGAATAACTGATAAATGATATGAATATTTTCTTCCCATTGTATCCACACCAACTGGAGTCAAAGGGAATTATATTTCTAAAAATCTTATGTCATTCTTAGATTTTGAAATATTCAGCCAGGATCCTGAACGGAGGATTTCCCCCAAAGTGTTGTATGTAGGACTTCACCAGGCAGTAAGGATTTGAAGAAATGCCCGGTTTAACCACTAGAGGTCCGTTTCACGCGGATTGTTTGCAGAGTATAGGATGGACTGAATATTAGTATCAACATCTTAAACTCCTGCATATGGAAGCAAATACCTAAACAGTTCTGCTCTAAGTGGCTAGTATGAGAAGGCCATCCTAGATGAAAACATCTATTTTTTGGTTTCTGGCATGTCTGTCTTGTAGTAGCAGGTAGATCTCTGCTTCTTTTTTAATACTTGTCTATTCAGCAGATTACTGAAGAAAACTAAATGAGAGACTAGATCAGAGTGTATCTGCTGGTGATTTTGCTCTTTCCTCAGCCCTAAGTAAGAGGATGAAGTCACTGTGCAGGATAACTCATGAAAGCCCGCTTTAGCATCCTTATGTTTTTCTCAAGAAATTTTGGAGACACAAGATCAAAAGACCTTGCTAATGGCCTCTCTTATAGATATTAGACAAATTACGGAGGCAGAACTGCAAACTGGGAAATGAGATACTCTGACCTAAAATTAATTATCAAACGCAGAGTCATAAGGAGAGGAGTCACTGTTCAATAAACTTGTCTGGGACTTTAGAGAACCATCCCAGTTAAAGACATCGTGCATGGCTTCGGGTACACGACTACAGACAGGCTTGTAAGGATGGGGAGTGGGTGGGTACCAGTTGAAGGACAAAGTTCTTACTCCTGCAGCCCCTCCATGTGCGTGCCTCAGCTTTCACTAGAGATGTTCCCAAAGCTGAATTGTTGATTACGTGTATGTCTAGAGCAATTTCAGACTTTCAGTATTGTTTCTCCACAGCTCAACCAAATCTATCTCCTATAACTCCTGAGAGCGCAGGGTGCACAGTACATATCTTTAAAACTGGACCCAGCCCCAAGTGTAGCTGTTCTGTGTAGGCAAAGCCAGGGCCAGTGGTGGAGCTGTTGCTGCTTTCCCTATTTATTCAGGTGGGCAGAAAAGGCTTTGCTTGATGGTCTCATACATCCCAGTTTGCATTCCAAAGGCTGCCAAGAAGCTCTTCCTGGGCATGTCTTTGGATCAGACTACATGCTAGACGTCAGTACCTGATACCTTCTCTGTTCAGCCAGTACAAGTAGTCAATAGGCAGCCCCACTGCCCACCAAACGCTGGTATATGCTGGTGACTGCTCAAGGAAGGTAGCTGGGACTGGGGAGAAAGACGGGTCCCGATATGGAGGACCACCGCATCTTTGCACTTAAGGCTTGTTTATCACAAACGGCATATGTGATCCTCAGAGCAGGTGTCAGGGGCCAGGCATAAATCATAGCTGATGTAGCTTGTGCTGTTGGTGTGGATACTGAATGTTTAATCGTCAATAAGAGCATCTACCAGTGCTACTGTGCTGCCCCTCTGTCGTATCCGGGGTCATACACAAACTGACTGGAATCAGAGAGGTTTCAGGCATCCACACATCTTCTGAAAACACTGCCATACCATGCCCCAGGATAGTAACTTATCACAACACATGCTTCAAGAGAAGACTGCTTGCCATGCCCCTTTTTATGTGCACCTATCTGTGTCCCTGCCCCCTCGATGAACATCTAATGTGTAGAGGGAAACCTGTGATTTACGCGTTGGGACCAAAACCCAGCGACTGAAGTATCGGGCTACGTGGAAAAATGACAAGGAATTACGGGTAGGAACATGCGAAGGCTAGGAAGTAAAAAGCAACAAAGAAACAACAATAACTTAGCTAGCTGGCATATGCATATAAACTACCTTAGTGAATGCCAGGACAGGCTAAAATTCTTCACTAGTACATCATGAGAGCCAGGAATAATAGTCCTACTGCAGTAATTTCGTAATCAATAGCTTCCAAGTGGCCTTCTCTTATACAGTGCTAAACCGCATCTACATGTTACATGCTATTTCTGCACATTATCAGCTGTCATCACTTGCTTTTTGTAACCTTACGTATCAAATAGTGAATTGCATTTCACTTTATGGGGGTCATTCGTGGCTCACTTCTCACTATGATGTCTGAAGCATTTGATTAACAAGACTTCAAAGAGAGAATCTGAACTCCTAGATACCATTATGTAGTAGCTTAATTAATTTACTTCTTTATTTCTAAAGAAAATATCTCTCTTCTTTTATCTGGATGAGTGAAACGGAAAGAGAAAATGTGTCCATTTTCTAGCTTTAAGCTGATTCTGATTTCACTATTACAAAGATGGGATGATACAAATGTTATGATTTGATAAACATTGGTAAAGATTTCTGTTCTTCTTAGCTTTCAGTTTGTTTTAAAGAAAAATGTCAGGATAAAGTAACCCTGTCCCCATCGGATCTCATGTCTAACCTCTTTAGATATAAGCCAGTCTCAGATTGATTGATTTATTGATTTATTTATTTATTTTAAAGGCAGGAAAAAGCACGTGGAAAAACTCAAGAGTTACACATTTAAGGTCTGGGTTGACCATTTGAGTTTTCATTCTCAAGTTGTTTCTTCCATTGCACCTCTTTCAGAAGACACAAAGAACTAATGAAGTATCAGATGATTTCACTTAGCCGGGCACATCTCTGCAATAAAAGTTCCATTATACCGTCTTACGCTGAGATACAAGAGGCACTTGACATAGGACAACACATCTGCCGCCTTTGTGAATAACATTTTCTTACCCAGTGAAATGAATAATTCTGGCAACATCTGTGCTAAGGAAAGACTGTGTTCTTCTTCCATTGTAACACACAGTTCAGTGGTCTTCTTAAGCATTTGATTTTTAGCTTTCATTGGCATCCCTAAAAAAATTCAGTATGCAACAAAATAAAAATCAGATTCTTTAACGTTATGCTGGTCAAGTTACGTTCAGCTGCTCAAAAATTCACTTTATCATTGTATGGAGCCATTGACACTGGGAAAGCCAATTTTATCATTCAATCCAGTTTTTAATGTCCTCTGGTTGGACTGGAGTACTGGCAAAACAAGACTGTTTTTCAGTAGTTTTGTTCTGCTTAGGAGAGAGGGGCCCCTGTGCAGCACATCAACAGATATGGAGGAAAAAACATGTGAACAAACTAAGGTGAGTGGGGATGAAAAACAGCTATATCGCAAGAAACTCCCAGTTTTATTTGTCACTCAGCCTTACTTGAGGCTACTGTTGGTAGCAGATGGAGGGCTGCAGTGTTGAGTGGATGGAGAACCAGAACATGGGATTTTTGATGCTTGGGTTTGTTCCTGTTCTTCTGGCTTGAATTATTAGCAGATATAATTTTTTGTGTCATTTATGTAATTTTCTAGCCTTGAGTGCCTGTCTTAAGTCATAATTCCCAGTAAGGTTTCCAGGCATTCCTGGACAAAGGTGTATGATCGAGGATAGTAAATCTGACATTGCAGACTTCCTGGCACACAGACTTCAATTGAACATCCATTCACGATCTGTCCAATTTGGCCTGAAAACAGGGTTTACTGAGCTGGGTGTTGTGCAGCCATGGTGCATATGGGCTGTGAATGTGTTTAGGTTTTCCAGTCGTACAGCAACGAGTCAGAGCTGCTGTGAATGCACAGTGAGGTTTCAGTTGCTGGGCCTATGGACACATAGAAATCCCAGGAGAGGTTCCTGAAAAAATTGTCCCGATAAAATTCTGTCCTGAAAGAAAGCAAGCATTGCCAAGAAAACGTGGCTTTCAGCAGTCCTTAATTAAAATCACAATCAACCAAAACCCCCAAATCATCATGCCTCCCAGTGCTTCTGAGGGATTCCTGAGCTGGGGTGTAGCAGGAGGTTCGCTGACATGTTGTCAGCTACCCCCCATAAGCCGCTTTGGATGGCTCTTCTCAGCTCCCAGTACTATGTGAATTATGCAGATTTTGGCATAGGCCCGGGGAAGTGGGGGGACGTGAGCTGTCCCAGACACATTCTTTCCACACTTGCAGCTCACCACAATCTAAACATAGAATGGGCGATGCAGGTTTATTGGTTTTTTGCTCTTTATTTTTTTTTTTTTTGTGTGATGCACACTAGAGGTGGGTCTCTGAGGAGCATAACTTGATGTGGTACTGTCATGTTGAAGATAAGCATGAAAAGAGAAACTTTTCTCGTCATAACTCGATTAGTCTTGTTGGACAGAGGGAGGAAGAAGATGTATGTCTTGTTTAAAATATGAAACACAAATATGCAATGCTATGTTGAATGCATTGTATGTGACTATCTTTAATTGAGGCATCACATGACTAGATAAATGCATTATTGGAATCTAAGCAACTGTGTAAATAAATCATTTGTGAAGAGGAAGAAGTGCTTGAACTTGCTGAATATTTCCATGTAAGTGTGTCAGTGAAAGCAAACCTGCTGAGGAGATAAGCACTGTGTTTTCAGGTGAGAAGAGGATACAGGAGCCTTTTCAAACAACCAGTTTCAAGGATAGTCAGTTGTGTCCTGATCCCAAACACTCAGTTGCATTGGCTGACTGATGCTTTTAGCTGATGCCAGATTACAAGGTGTCATGGACAGCAATATCCATTTACATTACAAGGTAGAGTCTACCATCTATTGAATGAAAACAGGGCAGAATATGCAGTTTCTCCACTAGGAGTTGCTTGGTGCAGTATTTCTCCCCTTCCTTTGGCCTCTGCTGTACTTGGCTCTTCATCTATGAGGGCTCTTACATGCTCCAAAGAGGTAATTTTCAAAATTACCTCTTTCAACCTCCCACATACATAAAAGGAAAGAGTTGACTAAAAGCAGCCATCTCTGTAAAACCTTTAAAGGTCTGAGGGACCTGGACAGGGTCAAGAGGCGGGCCCATGTGAACCTCGTGAGGTTCAACATGGCCAAGTGCAAGGTTCCCCTGTATCAGTGCAGGCTGGGGGATGAAGGGATTGAGAGCAGCCCTGCAGAGAGGGACCTGTCGGTACTGGTGGATGAAAAGCTGGACATGAGCCGGCAATGTGCACTCACAGCCCAGCAAGCCAACTGTGTCCTGGGCTGCATCAAGAAAAGTGTGGCCAGCAGGTCGAGGGAGGTGATTCTTCCCCTATTCCTCTCTTGTGAGACCTCACCTGCAGTACCGTGCCCAGGTCTGGAGTCCCCGGTACAGGAAAGACATGGACCTGCTGCAGTGCGTCCAGAGGAGGGACACAAAAATGGTCAGAGGAATGGAACACCCTTCCTGTGAGGAAAGGGTCAGGGAGTTGGTGTTTTTCAGCTTAGCATAGAGAAGGATCTGGGGAGACCTTATTGTGGCCTTTCAATACTTAAAGGGAGCTTCTAAGAAAGATGAAGACAATATTAGGCCTGTAGCGACAGGACAAGGGGTAATGGTTTTAAACTAAAAGAGGATAGATAAAGACTGATGTAAAGAATAATTTTTTTTTATGATGAGGCTGGTGAGACACTGGAACAAATTTCCCACAGAGGTGGTAAGTGCCCCATGTTTGGAAACATTCAAGGTCAGGTTGGATGGGGCTCTGAACAACGTGATATACTGGAAGATGTCCCTGCTCATTGCAGGGAGGTTGGACTAGTTGCCTGGATTAAAGGTGCCCTCCAGCCCAAACTATTCTATGGTTCTAAAGTAATCCTTTCTTTTCTTAGAACAGGAGAGAAACATTCATCTTTTATTATAAAGATGCTTTTCTGTTATTAGATCAACATATCTAGTTTCTTGCTTTATTTTAAGACTAGCACCTGCAGGAGGAAAAATGAACCAGTGGTGTGAATTCAGCAACACTTCCAAAGAGAAGACACGTATGGAGGAAGAAGCTTGCTGGGTGAGGACAATGGGGCTAGGTGGAGGACTGGAATAGGGAGAAGAGAAGCTCTGATGGGTTTGGAGAGACTTGAGATTGAGTGTACTCCATCAAAACGGAAAGGACTGGTATATCTTGGTAAAAATGGTCTTTTTGATGGTAAGTCCCGGTACGCAGCACAAGCCAGGAAAGCACTAGACAGGTTGGGGCAGTGTTAAGAGCCCCATGGCTGGGCTGGCTGTTACTGCTGCTTGCGGGTCTTTTCTGGTGTGGAAAGTTTGAGTGTCCCCTCACTTAGGCCAAAAGGTGATGCCTGTGTCTGCTGCTCTTCAGTCGGAGATCTGCTATCATTTTCCTCACAAAATGACAAAATCATGTTTATTAACAGCTGTACAGGGGTGTAATCTATCTGCCGTTTTTACCTGTTACGTTCTCATGGGTTGCTCGCCTTCTTTGTGATTGAATATACTATTATTTCCCTGTTACTCCACATCTGACTTTTCATAAGAGTAGTGGGCTGTTTTAGGGGTTTTCTTCATGTAGGAAACACCAACATCTCCTTCCCCCCACCCCCGCCCCCAAATTTTCAGTAAAAACGTTAAAGATACGAAAACAAGAACCGAATATAGGTACCGTTTGCTAGTAATAGAGCAGTAGTATTTCGGATGTCCACCAGAGGTCACAGCTTTACCGTGAACGCAGCATCAGTTTGGTTGAGGTGAGTTTGGTCAGGCGCTAAAGGTGCCAGTCAAAAAAAGCTTGCAGGCGAGCCTTTACATGCTATGGAAAGCACGGGTAAGCGGCACTGGCGCTATATCACTGCTGTCAAATATAACAGTAAAATACATTTATTCTTGTCTGAGCACTGTTGCCACGTGTTAGTGCTCGGCATCCCCCCTCTCCCCTTAAAACTATGAGACCGCTTAAAGCACTCAACAGCTGCTCCACCGTCAGAATGGTGCCTACCAGTGTTCCATCAGATGCATAGATTATACTGAGCTGCATTTACAGAAGTGAATTTTGATGTTTAGTATTTGACACGCGAGCATAACGAGGACACTTAAGTATGCCTAAGTGTGCACAAGTGTTCTGTGACAATGGAGGGTGTAACTTCCACTTTCAGGTGGAACATTCTGCACCCTTATTCTGGTATTCATGACCAGGAATGCTGAAAACCAAAAATTATGTCTAATTTCTTTGGTTTTTTTTTTTTTCCTTTTCTTTCCTGGATATATTAAAAACACAGGATGAAAAGCCTAAGAAAGCAAGCGGTGGAGCCTGACCTCCACTAAAGTCAGTTTGCTTACGAGACATCATAGGTACCATGTCTGCGGAGCTGACGCCTTCAAAATGGGGACGGGACCTAGGGCAGGCGCAGCTCTCCTTCCTGCACCTCTTTTCTGCATTGGAGGCCTGGTGTTGATACTGTGGTTTGAAATAAGCTGGATCAGGGCTCTGGTAATGCTCTGCAGCCTTCAGCACCACCTGTGCTAGGAGACCCAGGAATAATGGGTCAAACTGAAAAGTGTGATGACAAGAAGCCCTAACTCCAGGGTGCTGTGTCATTAAGCCAAAGCTGGAAGCTTGCATTTGAAAGGATTCATGTGGTTCCATGCATCAGTTCATTATTTAGGTACTTACATAAATTATACTAATATGTATGCACTGTTATCCACTATGAGTTACTTTAAGGGCCTACTAGTTTTGATCCATTTTAAGTCACTTTAATATCCACTGTAATGGGAAACTCATCAAAGCCACAGTTAATATCAGCATTTTTCAAAGCTCTGAGTCAGTGCCGGATTTTCCACCTATTTCATCATGCACTGAAACTGTAGTACATCAGACATAGGTCCTTCAATACTTCTAAGAGACGTACCCTTTAGTGGGTCTAACCCAATTTCCTGAGAAAATCTAAAGCTTCCATTTACCACTCAAACTATTCTTCTGCGTCCCTCCCCACATATATATTTAGAGGGAAAAAAAAAAAAAAAAAGAAGCAGACGTATTGATGGATTTTTACCTCTTGAGAATGAATGGTACATGCTACATACACTCAGCTCATTCTAACAAGTGGAGACAATTGTCATTTCATTAATACGGACCAGGAGATAATTTTCTGAAAACTCATCACATATTTTTTAAAGAAAAAAAGCAAAGAATTTATACCCTGCTCAAGCAAATTCAGCGTGTCAGGTTACTGGTGGTTTACAGGCCGAGAATGCCTTTGCATGTTAATAGGGTGAAAAAGATTGTTATGTTTGAGAATTGGTGATTACAACAAAGAGTTGTCTCCCCAGTCCTGAGGTCTCCGTAGAAAGAGCCAGAGATAGGCTCTCAGAGATTCTGGATGTATCTGGCAGACCCTGCTGTTGTCGTCAGTTTAAAATGGAAGCTCACTAAGACGTTACTGCAGGGTCCAATGCTGTCACCCGTAGCGATGTCTGGGACGCTTACTAGAAACAACTGGAGGAAGAAGCACAGCAAGCCATTGAAGTGGCTCAGTTGGAGGAGAACTTGTGAAACTGCGATGCTCAGAGAGGCTGAAAGTACTAAGCAGACAGAGCATACCGTACAGCAGAGTCACAGACAAGCTGCGGTTGATCTAGGACTCCCAGCAAAGTGCTGGAAAGGACATTCCCAGGGGCTGTGTTTAAATTAATTTGAAAGAGGACGATATGATGGGAGGCAAGGGAGCAACGAGGGTGAGAGGTTACAGAGCTCTCTCAGTGCAACCTGCTGGACTCGGTCCGGTTTGCAGGTTTGCAACAGACGTGTCTGCCTCACGGTGGCTCTCCACAACCTGTATGAAATGACGTGGTGCTCGGTGTACCGTACTTGGTTACTCGGTGGACCAGCACTATTTGGCAGCCTGAACTGAGATGTCAGCAACTGAAAGGACTTGGAAAGTGATTTGTCCGTTAGTATTTAGACGGTGCTCATTCACGGTGGGAAAAACTTGTTTTACTCTTGCTTGGTTTGCTGACCAACAGGTTCAGATCGAAGTTCAGCAATCATACATACAATTCACACAATTAATTTTAAAGGACATATTCGAGCTCATGTTACTATCTAAATTAGATCCACTTTTAATAAAGCTTAACTGAAAAAAAATCCTGATTTGCTGGGGAAAAAAAAAAAAAAAAAAAAGGTAGTATCATAGGACAATACAGCCCAAAAGGGATCTCAGGATGTCTCCTGCTTGCAGCAGGGTCACAAGGGAGCTCAGAGCAGGTCTCTCAGGGCTTTGTCCCATTGGGACTTGCAACCCTGCAAGGATGGAGCCTGCTCCACAGTTCGACTGTCCTTAGGGAGACAGTCTTAAGACTCTCAGCCTCTCAGTTCAACTTATTCCCACTGTCTCTTGTCTTGCCCGCTAGGCACTGCTGTGAAGACCCTGGCCCCGTCTTCTCGATGCCAGACACAGAGGCTTCGGGGGGCTGTTCTTTGGTGTCCCCTGAACAGTGCCTTCCCCAGGCTGAACCAGCCCTTGCCCCTCAGCCTGCAGGACTTACAGCCCAGGAGAGAGTGGGCCTTCGTTGCGGCCAGGGCCACTGCCGGCCGTGCCCAGCTCGCTGCCCACTGTGGCCCCAGGGCCTCCTCCACAGAGCTGCTCGGCAGCCCGGGCGGCTGCAGGGGCTGTCCCTTCCCCGGAGCGAGACTCGGCGTCTGCGTTCGTTGGAATCGTATCGGTAAAAGCTCTTTTATTTTTTCTCTTTGCCCCCTGCACTACTTGGGTGTTCGTTTCCGAGCCCTGGGCAGATTCCCAGCGGCTAAACGCGCCAGCCCGGGGAGCGCCGGCAGCTGCCCTGAGCCCCCGCAGCCCCGCCCGCGCTCGGCGCTGCCCGGGGCGGGGCCTGTGTGCCCGTGCCGCCCCTCCCCGCTCCGCCCCATGTGGCCTCCCGGCACGAGCCGCCCGCCGCTCCCCGGCCGGCGCGCGCCGATCAGCATAATGACGCCCGCCCTTTCTCCCCCGCGGCCAATGAGGAGGCGGAGGCGCCGGCCGCGGGGCCTATAAAAGGGGCGGGCGGCGGGCGCCGGCTCAGTGCGCGCCGGGAGACGAGGCGGGCGGGAGCCGGGAGCCGGGAGCCGGGAGCCGGGAGCCGGGAGCCGCGAGCCGCGAGCCGGGAGCCGCGAGCCGCGAGCCGGGCGCCGCGAGCCGGGCGCCGCCGGTGGGCACCGTCGCGCTGTGGGGACCCGCTGCTATGACTCTGGAGGAGCTCCACGGGCAGGACCTTGTGCCTGCGGGCCACGACTGGTGGGTGCGGGCGGCGGCGGGCGCGAGCCGGCTGGGGGCCGTGGCGGGTCCGAGGGCATAGCGGGCGGCCGCTGGGGAGGGTCTCGGCGCCGCGCTGACTCTCCGCTCTCTCCCGGCGCGCAGGACGCAAGGCGCCGGCAAGGCGCTCCACCAGCTGCTGGTGTCGGCGCAGCGGCGCGGCTGCCTCACCGCCGGCGTCTACGAGTCCGCCAAGCTGATGAATGTGTAAGTACGGCGGGCGGGGGCCGCGCGGCCGCTCGGCGGGGCGCGGCGGCTTCGGGGCTGGCCGCGGGGCTCAACGCGCCGCTTCCCTCTCGCAGAGACCCCGACAACGTTGCTTTCTGCTTGCTGGCCACGGACGAGGAAGACGAGGGAGACATTGCCCTGCAGATCCACTTCACCCTGATCCAGGCCTTTTGCTGCGAGAATGACATTGACATCGTGCGGGTGAACGACGTGGCCAAGCTGGCTGCCATCGTGGGGCCCAGCGAGGAGTCTGGGGAGCCGCGGGACCTTCACTGCATCCTCATCACGGTGGGTGTCTTGCCGGAGGTGAGCCGTGCGCGGCGTGCTGTCCTCCAGGGCTGTGCTTGCGCTACCGGCCTCTGCACGGGATGGTTAAGAGACTGTCAGGGTGGCCCCATATCGCACTGGTGGCCAGATCCTCTTCTGGGCAAGGAAAGTGGGCTCAGCACACACTACACAGCAAGTCAGCTGAGTAGTAGTAGTAGTAGGCTATGCTGCTCGTCACTGGATTTCCCCTGTTGTCCACGAGGGTAGTATCTCTGCTTCCTGCAGAGAAACTGTCTGAAAATGCCTTGCTTCCTAAGCTAATGCTTCTGTAAATATTGTGATGACCTCAGCTGGTGAGCAGCGCTCATGCTGTGTCACTCTTTTCTTTCTGACAGAACCCAACTGAAGATGGCTGGAAGGACCCAGCTCTGGAAAAGCTGAACTTATTTTGTGAAGAGAGCCGAAATGTGAATGACTGGGTGCCAACTATCACCCTGCCTGAGTGATGGTGACCCAGTCTATTGGGGAGGCTGAAACCTTTGTTGCATTCTCAACGTGGTGTGGGTTCACCAAAGTATGCAACAAGCTGCTGGTTCCATGGATTAGCCCGGTCAAGAGACTGGATTAAAGTCACTCAGACTGGCATGCAGTGGGCTCTTACAGAGGAGAAAGAGAAGAGCTCACCTCACCAGTGAGCCTCAGTAGGCTGCAACCATGGAACTGAAAGAAGCATTGTGAGTTTCCTGGTCAAATGGAGCTGTCTCAGAAGGCAGAACGAGAGTTGGGGAAAGCGGGCCAAAACTTTCCAGAAGAACTGGACAGAGAACTGTAACTAGGACCTGATGGTTCCTGTGAAACACAAAGAAAGTTTTCAATATTTGGTGGACTACCAGGGTCTGGTTACTAAGACAGAGACTCTAAAGCGGACAGACTTCATCAGGCCTCTTGGGTCACTCTGCAGAACTGGTTTAATAATGCAATAATTTTTATTGAAGTATTTGCTGCTATTGAAGCTTTCATAATAAATTTTTGACAATTAATTTCTGGGAGTGTCTTGCTTACTGGGTGGGGAAGCATGTCACTGAAATGCCACTGGTGTTTAGCTCATGTGCTGTAGTCAAAGGTATACTCCACAGTAATGGCGCTATTGCTCTTATGTTCTGTCCTGGGCCAGCTGAATGAGGAGTTGTGCTGTCCAAGTTGATAATTCAACTTTTCACCCTCGTGCAACAGCTGCTTATCGCAACAGCTTGCAAGACTAAGGAGACGCATGCTTAATGAGCTCACATATTGTAATAGGTGGTCTTTGTAGTCTACCGAAGGAACACAATACTTGCTAGAAACATGGATTTTTGGAATACAGACCTCCAGTAAATTGCAGCATTAGTTCATAAATGTGACTTAGCAAGACTTACTCAGAGCTGCGGTGTTCCCACTTGACAGAAAGAGCTTAAACATTAAGGGGGAGCGGCAAAACCCCCTAGATGTCAAATACATCTAACATTTGCTTTGATTAGCATGACATTGTTAAATCTAAAACTAGCTAATAGTGAATGAATATCGCATCTGCCACAAGCTGTTCTCTGATTGCCATATGCTATAACAATAGAAGCTGTCACTCCAGAAGCCAATTTTACGAAACCTAATTGCGTGACAACACCAAATTAAGTCCAAAACAATTTTAAGATGGTGTGGCCTTTTTCAGGGATCCTGTTGTGGAAAGTTAATATGGGTCATCTGACATGTCCTTACCACGTTGAAAGGGCAACTATCACCCCATTTCTGTGCACAGTCTATATGTGTGCTCCAGGACTTGACATTAAAATGGCATGGTAATGATCTCCAGAGAGCAAGAAAGCTGAACTACTCGCTTCCTCTATAGACACTAGAACTACTCAGTTATCACAATTGCATTTCCTCCAGGCTAGCCTGTAGTGATTGACAGCGGCACTTGCTGAAAAGTAGTCATTTCTACATGGGGTATCCTGAACAGTTGTGGTTTCTGGGAAGCTGATTGCTCTCTGTTTCATTGCTCCTGATAAGGGAAGTTCAAATTCAGCTCCAGCGTTCCTGGAATATGCTCCCTTGTATAGGAGGTATCTAGCACTGCTTGGCCTTTGGGGCTGTTTAGTGAGGGGCTGTAGGATGGCAATGTAACCAGAGTTTAGGCTGAAGCAAAAGCTCTAGGGGCCTCAGATCTCTGCAAGTGTTCCTTCTTGAACTTAAGATACAGGAATTTCTGCACAGGCTGTTTTTCTACTGAACCTGACTTCACCAACTGCTGCCTGCTCTAGAACTTTGAGAGAAGTCACACAGATAAACTAAGAGAATAAACAGCTTTGGCAGCTGTGATAACAGACACTGCCTTTAGGGCAATTGCCTCGATACATAGAAAATATCAAGCCTGGATGCTTTATTATGCATTTTTATATTTTTCCCTTAGCAAATGCAGGTTTCTTCATTTTCAACAGTTTTACAGCTGAGAAACCAGCTGTGTATCTGGCCTTTGCTTGAGGCCTAATGAGTCCTCAGAGCCAAGAACAGGTTAAAGTGAACTGTCCTGAAATCAACTTTTATTTAAGTGTCAGCATTACTTTACAGCCTTGAGTGGTTTAAACAAAAGCCTGAGAAGGTTGAAGGGAATTCTCAAGCACGTATACAACTATGTATGCAACTAAAATGTAGCAGAGAAGTGCAATCGATTTGTTAGCTGAGGCAGTAGGCATAGGTAGTTGTACCCAGTAGGAAGTTTAACTTTCCAGCTTTTATGGAAGAAATACATTATGCAGCAAACAATGACATTAATGAAGCAACACCAAAATACCCTTGTGAGGATGTTGCCTCTTACCCCTTAGAAGATAAGAGGCCGGCCTTTGTTTCCCCAGGAGCTTTATGAAGCTGTAAGCTGTGCCTCATAAGAGGTACACGATTTCATGTTTCAGTGACCTGTACAATTCTCTGATAAATCCCTTCTGGCTCAATGCAGATACACTGTAACGGGAATAGTATTAAAGAGAGTTAGCTTGCAAATGTTAATACAGTGCTGCAACCAACGGCAGCTGTAACTTGCAAGTTATGGGATGCTGCAAATATCTGTAACGATCAACGCTGCTTAATGTAGAAAAAATTCATCAGCTGGTATCTACTGGTACAAGTAGACTTCACCTTTACGTGCTCAGATATATAACTGTGGAAGGAGCGACTATACAGCTGGTAAAGATAAGACAGTAGACTTGGGTTTTACTGACTGTGGTGGAGACAGCTGTTTGGGAGACGTTGGCTGGCTCACCAGCTGTCCAGGGTGTTTTGTCAGGTATCTGGGGGATCTGGAGGGCAGGAACAGTAACCTCGCGTGTCTGCGAGCAGTGACCCCCATGCACCTCATGTTCCCAGGAAGCTGAAGTGCCCAGGAGAGGGGCACTATGGGTTTGCAGGGCTGGTAAGTGCGGGAGAGCTGAGCACGCACACGCCCAAGGTGACCAAGCAATGCCCGTTTATTACAACTAAGAAAGCCCTTTTACAATGTTCTCCCGCACACGTGAGGAACAGGCAGTACAAGTCCTCGAGACTGGACAGTTAACTTAGCCCGCGCTTTAAACCTTCTTACGATTGGATAAAAAGTGCCCCATCCGCCTCGCCAGGCTTCCTGCCTTGTGGAACTTCCTCTTCCGTCCCAGCCCCTTCCGGGGGTTGTTTGTGTCGTCGAGTTTCTCCCCCCTCATTCAGGGCCACGTGCTTATCGCACTCTTGCGCGGCTGAGGCTCTTATCAGTCGTGTTCTCACGCAGGATTGCTCACACGGCCATTCTCTCGCAGAAAGCCCGCTAGAATCCCAACAGGTAAGGACTGCTGGGAGCTCTGCAGAGGTGCCTGCATCCCAGCTGTGCAGTCTTCGCTGGCTGACTTGCTTTGTGCCATGGCGGGCCACGTCAGGGGGCTCTGGGGAGGGGACTGAGATAAATAGTTATTAAGAATACAGGTTGCTCTCCAGGACATGGGCCAACCTAGAGACACAGTAGGAAGTGCAGGACACTGAGTGGAGCCACAGAGCAGTGGTGCTTCTGGCTCTGCTTCTGAAGGTCCGCTTTCCATCAAGCCCTTCCCTTGTGTGCTACTAGGTGAACAAAGCTGTGTATTTAAATATTATAGTCACAGACATTTGAGTTGTGCCGTCTATACTTCTAAGTGCATTTTTTCAAATGAAGTGATGTAGAAAGTATCATTTAATTTTTTTTCAGTGATGGGTTTATGTTCCTCTGCCTAAGTATCTATTTCACCATCTAATAATGCTGACCGACAGGAATTTCCCCTCATATGCTATTTCCTTCTCTTAATGCTGTTTTCTTCCTGTTACACTTCTATGCATCACTTTACTTTTCTCTCTCTTGTGGTTATAGATAGTGATCTTCTCTTTAGGTGCCTGACTTCTAGTATATGCTATATTGAGTTAACTGCTTTACTGTTGTGTCAGGATATATATATATATATGCGTACTGGCACAGAGGATACAGTTGTTAACAGTGTTTTCTCTTTCTGTTGAGTAGGAAATAGAAAAAGGAAGATAAAAAAGAAAAGTATATTAGAAAGAGGCAGGCAAACTGCTGCACGGACTAACGGTTGCATAAAATCTCTGCGTATGCTAGATGATCTCTTCAGACAGTATTTATAGCACTGGATGCTCAGGGAAAGAGAGCTGACAAGCCCTCTTTGCAGCCTTAGAGTTCTGCGGACTGGTGGAGTTTTAGTCGTAGGTGGAGGCTGAATTAGTCTATGTTCTGCAAGGAGACAATCTTTGCAAAAACGCTAGTGGCAGAAACGTGCCATAGCACCACTGTCTGACACATAAGGGAAACCTGGCTCGTGTCAACAAATCTGCTAACTCCAGCTCTCGGTTCCCCTGTCATCAGGAGTGAAGAGCAGTGTGTGCCCAGGTTAAACCACGGCTAGCATACAGACAGTGTATTACTAGTGGAAACAAATGTCATCACATGTGTGAGCAAGGTAGATGTGTGGAGAAGGATATATGAATATTGTATACCTCGTAGGGACACACATGGTGGACAGCTGTGCTCATGACTATGCATCCACTGGACCCCATTCATTGTAAAGCAACAGTGGCGGAAAACAAGCCTGGCAGAGGGATGGAGCTGCACAGACAGTACATATGCCTCACCAGAGCCATTTTTAATGCAGGTTTTTATGAAAATGGCTTCTCAGTCCTGGTCATTCCTTATCCATTTCATCATGGCAGGTATGATTTACTCACTTTGTAAAGTCTGATCGTGAAATGATAGAGGAGTATTGGAAAAGCTGAGTTAATACTTTGTGTGTACTTATTTCACACTGGATGAGTGAATACTCCTATTATTCTTCATTGTCCTGCAGTAAGACATTCTTATACACAGCATTTAGAATATTGGAATGTATGTGAAGTATTAATTTGGAAGTATTGCTGCCTTTAAAAGTATAATCAGATCCCGGACATAACATTTGTGGTGGCTATAAAATCTCCTCCAATTTCCCACTGCCATGGCATATGATTATTTATTTTGTCATGCTTATTTTCTGATTTTTATCTGTGGAGAGAACACAGAATTATTTTCTTCTGTGTGTCTAATCATCTCTGTAGAGCTGACATTACTTTGAAATTATGACTTTGAAAACTTAGCATGAGTGCACACCGTTGATTCAAAACTAGCTATAGAGATACAACAAGAGGTTTACCAACTGATGTAGGATTTCCTGTGTGCTACAGCTGATGAGAAAAAAGCCACCCTTTGTTTCAAGAAGAGCTGTTATAACTCTCTGTAGAAAGGCCCCTGTGCTGTAATCCATTGCAGAATAGTGATAAAACTTAACAAACCCACTCAAGATGAGTTTCAGTATCAGAAGCAATTTTTACTGTCTCGCCACACCATGAAATTAAGCATTTTCAGAGTAGAGAATCTAAGGTTTGCTTCTTACTCCCTGCTTTGGGGCACCTAAGCAAGAGCAGCCTACCTTTCACATCCTACTGAAACCAGCAGGAAGCGTGGTGCTTAGTAATTTCTATTTAAATGCCTAAACAAGTAATTAAAGCCCGAAGTTTGTCTTCCAGAAACAAGACACCTCAATCAGATACCTACTAGGTACATTCAGATACCTATATGCTCAGCTGGGAGCCCAGAGCCAAAACTCTCCAACCGATCAGGTTATCTAGCTGTGTAGCCATAACCTTACATACCAGACTCTGGGCTTTACTCCTCTGCTTAAGAATGTGTGCTGTAGGGCACAGCTGCCTAAGTGTTTTAGCTTGCATCAGTTGAGTGGCTGAAATGAATCTGTGGATCTTCAACCGCGAGCCTGCTTTGGTTTGCATGGCACAACAGAGTTGGAGCATGCAAACAGGATTTCTCTTGGAAAAAACTAAGACAGAAGACATACTCTAAGGGACCATCTAATGCTTTCCAGCTGCTTTTGAGCGTTCAGTTCACAGGTCCACACGAGGTACATACAGCACAATTATTTGCTGATCAAGAATAGACAGGCAAGTCTTGGCAATAAAAGAAGAGAAATACGTTGGCCTACTTTTACACTAAAACCTCTTATTTTGTCAATACACATACCAATTTGTTTTAAACAATGGCATGCTCTTGAATTTTATAAACCTTGAAATTTATAAAGAATAGGCTTTGTTCTCTATGCTCTAGAAAATAACTAGGAAGTCCTGGACCATAAAGACAATGTATAGAATTGTGTAGAAAATGAGTTATTTGACAACTTGACTGATCAATCGATCAGTTAACCTGGCAATGAAACCAACTTTTGGGTGTCCTTAAAGTGAACTGCCTTCATTATAATACTAAAAGACACATGCACAGGTCAAAAAGACCCCTGCCCAGGTTAAGACCCTTCTTTTGTGCATGCATAGTCTTAGAAGCATTATGTAAGCTGTATTATAATTATATGTTAATTACTAACCAATCAGTATCTAATAGGCATGTTAAGGAGAAGTACTAACTTCTGATTTTTGTGTGTAAAAGGAATATGAAACGCTGCTGTTGTTGTGCTTGATTTGTGGAAAAATCTACTGAGCACCCAGGCCTGAAAAAATTGTACTATCTCTCTTGAGCATGTTAAGATTGGTTCATTGCATGCAGGCATGAATCTGCTTTCCGAGTGACAGTTTGGTTTAAAGACAATTTTTTTTAAAATTAGCAGTGTTTTTTGTTGTTGTTGTTGTTGTTGTTGTTTGTTTGTTTGCTTGTTTGTTTTTAATTTTAATGCCAGTCTTTATGTTTCATTCATTTCTGGCTTTTCTCTCAAGGTGTGAGAGTCAGAAAGCTTGAATTAAAAAAAGAGAAAACTTCCCCTCACTAGCATGAATCCAAGAACTGAAGAGATTTAAAGTGACTCAGCCAGTGTGCTAACACTGTTTTGCACATGTGTAATTGTCTTTTTCAGGCGAGAGGTTTTACAGTTGCTTTGGTATTGTGAATGAGGACTGCTCATTACACAGCACTGTGTAGTGGAAGATCTCTGTTGCAGATTCAGTCTTGTCATATAACTGTTGGTACCAATGTCTCCAGACTTCCTTAACGAGCCTTGAATGGGCCACATATCCAAATGTGTGTAACCTAAACATTGAACACAAACAGAGTTGAATAACTGATAAATGATATGAATATTTTCTTCCCATTGTATCCACACCAACTGGAGTCAAAGGGAATTATATTTCTAAAAATCTTATGTCATTCTTAGATTTTGAAATATTCAGCCAGGATCCTGAACGGAGGATTTCCCCCAAAGTGTTGTATGTAGGACTTCACCAGGCAGTAAGGATTTGAAGAAATGCCCGGTTTAACCACTAGAGGTCCGTTTCACGCGGATTGTTTGCAGAGTATAGGATGGACTGAATATTAGTATCAACATCTTAAACTCCTGCATATGGAAGCAAATACCTAAACAGTTCTGCTCTAAGTGGCTAGTATGAGAAGGCCATCCTAGATGAAAACATCTATTTTTTGGTTTCTGGCATGTCTGTCTTGTAGTAGCAGGTAGATCTCTGCTTCTTTTTTAATACTTGTCTATTCAGCAGATTACTGAAGAAAACTAAATGAGAGACTAGATCAGAGTGTATCTGCTGGTGATTTTGCTCTTTCCTCAGCCCTAAGTAAGAGGATGAAGTCACTGTGCAGGATAACTCATGAAAGCCCGCTTTAGCATCCTTATGTTTTTCTCAAGAAATTTTGGAGACACAAGATCAAAAGACCTTGCTAATGGCCTCTCTTATAGATATTAGACAAATTACGGAGGCAGAACTGCAAACTGGGAAATGAGATACTCTGACCTAAAATTAATTATCAAACGCAGAGTCATAAGGAGAGGAGTCACTGTTCAATAAACTTGTCTGGGACTTTAGAGAACCATCCCAGTTAAAGACATCGTGCATGGCTTCGGGTACACGACTACAGACAGGCTTGTAAGGATGGGGAGTGGGTGGGTACCAGTTGAAGGACAAAGTTCTTACTCCTGCAGCCCCTCCATGTGCGTGCCTCAGCTTTCACTAGAGATGTTCCCAAAGCTGAATTGTTGATTACGTGTATGTCTAGAGCAATTTCAGACTTTCAGTATTGTTTCTCCACAGCTCAACCAAATCTATCTCCTATAACTCCTGAGAGCGCAGGGTGCACAGTACATATCTTTAAAACTGGACCCAGCCCCAAGTGTAGCTGTTCTGTGTAGGCAAAGCCAGGGCCAGTGGTGGAGCTGTTGCTGCTTTCCCTATTTATTCAGGTGGGCAGAAAAGGCTTTGCTTGATGGTCTCATACATCCCAGTTTGCATTCCAAAGGCTGCCAAGAAGCTCTTCCTGGGCATGTCTTTGGATCAGACTACATGCTAGACGTCAGTACCTGATACCTTCTCTGTTCAGCCAGTACAAGTAGTCAATAGGCAGCCCCACTGCCCACCAAACGCTGGTATATGCTGGTGACTGCTCAAGGAAGGTAGCTGGGACTGGGGAGAAAGACGGGTCCCGATATGGAGGACCACCGCATCTTTGCACTTAAGGCTTGTTTATCACAAACGGCATATGTGATCCTCAGAGCAGGTGTCAGGGGCCAGGCATAAATCATAGCTGATGTAGCTTGTGCTGTTGGTGTGGATACTGAATGTTTAATCGTCAATAAGAGCATCTACCAGTGCTACTGTGCTGCCCCTCTGTCGTATCCAGGGTCATACACAAACTGACTGGAATCAGAGAGGTTTCAGGCATCCACACATCTTCTGAAAACACTGCCATACCATGCCCCAGGATAGTAACTTATCACAACACATGCTTCAAGAGAAGACTGCTTGCCATGCCCCTTTTTATGTGCACCTATCTGTGTCCCTGCCCCCTCGATGAACATCTAATGTGTAGAGGGAAACCTGTGATTTACGCGTTGGGACCAAAACCCAGCGACTGAAGTATCGGGCTACGTGGAAAAATGACAAGGAATTACGGGTAGGAACATGCGAAGGCTAGGAAGTAAAAAGCAACAAAGAAACAACAATAACTTAGCTAGCTGGCATATGCATATAAACTACCTTAGTGAATGCCAGGACAGGCTAAAATTCTTCACTAGTACATCATGAGAGCCAGGAATAATAGTCCTACTGCAGTAATTTCGTAATCAATAGCTTCCAAGTGGCCTTCTCTTATACAGTGCTAAACCGCATCTACATGTTACATGCTATTTCTGCACATTATCAGCTGTCATCACTTGCTTTTTGTAACCTTACGTATCAAATAGTGAATTGCATTTCACTTTATGGGGGTCATTCGTGGCTCACTTCTCACTATGATGTCTGAAGCATTTGATTAACAAGACTTCAAAGAGAGAATCTGAACTCCTAGATACCATTATGTAGTAGCTTAATTAATTTACTTCTTTATTTCTAAAGAAAATATCTCTCTTCTTTTATCTGGATGAGTGAAACGGAAAGAGAAAATGTGTCCATTTTCTAGCTTTAAGCTGATTCTGATTTCACTATTACAAAGATGGGATGATACAAATGTTATGATTTGATAAACATTGGTAAAGATTTCTGTTCTTCTTAGCTTTCAGTTTGTTTTAAAGAAAAATGTCAGGATAAAGTAACCCTGTCCCCATCGGATCTCATGTCTAACCTCTTTAGATATAAGCCAGTCTCAGATTGATTGATTTATTGATTTATTTATTTATTTTAAAGGCAGGAAAAAGCACGTGGAAAAACTCAAGAGTTACACATTTAAGGTCTGGGTTGACCATTTGAGTTTTCATTCTCAAGTTGTTTCTTCCATTGCACCTCTTTCAGAAGACACAAAGAACTAATGAAGTATCAGATGATTTCACTTAGCCGGGCACATCTCTGCAATAAAAGTTCCATTATACCGTCTTACGCTGAGATACAAGAGGCACTTGACATAGGACAACACATCTGCCGCCTTTGTGAATAACATTTTCTTACCCAGTGAAATGAATAATTCTGGCAACATCTGTGCTAAGGAAAGACTGTGTTCTTCTTCCATTGTAACACACAGTTCAGTGGTCTTCTTAAGCATTTGATTTTTAGCTTTCATTGGCATCCCTAAAAAAATTCAGTATGCAACAAAATAAAAATCAGATTCTTTAACGTTATGCTGGTCAAGTTACGTTCAGCTGCTCAAAAATTCACTTTATCATTGTATGGAGCCATTGACACTGGGAAAGCCAATTTTATCATTCAATCCAGTTTTTAATGTCCTCTGGTTGGACTGGAGTACTGGCAAAACAAGACTGTTTTTCAGTAGTTTTGTTCTGCTTAGGAGAGAGGGGCCCCTGTGCAGCACATCAACAGATATGGAGGAAAAAACATGTGAACAAACTAAGGTGAGTGGGGATGAAAAACAGCTATATCGCAAGAAACTCCCAGTTTTATTTGTCACTCAGCCTTACTTGAGGCTACTGTTGGTAGCAGATGGAGGGCTGCAGTGTTGAGTGGATGGAGAACCAGAACATGGGATTTTTGATGCTTGGGTTTGTTCCTGTTCTTCTGGCTTGAATTATTAGCAGATATAATTTTTTGTGTCATTTATGTAATTTTCTAGCCTTGAGTGCCTGTCTTAAGTCATAATTCCCAGTAAGGTTTCCAGGCATTCCTGGACAAAGGTGTATGATCAAGGATAGTAAATCTGACATTGCAGACTTCCTGGCACACAGACTTCAATTGAACATCCATTCACGATCTGTCCAATTTGGCCTGAAAACAGGGTTTACTGAGCTGGGTGTTGTGCAGCCATGGTGCATATGGGCTGTGAATGTGTTTAGGTTTTCCAGTCGTACAGCAACGAGTCAGAGCTGCTGTGAATGCACAGTGAGGTTTCAGTTGCTGGGCCTATGGACACATAGAAATCCCAGGAGAGGTTCCTGAAAAAATTGTCCCGATAAAATTCTGTCCTGAAAGAAAGCAAGCATTGCCAAGAAAACGTGGCTTTCAGCAGTCCTTAATTAAAATCACAATCAACCAAAACCCCCAAATCATCATGCCTCCCAGTGCTTCTGAGGGATTCCTGAGCTGGGGTGTAGCAGGAGGTTCGCTGACATGTTGTCAGCTACCCCCCATAAGCCGCTTTGGATGGCTCTTCTCAGCTCCCAGTACTATGTGAATTATGCAGATTTTGGCATAGGCCCGGGGAAGTGGGGGGACGTGAGCTGTCCCAGACACATTCTTTCCACACTTGCAGCTCACCACAATCTAAACATAGAATGGGCGATGCAGGTTTATTGGTTTTTTGCTCTTTATTTTTTTTTTTTTTGTGTGATGCACACTAGAGGTGGGTCTCTGAGGAGCATAACTTGATGTGGTACTGTCATGTTGAAGATAAGCATGAAAAGAGAAACTTTTCTCGTCATAACTCGATTAGTCTTGTTGGACAGAGGGAGGAAGAAGATGTATGTCTTGTTTAAAATATGAAACACAAATATGCAATGCTATGTTGAATGCATTGTATGTGACTATCTTTAATTGAGGCATCACATGACTAGATAAATGCATTATTGGAATCTAAGCAACTGTGTAAATAAATCATTTGTGAAGAGGAAGAAGTGCTTGAACTTGCTGAATATTTCCATGTAAGTGTGTCAGTGAAAGCAAACCTGCTGAGGAGATAAGCACTGTGTTTTCAGGTGAGAAGAGGATACAGGAGCCTTTTCAAACAACCAGTTTCAAGGATAGTCAGTTGTGTCCTGATCCCAAACACTCAGTTGCATTGGCTGACTGATGCTTTTAGCTGATGCCAGATTACAAGGTGTCATGGACAGCAATATCCATTTACATTACAAGGTAGAGTCTACCATCTATTGAATGAAAACAGGGCAGAATATGCAGTTTCTCCACTAGGAGTTGCTTGGTGCAGTATTTCTCCCCTTCCTTTGGCCTCTGCTGTACTTGGCTCTTCATCTATGAGGGCTCTTACATGCTCCAAAGAGGTAATTTTCAAAATTACCTCTTTCAACCTCCCACATACATAAAAGGAAAGAGTTGACTAAAAGCAGCCATCTCTGTAAAACCTTTAAAGGTCTGAGGGACCTGGACAGGGTCAAGAGGCGGGCCCATGTGAACCTCGTGAGGTTCAACATGGCCAAGTGCAAGGTTCCCCTGTATCAGTGCAGGCTGGGGGATGAAGGGATTGAGAGCAGCCCTGCAGAGAGGGACCTGTCGGTACTGGTGGATGAAAAGCTGGACATGAGCCGGCAATGTGCACTCACAGCCCAGCAAGCCAACTGTGTCCTGGGCTGCATCAAGAAAAGTGTGGCCAGCAGGTCGAGGGAGGTGATTCTTCCCCTATTCCTCTCTTGTGAGATCTCACCTGCAGTACCGTGCCCAGGTCTGGAGTCCCCGGTACAGGAAAGACATGGACCTGCTGCAGTGCGTCCAGAGGAGGGACACAAAAATGGTCAGAGGAATGGAACACCCTTCCTGTGAGGAAAGGGTCAGGGAGTTGGTGTTTTTCAGCTTAGCATAGAGAAGGATCTGGGGAGACCTTATTGTGGCCTTTCAATACTTAAAGGGAGCTTCTAAGAAAGATGAAGACAATATTAGGCCTGTAGCGACAGGACAAGGGGTAATGGTTTTAAACTAAAAGAGGATAGATAAAGACTGATGTAAAGAATAATTTTTTTTTATGATGAGGCTGGTGAGACACTGGAACAAATTTCCCACAGAGGTGGTAAGTGCCCCATGTTTGGAAACATTCAAGGTCAGGTTGGATGGGGCTCTGAACAACGTGATATACTGGAAGATGTCCCTGCTCATTGCAGGGAGGTTGGACTAGTTGCCTGGATTAAAGGTGCCCTCCAGCCCAAACTATTCTATGGTTCTAAAGTAATCCTTTCTTTTCTTAGAACAGGAGAGAAACATTCATCTTTTATTATAAAGATGCTTTTCTGTTATTAGATCAACATATCTAGTTTCTTGCTTTATTTTAAGACTAGCACCTGCAGGAGGAAAAATGAACCAGTGGTGTGAATTCAGCAACACTTCCAAAGAGAAGACACGTATGGAGGAAGAAGCTTGCTGGGTGAGGACAATGGGGCTAGGTGGAGGACTGGAATAGGGAGAAGAGAAGCTCTGATGGGTTTGGAGAGACTTGAGATTGAGTGTACTCCATCAAAACGGAAAGGACTGGTATATCTTGGTAAAAATGGTCTTTTTGATGGTAAGTCCCGGTACGCAGCACAAGCCAGGAAAGCACTAGACAGGTTGGGGCAGTGTTAAGAGCCCCATGGCTGGGCTGGCTGTTACTGCTGCTTGCGGGTCTTTTCTGGTGTGGAAAGTTTGAGTGTCCCCTCACTTAGGCCAAAAGGTGATGCCTGTGTCTGCTGCTCTTCAGTCGGAGATCTGCTATCATTTTCCTCACAAAATGACAAAATCATGTTTATTAACAGCTGTACAGGGGTGTAATCTATCTGCCGTTTTTACCTGTTACGTTCTCATGGGTTGCTCGCCTTCTTTGTGATTGAATATACTATTATTTCCCTGTTACTCCACATCTGACTTTTCATAAGAGTAGTGGGCTGTTTTAGGGGTTTTCTTCATGTAGGAAACACCAACATCTCCTTCCCCCCACCCCCGCCCCCAAATTTTCAGTAAAAACGTTAAAGATACGAAAACAAGAACCGAATATAGGTACCGTTTGCTAGTAATAGAGCAGTAGTATTTCGGATGTCCACCAGAGGTCACAGCTTTACCGTGAACGCAGCATCAGTTTGGTTGAGGTGAGTTTGGTCAGGCGCTAAAGGTGCCAGTCAAAAAAAGCTTGCAGGCGAGCCTTTACATGCTATGGAAAGCACGGGTAAGCGGCACTGGCGCTATATCACTGCTGTCAAATATAACAGTAAAATACATTTATTCTTGTCTGAGCACTGTTGCCACGTGTTAGTGCTCGGCATCCCCCCTCTCCCCTTAAAACTATGAGACCGCTTAAAGCACTCAACAGCTGCTCCACCGTCAGAATGGTGCCTACCAGTGTTCCATCAGATGCATAGATTATACTGAGCTGCATTTACAGAAGTGAATTTTGATGTTTAGTATTTGACACGCGAGCATAACGAGGACACTTAAGTATGCCTAAGTGTGCACAAGTGTTCTGTGACAATGGAGGGTGTAACTTCCACTTTCAGGTGGAACATTCTGCACCCTTATTCTGGTATTCATGACCAGGAATGCTGAAAACCAAAAATTATGTCTAATTTCTTTGGTTTTTTTTTTTTCCTTTTCTTTCCTGGATATATTAAAAACACAGGATGAAAAGCCTAAGAAAGCAAGCGGTGGAGCCTGACCTCCACTAAAGTCAGTTTGCTTACGAGACATCATAGGTACCATGTCTGCGGAGCTGACGCCTTCAAAATGGGGACGGGACCTAGGGCAGGCGCAGCTCTCCTTCCTGCACCTCTTTTCTGCATTGGAGGCCTGGTGTTGATACTGTGGTTTGAAATAAGCTGGATCAGGGCTCTGGTAATGCTCTGCAGCCTTCAGCACCACCTGTGCTAGGAGACCCAGGAATAATGGGTCAAACTGAAAAGTGTGATGACAAGAAGCCCTAACTCCAGGGTGCTGTGTCATTAAGCCAAAGCTGGAAGCTTGCATTTGAAAGGATTCATGTGGTTCCATGCATCAGTTCATTATTTAGGTACTTACATAAATTATACTAATATGTATGCACTGTTATCCACTATGAGTTACTTTAAGGGCCTACTAGTTTTGATCCATTTTAAGTCACTTTAATATCCACTGTAATGGGAAACTCATCAAAGCCACAGTTAATATCAGCATTTTTCAAAGCTCTGAGTCAGTGCCGGATTTTCCACCTATTTCATCATGCACTGAAACTGTAGTACATCAGACATAGGTCCTTCAATACTTCTAAGAGACGTACCCTTTAGTGGGTCTAACCCAATTTCCTGAGAAAATCTAAAGCTTCCATTTACCACTCAAACTATTCTTCTGCGTCCCTCCCCACATATATATTTAGAGGGAAAAAAAAAAAAAAAAAGAAGCAGACGTATTGATGGATTTTTACCTCTTGAGAATGAATGGTACATGCTACATACACTCAGCTCATTCTAACAAGTGGAGACAATTGTCATTTCATTAATACGGACCAGGAGATAATTTTCTGAAAACTCATCACATATTTTTTAAAGAAAAAAAGCAAAGAATTTATACCCTGCTCAAGCAAATTCAGCGTGTCAGGTTACTGGTGGTTTACAGGCCGAGAATGCCTTTGCATGTTAATAGGGTGAAAAAGATTGTTATGTTTGAGAATTGGTGATTACAACAAAGAGTTGTCTCCCCAGTCCTGAGGTCTCCGTAGAAAGAGCCAGAGATAGGCTCTCAGAGATTCTGGATGTATCTGGCAGACCCTGCTGTTGTCGTCAGTTTAAAATGGAAGCTCACTAAGACGTTACTGCAGGGTCCAATGCTGTCACCCGTAGCGATGTCTGGGACGCTTACTAGAAACAACTGGAGGAAGAAGCACAGCAAGCCATTGAAGTGGCTCAGTTGGAGGAGAACTTGTGAAACTGCGATGCTCAGAGAGGCTGAAAGTACTAAGCAGACAGAGCATACCGTACAGCAGAGTCACAGACAAGCTGCGGTTGATCTAGGACTCCCAGCAAAGTGCTGGAAAGGACATTCCCAGGGGCTGTGTTTAAATTAATTTGAAAGAGGACGATATGATGGGAGGCAAGGGAGCAACGAGGGTGAGAGGTTACAGAGCTCTCTCAGTGCAACCTGCTGGACTCGGTCCGGTTTGCAGGTTTGCAACAGACGTGTCTGCCTCACGGTGGCTCTCCACAACCTGTATGAAATGACGTGGTGCTCGGTGTACCGTACTTGGTTACTCGGTGGACCAGCACTATTTGGCAGCCTGAACTGAGATGTCAGCAACTGAAAGGACTTGGAAAGTGATTTGTCCGTTAGTATTTAGACGGTGCTCATTCACGGTGGGAAAAACTTGTTTTACTCTTGCTTGGTTTGCTGACCAACAGGTTCAGATCGAAGTTCAGCAATCATACATACAATTCACACAATTAATTTTAAAGGACATATTCGAGCTCATGTTACTATCTAAATTAGATCCACTTTTAATAAAGCTTAACTGAAAAAAAATCCTGATTTGCTGGGGAAAAAAAAAAAAAAAAAAAAGGTAGTATCATAGGACAATACAGCCCAAAAGGGATCTCAGGATGTCTCCTGCTTGCAGCAGGGTCACAAGGGAGCTCAGAGCAGGTCTCTCAGGGCTTTGTCCCATTGGGACTTGCAACCCTGCAAGGATGGAGCCTGCTCCACAGTTCGACTGTCCTTAGGGAGACAGTCTTAAGACTCTCAGCCTCTCAGTTCAACTTATTCCCACTGTCTCTTGTCTTGCCCGCTAGGCACTGCTGTGAAGACCCTGGCCCCGTCTTCTCGATGCCAGACACAGAGGCTTCGGGGGGCTGTTCTTTGGTGTCCCCTGAACAGTGCCTTCCCCAGGCTGAACCAGCCCTTGCCCCTCAGCCTGCAGGACTTACAGCCCAGGAGAGAGTGGGCCTTCGTTGCGGCCAGGGCCACTGCCGGCCATGCCCAGCTCGCTGCCCACTGTGGCCCCAGGGCCTCCTCCACAGAGCTGCTCGGCAGCCCGGGCGGCTGCAGGGGCTGTCCCTTCCCCGGAGCGAGACTCGGCGTCTGCGTTCGTTGGAATCGTATCGGTAAAAGCTCTTTTATTTTTTCTCTTTGCCCCCTGCACTACTTGGGTGTTCGTTTCCGAGCCCTGGGCAGATTCCCAGCGGCTAAACGCGCCAGCCCGGGGAGCGCCGGCAGCTGCCCTGAGCCCCCGCAGCCCCGCCCGCGCTCGGCGCTGCCCGGGGCGGGGCCTGTGTGCCCGTGCCGCCCCTCCCCGCTCCGCCCCATGTGGCCTCCCGGCACGAGCCGCCCGCCGCTCCCCGGCCGGCGCGCGCCGATCAGCATAATGACGCCCGCCCTTTCTCCCCCGCGGCCAATGAGGAGGCGGAGGCGCCGGCCGCGGGGCCTATAAAAGGGGCGGGCGGCGGGCGCCGGCTCAGTGCGCGCCGGGAGACGAGGCGGGCGGGAGCCGGGAGCCGGGAGCCGGGAGCCGGGAGCCGGGAGCCGGGAGCCGGGAGCCGGGAGCCGGGAGCCGGGAGCCGGGAGCCGCGAGCCGCGAGCCGGGAGCCGGGAGCCGCGAGCCGGGAGCCGCGAGCCGGGCGCCGCGAGCCGGGAGCCGCGAGCCGGGCGCCGCCGGTGGGCACCGTCGCGCTGTGGGGACCCGCTGCTATGACTCTGGAGGAGCTCCACGGGCAGGACCTTGTGCCTGCGGGCCACGACTGGTGGGTGCGGGCGGCGGCGGGCGCGAGCCGGCTGGGGGCCGTGGCGGGTCCGAGGGCATAGCGGGCGGCCGCTGGGGAGGGTCTCGGCGCCGCGCTGACTCTCCGCTCTCTCCCGGCGCGCAGGACGCAAGGCGCCGGCAAGGCGCTCCACCAGCTGCTGGTGTCGGCGCAGCGGCGCGGCTGCCTCACCGCCGGCGTCTACGAGTCCGCCAAGCTGATGAATGTGTAAGTACGGCGGGCGGGGGCCGCGCGGCCGCTCGGCGGGGCGCGGCGGCTTCGGGGCTGGCCGCGGGGCTCAACGCGCCGCTTCCCTCTCGCAGAGACCCCGACAACGTTGCTTTCTGCTTGCTGGCCACGGACGAGGAAGACGAGGGAGACATTGCCCTGCAGATCCACTTCACCCTGATCCAGGCCTTTTGCTGCGAGAATGACATTGACATCGTGCGGGTGAACGACGTGGCCAAGCTGGCTGCCATCGTGGGGCCCAGCGAGGAGTCTGGGGAGCCGCGGGACCTTCACTGCATCCTCATCACGGTGGGTGTCTTGCCGGAGGTGAGCCGTGCGCGGCGTGCTGTCCTCCAGGGCTGTGCTTGCGCTACCGGCCTCTGCACGGGATGGTTAAGAGACTGTCAGGGTGGCCCCATATCGCACTGGTGGCCAGATCCTCTTCTGGGCAAGGAAAGTGGGCTCAGCACACACTACACAGCAAGTCAGCTGAGTAGTAGTAGTAGTAGGCTATGCTGCTCGTCACTGGATTTCCCCTGTTGTCCACGAGGGTAGTATCTCTGCTTCCTGCAGAGAAACTGTCTGAAAATGCCTTGCTTCCTAAGCTAATGCTTCTGTAAATATTGTGATGACCTCAGCTGGTGAGCAGCGCTCATGCTGTGTCACTCTTTTCTTTCTGACAGAACCCAACTGAAGATGGCTGGAAGGACCCAGCTCTGGAAAAGCTGAACTTATTTTGTGAAGAGAGCCGAAATGTGAATGACTGGGTGCCAACTATCACCCTGCCTGAGTGATGGTGACCCAGTCTATTGGGGAGGCTGAAACCTTTGTTGCATTCTCAACGTGGTGTGGGTTCACCAAAGTATGCAACAAGCTGCTGGTTCCATGGATTAGCCCGGTCAAGAGACTGGATTAAAGTCACTCAGACTGGCATGCAGTGGGCTCTTACAGAGGAGAAAGAGAAGAGCTCACCTCACCAGTGAGCCTCAGTAGGCTGCAACCATGGAACTGAAAGAAGCATTGTGAGTTTCCTGGTCAAATGGAGCTGTCTCAGAAGGCAGAACGAGAGTTGGGGAAAGCGGGCCAAAACTTTCCAGAAGAACTGGACAGAGAACTGTAACTAGGACCTGATGGTTCCTGTGAAACACAAAGAAAGTTTTCAATATTTGGTGGACTACCAGGGTCTGGTTACTAAGACAGAGACTCTAAAGCGGACAGACTTCATCAGGCCTCTTGGGTCACTCTGCAGAACTGGTTTAATAATGCAATAATTTTTATTGAAGTATTTGCTGCTATTGAAGCTTTCATAATAAATTTTTGACAATTAATTTCTGGGAGTGTCTTGCTTACTGGGTGGGGAAGCATGTCACTGAAATGCCACTGGTGTTTAGCTCATGTGCTGTAGTCAAAGGTATACTCCACAGTAATGGCGCTATTGCTCTTATGTTCTGTCCTGGGCCAGCTGAATGAGGAGTTGTGCTGTCCAAGTTGATAATTCAACTTTTCACCCTCGTGCAACAGCTGCTTATCGCAACAGCTTGCAAGACTAAGGAGACGCATGCTTAATGAGCTCACATATTGTAATAGGTGGTCTTTGTAGTCTACCGAAGGAACACAATACTTGCTAGAAACATGGATTTTTGGAATACAGACCTCCAGTAAATTGCAGCATTAGTTCATAAATGTGACTTAGCAAGACTTACTCAGAGCTGCGGTGTTCCCACTTGACAGAAAGAGCTTAAACATTAAGGGGGAGCGGCAAAACCCCCTAGATGTCAAATACATCTAACATTTGCTTTGATTAGCATGACATTGTTAAATCTAAAACTAGCTAATAGTGAATGAATATCGCATCTGCCACAAGCTGTTCTCTGATTGCCATATGCTATAACAATAGAAGCTGTCACTCCAGAAGCCAATTTTACGAAACCTAATTGCGTGACAACACCAAATTAAGTCCAAAACAATTTTAAGATGGTGTGGCCTTTTTCAGGGATCCTGTTGTGGAAAGTTAATATGGGTCATCTGACATGTCCTTACCACGTTGAAAGGGCAACTATCACCCCATTTCTGTGCACAGTCTATATGTGTGCTCCAGGACTTGACATTAAAATGGCATGGTAATGATCTCCAGAGAGCAAGAAAGCTGAACTACTCGCTTCCTCTATAGACACTAGAACTACTCAGTTATCACAATTGCATTTCCTCCAGGCTAGCCTGTAGTGATTGACAGCGGCACTTGCTGAAAAGTAGTCATTTCTACATGGGGTATCCTGAACAGTTGTGGTTTCTGGGAAGCTGATTGCTCTCTGTTTCATTGCTCCTGATAAGGGAAGTTCAAATTCAGCTCCAGCGTTCCTGGAATATGCTCCCTTGTATAGGAGGTATCTAGCACTGCTTGGCCTTTGGGGCTGTTTAGTGAGGGGCTGTAGGATGGCAATGTAACCAGAGTTTAGGCTGAAGCAAAAGCTCTAGGGGCCTCAGATCTCTGCAAGTGTTCCTTCTTGAACTTAAGATACAGGAATTTCTGCACAGGCTGTTTTTCTACTGAACCTGACTTCACCAACTGCTGCCTGCTCTAGAACTTTGAGAGAAGTCACACAGATAAACTAAGAGAATAAACAGCTTTGGCAGCTGTGATAACAGACACTGCCTTTAGGGCAATTGCCTCGATACATAGAAAATATCAAGCCTGGATGCTTTATTATGCATTTTTATATTTTTCCCTTAGCAAATGCAGGTTTCTTCATTTTCAACAGTTTTACAGCTGAGAAACCAGCTGTGTATCTGGCCTTTGCTTGAGGCCTAATGAGTCCTCAGAGCCAAGAACAGGTTAAAGTGAACTGTCCTGAAATCAACTTTTATTTAAGTGTCAGCATTACTTTACAGCCTTGAGTGGTTTAAACAAAAGCCTGAGAAGGTTGAAGGGAATTCTCAAGCACGTATACAACTATGTATGCAACTAAAATGTAGCAGAGAAGTGCAATCGATTTGTTAGCTGAGGCAGTAGGCATAGGTAGTTGTACCCAGTAGGAAGTTTAACTTTCCAGCTTTTATGGAAGAAATACATTATGCAGCAAACAATGACATTAATGAAGCAACACCAAAATACCCTTGTGAGGATGTTGCCTCTTACCCCTTAGAAGATAAGAGGCCGGCCTTTGTTTCCCCAGGAGCTTTATGAAGCTGTAAGCTGTGCCTCATAAGAGGTACACGATTTCATGTTTCAGTGACCTGTACAATTCTCTGATAAATCCCTTCTGGCTCAATGCAGATACACTGTAACGGGAATAGTATTAAAGAGAGTTAGCTTGCAAATGTTAATACAGTGCTGCAACCAACGGCAGCTGTAACTTGCAAGTTATGGGATGCTGCAAATATCTGTAACGATCAACGCTGCTTAATGTAGAAAAAATTCATCAGCTGGTATCTACTGGTACAAGTAGACTTCACCTTTACGTGCTCAGATATATAACTGTGGAAGGAGCGACTATACAGCTGGTAAAGATAAGACAGTAGACTTGGGTTTTACTGACTGTGGTGGAGACAGCTGTTTGGGAGACGTTGGCTGGCTCACCAGCTGTCCAGGGTGTTTTGTCAGGTATCTGGGGGATCTGGAGGGCAGGAACAGTAACCTCGCGTGTCTGCGAGCAGTGACCCCCATGCACCTCATGTTCCCAGGAAGCTGAAGTGCCCAGGAGAGGGGCACTATGGGTTTGCAGGGCTGGTAAGTGCGGGAGAGCTGAGCACGCACACGCCCAAGGTGACCAAGCAATGCCCGTTTATTACAACTAAGAAAGCCCTTTTACAATGTTCTCCCGCACACGTGAGGAACAGGCAGTACAAGTCCTCGAGACTGGACAGTTAACTTAGCCCGCGCTTTAAACCTTCTTACGATTGGATAAAAAGTGCCCCATCCGCCTCGCCAGGCTTCCTGCCTTGTGGAACTTCCTCTTCCGTCCCAGCCCCTTCCGGGGGTTGTTTGTGTCGTCGAGTTTCTCCCCCCTCATTCAGGGCCACGTGCTTATCGCACTCTTGCGCGGCTGAGGCTCTTATCAGTCGTGTTCTCACGCAGGATTGCTCACACGGCCATTCTCTCGCAGAAAGCCCGCTAGAATCCCAACAGGTAAGGACTGCTGGGAGCTCTGCAGAGGTG
This sequence comes from Athene noctua, assembly GCF_965140245.1. NCBI lineage: Eukaryota > Metazoa > Chordata > Aves > Strigiformes > Strigidae > Athene > Athene noctua. Next base: position 49,974,912 of record NC_134077.1, on the reverse strand, counting down.
CCTGCATCCCAGCTGTGCAGTCTTCGCTGGCTGACTTGCTTTGTGCCATGGCGGGCCACGTCAGGGGGCTCTGGGGAGGGGACTGAGATAAATAGTTATTAAGAATACAGGTTGCTCTCCAGGACATGGGCCAACCTAGAGACACAGTAGGAAGTGCAGGACACTGAGTGGAGCCACAGAGCAGTGGTGCTTCTGGCTCTGCTTCTGAAGGTCCGCTTTCCATCAAGCCCTTCCCTTGTGTGCTACTAGGTGAACAAAGCTGTGTATTTAAATATTATAGTCACAGACATTTGAGTTGTGCCGTCTATACTTCTAAGTGCATTTTTTCAAATGAAGTGATGTAGAAAGTATCATTTAATTTTTTTTCAGTGATGGGTTTATGTTCCTCTGCCTAAGTATCTATTTCACCATCTAATAATGCTGACCGACAGGAATTTCCCCTCATATGCTATTTCCTTCTCTTAATGCTGTTTTCTTCCTGTTACACTTCTATGCATCACTTTACTTTTCTCTCTCTTGTGGTTATAGATAGTGATCTTCTCTTTAGGTGCCTGACTTCTAGTATATGCTATATTGAGTTAACTGCTTTACTGTTGTGTCAGGATATATATATATATATGCGTACTGGCACAGAGGATACAGTTGTTAACAGTGTTTTCTCTTTCTGTTGAGTAGGAAATAGAAAAAGGAAGATAAAAAAGAAAAGTATATTAGAAAGAGGCAGGCAAACTGCTGCACGGACTAACGGTTGCATAAAATCTCTGCGTATGCTAGATGATCTCTTCAGACAGTATTTATAGCACTGGATGCTCAGGGAAAGAGAGCTGACAAGCCCTCTTTGCAGCCTTAGAGTTCTGCGGACTGGTGGAGTTTTAGTCGTAGGTGGAGGCTGAATTAGTCTATGTTCTGCAAGGAGACAATCTTTGCAAAAACGCTAGTGGCAGAAACGTGCCATAGCACCACTGTCTGACACATAAGGGAAACCTGGCTCGTGTCAACAAATCTGCTAACTCCAGCTCTCGGTTCCCCTGTCATCAGGAGTGAAGAGCAGTGTGTGCCCAGGTTAAACCACGGCTAGCATACAGACAGTGTATTACTAGTGGAAACAAATGTCATCACATGTGTGAGCAAGGTAGATGTGTGGAGAAGGATATATGAATATTGTATACCTCGTAGGGACACACATGGTGGACAGCTGTGCTCATGACTATGCATCCACTGGACCCCATTCATTGTAAAGCAACAGTGGCGGAAAACAAGCCTGGCAGAGGGATGGAGCTGCACAGACAGTACATATGCCTCACCAGAGCCATTTTTAATGCAGGTTTTTATGAAAATGGCTTCTCAGTCCTGGTCATTCCTTATCCATTTCATCATGGCAGGTATGATTTACTCACTTTGTAAAGTCTGATCGTGAAATGATAGAGGAGTATTGGAAAAGCTGAGTTAATACTTTGTGTGTACTTATTTCACACTGGATGAGTGAATACTCCTATTATTCTTCATTGTCCTGCAGTAAGACATTCTTATACACAGCATTTAGAATATTGGAATGTATGTGAAGTATTAATTTGGAAGTATTGCTGCCTTTAAAAGTATAATCAGATCCCGGACATAACATTTGTGGTGGCTATAAAATCTCCTCCAATTTCCCACTGCCATGGCATATGATTATTTATTTTGTCATGCTTATTTTCTGATTTTTATCTGTGGAGAGAACACAGAATTATTTTCTTCTGTGTGTCTAATCATCTCTGTAGAGCTGACATTACTTTGAAATTATGACTTTGAAAACTTAGCATGAGTGCACACCGTTGATTCAAAACTAGCTATAGAGATACAACAAGAGGTTTACCAACTGATGTAGGATTTCCTGTGTGCTACAGCTGATGAGAAAAAAGCCACCCTTTGTTTCAAGAAGAGCTGTTATAACTCTCTGTAGAAAGGCCCCTGTGCTGTAATCCATTGCAGAATAGTGATAAAACTTAACAAACCCACTCAAGATGAGTTTCAGTATCAGAAGCAATTTTTACTGTCTCGCCACACCATGAAATTAAGCATTTTCAGAGTAGAGAATCTAAGGTTTGCTTCTTACTCCCTGCTTTGGGGCACCTAAGCAAGAGCAGCCTACCTTTCACATCCTACTGAAACCAGCAGGAAGCGTGGTGCTTAGTAATTTCTATTTAAATGCCTAAACAAGTAATTAAAGCCCGAAGTTTGTCTTCCAGAAACAAGACACCTCAATCAGATACCTACTAGGTACATTCAGATACCTATATGCTCAGCTGGGAGCCCAGAGCCAAAACTCTCCAACCGATCAGGTTATCTAGCTGTGTAGCCATAACCTTACATACCAGACTCTGGGCTTTACTCCTCTGCTTAAGAATGTGTGCTGTAGGGCACAGCTGCCTAAGTGTTTTAGCTTGCATCAGTTGAGTGGCTGAAATGAATCTGTGGATCTTCAACCGCGAGCCTGCTTTGGTTTGCATGGCACAACAGAGTTGGAGCATGCAAACAGGATTTCTCTTGGAAAAAACTAAGACAGAAGACATACTCTAAGGGACCATCTAATGCTTTCCAGCTGCTTTTGAGCGTTCAGTTCACAGGTCCACACGAGGTACATACAGCACAATTATTTGCTGATCAAGAATAGACAGGCAAGTCTTGGCAATAAAAGAAGAGAAATACGTTGGCCTACTTTTACACTAAAACCTCTTATTTTGTCAATACACATACCAATTTGTTTTAAACAATGGCATGCTCTTGAATTTTATAAACCTTGAAATTTATAAAGAATAGGCTTTGTTCTCTATGCTCTAGAAAATAACTAGGAAGTCCTGGACCATAAAGACAATGTATAGAATTGTGTAGAAAATGAGTTATTTGACAACTTGACTGATCAATCGATCAGTTAACCTGGCAATGAAACCAACTTTTGGGTGTCCTTAAAGTGAACTGCCTTCATTATAATACTAAAAGACACATGCACAGGTCAAAAAGACCCCTGCCCAGGTTAAGACCCTTCTTTTGTGCATGCATAGTCTTAGAAGCATTATGTAAGCTGTATTATAATTATATGTTAATTACTAACCAATCAGTATCTAATAGGCATGTTAAGGAGAAGTACTAACTTCTGATTTTTGTGTGTAAAAGGAATATGAAACGCTGCTGTTGTTGTGCTTGATTTGTGGAAAAATCTACTGAGCACCCAGGCCTGAAAAAATTGTACTATCTCTCTTGAGCATGTTAAGATTGGTTCATTGCATGCAGGCATGAATCTGCTTTCCGAGTGACAGTTTGGTTTAAAGACAATTTTTTTTAAAATTAGCAGTGTTTTTTGTTGTTGTTGTTGTTGTTGTTGTTTGTTTGTTTGCTTGTTTGTTTTTAATTTTAATGCCAGTCTTTATGTTTCATTCATTTCTGGCTTTTCTCTCAAGGTGTGAGAGTCAGAAAGCTTGAATTAAAAAAAGAGAAAACTTCCCCTCACTAGCATGAATCCAAGAACTGAAGAGATTTAAAGTGACTCAGCCAGTGTGCTAACACTGTTTTGCACATGTGTAATTGTCTTTTTCAGGCGAGAGGTTTTACAGTTGCTTTGGTATTGTGAATGAGGACTGCTCATTACACAGCACTGTGTAGTGGAAGATCTCTGTTGCAGATTCAGTCTTGTCATATAACTGTTGGTACCAATGTCTCCAGACTTCCTTAACGAGCCTTGAATGGGCCACATATCCAAATGTGTGTAACCTAAACATTGAACACAAACAGAGTTGAATAACTGATAAATGATATGAATATTTTCTTCCCATTGTATCCACACCAACTGGAGTCAAAGGGAATTATATTTCTAAAAATCTTATGTCATTCTTAGATTTTGAAATATTCAGCCAGGATCCTGAACGGAGGATTTCCCCCAAAGTGTTGTATGTAGGACTTCACCAGGCAGTAAGGATTTGAAGAAATGCCCGGTTTAACCACTAGAGGTCCGTTTCACGCGGATTGTTTGCAGAGTATAGGATGGACTGAATATTAGTATCAACATCTTAAACTCCTGCATATGGAAGCAAATACCTAAACAGTTCTGCTCTAAGTGGCTAGTATGAGAAGGCCATCCTAGATGAAAACATCTATTTTTTGGTTTCTGGCATGTCTGTCTTGTAGTAGCAGGTAGATCTCTGCTTCTTTTTTAATACTTGTCTATTCAGCAGATTACTGAAGAAAACTAAATGAGAGACTAGATCAGAGTGTATCTGCTGGTGATTTTGCTCTTTCCTCAGCCCTAAGTAAGAGGATGAAGTCACTGTGCAGGATAACTCATGAAAGCCCGCTTTAGCATCCTTATGTTTTTCTCAAGAAATTTTGGAGACACAAGATCAAAAGACCTTGCTAATGGCCTCTCTTATAGATATTAGACAAATTACGGAGGCAGAACTGCAAACTGGGAAATGAGATACTCTGACCTAAAATTAATTATCAAACGCAGAGTCATAAGGAGAGGAGTCACTGTTCAATAAACTTGTCTGGGACTTTAGAGAACCATCCCAGTTAAAGACATCGTGCATGGCTTCGGGTACACGACTACAGACAGGCTTGTAAGGATGGGGAGTGGGTGGGTACCAGTTGAAGGACAAAGTTCTTACTCCTGCAGCCCCTCCATGTGCGTGCCTCAGCTTTCACTAGAGATGTTCCCAAAGCTGAATTGTTGATTACGTGTATGTCTAGAGCAATTTCAGACTTTCAGTATTGTTTCTCCACAGCTCAACCAAATCTATCTCCTATAACTCCTGAGAGCGCAGGGTGCACAGTACATATCTTTAAAACTGGACCCAGCCCCAAGTGTAGCTGTTCTGTGTAGGCAAAGCCAGGGCCAGTGGTGGAGCTGTTGCTGCTTTCCCTATTTATTCAGGTGGGCAGAAAAGGCTTTGCTTGATGGTCTCATACATCCCAGTTTGCATTCCAAAGGCTGCCAAGAAGCTCTTCCTGGGCATGTCTTTGGATCAGACTACATGCTAGACGTCAGTACCTGATACCTTCTCTGTTCAGCCAGTACAAGTAGTCAATAGGCAGCCCCACTGCCCACCAAACGCTGGTATATGCTGGTGACTGCTCAAGGAAGGTAGCTGGGACTGGGGAGAAAGACGGGTCCCGATATGGAGGACCACCGCATCTTTGCACTTAAGGCTTGTTTATCACAAACGGCATATGTGATCCTCAGAGCAGGTGTCAGGGGCCAGGCATAAATCATAGCTGATGTAGCTTGTGCTGTTGGTGTGGATACTGAATGTTTAATCGTCAATAAGAGCATCTACCAGTGCTACTGTGCTGCCCCTCTGTCGTATCCAGGGTCATACACAAACTGACTGGAATCAGAGAGGTTTCAGGCATCCACACATCTTCTGAAAACACTGCCATACCATGCCCCAGGATAGTAACTTATCACAACACATGCTTCAAGAGAAGACTGCTTGCCATGCCCCTTTTTATGTGCACCTATCTGTGTCCCTGCCCCCTCGATGAACATCTAATGTGTAGAGGGAAACCTGTGATTTACGCGTTGGGACCAAAACCCAGCGACTGAAGTATCGGGCTACGTGGAAAAATGACAAGGAATTACGGGTAGGAACATGCGAAGGCTAGGAAGTAAAAAGCAACAAAGAAACAACAATAACTTAGCTAGCTGGCATATGCATATAAACTACCTTAGTGAATGCCAGGACAGGCTAAAATTCTTCACTAGTACATCATGAGAGCCAGGAATAATAGTCCTACTGCAGTAATTTCGTAATCAATAGCTTCCAAGTGGCCTTCTCTTATACAGTGCTAAACCGCATCTACATGTTACATGCTATTTCTGCACATTATCAGCTGTCATCACTTGCTTTTTGTAACCTTACGTATCAAATAGTGAATTGCATTTCACTTTATGGGGGTCATTCGTGGCTCACTTCTCACTATGATGTCTGAAGCATTTGATTAACAAGACTTCAAAGAGAGAATCTGAACTCCTAGATACCATTATGTAGTAGCTTAATTAATTTACTTCTTTATTTCTAAAGAAAATATCTCTCTTCTTTTATCTGGATGAGTGAAACGGAAAGAGAAAATGTGTCCATTTTCTAGCTTTAAGCTGATTCTGATTTCACTATTACAAAGATGGGATGATACAAATGTTATGATTTGATAAACATTGGTAAAGATTTCTGTTCTTCTTAGCTTTCAGTTTGTTTTAAAGAAAAATGTCAGGATAAAGTAACCCTGTCCCCATTGGATCTCATGTCTAACCTCTTTAGATATAAGCCAGTCTCAGACTGATTGATTTATTGATTTATTTATTTATTTTAAAGGCAGGAAAAAGCACGTGGAAAAACTCAAGAGTTACACATTTAAGGTCTGGGTTGACCATTTGAGTTTTCATTCTCAAGTTGTTTCTTCCATTGCACCTCTTTCAGAAGACACAAAGAACTAATGAAGTATCAGATGATTTCACTTAGCCGGGCACATCTCTGCAATAAAAGTTCCATTATACCGTCTTACGCTGAGATACAAGAGGCACTTGACATAGGACAACACATCTGCCTTCTTTGTGAATAACATTTTCTTACCCAGTGAAATGAATAATTCTGGCAACATCTGTGCTAAGGAAAGACTGTGTTCTTCTTCCATTGTAACACACAGTTCAGTGGTCTTCTTAAGCATTTGATTTTTAGCTTTCATTGGCATCCCTAAAAAAATTCAGTACGCAACAAAATGAAAATCAGATTCTTTAACGTTATGCTGGTCAAGTTACGTTCAGCTGCTCAAAAATTCACTTTATCATTGTATGGAGCCATTGACACTGGGAAAGCCAATTTTATCATTCAATCCAGTTTTTAATGTCCTCTGGTTGGACTGGAGTACTGGCAAAACAAGACTGTTTTTCAGTAGTTTTGTTCTGCTTAGGAGAGAGGGGCCCCTGTGCAGCACATCAACAGATATGGAGGAAAAAACATGTGAACAAACTAAGGTGAGTGGGGATGAAAAACAGCTATATCACAAGAAACTCCCAGTTTTATTTGTCACTCAGCCTTACTTGAGGCTACTGTTGGTAGCAGATGGAGGGCTGCAGTGTTGAGTGGATGGAGAACCAGAACATGGGATTTTTGATGCTTGGGTTTGTTCCTGTTCTTCTGGCTTGAATTATTAGCAGATATAATTTTTTGTGTCATTTATGTAATTTTCTAGCCTTGAGTGCCTGTCTTAAGTCATAATTCCCAGTAAGGTTTCCAGGCATTCCTGGACAAAGGTGTATGATCAAGGATAGTAAATCTGACATTGCAGACTTCCTGGCACACAGACTTCAATTGAACATCCATTCACGATCTGTCCAATTTGGCCTGAAAACAGGGTTTACTGAGCTGGGTGTTGTGCAGCCGTGGTGCATATGGGCTGTGAATGTGTTTAGGTTTTCCAGTCGTACAGCAACGAGTCAGAGCTGCTGTGAATGCACAGTGAGGTTTCAGTTGCTGGGCCTATGGACACATAGAAATCCCAGGAGAGGTTCCTGAAAAAATTGTCCCGATAAAATTCTGTCCTGAAAGAAAGCAAGCATTGCCAAGAAAACGTGGCTTTCAGCAGTCCTTAATTAAAATCACAATCAACCAAAACCCCCAAATCATCATGCCTCCCAGTGCTTCTGAGGGATTCCTGAGCTGGGGTGTAGCAGGAGGTTCGCTGACATGTTGTCAGCTACCCCCCATAAGCCGCTTTGGATGGCTCTTCTCAGCTCCCAGTACTATGTGAATTATGCAGATTTTGGCATAGGCCTGGGGAAGTGGGGGGACGCGAGCTGTCCCAGACACATTCTTTCCACACTTGCAGCTCACCACAATCTAAACATAGAATGGGAAATGCAGGTTTATTGGTTTTTTGCTCTTTTTCTTTTTTTTTTTTTTTTTGTGTGTGTGATGCACACTAGAGGTGGGTCTCTCAGGAGCATAACTTGATGTGGTACTGTCATGTTGAAGATAAGCATGAAAAGAGAAACTTTTTCCATTTTATAAATTTTATCCATTTACATTACAAGGTAGAGTCTACCATCTATTGAATGAAAACAGGGCAGAATATGCAGTTTCTCCACTAGGAGTTGCTTGGTGCAGTATTTCTCCCCTTCCTTTGGCCTCTGCTGTACTTGGCTCTTCATCTATGAGGGCTCTTACGTGCTCCAAAGAGGTAATTTTCAAAATTACCTCTTTCAACCTCCCACATACATAAAAGGAAAGAGTTGACTAAAAGCAGCCATCTCTGTAAAACCTTTAAAGGTCTGAGGGACCTGGACAGGGTCAAGAGGCGGGCCCATGTGAACCTCGTGAGGTTCAACATGGCCAAGTGCAAGGTTCCCCTGTATCAGTGCAGGCTGGGGGATGAAGGGATTGAGAGCAGCCCTGCAGAGAGGGACCTGTGGGTACTGGTGGATGAAAAGCTGGACATGAGCCGGCAATGTGCACTCACAGCCCAGCAAGCCAACTGTGTCCTGGGCTGCATCAAGAAAAGTGTGGCCAGCAGGTCGAGGGAGGTGATTCTTCCCCTATTCCTCTCTTGTGAGATCTCACCTGCAGTACCGTGCCCAGGTCTGGAGTCCCCGGTACAGGAAAGACATGGACCTGCTGCAGTGCGTCCAGAGGAGGGACACAAAAATGGTCAGAGGAATGGAACACCCTTCCTGTGAGGAAAGGGTCAGGGAGTTGGTGTTTTTCAGCTTAGCATAGAGAAGGATCTGGGGAGACCTTATTGTGGCCTTTCAATACTTAAAGGGAGCTTCTAAGAAAGATGAAGACAATATTAGGCCTGTAGCGACAGGACAAGGGGTAATGGTTTTAAACTAAAAGAGGATAGATAAAGACTGATGTAAAGAATAATTTTTTTTTATGATGAGGCTGGTGAGACACTGGAACAAATTTCCCACAGAGGTGGTAAGTGCCCCATGTTTGGAAACATTCAAGGTCAGGTTGGATGGGGCTCTGAACAACGTGATATACTGGAAGATGTCCCTGCTCATTGCAGGGAGGTTGGACTAGTTGCCTGGATTAAAGGTGCCCTCCAGCCCAAACTATTCTATGGTTCTAAAGTAATCCTTTCTTTTCTTAGAACAGGAGAGAAACATTCATCTTTTATTATAAAGATGCTTTTCTATTATTAGATCAACATATCTAGTTTCTTGCTTTATTTTAAGACTAGCACCTGCAGGAGGAAAAATGAACCAGTGGTGTGAATTCAGCAACACTTCCAAAGAGAAGACACGTATGGAGGAAGAAGCTTGCTGGGTGAGGACAATGGGGCTAGGTGGAGGACTGGAATAGGGAGAAGAGAAGCTCTGATGGGTTTGGAGAGACTTGAGATTGAGTGTACTCCATCAAAACGGAAAGGACTGGTATATCTTGGTAAAAATGGTCTTTTTGATGGTAAGTCCCGGTACGCAGCACAAGCCAGGAAAGCACTAGACAGGTTGGGGCAGTGTTAAGAGCCCCATGGCTGGGCTGGCTGTTACTGCTGCTTGCGGGTCTTTTCTGGTGTGGAAAGTTTGAGTGTCCCCTCACTTAGGCCAAAAGGTGATGCCTGTGTCTGCTGCTCTTCAGTCGGAGATCTGCTATCATTTTCCTCACAAAATGACAAAATCATGTTTATTAACAGCTGTACAGGGGTGTAATCTATCTGCCGTTTTTACCTGTTACGTTCTCATGGGTTGCTCGCCTTCTTTGTGATTGAATATACTATTATTTCCCTGTTACTCCACATCTGACTTTTCATAAGAGTAGTGGGCTGTTTTAGGGGTTTTCTTCATGTAGGAAACACCAACATCTCCTTCCCCCCACCCCCGCCCCCAAATTTTCAGTAAAAACGTTAAAGATACGAAAACAAGAACCGAATATAGGTACCGTTTGCTAGTAATAGAGCAGTAGTATTTCGGATGTCCACCAGAGGTCACAGCTTTACCGTGAACGCAGCATCAGTTTGGTTGAGGTGAGTTTGGTCAGGCGCTAAAGGTGCCAGTCAAAAAAAGCTTGCAGGCGAGCCTTTACATGCTATGGAAAGCACGGGTAAGCGGCACTGGCGCTATATCACTGCTGTCAAATATAACAGTAAAATACATTTATTCTTGTCTGAGCACTGTTGCCACGTGTTAGTGCTCGGCATCCCCCCTCTCCCCTTAAAACTATGAGACCGCTTAAAGCACTCAACAGCTGCTCCACCGTCAGAATGGTGCCTACCAGTGTTCCATCAGATGCATAGATTATACTGAGCTGCATTTACAGAAGTGAATTTTGATGTTTAGTATTTGACACGCGAGCATAACGAGGACACTTAAGTATGCCTAAGTGTGCACAAGTGTTCTGTGACAATGGAGGGTGTAACTTCCACTTTCAGGTGGAACATTCTGCACCCTTATTCTGGTATTCATGACCAGGAATGCTGAAAACCAAAAATTATGTCTAATTTCTTTGTTTTTTTTTTTTTCCTTTTCTTTCCTGGATATATTAAAAACACAGGATGAAAAGCCTAAGAAAGCAAGCGGTGGAGCCTGACCTCCACTAAAGTCAGTTTGCTTACGAGACATCATAGGTACCATGTCTGCGGAGCTGACGCCTTCAAAATGGGGACGGGACCTAGGGCAGGCGCAGCTCTCCTTCCTGCACCTCTTTTCTGCATTGGAGGCCTGGTGTTGATACTGTGGTTTGAAATAAGCTGGATCAGGGCTCTGGTAATGCTCTGCAGCCTTCAGCACCACCTGTGCTAGGAGACCCAGGAATAATGGGTCAAACTGAAAAGTGTGATGACAAGAAGCCCTAACTCCAGGGTGCTGTGTCATTAAGCCAAAGCTGGAAGCTTGCATTTGAAAGGATTCATGTGGTTCCATGCATCAGTTCATTATTTAGGTACTTACATAAATTATACTAATATGTATGCACTGTTATCCACTATGAGTTACTTTAAGGGCCTACTAGTTTTGATCCATTTTAAGTCACTTTAATATCCACTGTAATGGGAAACTCATCAAAGCCACAGTTAATATCAGCATTTTTCAAAGCTCTGAGTCAGTGCCGGATTTTCCACCTATTTCATCATGCACTGAAACTGTAGTACATCAGACATAGGTCCTTCAATACTTCTAAGAGACGTACCCTTTAGCGGGTCTAACCCAATTTCCTGAGAAAATCTAAAGCTTCCATTTACCACTCAAACTATTCTTCTGCGTCCCTCCCCACATATATATTTAGAGGGAAAAAAAAAAAAAAAAAGAAGCAGACGTATTGATGGATTTTTACCTCTTGAGAATGAATGGTACATGCTACATACACTCAGCTCATTCTAACAAGTGGAGACAATTGTCATTTCATTAATACGGACCAGGAGATAATTTTCTGAAAACTCATCACATATTTTTTAAAGAAAAAAAGCAAAGAATTTATACCCTGCTCAAGCAAATTCAGCGTGTCAGGTTACTGGTGGTTTACAGGCCGAGAATGCCTTTGCATGTTAATAGGGTGAAAAAGATTGTTATGTTTGAGAATTGGTGATTACAACAAAGAGTTGTCTCCCCAGTCCTGAGGTCTCCGTAGAAAGAGCCAGAGATAGGCTCTCAGAGATTCTGGATGTATCTGGCAGACCCTGCTGTTGTCGTCAGTTTAAAATGGAAGCTCACTAAGACGTTACTGCAGGGTCCAATGCTGTCACCCGTAGCGATGTCTGGGACGCTTACTAGAAACAACTGGAGGAAGAAGCACAGCAAGCCATTGAAGTGGCTCAGTTGGAGGAGAACTTGTGAAACTGCGATGCTCAGAGAGGCTGAAAGTACTAAGCAGACAGAGCATACCGTACAGCAGAGTCACAGACAAGCTGCGGTTGATCTAGGACTCCCAGCAAAGTGCTGGAAAGGACATTCCCAGGGGCTGTGTTTAAATTAATTTGAAAGAGGACGATATGATGGGAGGCAAGGGAGCAACGAGGGTGAGAGGTTACAGAGCTCTCTCAGTGCAACCTGCTGGACTCGGTCCGGTTTGCAGGTTTGCAACAGACGTGTCTGCCTCACGGTGGCTCTCCACAACCTGTATGAAATGACGTGGTGCTCGGTGTACCGTACTTGGTTACTCGGTGGACCAGCACTATTTGGCAGCCTGAACTGAGATGTCAGCAACTGAAAGGACTTGGAAAGTGATTTGTCCGTTAGTATTTAGACGGTGCTCATTCACGGTGGGAAAAACTTGTTTTACTCTTGCTTGGTTTGCTGACCAACAGGTTCAGATCGAAGTTCAGCAATCATACATACAATTCACACAATTAATTTTAAAGGACATATTCGAGCTCATGTTACTATCTAAATTAGATCCACTTTTAATAAAGCTTAACTGAAAAAAAATCCTGATTTGCTGGGGAAAAAAAAAAAAAAAAAAAAGGTAGTATCATAGGACAATACAGCCCAAAAGGGATCTCAGGATGTCTCCTGCTTGCAGCAGGGTCACAAGGGAGCTCAGAGCAGGTCTCTCAGGGCTTTGTCCCATTGGGACTTGCAACCCTGCAAGGATGGAGCCTGCTCCACAGTTCGACTGTCCTTAGGGAGACAGTCTTAAGACTCTCAGCCTCTCAGTTCAACTTATTCCCACTGTCTCTTGTCTTGCCCGCTAGGCACTGCTGTGAAGACCCTGGCCCCGTCTTCTCGATGCCAGACACAGAGGCTTCGGGGGGCTGTTCTTTGGTGTCCCCTGAACAGTGCCTTCCCCAGGCTGAACCAGCCCTTGCCCCTCAGCCTGCAGGACTTACAGCCCAGGAGAGAGTGGGCCTTCGTTGCGGCCAGGGCCACTGCCGGCCATGCCCAGCTCGCTGCCCACTGTGGCCCCAGGGCCTCCTCCACAGAGCTGCTCGGCAGCCCGGGCGGCTGCAGGGGCTGTCCCTTCCCCGGAGCGAGACTCGGCGTCTGCGTTCGTTGGAATCGTATCGGTAAAAGCTCTTTTATTTTTTCTCTTTGCCCCCTGCACTACTTGGGTGTTCGTTTCCGAGCCCTGGGCAGATTCCCAGCGGCTAAACGCGCCAGCCCGGGGAGCGCCGGCAGCTGCCCTGAGCCCCCGCAGCCCCGCCCGCGCTCGGCGCTGCCCGGGGCGGGGCCTGTGTGCCCGTGCCGCCCCTCCCCGCTCCGCCCCATGTGGCCTCCCGGCACGAGCCGCCCGCCGCTCCCCGGCCGGCGCGCGCCGATCAGCATAATGACGCCCGCCCTTTCTCCCCCGCGGCCAATGAGGAGGCGGAGGCGCCGGCCGCGGGGCCTATAAAAGGGGCGGGCGGCGGGCGCCGGCTCAGTGCGCGCCGGGAGACGAGGCGGGCGGGAGCCGGGAGCCGGGAGCCGGGAGCCGGGAGCCGGGAGCCGGGAGCCGGGAGCCGGGAGCCGGGAGCCGGGAGCCGGGAGCCGGGAGCCGCGAGCCGGGAGCCGGGAGCCGCGAGCCGGGAGCCGGGAGCCGCGAGCCGGGCGCCGCGAGCCGGGAGCCGCGAGCCGGGCGCCGCCGGTGGGCACCGTCGCGCTGTGGGGACCCGCTGCTATGACTCTGGAGGAGCTCCACGGGCAGGACCTTGTGCCTGCGGGCCACGACTGGTGGGTGCGGGCGGCGGCGGGCGCGAGCCGGCTGGGGGCCGTGGCGGGTCCGAGGGCATAGCGGGCGGCCGCTGGGGAGGGTCTCGGCGCCGCGCTGACTCTCCGCTCTCTCCCGGCGCGCAGGACGCAAGGCGCCGGCAAGGCGCTCCACCAGCTGCTGGTGTCGGCGCAGCGGCGCGGCTGCCTCACCGCCGGCGTCTACGAGTCCGCCAAGCTGATGAATGTGTAAGTACGGCGGGCGGGGGCCGCGCGGCCGCTCGGCGGGGCGCGGCGGCTTCGGGGCTGGCCGCGGGGCTCAACGCGCCGCTTCCCTCTCGCAGAGACCCCGACAACGTTGCTTTCTGCTTGCTGGCCACGGACGAGGAAGACGAGGGAGACATTGCCCTGCAGATCCACTTCACCCTGATCCAGGCCTTTTGCTGCGAGAATGACATTGACATCGTGCGGGTGAACGACGTGGCCAAGCTGGCTGCCATCGTGGGGCCCAGCGAGGAGTCTGGGGAGCCGCGGGACCTTCACTGCATCCTCATCACGGTGGGTGTCTTGCCGGAGGTGAGCCGTGCGCGGCGTGCTGTCCTCCAGGGCTGTGCTTGCGCTACCGGCCTCTGCACGGGATGGTTAAGAGACTGTCAGGGTGGCCCCATATCGCACTGGTGGCCAGATCCTCTTCTGGGCAAGGAAAGTGGGCTCAGCACACACTACACAGCAAGTCAGCTGAGTAGTAGTAGTAGTAGGCTATGCTGCTCGTCACTGGATTTCCCCTGTTGTCCACGAGGGTAGTATCTCTGCTTCCTGCAGAGAAACTGTCTGAAAATGCCTTGCTTCCTAAGCTAATGCTTCTGTAAATATTGTGATGACCTCAGCTGGTGAGCAGCGCTCATGCTGTGTCACTCTTTTCTTTCTGACAGAACCCAACTGAAGATGGCTGGAAGGACCCAGCTCTGGAAAAGCTGAACTTATTTTGTGAAGAGAGCCGAAATGTGAATGACTGGGTGCCAACTATCACCCTGCCTGAGTGATGGTGACCCAGTCTATTGGGGAGGCTGAAACCTTTGTTGCATTCTCAACGTGGTGTGGGTTCACCAAAGTATGCAACAAGCTGCTGGTTCCATGGATTAGCCCGGTCAAGAGACTGGATTAAAGTCACTCAGACTGGCATGCAGTGGGCTCTTACAGAGGAGAAAGAGAAGAGCTCACCTCACCAGTGAGCCTCAGTAGGCTGCAACCATGGAACTGAAAGAAGCATTGTGAGTTTCCTGGTCAAATGGAGCTGTCTCAGAAGGCAGAACGAGAGTTGGGGAAAGCGGGCCAAAACTTTCCAGAAGAACTGGACAGAGAACTGTAACTAGGACCTGATGGTTCCTGTGAAACACAAAGAAAGTTTTCAATATTTGGTGGACTACCAGGGTCTGGTTACTAAGACAGAGACTCTAAAGCGGACAGACTTCATCAGGCCTCTTGGGTCACTCTGCAGAACTGGTTTAATAATGCAATAATTTTTATTGAAGTATTTGCTGCTATTGAAGCTTTCATAATAAATTTTTGACAATTAATTTCTGGGAGTGTCTTGCTTACTGGGTGGGGAAGCATGTCACTGAAATGCCACTGGTGTTTAGCTCATGTGCTGTAGTCAAAGGTATACTCCACAGTAATGGCGCTATTGCTCTTATGTTCTGTCCTGGGCCAGCTGAATGAGGAGTTGTGCTGTCCAAGTTGATAATTCAACTTTTCACCCTCGTGCAACAGCTGCTTATCGCAACAGCTTGCAAGACTAAGGAGACGCATGCTTAATGAGCTCACATATTGTAATAGGTGGTCTTTGTAGTCTACCGAAGGAACACAATACTTGCTAGAAACATGGATTTTTGGAATACAGACCTCCAGTAAATTGCAGCATTAGTTCATAAATGTGACTTAGCAAGACTTACTCAGAGCTGCGGTGTTCCCACTTGACAGAAAGAGCTTAAACATTAAGGGGGAGCGGCAAAACCCCCTAGATGTCAAATACATCTAACATTTGCTTTGATTAGCATGACATTGTTAAATCTAAAACTAGCTAATAGTGAATGAATATCGCATCTGCCACAAGCTGTTCTCTGATTGCCATATGCTATAACAATAGAAGCTGTCACTCCAGAAGCCAATTTTACGAAACCTAATTGCGTGACAACACCAAATTAAGTCCAAAACAATTTTAAGATGGTGTGGCCTTTTTCAGGGATCCTGTTGTGGAAAGTTAATATGGGTCATCTGACATGTCCTTACCACGTTGAAAGGGCAACTATCACCCCATTTCTGTGCACAGTCTATATGTGTGCTCCAGGACTTGACATTAAAATGGCATGGTAATGATCTCCAGAGAGCAAGAAAGCTGAACTACTCGCTTCCTCTATAGACACTAGAACTACTCAGTTATCACAATTGCATTTCCTCCAGGCTAGCCTGTAGTGATTGACAGCGGCACTTGCTGAAAAGTAGTCATTTCTACATGGGGTATCCTGAACAGTTGTGGTTTCTGGGAAGCTGATTGCTCTCTGTTTCATTGCTCCTGATAAGGGAAGTTCAAATTCAGCTCCAGCGTTCCTGGAATATGCTCCCTTGTATAGGAGGTATCTAGCACTGCTTGGCCTTTGGGGCTGTTTAGTGAGGGGCTGTAGGATGGCAATGTAACCAGAGTTTAGGCTGAAGCAAAAGCTCTAGGGGCCTCAGATCTCTGCAAGTGTTCCTTCTTGAACTTAAGATACAGGAATTTCTGCACAGGCTGTTTTTCTACTGAACCTGACTTCACCAACTGCTGCCTGCTCTAGAACTTTGAGAGAAGTCACACAGATAAACTAAGAGAATAAACAGCTTTGGCAGCTGTGATAACAGACACTGCCTTTAGGGCAATTGCCTCGATACATAGAAAATATCAAGCCTGGATGCTTTATTATGCATTTTTATATTTTTCCCTTAGCAAATGCAGGTTTCTTCATTTTCAACAGTTTTACAGCTGAGAAACCAGCTGTGTATCTGGCCTTTGCTTGAGGCCTAATGAGTCCTCAGAGCCAAGAACAGGTTAAAGTGAACTGTCCTGAAATCAACTTTTATTTAAGTGTCAGCATTACTTTACAGCCTTGAGTGGTTTAAACAAAAGCCTGAGAAGGTTGAAGGGAATTCTCAAGCACGTATACAACTATGTATGCAACTAAAATGTAGCAGAGAAGTGCAATCGATTTGTTAGCTGAGGCAGTAGGCATAGGTAGTTGTACCCAGTAGGAAGTTTAACTTTCCAGCTTTTATGGAAGAAATACATTATGCAGCAAACAATGACATTAATGAAGCAACACCAAAATACCCTTGTGAGGATGTTGCCTCTTACCCCTTAGAAGATAAGAGGCCGGCCTTTGTTTCCCCAGGAGCTTTATGAAGCTGTAAGCTGTGCCTCATAAGAGGTACACGATTTCATGTTTCAGTGACCTGTACAATTCTCTGATAAATCCCTTCTGGCTCAATGCAGATACACTGTAACGGGAATAGTATTAAAGAGAGTTAGCTTGCAAATGTTAATACAGTGCTGCAACCAACGGCAGCTGTAACTTGCAAGTTATGGGATGCTGCAAATATCTGTAACGATCAACGCTGCTTAA
This sequence comes from Athene noctua, assembly GCF_965140245.1. Taxonomy (NCBI): domain Eukaryota; kingdom Metazoa; phylum Chordata; class Aves; order Strigiformes; family Strigidae; genus Athene; species Athene noctua. The sequence continues at coordinate 49,957,671 of NC_134077.1, read as the reverse complement.
TGTAGAAAAAATTCATCAGCTGGTATCTACTGGTACAAGTAGACTTCACCTTTACGTGCTCAGATATATAACTGTGGAAGGAGCGACTATACAGCTGGTAAAGATAAGACAGTAGACTTGGGTTTTACTGACTGTGGTGGAGACAGCTGTTTGGGAGACGTTGGCTGGCTCACCAGCTGTCCAGGGTGTTTTGTCAGGTATCTGGGGGATCTGGAGGGCAGGAACAGTAACCTCGCGTGTCTGCGAGCAGTGACCCCCATGCACCTCATGTTCCCAGGAAGCTGAAGTGCCCAGGAGAGGGGCACTATGGGTTTGCAGGGCTGGTAAGTGCGGGAGAGCTGAGCACGCACACGCCCAAGGTGACCAAGCAATGCCCGTTTATTACAACTAAGAAAGCCCTTTTACAATGTTCTCCCGCACACGTGAGGAACAGGCAGTACAAGTCCTCGAGACTGGACAGTTAACTTAGCCCGCGCTTTAAACCTTCTTACGATTGGATAAAAAGTGCCCCATCCGCCTCGCCAGGCTTCCTGCCTTGTGGAACTTCCTCTTCCGTCCCAGCCCCTTCCGGGGGTTGTTTGTGTCGTCGAGTTTCTCCCCCCTCATTCAGGGCCACGTGCTTATCGCACTCTTGCGCGGCTGAGGCTCTTATCAGTCGTGTTCTCACGCAGGATTGCTCACACGGCCATTCTCTCGCAGAAAGCCCGCTAGAATCCCAACAGGTAAGGACTGCTGGGAGCTCTGCAGAGGTGCCTGCATCCCAGCTGTGCAGTCTTCGCTGGCTGACTTGCTTTGTGCCATGGCGGGCCACGTCAGGGGGCTCTGGGGAGGGGACTGAGATAAATAGTTATTAAGAATACAGGTTGCTCTCCAGGACATGGGCCAACCTAGAGACACAGTAGGAAGTGCAGGACACTGAGTGGAGCCACAGAGCAGTGGTGCTTCTGGCTCTGCTTCTGAAGGTCCGCTTTCCATCAAGCCCTTCCCTTGTGTGCTACTAGGTGAACAAAGCTGTGTATTTAAATATTATAGTCACAGACATTTGAGTTGTGCCGTCTATACTTCTAAGTGCATTTTTTCAAATGAAGTGATGTAGAAAGTATCATTTAATTTTTTTTCAGTGATGGGTTTATGTTCCTCTGCCTAAGTATCTATTTCACCATCTAATAATGCTGACCGACAGGAATTTCCCCTCATATGCTATTTCCTTCTCTTAATGCTGTTTTCTTCCTGTTACACTTCTATGCATCACTTTACTTTTCTCTCTCTTGTGGTTATAGATAGTGATCTTCTCTTTAGGTGCCTGACTTCTAGTATATGCTATATTGAGTTAACTGCTTTACTGTTGTGTCAGGATATATATATATATATGCGTACTGGCACAGAGGATACAGTTGTTAACAGTGTTTTCTCTTTCTGTTGAGTAGGAAATAGAAAAAGGAAGATAAAAAAGAAAAGTATATTAGAAAGAGGCAGGCAAACTGCTGCACGGACTAACGGTTGCATAAAATCTCTGCGTATGCTAGATGATCTCTTCAGACAGTATTTATAGCACTGGATGCTCAGGGAAAGAGAGCTGACAAGCCCTCTTTGCAGCCTTAGAGTTCTGCGGACTGGTGGAGTTTTAGTCGTAGGTGGAGGCTGAATTAGTCTATGTTCTGCAAGGAGACAATCTTTGCAAAAACGCTAGTGGCAGAAACGTGCCATAGCACCACTGTCTGACACATAAGGGAAACCTGGCTCGTGTCAACAAATCTGCTAACTCCAGCTCTCGGTTCCCCTGTCATCAGGAGTGAAGAGCAGTGTGTGCCCAGGTTAAACCACGGCTAGCATACAGACAGTGTATTACTAGTGGAAACAAATGTCATCACATGTGTGAGCAAGGTAGATGTGTGGAGAAGGATATATGAATATTGTATACCTCGTAGGGACACACATGGTGGACAGCTGTGCTCATGACTATGCATCCACTGGACCCCATTCATTGTAAAGCAACAGTGGCGGAAAACAAGCCTGGCAGAGGGATGGAGCTGCACAGACAGTACATATGCCTCACCAGAGCCATTTTTAATGCAGGTTTTTATGAAAATGGCTTCTCAGTCCTGGTCATTCCTTATCCATTTCATCATGGCAGGTATGATTTACTCACTTTGTAAAGTCTGATCGTGAAATGATAGAGGAGTATTGGAAAAGCTGAGTTAATACTTTGTGTGTACTTATTTCACACTGGATGAGTGAATACTCCTATTATTCTTCATTGTCCTGCAGTAAGACATTCTTATACACAGCATTTAGAATATTGGAATGTATGTGAAGTATTAATTTGGAAGTATTGCTGCCTTTAAAAGTATAATCAGATCCCGGACATAACATTTGTGGTGGCTATAAAATCTCCTCCAATTTCCCACTGCCATGGCATATGATTATTTATTTTGTCATGCTTATTTTCTGATTTTTATCTGTGGAGAGAACACAGAATTATTTTCTTCTGTGTGTCTAATCATCTCTGTAGAGCTGACATTACTTTGAAATTATGACTTTGAAAACTTAGCATGAGTGCACACCGTTGATTCAAAACTAGCTATAGAGATACAACAAGAGGTTTACCAACTGATGTAGGATTTCCTGTGTGCTACAGCTGATGAGAAAAAAGCCACCCTTTGTTTCAAGAAGAGCTGTTATAACTCTCTGTAGAAAGGCCCCTGTGCTGTAATCCATTGCAGAATAGTGATAAAACTTAACAAACCCACTCAAGATGAGTTTCAGTATCAGAAGCAATTTTTACTGTCTCGCCACACCATGAAATTAAGCATTTTCAGAGTAGAGAATCTAAGGTTTGCTTCTTACTCCCTGCTTTGGGTCACCTAAGCAAGAGCAGCCTACCTTTCACATCCTACTGAAACCAGCAGGAAGCGTGGTGCTTAGTAATTTCTATTTAAATGCCTAAACAAGTAATTAAAGCCCGAAGTTTGTCTTCCAGAAACAAGACACCTCAATCAGATACCTACTAGGTACATTCAGATACCTATATGCTCAGCTGGGAGCCCAGAGCCAAAACTCTCCAACCGATCAGGTTATCTAGCTGTGTAGCCATAACCTTACATACCAGACTCTGGGCTTTACTCCTCTGCTTAAGAATGTGTGCTGTAGGGCACAGCTGCCTAAGTGTTTTAGCTTGCATCAGTTGAGTGGCTGAAATGAATCTGTGGATCTTCAACCGCGAGCCTGCTTTGGTTTGCATGGCACAACAGAGTTGGAGCATGCAAACAGGATTTCTCTTGGAAAAAACTAAGACAGAAGACATACTCTAAGGGACCATCTAATGCTTTCCAGCTGCTTTTGAGCGTTCAGTTCACAGGTCCACACGAGGTACATACAGCACAATTATTTGCTGATCAAGAATAGACAGGCAAGTCTTGGCAATAAAAGAAGAGAAATACGTTGGCCTACTTTTACACTAAAACCTCTTATTTTGTCAATACACATACCAATTTGTTTTAAACAATGGCATGCTCTTGAATTTTATAAACCTTGAAATTTATAAAGAATAGGCTTTGTTCTCTATGCTCTAGAAAATAACTAGGAAGTCCTGGACCATAAAGACAATGTATAGAATTGTGTAGAAAATGAGTTATTTGACAACTTGACTGATCAATCGATCAGTTAACCTGGCAATGACATTGCCTTTGTGCCTGAGGAGCAGGTGGCTGCATGGGCATGGTGATCCTGCCCCATGGCCATGCTATCCTGTAGGACAGCCGGGGCACTGTGTGAGTCCTATGCTAGCCAAAACAGGGGCTGTCCCCAATGTGGAACCTGACCTCTTCAGTTGCCCCTTGTTATGTGGCCAGACATTTTTTGTAGGTATAATGGAACACAATACTTGCAGGGGATTTCCAGATGACATAAGGATGAATAGGACTGTGGCCCAAGAAAAAAAAGTTGCATTGAGATCTGAATCACTGGATTAAATTGTTACAGTGTCACAAACCATTTTAAAAATATAGATAAGCACAAGGTGATGCATCTTGCATGGTAGGAGATGATAGCTACTGAATGAGAGACCATGAAATCTTACACCAGTGCCAGTGTCTATTGCTGTTGTACAACATTTCTGTCCTTAAAATCTGCCTCCATCAAAAGCAAGCTCCTTACTGTAGGCTGTTTTTCTTCATGTAAGAGTTAATGCATTAGAAAAACGCATACTGTCATTATAGGTGGTTTCATGCCGTTGAAGGCACATTTATGGAAAGTGCAAGCTACTTGGATAGAGTTAAAGATAGAAGGATGGTAAAGTGCTTCACTTTTTCCAAAGTATCAGTTGTATCCTTCACTAATACAGATGTTCTCTGTCTTACATACTGCTCCGTTTCTGTAGCACTATAAAGTCCTTCAAATAAACTGCTGAAGAAGAACACAATAACAAGTACTGCTTCGTTTGTACTAAATGACTGTGTTATTTGGATGCTACTCCTGGAGTGCTGCAGAGAAACGGTAGATGAGCTGTGCACAGCCTGTCCTGTCTGGGGTGGGAACCACTCGCCCTCACTGATGCCAGGCTCAGCCTTGCATAGGTCAGTGCCTCACCGAGTCGGACTGAATCTCACAAGTTTAAAAATAGGTGCTTGTTTATGCTTCGGGGCCGTGGGTAATAGAAACATGCTCTGCCTATTAAATGTAATGACAAAAATTGTTCCAGGTCTCTCTAACCCACCTGTCTAGAAAGTCTAATTTAAAGCAAAAGAAGACTGCGTGGCTCTCTGAAAAGAGACCCAATCCAGAATCTGGTTTCTTGATTTAAATAAATTTTTTAAAATGATGTTTGTTTTCTTTTATAATATCTAAACCATCTTTCAGATGCATAGCTGTTCTGTGTGGCCTGTAACACACGTGAAAACATTGTCCAATTGGGAAAGATGTAATATTTTTATCCCTATGTTTTGAATTTTATAAGGTTTTCTTTGCTTGAAGATATGTGCAATATGTAACAAAATTCCTAATTTAGAACTAAATCCTGAGAAGCACTAGAGGAACTAGGTGGCTAAATTAAATAAATAGGTAAATAATATTAGAAATTAATAATGATATTTGTATTTGTAAAATAATTCAGACATATCTCTAGAAGAGACACAGTGCATTTACCTAAACACATTACATGTGTCCTCCTGGTGTGTATACAAAAGAGTGCCTCACCCTTAAGCGTTGCTACATATATATACACAGGAAGGAGATGCAGAATGTTTCAAATTTGACACTATATAAATAGGGTTGTATTTTGTCTTTGCGTGTTCTGCTCCTTCTTCTGTCTGAAGAAAAATTACCACCAGAACACTTCTGCAGAATAGAATTCCTTGGCTTGCCACTTTCTGCAAGCTTGACTTTTTAATAGACAAAAAACAAACCAACAAATGAACTTGATATTGTGCTATGAAGGTCTGTCTTTGTTACACACTTCCCATGGGGCAGGACATTTAGTGGAAAAACAACAGCAACACTTGGAAAACTATGCAAAGGGTTTCAGAACTCTTGTAACTGCTCTACCCCTACTTCTCCCATGGGATCTAGTCTCTGTTTTCAAAGAAATATTTGTCTCGTGCTACGCTTCTCAGTAAGTGTCAATTCACTGATATCAAGGGCTCATGACTTGGCATCTGAGGAGCAGGAGCTGATGAGGTAGCCCCGCATTTATTCAAGCAAGGAATGAGTTGTGCAAAAGCTTGTCTTGCAAAGTAGCTAAAGGCAACTCAGCGTGGTGCTTTTCAAAGCAAGGGTATAATAAAGTGTTGACATCCTAATTATTCCATATCTAATCAATACGAAATACATGCTCCTCTGTACCTGGTTTGCCAGAGGAGCTAAGTGTGCTTTACCTAGCCTAAATGTGGAAGCAGTAGAAACTGCTTTTTAAGGAAGCACAGCTGAAGAGATACGGCTGAGTGGAAGGTATTAGTTGTGGAAAAGGTCACTGAGTTTGGTGGCAGGAAGAGGTGTCCTCTACCTGTGATTGCAGCACTGAATCCCTTATATGGAGCTCCACACTAGGATTTTTGAACCAGCTAGCCACAGGACCAGAGCTCTTGAAAATAACTAAGCTCTACAAGATCTGTAAAAATTGGTAACCAGATAGACCAGAGCACCTCGGTGCCCTGATTGATGCCAAGCCTGCTGTGTGTGCTCATAATTTACTAAGGACTCCAGAAAATACTCTTTGGAGAAAGGATTTCTAAATGCTTCAGCTATAGAAACAGTGTCAGGCAGCATGTGCTGTTAAGATATACATCCAGAGGAAACCAGGCTCCAGAGCTCATGGATGTAGCAGCCTCGATGCATCATGTAAGTTACAGGTGATCATCTGAGTGGAACTGAAGGCTAATATGATGCTTTGTTTATGAGGTATACATTTGACTGGCCTTGATGTAGCTTTACCTGAATCAGTAATAACTTACTGTGGTGTGTCATTTAAAGCAAATTGCAGTGTTAATTATGATAATAAACCCATGCAGACCACATCCAGGAGGACCCTGCAGAGAACATGCTGGAGCATGCTCTGCTCCCAGAAATGCTGACGTTACTGCTCAGGCCTTGGCTGGTTAAGGACATTTTGCAAGAACTGGTTCCCCACCTCCCAAACCTGCGTTTCTCCCCTCTAGGCCCATATCCTGTATTGCTGCCTCTGCAGAACCACAGCTGCAGGCCTATCTGTGCAGCTTCCCTGCGCAGGAGCGGTCTGTTCCAGGCTTTCTGGGGGCCTGTCTGTAAGGTTTGTTTACCCTTTTTAGGTTTGTGCAGTGTCTCTTTGACAGCAGCTGAAGTAAAAGCAGGACAAAATAGCAAATATGTCACTGGCTGTCACTCTTTGAGATGCCAAAGGTGCAGTGGCTGCAGGGGTGTTTCAACCCCGGGGGACCATGAGGTGACCAAGCCACCCAGCCCAACTGATCTCCTGCCCCAGGGGTAGGGGCTTCCTCCCCGGCCCAGACTCACAGAGCTCCCCATTGCCCAGCTAATTTATCTACACTGATGCAACCATTTCTCAACTGAAAGCATAACGTGGACAGGTTCCCCACGACTGCCTGAAGCTACAGGGAATATCAGAAGACGAAGGGAAAACTTAAGAAGCTGCAGTTCTTTCCACAAGCTGGAGATAAAATTTCCTTGTCTGGTAAGTGCAGGGGAAAGCAGCCACCTGATTCAGCTTTTGCAGTAATATTCTAATCTGCCACAAGCATATTGTCTACTGAAATGAAAACTGAATATAGCCCACAATTGAGGTTACCAAATACACTTATATAAAGCCTTTCAGAGCAACCGCATATCAGCTGGTAGGGGCTGCTACTAGAAACTAAGGTTTCTTTGTTTCTTAGCAGCAGATGATTTCCTCTCCTAGGGCAATTATGTAGCCTAATTGCCTGTAATAATCATCCCTGCTAAAAGTGTGCTAATGTCAGCCCTTCTCCTTTTGCAGTGTCTCCTTACCAACTTTCTGCTTCCAACAAACAGAGACTGGCTCTTCATATTTAGTGAAACACAGGTAGTGTTGAAGAACGTAGGATTTTATCATCTGAAGCCCTTCACTGATACTGTTATAGGTGCCTAAACTGTTATTAAAAAAAACCCCAAAACATTAAGAAAGAGAAAAAAGAGATAATGTTATTTCTGAAATGTGACCTATTGCTAAAAGATTCACTGTCCTTTTAGTTACAGTTGTTTGTGGTGTATTTTTAACAATTCTTTGTATTTATTCTTTCTATAAAATACCAATTAGAGGTACCAATGCTAGACTCTGATGTGCTACAACAATTTTTAAAAGTAAACTGGAAAAATCACAAAAAAGTTATAGGGTATACTGTACATTGGCAGGATGGATTAGATAATATAACACATCTTTGTCAGTCAACTTCTGTGGTTTCATTTAGATCCTATCAGTGTTTTCTTCCCATCAGATAACGTTGTAGCAATACACGATCATTCAATAATATGTTTTACAGCATTCACATATGTGAACAGTGAGCAATGTAGCTTGATTTCTAGACAAAGTTCAGAAAAATACATAACCATACAGAGTCAGAACATGGTCCATCCAGCCTAATATTTTTTTTTTCTGTCAGTAGCCAAGAGCAGACGTCTAGAGAAGGGTACTAGGAAAGGACAAGCACATAGGGTTCCTTCCTCTATGTGATACCTGTAAGAAACTTGGAAGTCCTGTGACTTTCTGTGCCTAGCACTGTAGCACCAATATATATTTTCAACATATCCTGCTTAGAGGCTGAATTCTTAAGATTCAGTTACTGGCAGTAGGCACATGGTAAGTGCACAGGCACGTCAAAAGAATACCAAAAAGGTCCATGAAGAAGCACTGTACCGCCCCCCAGAAATACAGAAGAAAAGAGTTTCCGGAAGTTTAGAGGTGAAGTATAAAAAGATGTCCAAGAAAGGAGCTGTTCAGCTCCCTGCAGTCTGCTTCCATATATCCTCTCTTCATTTGAAAAGTGGAAGGAGAAGCTGTGTATTCTGTTTCCTTTTAAAGGGAGAAATACCTCTGCAAGGGTCCAATGATCACACCTATGAGTATGCTTTTCCCATGAGGGGACCGCAAGACTTCACTGTTAATTTTCTCTGGAAAGAAGGCCTTTTATTCTGTTTAAGCCATATTTTATAAGTCAGGGAGAGCTGTACTGTTTACTAAGGAAAAATTATTTCAGCCCAATATATGCATTTTATAGTAGTACTTTGATAATTATTTAATTCCCATTGCCACTGAAGTACAAATATGCAGTCATAACAGCCTCATTACTGCCAAAGATGAATAATAAGGTTTGGTTGTATCTCATTAATGCAGTCACACTTTACTGTGTCTTAAAATACAGGAACAGAGAAAATAAACTTTATTCAGAGGAACATCTTTGATGAATGTAGAAATTATAAACAGCAATTCTTCAGAGACACTGGAAGTGAAATTCTACATATAGGTCACAAAGAGGTTATTTCTGGTATTATTGCGCAGGGATACCTCTCTGTGAAAAGCTGTATACCATGACCAGGATGTGGATGTGCTCTAAGAAGAGGTATACATTCCTTGCAATTTGGAAATAGAACAAAAATAAGAAATGTCAGTTCTTGAGGTCCAGGTGCCAGTCCAGGTGCTTTCCAGTGTCATCTAATTTAATCAGCTGGAGGCTTGTTCTAACTTATATGGGCTGAAGAGCCCCAGGGATATAGGCTTTACACCTTGGCAAGGTGGCCAGCCAGACTGACTCTCAGCCTACTTTGCCTAGTGAACTGTTTCAATATGGTTTTATTCAGAAAAGCATTAGGGCCTCTGATAGTGATAAGACTGAGGTCAGGGGAGCCTATAAAGGCAAATGCTGCATCTTGTTTCCTGAATTCTGAACTGAATCTGTGGGCCTGAACAAAGATGCAGAAAGGCAGCTATTTCCTGAAAACAAAATTAAGGGTTACCTGCAGCAGAGTGCCATCTCTATTTGTTCCAAGAAATGCTTTCATCTTTAGGCATTTGGCTAAGACAGTATTATTTTATACAGCCCAGGTATTGGTAAGTAAGCAGGGCGCCCTGAGTATTCAGGATTCCCAAGCTGAGGAGCCAACAGCTGACAAAATTACGTCAAATAAAGCCGAGTAAACCTGAAGGCTTTTTTACTCCCTCCCAAATCCGAGGCAAAGTTATTTTGGGCCCTATCACTTTACATGTACATGAACACTAGTCATATTAGTCATTGCTATATGGCTTGAAGAGACATGTAGATGAAACTGGACAAGAGTTAACTCTAAATTGGCCCTTCGGTGAGAAGCGTTAGTCTTTTGTTGTCACAAATTCCCTCAAACAGAAACATTCCTGCCCTTTCTCCAGGGAGATTTCATTGCTTGACCATTATTTTCAGGCATTAGCAGAACAGGTCTGACATTGAAACCATTGACTTTTGCATCATCCTGAGAGAAGCAGAAAATCCAGCACAGATTAGAGGAACCTTCCCTCTGCAGATAGTGCTGCTCATTATCAGGAACATGCAATGACACTGGAAAAATATTAAATTTTGGAGAAGCTGAAGGAATCATGGGGCCTCTGTTTATGGATGCTTTTATATAGCAGGATATTGTTACAGATTGAAAGCTCAGAAAGAAAGCAGCCAATGAAAGGAGGTTTGCAAACTGCCATCCTTATGTAATTCACAGAGTGTGTTGCTGCTGAAAAAGGAGCAATGCTGTGCTTAACTTTAATAGGAAACTGTAAACATTAGGCCAGACTTGGTGGTAGCTCAGTCCAATTCAATGGATGAGAACTAAATCTGGCATCTTGCGACTGTCTTCCTTGCAAGGCTGCACAGATGCTTCAGAGTCCTGCAAGATTTATCCAGTTCTTGATTTTCCCTGCTATTTGACGATTCCCTGCAACATGCCCGTGGGGTCCATGTTGCTGAAGGATCTGAAACACCCATACCTATGCTTAGCTGCATACCATTTTGCAAGGTGTGGGCATGGTGTAGCCAAGATATGTCCCTGTTTATTGGGTAGGATAAAAACCCTCTTACAATATGTTACCTTACGGTTTAGTTGTCTTCAGCTTTACTTAGCTTCTATTCCTCCTGCAAACTGTTTCTGTGTTTACTTTTGTGATGTTCTTTTAATTAGAGGCAATACCTAAGTCTTAATGCTGAAATAGTAGATTTCCTTATGGAAGCATTGGGTGTAGTTCTCTTTAAAAAACAAAGCAGAACAAGAAAATCCACCTTCATTGGTACCTGCTAATTTTTCTACACAATGTGTGAAACAGGAAATAGGGAAATGGGTTTCTGATTTTACATCTGGACCCATACACATTTTTTTGTAGGAAAAGGAACACTGCTCTTCCAAGACGTAGAGTCTTCCCTTTCTACCTTAACGAGGATTGCACTGTGTGCTCTTACAATTATTTCAAGTGTGCATGTGGGACAGAAACTCAGTGTGGCACCAGTGCTGGTACTCTGCATTCCTGCATGGTTACCTCAGCTGCTGTCCTCTCTCTCTTCCCTCAGCAAGGGTGATTAACCAACAAGTGTATCTATCTATCTTGTAAGCATGTGGGTTGTCGCTCCAACTATGCACACTCACCCACACACACAGTCATTCAGGCTGAAAAAGACAAAAGCATGTTTTGCTGGCATGGCAGTAATGCAGCCAAAATTAAAAATGAAACAGGGAAGAGACATAAAACTGAGATGTAACCGTTGTGTGTGTGACTGCAGATCACAGTTTAAAGCTTTCAAGGTCTTTAATGATGTGATCCCCGCAAGACAGAACAACCAGTGAGTCTGAGAAGTCATTTATCTATAAACTTAGGGAGTGTTTGCTCTTCATGAAGAAAAGTCTCATGCAGACCTGCCCCATGTGCTGCATGTTGCTCAAGGTCTGACAGCTGAGGATAACCACAGGCTGTGATGGATGCCAAGGGTGTCCAGTAGAGCCCGACAGCTGGAGTGAGCTACACATCTGCAAGGTGATGCTCCTTTGTTTAGATCTCTTTAAATTGGGTCATGCTGGAAAAACTCACAGAGTTGATTATTATTATTTGCCCTCTGCCCGGAGTCTTGTGTTACTTATTAGCTGTGTACAGAGGGATATTTTACCCACACAGAAAGGACTTTCTTCTCAAAAGGTTTTACAGGACCTGGCAAGGGGGCAATATCCTGGCAAGTCTCAGTAAAATATAGATAATTTTAATTCCACCATTGTGTTTTCCTAAGGTTATTTCCGGTTTTTTTTTTTTGTGTTTTTTTTTTTCCTATGAAAGACTGGATACTATATCTTTCTGTAGTGCCTTGGAAGAGAACTTTAGTGAATGACACTTGTATCTGGCTTGCACAAAGAGTACGGACACCGTGAAGAGAGATTCTGCATCCAGGTTGACTTTGGCTTTCTGAGAATTCCTGAAAAATCCCTGGGTCACCATAACCTTTTCTGCAGAAATGGATTTCTGTGGGCCAAAAACACTGATGGTATTCTCTTTAGTCTAAGCTGAAGCCAAAGGCAAGGTGACCATTCTTACAAATCTAGCTGCTTAGTGGATGTTGCCTGCAGGTCGAGATCTAGAGCTCATTGTAATTTTTTGATTCCTGGGTTTGAAGCCTTGCAACAGCTAAACTGGAGACAGCATTTCAGAGCAAAAGCATGCTTGCAGAGCCTGATACCCTCTGTGAAAAAGAATTACAACTTTTACATTAAAGAAGAGACTCTGGCAGGTTTGCAGCTATGTTAAGGATGGGCCTGATTCAGTATTTCATCTTAAGGGAGGAGAAATGAGTAAAATAACTTCTTCATGTTCTGTCTTTTGACATGTTGAGGTGCATGACATTTTAAGGTTTAAATTTTTTTTTTTTTTTAAAAAAAAGGAAGTAGCTATTTGGTGTATTTAGAAACTCATTTAGTTTATAGTTCACTTCACCTTAGCAAGAAAGCCAAATTTAGATCCAGAACACCTGTCCCTAACATTGCGAGCCTCAGTATCTCTAATATTTCTTTAAAATTTCATTGTAAAAATAAATTGAAATCATGAGGGCCCAGCTAAAGAGAAACCAATTAGTAAAAAATGAGAGATGATAAAACTAACTGTGCAACACTGAAGGAAATCGGCGAACAAAACCCCAATTCTGCTTTTGGGATGCTGTGCCTTGAGGGAAAGAAGAGCAGTGAAAAACTGGCATTTTATGAGGGAGAAATTTTAAAGGAAGATTTTAATTCTGTGTGTGGTGAAAATAGAGAGTATGAAGTTAATTTATAAAACTGACAACAAATAATTTCTAGGAATCATTCACTAGCAAAAAATGGATAAATAATAAACCAACTAACAATGAAAGTTGAAAGCATTGTGAACTTACCAGAAATGTGTCCAAAAATGTTCACTTGGGAAGCCCCACTCCCCAAGTTTAGAAAAAGACTCCACAAAACATTTCTTGTGAGAAAAGTAACTTTACTATGCAAAAATTCCCCTCTCCTTTGCCTTTGAAGGAGGAGCTAGTTGACAGGTATTGTGTATTGAAGTGACATACAAAGTCACTGGGATAAGTGTAGCTGATCTGATTTCCACCATCCAAGGATCGGGCCCTTTGTCCCAGTTTTGGCAATGTGTAGGATGCTGGGCTGAGATCATCCAGACAGAGTCTGAGGGTAAAGTGTCGAGCAGCAGTCTTTACCTAGAAGGGCAGCGCTGTCAGCATCTCCTCACCAAGATAGAGCTACTGGGAACCCCCTGATGGCAATAAAAGTAAAATCTGTCATTTAGGATGGAATAACCCCATACAACAGTATAGGCTTGGGGCTGTCCAGCCAAAGCAGCATCTGTGCAGAAAAGGTGGTGAGGGTCATGGTGGCCAGCATGTTGAGTGTGCCAGACAGCAACAAAAATTTGCCTCCGGTCTGTGTCAAGGGATATGATTTTTTTCTCTGTCCTCAGCACTGGTGAAGCTGCAGCTGGAGTCCTGTGTCCAGTGCATGAAGGACACCAATAGCTTGGAGTGAGTCCAGGCGTTGAGGGGCTGGAGCATTTGATCTATTGCTGTCATCAACTCCATAACGGATGGCTGTAGTAAAGATGGGAGCCAACCTCTTCTGGGCTGTGCACAGCAAGAGGATAAGAGGCAAACTGCCACAAATTTCATCAAGGAAAACTGGAACAAGATATGAAGAAAAATGTTTTTTCCCTGAGGGGCTGGAACACTGGGGTAGGCTGGTCATCCCCATCCCTGGAAACACTCAAAGCTTGACAGAAAACGGTCCTGGTCTCACTTTGGAGTTAGTTAGCCCTGTTTTGAGCAGGAGGGTGGACAGGATGGCTTCCAGCTATCTTTTTGAATGTAAATTATCCCATGATTCCTTCCTGTTCTGTGGGTGCTCTCAGGCCATGCTTACTTCTAGGCCTTGTTCTTCAGGGGAGACTAAGCTGCCTGATCCTCACTTAGGATAGACAGAGGAGGAAAGCGTCATTAGATCACATCCTCTGCTACCAATTTCCTGGGGCTGCCATGAGTTAATTCACCCTTTCACATCTTAGTTTCCACCTGACTTGTAAGGACAGATTTAAGGCCAGAGAAATGCAAATCAGCCCTCAGTGTCCCTAAGTACATTAAAGTGGGCCTGCTGACAGAAGCAGCTGGCCAAGAATTTGAAAAATGATTTCAAGTGTGTACCTGTGAAGTGTACACTTCTCCTGGCATACGCTACTCTTGCCCGCTGGGTGACTGGAAATAGTTTCTGGTGAGGGGCCTGCAGTGTCTGGCCTGCAGATGTGCAGAGAGCGCTACGCCTCGCTCCTGCCTCCTGCTGCAAGCCAGTGCTTGGGACTGTGTGTGCGGAGGCCGTTAAAAGCCGTTTGTGCCCTCAGCATTCCTGCCTGATTAAAGACATCTTGGCCTCACATGAGACCCATATTCACGCTGTTTTGGTCAGGGCTTTCTCCTCCCTGCCTCACCATTGTCCCCTTATGCTGACTCCTGCCAATGCTTGTCTGGCTCCAGAGCCCACTTTACTTGGCAGAGCCCCTGCAAATGAAGACAGAGCTTTGGCAAACTCCCTGACTCCACCTTTCTTTCTCTTTCCCCTCTTGCAAATGCAGAAAGGCATGCCTTACTCCTAAACACTTCAAAATTTCCATGGACACGGTCAGTCCCACATAATGCAGTGATGTTTGTGTTACACACCATAGAATGAGTGTTCTGAAGATGCGCTCAAAAAGCTGCTCTGTACATTGCCTTTTGTGGGAAAACACACATTGCCTTCTTGAACCATACTGGTCTGTTAGATCTGTTTTGATTTGGCTCATTACAACACTAGACTCCTAGACTCAGTTGTACTGATCTACACTTATTTATAGGTAATTGGTGACAAATGAGCTCAGATTATTCACTTTTTCAGCAGCAAGACATACCCAGCTGTGAAAAACTGACCCAATCACAAAAAGTGATTTCTAAATATTTTTGTGAATAAACTCACAGACATATTATTTGTCCATAAGTATTTTGACACAGTTCACAAAAATATCTGTAGTTCTCAAATGTCAGTCAGATGGATATGTCTCTTGCAGTGCTCTCCTTGAGTCCGTGAATCCTTGGCCAGGTGCTGCATTATTCTCTATGGTGTTCCTCTTTAAAAATCAGCAAGCACATAATCACAGAACAGAGACAGTCCGTATGTCTGAGGTCACTATTTGCTACAGCAAACAGTTGATGTAAATAATCCATGAGCCAATGAAACGTTAAAGCTTGGTCACATGAACCCTTTGCCAAATACTTCTGAATTACTGAGGTGTTGCAAGGTAAATCCAATTCATGAACAGGACAAACTGCTAAACTTGCAACACTTTACTGACAGTAAAATGCAATTCACTCAGCTCAGTGAAGAACATGTCTATAGGGGAGAATGAAACCACAGCAAAATCTTGGATTTAATGTTTCTCCTCTGTGACAGGTTACTGCATTTTGCTCACTGCTGCTGCATGTCTAAGGATTTGTCTGCAGTAAGCTACAGGAGTCCAGACTGTATCCTTGTATGAACCCTCACTCCCATATTTCCAAAGATTCCCCCATTTCCTTGTTATCAGGAAGTCTTTCACGTTTCTCAAGTAACATGTCATGCTGGAAACTCTGCAGCTTTGATTTCCAGATCTCCAGCACCGTTTAGGGTCTTTTTGCTCTCCCTGCTCATAATCCTAAGGGTGACAATGGTACATACAGAAGTATGATGTGACAGCACTTGTGTGCTGGCAGGCACGTGAGAAAATCCCTGCTGGCAGGAGTGTCAGAAAGCATATTTATTTGCCGTGCTGGCCTATGCTTTCTGCATCCTACTTTATACAGCTTGAGCCTATGTGGGAATATTAGTAATACTGTAATGCTGAGGCTGTGAGGCTTATAAGAAAAGAAAGGATTGTGTCTTAAAAGTGAGAGGTACTCTGTTCAGTTGGCCAGTAGAAGTCTATCTGCTTAAACTCTTACAGAAATTGTTTATTTGCTATTAAAGTGGTGTACAGACATAAAGCTGATGCTCTGCAAGTTTTAAGCATGCAGAAGCGGGCGCCAAAGGAAGGATTTCTGGTGTAATATTGAACACTCTGGTGTAATGTTCTGTCTCACTGTTGTATTAGTGCCAACCCATCTTTGAGTCAGAGGTGAAAAAGTGTGGGATGTGGAAAGTGATACTCTGGAGGAGGCTCCCTCCTTTTTCCTGCTTCCTGCTGGGATTTTCTGCCAGACAAGTAGGAGCGTGTTTCCACACTGACTTCTCTGAGTGCCTGGGCTGCCGGGCAGTGCAGACCTTCTCTGTTGCCTCAGGTGAGCTTCTCCAAAGCTAGTCCTGCTGAGCCCCGTTTTCCATGCAGTAGCAGCACAGCCTCTTGCACTGAAAGGCATGTACCTCGGTGGCAGACATCACAGTGAGAGCGGTGTGGTTCCTTTATTTGCAAGAATAAAAGGGCTGGATCCAGGCAGTCACATGAACAGAATAATGCGTAAACAAGGTCTGCAATTTTTTAGCTGACTCCCAACCCCAAAGCTGAGCATAAATATGTATTAGAGCAAAGTCGGACGGGTAGCTCAGTTATTTTTTCTGTCCCTTGGCCAGGGAGTCAGTGGCAGCTCCGTTTGGACCATGCATCCTCAGCATTCCCACAATCAGTCACTGGGCTAGCGTCTTGGAACAAGTGGTATGCTGAAGCAAGCTTTTTGGAGAGCTTCCAGTTTCTCCTCCTTGATGTAATTATTGTAGCCCTGGCTGCTTTTCCTGAGGAAGTTTCCCTTCAAATGGGTCTGAGACATGATGGCCAAATGCCTCAACAGTAAAGCACATATACATGTCCACACTTATTGGTGTCCAGAGGGCATCTGAGCCAGAGATGCATAGTAAATATTTTCCAATCATTTTCTGCTTGTATTGGAAGTGTCAGGACACAAACTTGCCTCCTCTCCTTGACAAATTTGCTTTCATGAAGGTAATTGTATCTCCTATCAGTTTTATCTTGCTTTGTGATTTCTTTCGCCTTGGTTGTAAACAACACCTCCCATAGCTTGTATTTCAAAAACTTACATTTCGAAAGGCATCCAGGAGAACCCAGAGTGCAACCTGGTATTTCCAGGAGAGATATACTTGCTGCCTAGATTTCACTGAGATCCTCTTATTTTGCAGACAGAAAGTAAAAAGTTATTGAAAAAAAAAAAAAAGGCCCAAATCCTCCCTCACACTTTGAATGTGTTCAGGGGGATGTGTTACCATGTGTGTACTGCAGTCAGACTTGTGGCTGTGAAGCACTGCTAAATAGGACAGTGGTGCAAACAGTTTTTGGACACAGCCTGCAGCAGCTGGCAGTGCTGAGGACATGCTGGCTTGGGGACCTGGGCACACAGGTGTGCTTGCTGACCCAAGGGCTGTGGGTGACATGGAGCTGCGCCAGGGTCAGCCACATGGGGCCAATGTCAGCCTCATTGAGAGGGCTGGGTACCCCACACCATCAGCCCTTGCACTGAGTCCTGCCCAGGGTCTCTGACCACTGCCAGACACCCTAGAATCTTCAGGCTTGGCCAGCCTGGTGTTGCACACCACTTAAAGAGCTCCAAGTTAACTTGCTGCCAATATCTTTACAGCAGATTATGGAAAGTGGTTGTAAAGAGTTTGTGTCAAGTGAGGACACAAAGTGAGCAAGAGCCCAACGTGATGGGAATAGAGCCCTATTTGCAGAAGGCCCCAGCTCTCTGGTGGCAGCTGGGGTTGGGGCAGACCCCTCGTCCCCCTGCTCCATCCCTGAGCCACTGCTGGGTTTGCTGCAGGCTGTCAGGGCATCACAGCTGCGTGCAAGGGGGTACCAGGCAAGCTTTGGAGCTTGCGTATTTTTCTCTTTTCCTCCTTCAGCTCCTTATGCTGCTCTGGTCCTCCTAGTAGTTTAGAAAGCCTCTCAGCATCCTGCATGAATGCTCAATACTGCTCTTTCCAGCACATGCAAGGGCAGAGCTTCTGCTTTTTGCAAAGGATGACATGATGCTACTACAGTAGCTTTAGGTTGAGGTCAGCTGGATGTCCACAATGGATTTCACCAACAGACATCCTATTTCTTTCTTTTAGAGTCTGCTTGCAGTGGGAGTATCTTCATTGTAAGTGTGCGTGCTGCTAAATTTAAGATCTTATAAACACCCCAAGCACTAATCATTACCTTTAACTCATAGAGCAGGACACATCTGACTTCTTTACAGCTCTTCATAACTCCACCAGAGGGGTTGGGGCACACTGCTAGAGAAGGGGGCCAAGGTTGTCCTTTCCACCCGCCAGCCCAGTTGCCTCATGCTCATGTGAGGGGCAGCAATGCAGCTGCTTGCCTGGCTGTCTGCGCAGGGGATGAATCTCCATCATGCCTGTGCTGCTGCCACAGCAGCACTTGCAGGTGACACAGATGAAAGCCCCCAGGAAGACCCTTGCCTCAAGGAAGTCCAGCAAGGTGCTGGGGGGAGCCTGGCAGTGCATGCCCACTGACCATGGGTTTTTGCCTTCAGCATGTATGGAAACTTGCCCACCAGCTAGGTTCGGAGCCTGCGCACCCATCTAGATAAAATTATAGTTGTTTACTGGGGATATACTGTCTGGGCAAGTGTTTTCAAGCATAATCCCCATTAAAGTCAACTTGGAACAGGTCCCAGTGACTCTAGCATGCATTGAGTCATACTTACAGTCACTTTCTCTTCCAGGCATCCTGCCTATGCATCATGGTTTGAGCTCAGACGGCACCTGAGCACCACGCAGCAACTCATTCCTCCTTCCCCACCAGTGCTGAGAAGGGGAAAGGCTTGGTGGTTTGAGCTCGGAGGGAAACTTCTGTCATTCCTCCCTTGTTCTGGCAAGGTCCCCCTCTCCCAGGAGACAGTCCTCCACAAACTCTCTTTGACATGAGTCATTTCCACAAGTATCTTGTTCACCCCCACCTGTTGCAATCCTCCGAGCACCAAAGTACAACAGCAGGGCCTTCTTCCCACAGGGTCTCAGCCTTCTTCAGTCACAGTCACCTGTTCTGGTGTGGCTCCCCCACCCTGCCCCATCCACAAATCTCTACCTGTTCCACTGCAGACCCCCTGGGGTGGCAGGGGGGGCAGCCCAGCTGTCTCACCATGGGATATGGGGGAGTCTCTCCTTTGGCTTGCCTCCCCCTCTTCCTTATCCTTTCTTCCACTGACCTTGGTGTTCAAACAGATGTTCTACTCGCAACTCCTCACAACTCTCACCACTCCTCCCAGGTTCCCCTTCTTAAACACGTTACCGCAGAGGTGCAGCCACCGTTGCTAATTGGCCTGGCCATGGTGCAAAAGTGGGTCCAGCTTGGAGCTGGGGGAGCTTCTCACAGGGGGCCACCACTGTAGCTCCCTCCCCTGCTACCAAAAACCTCTGCCACTCACTCAAACCAGGACACTGTGCCAAAAGCCTGCTGAAGGTAATGTGGACCAGGAGCCTTCAGCATCCATTTGAGAGTCCCACAAAAACAAGTCCCAGGGAGAGGACCCTGACCTACCACTGGAGCTAGGAGCAGGTTAATTGCCCACAATTCCTCTCCTGCATTTCCTCTATGGGTGTATCAGGAAGTGGAAACAACTCCAGCAGTGTGCTGATAGGTCCCTGCAGGCTGTCTCATTTGCAGGTTATCAGCTCAGCCCAGAGGAGGTGAAAGTGTTCTTTAGAAGTCAGGTTTAGATAGAAGTAAAACCAACAATAGGGAAAAAAAGGGGAGAAGGTTTATTTTGATTATAATATGAAGAATGAACACAATGAGTGAGACACATCATAAGTCAATATGGTACATACACAGCTGCTCAGACTCTTATTTTGCAGAAGCTTAACCGTTCACTTCCTAGACTTGAGACTTTGTGCTGGTGGGAACAGCAAGCATCCCAGTTCCACATATTCTGTGGGAACACAAACAAGAAATTAATCACATACTTTATGGGAACATAATGGCATCTGAGTATATATTCAAGTAAACTTTCTTAAAGCAGTTATTTTCTGTCTACTGGAGACCAATAGTTTTCTAGTAGAATGCGTGTCTGAATATTTGATTTTTTGGTTTGGTTATCAAACTGCTGGACAAATTCCAGGCTGACTCAAAGTGAAATTGCATTTCACTTTTCTTGCAGAAATGAAAACTCAAAAAAATGTCTCCTCTAGGTTAAACAAAAGCCAAATTCTGACCCAAAACATATGTCTCACCCCTACTTGGAAAATTTCTAATGAGAGCACATAAATGAATGTCTAGAAATTTTTCACAAAAGCAGCACCAACTTGAATCTTCTGTGTACCCAGTGAATACTCCATTCAGTGTACTATGTGCTGTTCTACAGGAGGTTGTCTCAGTCTCTTCTGTCAAACCCCTGTTTCTCTTGCATGCAGCTCTTACATGTATGCTCTGTTTGCTACACATTCAAAGCCTTAGTCACAAGTGGTGTCCCCCAGGGCTGAGTTTTGGGGCCGCTCCTGTTTAACATCTTTATTGATGATCTAGAGGAGGGGATTGAGTGCACCCTCAGTGAGTTTGCAGATGACACCAGGTTGGGTGGGAGTGTTGATGTGCTCGAGGGTAGGGAGGCTCTGCAGAGAGACCTGGACAGGCTGGAGCCATGGGCTGAGGCCAACTGGAGGAGTTTCCATAAGGGCAAATGCTGGGGTCCACAACAACCCCCAGCAGCGCTACAGGCTTGGGGAGAGCTGCCAGTCAGAGAGGGACCTGGGGGTGCTGATTGACAGCCGGCTGAACAGGAGCCAGCAGTGTGCCCAGGGGGCCAAGGTGGCCAATGGCATCCTGGCTTGTGTCAGCAATAGCGTGGCCAGCAGGGACAGGGAAGGGATCTTACCCCTGTCCTCGGCACTGGGGAGGCCGCCCCTTGATTCCTGTGTTCAGTTTTGGGTCCCTCACTACAAAAAGGACATTGAATGACTCGAGCGTGTCCAGAGAAGGGCAACGGAGCTGGTGCAGGGTCTGGAGCACAGGTCGTACTGGGAGCAGCTGAGGGAACTGGGGGTGTTTAGTCTGGAGAAGAGGAGACTGAGGGGAGACCTCATCGCCCTCTACAGCTCCCTGAAAGGAGGGTGCAGAGCTGGGGATGAGTCTCAGTAACCAAGTAACAAGCGATGGGACAAGAGGGAATGGCCTCAATGTGCCAGGGAAAGTTCAGACTGGATATTAGGAAGCATTTCTTTACAGAACGGGTTGTTGGGTGTTGGAATGGGCTGCCCAGGGAGGTGGTGGAGTCCCCATCCCTGGAGGTGTTCAAGAGTAGGGTCGATTTAGAGCTTAAGGATATGCTGTAGGTGGGAACTGTGCTAGGCGAACGGTTGGACTAGATGATCTCCAGGGTCCTTTCCAAACTAGATGATTCTGTGATTAATTCCTTTCTTCATATCTGGCTTTGACTGAAATGAACAGATCCTCCTTTCCTCTTGCATCTTAATTGCCAGCATCAGGCAATGCCTCCAATTAGTGTACAGCCTTTTTGTAGCATATATGGAAGTTAGGCTGAGTTAATCTGAGATACAGAGAAGTGCACATCTTATTTGATAGAATTCACTACTATACAAGGGGATTGCCCAAAATATATTTCATTGAGGATACCCAAATACATGGAAGGAACCAGCACTCTGCTGTAAGCACACTTCTGTGCAACAACATAAATATAGTCCAGTGGTAGCTGTAATTTTGTTCTGTAGTGACGATGTGTGTACAAATCTGAAATGGTTTCAGCTGCACATGTCTGACAACCGTCTGATTATTCAGACTGGGTAAAATTTATTAGCTTTATTTCACTTCCTTCCTCCTGACAATATACTTGTTTCTTTAGTGATTTTTACATTCTGAAGTGGAGGATGGTAATGGCTAGCTAGAATAGTTGTGAGTTCTAAAGAAAGCACCTTCACAACTATTTTAATATCTGGTATTACCCAAGATTCACGGCATCACTGATCACAAAAATTTTCCCTTTAAATCCCCCAAGTCGTCTGTAGCCAAAGAAGTGTTTATGTCTGTAGTTGGGTTATGAGTACTACATGCTTTATATACTGTTTATTTTTTAAACAAACACAAAATATATCAATTCTTTTTTTGATGTGAGCTATATCCATACATGTCTTATTTCCTTACACATAGCCTGTAGCTACCATGCAATTTGCTGCTTGCATAGAGACCAAAATTTGGTGGATGGTATGTAGTTTTCATTAGGGTTTTAGTGAAATACCTACCCAGTAGAAGCTGGTATGTGAGTATGTGAGATATGATAGGTCTGTATGGGATGCAAACATGAGTTCTATTTCTGCATGAGTCTCAGCCCCAAAAAGGCCATGGCACTGCAAAGACCATGTTGCCCTTAGGTTTGTTTTACTGTGTTCTGGGGCAACTGCTAATGCAGAAATCATGGCAAGCCAAAAATCTGGTAGAAGAGGTAGAAGCTGAAAAATTTCTGTACATATTTGAGGGAAGCAATGTTATATATGGAAACCGTGCCTGCTTTCTGGATTTAATGTTGAGGATTTCTGGTTATCTTAAATAGTGTCACAGTAGGAGCACTGAACTCCTTTGATTTGGTGCCTTTAATGAACTGACCCTGGCAATGTCATGCAAGCTTTGAGCAATGTGAAGGCATGTAAAAGGACTTGGAGGAGAAAGCAAAGAACTGCTATGGGAGGCAGTGAATTTTCTGCAATCTCCTTACTGCACAGGAAACAAGAAACTGCTGGGGCAAAGGGAATGTTAAGGCACTGTAGCCTGGTGTGTCTTTGCCTAGTATAGCCCGAGTGATGATACTTGCACGGTAGGTAACATGGCACACTGCTGGCTCATTCATGTTAGCCCCCACCTTGTATTCATGTTTGCAAGTGCAATTTTTCCTTTAACCAGTATGTATAACCCCATTAATTAGACTAAGGGCAAAATACCCGTGTACACCCTGTCACCAAGTTGCAGTTTCTGTTATCCCAGAGATCTATCTTTACAAATGACCCAGTGCAAAGAGGGCTAACATGGTCTTTGCCACATACCCTGCTACACAGAAGCTGCACCCCTCTCGTCCATACATGAACACCATGAGTACATGTGAAAAAACAGCAAGTTCTCCTCAAGGCTTGGGACAAAGGCTGACTTCGTCCTCATGCAACCATTCCTGTGGTCTCCACAGCTGTTAACTGACTATTTATGGAGTCAGTATAGCATTTGTTATGTGTACAACTTGTCCTTTGATAAGTCTGGTAAACAGCAATGTACTGACTTTTGCTGGCAGGAATTTTCTCTTAGGGCATTTTTGGTTGCTGCTGGGCACCAGATCACGGTTATAACTTAAATTTTGTATAGTTTAGGCATGTTTTTAAGTGAAAGAAAAGCAAGCCAGTTCACCTGCTCTCTGGGCCAAGAGAGACTCACTTAGGCATGCCCACCTGAAGAGATGCAAGAACATTTGCTACTTGTTTAAATATATGTCTACTTACAGGGTCATGAAAACCCTGTTGTGTAGCAAAATTAGATTGCTATTTCTTTACAACAGAAGAGAACAAAATTTACAGTACTTCTAGTTCCACAGACTCACTGACTGTTCCTGCCTGGCTGCCACCTGTGTGTGCTGTACTTCTCTCAGCTTGCATGATTGCTTATGGTTTGCAAATCTGAGACTGTATCAGGAGGTGAGGGTGTCCCTGATGTCTAAGTCACTTTGAGTGTGAATGGCAGCCCAGAGGGTATGGCGACAGAGCATCTAGCTGTCAGGTTCCAAGGAAGCATCGCTGTTCTTGTACACCACGACAAGCCTTGGTCTATTCACAACCACTCCAGGAATGGAAGAGGTGATGTTAGCATACACATGTTCAAATGGGTTCACTGCATACAAAGAGAGGTACATGCTACACCAGCGGTGCTAGAGTGAAGCATGAATGCAGTTACTAGTAGAAAAGGGGATGGAGAGCCATTATGACCATTTTGAGAGGGGGAGGTACGTGGATGCTAGAGTAGCATACATGTTAGGAAACATAAGCAGCGATGCCATGAGCTACAGAGGGTCAGAAACTCAAAAAGAAAAATAAAGTTCTGTATTAGTTTCTTACATGACATTATCATCTATTTATATAGAAATGGGCTACCTACCAGGCTACCAAAGAAATGACTGTGATGTTTTTTTAAAACATGTGAGGTTTACAGCATAAGCAGCCAGCATAAAAAGCGGATGTGGTTTCAGTGAGCAGAGATAATCCAAGTAAGACAAGAATAAAGTTTACTCAAATGCAGTGGTTGCATGACTATGCAGATTCTCAGGACAAATTTCCCAACGTCTTGAGAGCAGTGCTGAGAAACAGCTCTGCTGCTTTGTGTTACCCCAGGGACAGCCTTTCCTCCTGCAACAGCAAAAAATCACTGATCCAGGCATTGCACTGTTGACCTGCAGGGAAGTGTGAAACTGACGGTGGCATCTCTTCTCTCCAAGATCCTCATGTGCCCAAGGTCTGCCTGCAGGAGTGCCACTGAGGAGTGCTTTGCAACACCTTCAGCCCAGCAGTGCTGTACCTCTTCTGCCATGCACTGCCCACCTCCTCTCCCTTTCCACCCTCTTTTTCCTACAGTCCCATGGCCTCATGCAAGCCATGTAGTGACTTTTTTCACTTGTCCTTGACCTCTGGGTGCAGGGAAATAGCCACAAACCAGTTGGTCACTCAAAAGCAATTGTTTAAAAATAGAAAAGTCCAGACTCAGCACTGACTTTTCATGCTTGCTTCCACTCTTGCTTTTACTGACATAAAGCAGAAATGACTTTACAGAGGAGAGGGATGCTACACCTTCTCGGCAATCACAGCCTGCTTGTATTGCTAGCAGGCTTTTTAGATCAAACCCAGTTTTCCTTCCTTTTAGCCAGTGCACTTTTATTATAGATTGGAGGGTGGGAAAGGGATTAAGACAGAAAAAAAGGGAAAGGATTATGATATCAAATCTATGTGGCAGGATTAGTAAGGAAAAGATAAGGCACCAGTGCTCATTTTGCTGAGGGGCTATTTTCTATGCAGCACTCGAGGAAGGCTCCTCTTGCTTTACTGCCTTGTCTATGTCCCAGCCCTCCAGAGTGATCCTGGAGTCAGCCTTTTGTGAAAGGTTATGCTCTGAAATTATTCTTCCCCATCAGTAAAGCATAAAGGACAAGGCTTGCATTTTTTTTTCCCTTTCCCACTAGCTTCCTGCAGCCCCAGCATTGCATTCTGTGCTGCTGCTGGCAGGACATCATGTTATTGCTACAGCAGACAAAATGCAAACTCTCCAACATTGTTGTTTATCACTTAATTATATTGAGTGCATTCAGCATTTGTGAAGGGTCCTGAGAAATCACGCTTACATTTATTAGTCTCCAGTAATTTGGAAAAAGGTTTGGAGCTGAATTTACCTGTTGGCATGTAGAGAGTTAAACCAATCCCTTTTACTCTTTTACTTCAGTGAAGTCTTAGATAATTTGACTCGGGTGCCAAAAACTCCTCAAGGCAAAATGCTGTGACCGAGGGAGAAGGGTGATCTGCGAGCAACAGGGCTAGTGTGAGGAGGGGGAAGCTAAGTTAGGACAGTATCCTAATAGCTAGAGGACAGTAACCGTTCTTTTCAAGAGCAGCTTCTTATTGCTTGGTACAAAGTGCTTATAAATAAACTCCCAACAGCAGCAATGCTTGCAGAGAGAAAACAGCTTCCCACCTCCCACACTAACTGATGACTAGGATGGCATCTAGTTATGAAATCCAGCTCGGCTTTTCCTCATCTAATACTATCTACATAGCCCTGTTTATGTACAAACTGTCCTATGTTGTTGCTTTCTCTTTGGAGGAAATGGGTTTTTAGGCAGCTGAGGGAGATGACAGAAGGAATACTGTGAAAAATTGCACAATTTGCACTGTTGTTTGTCCCTTTACTCGAGATCCCTATGAAAACAGTATCTGCTGATGATCATGAGAGGAAGAAAATAAATCTTGGTTTCCCTTTCTGCAGGCACCCAAGGAAGCTGGTGCTTGTTTTGTAACATGCTCACTGCAAAACAACCCTCTGCAATTACAGAAGGCACTGGCCACAGAAACTGTGCAGCTCGGGGTGCTGTGGCAGTAGGGCCATCATTATTCTCTTCTCAACAGTTGTTTGCAGTGCTGATTTATCAGGCACAAAATACATTTCAAGACCCGGAATCCAGCATACAAAGGATAGTCTCTGAGTATTTGTTTTCTGCTTTAAAGCCTTCTCAGTTTGGCACCCTGGCATTGTGCAGTAGATGCTGAACCCACTCGCTCAGTTGCATGATTACCATGTGCTGGGGAGCTGTTTGTAAATGGGAATTTGGCAGTTAATCCCTCAATAGCTACAGTAACACTCTGTTGCCGTTCTGTGGTATTAACTGTAAAGCTGCCACTGTGCCCACTGCGAAGGTCCGTTTAAGTTTGTGTTGAACAGCACTTGTTTCCACGTGGTCCTTGTGCCCACCCAAGGCTTATCAAACCGGGTTATTAGAGGGGGGGGGGGGGGCACCCGCGATCCTCCTGCCTCACCCCTGCTTGGGGAAAGCAGACGGGAACAGTGGCAGGGAGGAAAGCAGAACCATTTTCAAGGGGCTTCGTGCAGGAAAAGTTCTCTTACGCTTGAGTTTACTCATATAGCCCTTGAACTTAGCAAATATACTCTAGTAGAAAAAAAAAAAAAAGTAAAAAAAAAAAGTATGACACTCAGTTTAGCCAGTGTTGTCTAATGAATCTGGACAGGTGGTCAATCAACTTCTCAGGGCCTTACCAGCATAAATCTTTCACCTGCACAAAATGTGTTTTCCAAGAAATCTTCATTAGCTGTACTGTGATGTTCACTAGAGTGTAGGTGTACAAGTTAATTTTATGGCTGCACACACATGCATATTTACAGATGTGAGATTATTTAAAGATCACCTGCAAGTATTTGCACGTGTTGCAAAAAGGCACCAGTGAGCATGCAGTGATTCTTAACAAATGCACATGTGGAAACCTTTTTGAAAATGTGCTGCTACATGCAAATTGCACAAGGATTATGGGCCAGACTCTGTTCTCAGCTACAGAGGAATAAATGTATAGTACTTCCTGTTGAGATCCACAGATTGTCCTGCAGAAAAAGTCTAAGTACAATACATATCTTGTAGAAAATGTCTTGATTACTGCAAACTATAGATTTATAGGAACTCATTTTCTTGGAAATGGGTAATCTACTTGTCCTGGAATTGGGTTGAGGGTATATGTGACTTATGTTCCAAAAAGATGTTAGGAGTACAACTTGTCATTTGGAAACGAGGGTCAGAATCTATCTATCTATCTATCTATCTATCTATCTATCTCCTTTTATCTCATTTAAAGGGGCTGAAAAACAAGAACATGGCAACAACTGTCTCAAATGAGGTTTTGCATAGTAAGCTTGTCCTTCTGGCTTTATGGTCTAATTACCACAGGTAGAATTGAAGTGGACCTTATCTCCCCTGTGAACAGCCTCATGAAAAAGCACTACAGAGCTGATGCTTATGTTCATCTTGTTGCCTTATTAGTGACCACAGTGGGTTAAGGTAACCTTTTTTGACAAAACACATTTAAAAGCCATGTGCAGGAGCTGATCTCCTTCAATGCAGTGACGTAGGACTGCATTTCTGAAAATGAACACCAAGACCCATAAACAAGAGCACATGTGAAAGATGTGCCTTCATTTGCAGCCACTGCTCCCAGAGTTACAAGTGCAAATCATTTACTTGCACAAATGAAGGCTGCAAACAGGGATTTGTCTGTAGGAACACTTAATTGGCACATAGGACCATGGCTACATTGGTGGGCAATTCTTTGTAAAATTTAATTTCTGTGAATCAAACTATAAATGCTTGATAGAATCTTTTCGGGGTGTGAGAACAGTATGACCTCAAACACTTCTCAGGGCTTTTAAGGTGTACTGCGTTCATCTCTGCACAAACACATGTGCATGCGGTCCTTGACCTTATTCCATGTTTTTAAAGAGAAATTGATAGAGCTGGGAGATGTGGCTTCTCTCTGATGTCATCAGTATTTTTTCCCTTTGCTCTCTCCAGTGAGGTGATATACAGTATATATCTGCAGCCGTAGTATTGCACCCCTGTCAGCCAGTGTCTCTGTTAGAGCTCACAGGCTAGAATTTTCTTGGCAAAAGAGCAGCATAACCCTATGGCCCATGTCTCGTCCTCAGACGGAGGCTCTATATTGATACCACCTGTGTATGCTTTGACTTTGCCCTTCCTCTTGTGTTTGCTGGCATTTGGGAGTCTGCTGCAGGGTCAGAGAGCAAAGCTGCTATCATCAGAGTCATGAACTCACTCACCCGCAGTGAAGGACAGCGAGCCCTGTGCCGGGAACATGGTGTCAGAGCCAGACAGTTATTTTTTCACCATTCCCCATGCCCCATGAGTTTCCATTGGCAATAGAAGTGTTTGCCCTTCCTGCCTTCCAATTGCGCTATTCAGGGAATTAATGCTGACATGAAATGATAAGATGGGAGAATGTGGGTACAAGGCCATTATTAAATGGCCAGTTTGAGGAGCCTGCAGCTCCTGCCAGTAATGGTTTCAATCCTTGAGTTACTATGGGCAGCAATAAACATCCTCGTTTCACAACAGAGACAGAAAGACCTTCAGGGATCTGTCTCAAAAGTGCTTGAAACCAACCAAGTGAATTGCTGGAAACGTGCAGCCAAAAAGTCTCCTGTGAGAAGACTGTGACAATTTCTGATTCTCTATTTGTTAAATTACTTGGCTTTCTGGAGCAGGTTTAACTCCCTTTGACAGCTAGATCCTTCATTGCACAGACTTTGTTTTTCAAGAAGAAAATCAAGTCTTCTAACTGCTCTATGTTTTTTTTCTCTCAATTTTCTGACAGACTTTTCAAATGGTAAGCAGCACATTTCAAAACCACTAGCACAGGCAAATGCAACTGATCTTGGCAAAGGGCAAACCCTCTGCAGATCCATGTATGAACACTTTGCTATACTTTTCCACACTGCATCTGATTCTGGAATTAAATCTGCCTGTTTACACAGGTATTTACACTTTTGTAATTGCTGTAGTACCCGAGAATGAGCTGAACGATCAGCTGCTTTTGTTTAGATAACTAGAAAGGATTTTTTGTCTTTCCTTGGAAGAGGCACCATGGCTGTCAACTTCAGACTTGATGAGGCCTCTCAGCTCTCAGAAGTTTGTATTTGAGCATTAAGTTTCTCCATTGTCTGTTCCTATAGGTGAAGAACAATTGTGTTTGCAAGTGGAAGGTTAGAGCTGACCATCCCTGTGTCTGCACAAATGTATCTGACTCAGAAATGTGCTTCATGGCTGTGGCCTGAATTCAGACTCTAGACGGTGTTCGTGGCTTACCCCATCAGTGAGCTTCAGTCAGCTGTGGTCTCTTCAGTGGCAAAACCAGCGTAAGCAGATGTCAGTCCCTATCCATCCTCTCTGTTTTTGCCACTAGCCACCTCATGCCACACTCCAACAACTCACTATCAGTTGTACAGCCCCAGCGACTTGGGGGTGAGCACTCTGTGCTTTGTTGGACCCAAAGAAATTAAAACAATAGCTCAATAGTGGCAAAAAAATAGAAGGGATCAAATTAATTTCCATAATCACTTCCAATGCATTCTTTGTATGGAAAACAGAGCTGCACCCCAAATAAATTTCAGATCATATATTGTGATAGTTTTAAAAAAGGTATGAATAAAAAATTCAGGTAAGATGAAAGAAAACAAGGTGCAAGTGCTATGGTGCAAAGAAGAACAAGATGTTTAAAGAAGGCATAACAGTATTGCTTTGAATATTGAGACCTTTTTCTGCATGCTGTGTTGCAGCTGTCACCTTTAATAACCCCACTAATTCCAAAGAGCATCTTGTGGAGAGTGAGTGGTTTGAAGAGTGCCTGATGATGGTCTGAAGTGACCTGATTACAGGGTGCTGGCTCCTACTCCTTGTTTCCACTTCTGTAACTAAAAATAGCCTCCCTACTTTCTTAAAATTATTCTTCCATGGAAGAAATTGCAGTAGCTGTTTGATCAGCAATTTCATGCATGACCATGAACTGGAAGGGAACGTAGACCACAAAGACAAAGGGATGTCAGCAGAGGGCCTACTCTGGGTGTCCTGCACTCACTTGGGACCATGCCAAGTTGCTCAGCCACAAGCTCACTTCAAGTCATGAGGGTTTCTCTTCCAAAGAGGCAACAACTTAGAACTGCACAACAGCATTGTAGACAACTTTGAGAAATACAACCATAAAACAACACCTGCTTATGACTTCTGTTGGGATGTTCAGCAACGTGTTCTGGCTGACCTTCCCCAGAGTGTAAAATTTAAACAGGTTTCTCCATCCAGCTGCCCCTGTGCCACATCTGGGGGGAGGGAACAGTGCGTACACTCCAGCTGTTAGTGCCCCAGCCAGCAGCCCTGATTCCCGGAACCATTACTTCACAAGCTCCAGGAGTTGAAGTAATGGCAAAACTAGAAGAAAATTACTTTTTCACCAACTCAGTTAACAAAAAAAACCCCTGCTCTGTGATGCTTTCCAAGGGTTCTTTTTAGGCAGAACAGTTTTCTGTGCTGCCCTCCTGCTCCCCAGGTGGAGAGGGAGCTGAGGAGGCTGGGTGGTGGGAAGTCACAGAGGTCAGTTTGCTAGGGGATGAAGCATGCCACAGCACCTGATATACTGCAAGGCTAGCCTTTTGCCTGTCTTAGGCATGACATGTGTATGAGTTTGAGTATACAGACGAAAAGAAGAACTTTGGTTAGTATAAGATAGGAAATTTCCTCTGAGGCCTGTAAAGCTGGGCACTTTTAAAAATCCTGTGAGGACTTAGATGAATCAGGTGCCTAGCTGCATCTAATAATCTGACTCCAAAACACCATCTCCTGCACAAGCCATCAGGTTTCTGCAGTCATTCATCTCTGTTGAGAAGGATGCAATGCCTGCACAGACTGGCATGACCACGAATAGGAAAAGGGAGTGTGCTTTCCACACCATCCTGATGTCCTTAGCATTTCTGCTCGGCAGAGTTCAGGGGTACCTGAGAAAAAGCCACAGAGATGATGCGTCAGGAGGGGGTGAAAAGGGAAGCCCTTTTTAAAAAATGTTTTTTCTTTTGCTGGTAGAGGCGGCCGTCTCCATCCACCTGTTGTTTCTTAGGCGCGGTGCAGGCTGCGGTGGGGATGCGGTGAGGTGCGGAGGAGCCGCCGCCAGCTGCCAGCCCCGACTCTGCCCAGCAACCGGCCACGCTCCATCTGCCGCTCCGGTAATGAGCCGAGCCGGCCTCTGGCACAAGCCAGCTCTCCTTCCCCTATTCACTCGCTTCCCCCTTTCAGCGTCCTATTGTTCTTCCCTAATGGCCTTACAATAGCCCTGCCTGTTGCCTTTAGAGCCGCAGTGAGGCCAACCAGGGAAAGTCTTAATCTCTGCTTCAAATTAAAGGGACTCCTCTGAATTAATAATGTTGCCAGGAATGCACTGCCTGATACAAGGGGATGTATAGCACTCTTCAGCCCTCAGCAGCTGTGATTAGCTGGGGCTTGAAGTGTCCTGTCACAATATTTCATTCTGCTCACCGCCCCCCCCCCCCCCCCCCCCCGGTCAGCAGGGTTGCCACATGGCCCGTCTTGTGCTGCCTTTTCAAGCCCTGTGCCAATCATGCGGCAAGGATGCCCCAGATAGGGTGACAGATGGGGCCGGGGTAGTTTGAGGCTAGACCGGGTCCTGGGGGACTCGCTGATAGCTCAATTCGCCGCAGATTACCATAAGGAAGAGCGACGCAGGAGAAAGACCTCCTGTCTGGTCTCTGAGCAGAGCTGCCTCTGCACCAGGTGGGGGAGCGCACCTGTATCTCAGCCGTATGCATGGGGGCATGCCAGTGCCTTTGCAGTTGAAGGTGCTTTGCTCTCCCCTGCAACCTGGAGGGCTGGCTAAAAGCTGGGGGAAGGGAATCTGTTTCATGGCACGAAGAGAAACCCCTGACAGCAGGCCTCAGTGATGCTTTGAAGAACAGCCTGTCCAGTGGGGCTGCAGTTTTGCACTGGCACACTTGGTAGATTTGTAGATATGCCAGGAGGAACACATCCTTGTTACAGGGTCACAGATGTCCCCAGGCCTAAGCAATTCTAGGATCCTTCTAGCAATGAAGAACAAGGTGATGCCAGCCTGACAACCTCCTTCCAGCCAGAGAATTTTTCTTTCCACTAACAGGAGAGACAGCCACAAATGAAAGAAGAGAATACCTCTGTGTTTTGCTTGGTAACATTACAACATGACGACTGCCAAATTTGTTTCAGATAGGTTAATCAAAATATACTTGTGAAAGGCAATACATTAGAAAAAGAAGATCTTCTAAACTGAGCAATTCCAAAGTCTGTGTTGGAGAATGCCCAAAAAAGAGAAACCCTGCAGTGTCCCTTCCTATGGCAGTGGCACTGTAGCTAGTGCTAACCCTGCACAAGCTTCAGTTCTGTCCATGATGCAAAATGTAGCTTCTCTGCAAGCCGCCAGTCACTGCTTGGGACACCTTCAGGGCCCTCCCACCCCATCTGTCCCAAGCAGCCATCCCTTTACTGATCACATGTATGATAAACTTTCCTCCCTGTGTAGTGTGAGAGAGAGAGAAGTCCTTTTTTGTGTTTGTCCAGCTGTTCAGTGTTAGAGGCCACAGCTCCCACACAGGCCACTAAGATGTCTCTTGCCTTTGCTGGATACCTGGGCTGCTTCGTCGAAGGTTGCTGCTGCTGCCAAGGAGGAATAACAAATCACCTAATGACAGCACATCTTAATACTTCTTTATACTATTCCTCCTCCATAAATCTCACAGAACTTTGAACCAAAAATGTGAAGTTCCTGGCCCACTTTGCATATGGTGAAAGTGACTCATGAGCCAGCAGAACCAGCAATGAAAGGGCAGGTCTTGCAGGCCATTCTTGAGGCACATGCTTGCTAAACCCTTATGAGTGTTAAAGTTTTATGCATTTTCTTTCTACTTGTTGCCTACTATTTTTATTTTGAGACGCCTGTTTTTTTGACTGTATGTTGCTTCCTGCTTGTGCCCTTGGTGGCTCTGCCTGGGGGTAAGTCAGAATGACATTTGTTATTGACTAGTTGATAGCAAAACACATCCCTTTGTGATTTCTTTGAGTACTCTAGGAAAAATCTGATTGCGTCCAAATGATTAATGCTGACATTACGCACATAAAGCAAGCTGCCCTTTATTGAAGATTCATCACTACAGGGTCATTAGGATGCCTGAGGTGTCTGTATGTGTGTAGGTCTCTGTGGTGTGGCATCTTCTTTGTTGGTTAAATCCACTGCTTTCTACAGATTTGCTAATCTTGAAAGCACTGACAGTCTGCTGTGTCAGATCCGCTCACAGCTGAGGCACGTGGCCTCCGTCCAGCATGCAAATGCGTGGCAATGTTTTAGCCCTCTGGCCAGGAGTGCTGTATCAAGCAGCCTGACACCCATGGCGCACTCAGCAGGTGCTAGGCATGGGGCAGGTGTACCATATGCCATATGGCCTACTTAGCATAGTGTTATCTTTTAAGTCCTTTAAATTACAGACCAGGTGAGATAAAGCAAGTAAAAACATGTATGGAGCAAGCTGGGGAATATACACCAATAACACAAAAGTTGTTCCTTATCGCATAAAATGACTGAGAGCAGTGAAGTAAACCCAGAATTGTCCACTTGACTGCAAAAAGGTTATGCTGATGAAAGATTTCAGAGGAAGGCTTGTTTGTTCTATTGCTTAGAGAGGAAGCTATGCAACAGACCTCTGCAAAAGCAACAAATGAGACAGTCACTTTATAAATGCTTAGTCTTTGAGAACCACTGCATGTAGAAATCAATCAAATTCTTATTTAATGATTGGCCAGAAGTCTGGTGAGAGGAATATATGCATACTTTAAGATAATCTACATGGGAAAAGGAAATGAAACAGTTTTAAATGTATGAGGTTTTTATGTATCCTCACCACAAGACAGGAATTTGCAGAGTGAATTTCCTTAAGAAACTCCTGTGTGTTCTGGCAGGCACTAACATGGAGCAAAGAGGTACAATTTTTGTAAAATTACACGCACCATAGTACATGAGAAGAGGCAAGCACATTTATATGACTAATTGGGGACTGTGACTACTATGTTTGCAAGCTCACCTGTGGCAACTGCACTGGCAAATGACTTCAGTGTTCTGCAATTTATCATTTGTATGCACACTTGACATTGTTGCAGGTATGAATTTGTCATGCAAATGTGCATATGTCTGCACAGATGCAATTATGCCTTGCATTTTTCTGTTCCTAAATAACAACCTTTTTCTTTATCTTAATGTGTCCCTTGCACATTAATGTAGCGAGATCCCCAGATCAGCCACGCGTATTCATGTCTGTCCCTGCTTTACTTTAAAATGCCAGCCTCTCTCACCACCCAGAGAAAAAGGTTAAATTGTGATGTATAGGTCTTTTCTCCTACTCCAGATTGTTTACACTGCTCTCCCTCCAGGACAAAACTTTTAAACGACTGGTGTGTAAAAGAGGAGAATGCGTGGACCACGCGCCTGGCTACTGGAGGCCTGTCCCTTTCATACCCTGTAATTTTGCAGGGGATTGTTTCAGCAGCAAAGGTATAATGCAGCTATCTGGGGAGTCCTGCCCTTTGAAGTGAGGCATTTTGTTCTGAAATCAGCCAAAGTTCAAGCTCATACGTGTGTGGAGCCACAGCAGGGGAAGGCAGGGGTGGGTTTTCTGACAATGCTGCATTTCAGAGCACGTGCTGCCAACTGTTGCCAAAGGCACATATATGTAGATATTACGTCTCCTTAGTCCCAGTGCTGTCTTTCTCATTGTTT